>NC_134402.1:364555794-365197183 GCF_038048845.1 Mixophyes fleayi | reverse complement strand
GATACGTGCCCTAATGAATCAGGTGCTTAGTGTGTAACCATCATTTGCTCTTACAGTTGAGGGGGGGGGGGTTTATGATGGATGCTCCATTGACCCACTTGTGTTCACTAGAGTGAGCTTGGCAGGGTCATTCTAATAGCTTCCGTGCCCATACCAGTTTACATGTTTTTTAATAGAGTTAAAAAACACTAGAAATGCACGATTTGAAATGCCAGTTGGTAACTGACCTTACAGTATGAAACTAGAGATAATGTTAGTTATGGATTTCAGAAGACATAAGCGTCACATACAGTATAAAGCAGTACTAAATATGGGTTTTAGGAAACGTTGAACACAGGAACAGTGCAAATCTGGGTTTCAGGAACCACAATGTGTATAGCAAAAGGTACATTTGAATGTTAGCTTTCACAACTAAAGTGACTGTAGTCAGCTGAGTGCATAGGGGAATACTATTGTGCTGCACCACTTGGTGGTGTTATGTTATTAGACGTGTCACATACTCTTGACGACTTTATTCAAAAATAATATCACACATATTACTATCTCCTGTGTATTGTTCGTAAAAAGTCAAACTCAGCATGTTAACTATAGTTTTTATATAACAGACCTTCCCAAGCACTCCAAAATAAGATGCAGCCCAGCCTATACTAAAGGTGCCACCTCATTCAGAGAATGGAATAAAAATCAAAACAGTATAAAATATGGTGCTCCCATATACATAATACAGAAATAATAAAATGTTATTATTACGCAGCAGTAACACTCATGATGTATTGCAGCAAATCGCAGTGATACATAATGCAGTACCGCTTCAATTTACTATGAAGGGTCTCCTTAGGGAAAATCGGTAAATTTGTATTTCCCACACTTAGAGAAAAAAGTTGCATTCATATGCGAGCATGCAGAAATACATATGCAAGCATGCAGTTACACATATCTACACTTACGGCTCATTTGGGTAGCTCTCTCGGACCTCCCTAAGTAAATGAATGCGACCAACAGCATGTTGGACATTTTTAGCTATGTATATTTATATGTTTTTATTAAGTGTGTATTAATAAGGCCAAAGAGGCATTTCCTGAGGATCTCTATGTGTATGATTAGTGAGCACAGTGGCACACTGTCTAGCATTGTTGCCTTAGAACATTGTGACCATGGGCTTGATTCCGACCAGAGCCCTATCAGAGTGGAGTTTGTATGTCCTTCCCATGTTTGCCTGGGTGCGTTATGGTTTCCTTCCACAGTCCAGAACAAAGGCATACTGGTAGGTTATCTGGCTGCTGACAACAACGGACCTTACAGTGTGTTTGTATGTTCGTGTGGAAGATAATTTAGACTGCTGACAACAACTGACCTTACAGTGTGTTTGTATGTTCGTGTGGAAGATAATTTAGACTGTGAGCTCCATTGGGGCAGGAATAATGTGGATAATTACAAAAAATATATATCATTTTATTTTATTCTCTGAAAGTGCTGCGCAATATGGTGGTGCTACATAAATAAACAGAAATAAATAAAAACATATGACTGAAAGTTGCAGGGGAGATCATGTCTGTACATTATACTCACAATGAATGTAGCACAGAACCATAATGTTCATACATAACTATGCAGAACAAAATCTTATTTTTCAATAAATAATTTATCACAGTTTTGAACTTTAAATTGAACTTTCCTTTAAGAAATACTTCCCTAGTACAAGATAATCCTTTGCTTAAATTAAAGTGTGCTTACAGTAACCAAATTTCATCTCCAGAAATGGGTTTCACCAATATCAAAATGATATGATTTATATACCAACCGGTGTGAAAGAGGAGCGAGCAGTGAGAATTTCTGCTTTAAACAACATCACAGCAATTGTTTGCCTGTATCAAACTGTGAGAGACAATTAAGCTGCATGAATGTGTAAAGGGCCCTTCTGTGATCTGAACGCTTGGAAAGTCAAAAGCTGTTTTCTACGTACAGCTACACATTAGCTGTCAACCTCTGCTGCCCCTACCTGAGCACTTAATGTAAACAGTTACAGTCTTACTGCAGTCTAATTAACTGACATCCAGCAAGCTAAAAATACACCATCTTTGCTTTCCTTCTGTGGAAATGATATAGTAGTAATCTACTGTAAAGGTTACTCCATCTAACAAGAAATGGCAACACACATTGAGCCTATTCTACTTCTCATATCCCTCACAATCCTATATTAACAATACCTTTTGTTTGGCAATATTAGTTATATGTAGTTGGCATCATTAGTACATTTCCAGCTGTTGCAGTAAAAGCATTCTCAATCATAAAACCGGAATGTCTTTCTTTGTCCATGCACAACAACAGGCGCCAGGGTGCCTTAGTAGGACTACTACAAACAAGGTCTTATCAAACAGTCAGTCACTCTGCAGCAAACTGCAAGAAGATAATATTAAACTCCAGTACTTTAATAAAATGTTCTCTGATTTACTGTGGATTTATGTTTTAATATAAACTTTAAAAGTGCATGATGGATATCAAGTTTATATGGATAAAATTTTGCACAGTTCTTACTTTTTATTGTTTTGTTGTTGGTAATGAACCTGTTTTGTACTATGCTTTTTCCTCTGTCTCAAGAGAGACCATAAAATTGTCTTTGGAGTTCCCAGGACCAGCGCTACCACTAGGCGAATATAGGAAGTCGTCTAAGGCGCCAGGGCTTAAGGAATACTAAAACCACTGTATAAGTGATATATTGACATTCACAGCCTGATTTTTAGTTAGGAGCAAAGCAAAGAAAAAGGAGCAAATTTGCACCTTGGCAAAACCATGTTCCATTAGAGGGGGAGGTAAATTTAAAATGTAGGGACAGATTTATAGTTGGAATATGGCATGTCATATATCAACTTTAATTTTAGTGTAAAAATAAAGCTATCAAGTATTTGTGTGCTACATGAAAAAACAGTCAGTATTTTCCTTGCCTACAAAAAATAACTCAATTTGTACCCCTCGAATTGTAACATGGTTTGACCAGGTGCAAATTTGCTCCTTTTCTTTGTTTTGCTCCTAACTTAAAATCAGGCCCTCAGTGTCTTTATTGTCACCCTTCAATAAGGGCTGGACGCTGACATGGAGGGGCATCAGTTGGCAGCTTCTAACCATGAAGCTGGCAACTGTTGTTCCTCCATGTTAGCAATGAGTTGTTTGTGGCACAGTCTAGAACCACACTCCCAAGAGGAGAACATGCCGTTCCGCTCCTGCTTCACACATGGTCAGAAGTGGGGCACACGCCTGCTCTGGGCACTCTGCACATTGTCCCTGGCGTTCCTATTGTTATTAAACTGTTTAGCAGTGCTCCTCACAGTTGCTACAGAAGAAAATCGTAAGTGATCAGTGTGTATGTGTGACATTATTATTAAAAAGCTGCCGTTTATTCCTTTTTGTTTCAGATTCCTGAGATTTTCTGGGTAAATGCAGAACTCCCCACTGTCCCTGTTTTGGCCCTGATTTGCAGCTCGCAAAAGGGACGAGGCTTAATGGAAAAGTGGGTAGAGTTTGTCAAACCATGTCCATTTGTGGTTGGAGTTTAGGCATAACTGGGCGGTGTATGTTCGGGCAGGGATGGGACTTATTTTGTCCCGCTTTCGGAATTCTGAGTGTCGGGAGTTATGTATACCTGTAATATAACTAATTAATTAATAGCATTGTTAATAGATGAAACAGGAACTTCAGTCACTTATATTCTAGGCAGATTTAATTGTTTCCAATGCTCTTGGTTAGGACAATAAGAAAGATTACAAATGTGCACTACCTACAGTAGAACTGTTGTCATATCTAAGGGCATCAAGCAGAAACAAATGGACTTGGAAGAAAAATATGCCTGATGGTTGATCTCTGTAAATTGATTGACATAATAGTCTTTAGTGACCTACTCCAAGCTACATGAGTAAATGTTGCAAAGCAATGCGACCTAGTTCTCTTGCACAATTCTTATAAAAACACAGTGTACTTGCACATTCATGATTTTAAATAAATAAAACAGCTTAGTATAAAAGTAATGTATAATTTAGGATCTAGGATGCTTTTTATGGAGTCAGGGAACATGTGGATCTATAGAAACAACTCCCAAACAGCATACACCAGGCGGGCTTAGACGTTATTGGCTTGTGCAAATAAGCATCAATTCGCTCCTTCAATGATCAGAGCATTAAATTGCATTGTATATGGGTGCAGGCTTGTTTAGTTTGGGACAATTTTCTACAAAGTAGTAGACAACAAAACACCTGATGGAAACGGAACAGTCTGCACAGAAATGCAGTATGTACAACACAATTGAATATACTGGATCATTTACAGAGTAAAATTACACACAAGTGCATAGCCATAAGGCTTATCTATGCAACCATAAATATCTATTAGTAATAATAATAATAATAATAATAATAATAATAACAATAACAATAATTGCCATCTCTACATTTTCAGGGATGAGACAGCATTGACAGCCAATGGAGAGGAAACCCTGCAATATTATCTACTAAAATCTCAGGGTTTACGGCCAATGAAATCATAGCTGGTTTTAGCCCATTAAACCAGTTATTTGATGTAGGGCAGTCATTGTGGTTTCATATTGAAACTTTTCGACAGTAACAGCAACAATGGTTTCAAGTAATAAAGCCGATTGATGCTGTGTGGGAAGAGTAAACCTGAAAGGGTCAGTGAGAATAGTGACATCACAGTGGAGCTGTGGAAGGGCAACACTATCAAACCTGTAGGCTGCTGTGGGCAGCCAGTTCAATAGAGTTCTGGCTTAGTACATTGTTCTGAGAACACATTTTTGAAGTCAATGCTGTGCAAAAAATGAGTACAGTTATAGCAAAGAATACTCTTTAAAGGTCATGCACATACTGCAAAATGTACAAGTTTACTATGCATTTAGTGCAAGTATTGTATTTTCTGCACACACATAAGTTCATGTCCACATTCTACTTTGCATGTCTTCATGCAAATGTTCTGCTCCACAGTAAAAAAAAAAAAAAAAAAGAAAAAGTGAAAACATCACTTCAAATTTTTTTTTATATTCCTTTAAGACTACCCCATTCACTAATAAGATTTTCTTCGTATCTCCTCTAAAATACAGCTAGATGCTCGCTCCTGTCTCTTATAAGTAATAGGAGTAAGAGGACATCGGGACAGAATTTAATCTGTCACATTTCTATTTTTTAATCCATAATTCATTGGTAGAAGTGCCTCTTGAAATGTGCTTTCCCACATAACGTATGCTCGGACGGTGAAAAGGACGCCCCATGAAAAGCATAAGCTGACGCCCAATACCAGCAATTTCATAATGTGTAAAAAGCAGGTTATTTAGTAAGAAAAATGGCTCTAAGGCCAACTGCTCACCTGAGAAAGCCCATGAAAGCCCATGAAAAGGCACAATCTCCAACTCCCTGAAGCTAGTTGAAATATCTTGGCCTACAACATGAGATGGTAATTCTGCATGTGGGTGCAATAGTAAAGATTGCCCTTACCCACCCAGATCTCCCAACAGATGGCACCAAATCATGGCCGGAAAACTGGAATTATTTAGGCTAGTTATGTCTTATGCTTCCTAAGTTATGTGCTATGGAAACTCAAGAGATTAGGGGGTAGTATTAACAAACCTTCTAAAAGGGAAAAGTGGAGGTGTTGCCCATAGCATTCAATCAGGATCTAGTTATCAGCTTCTAACATATACTAGATAAATGATAGCTAGAATCTGATTGTTTTCTATGGGCTTTTTCTTTTTAGAAAGTTTGATAAATCTAATCTGAAAGACCCCACTCTGAACTTTACTCTAACTAGACATTGTCACTGAATTAGCAGAGGTGGCCACTAGCCGGTATTGGCACAAATGAACTGGGAGGCATGCAGTATTCACCAGGGACCCCCGCAAGAGAGTTTGGGCTTTGCTGCAAGGGATACGCAGGTCGCGGTTCTCTGAGACAGTCACTGGCGTAGTGACAGGAGTAGTCAGGCGTAGTAGAACAATCCGGGTCAGAGCGAGCCAAGCAGAACAATACACAGGGAGAATCCAGAGGATAGTCAGGGCAAGCCAGGAGTCGGAACAAAACGAACAATGAAGCACCAAGCGTAAACCAGGAGATCAGAACCGAGATATGCAGGATGCAGAAACCCCAGGTAAGTGCTGGAGCAAGGTAGTGAACCAATACACTGGTATCCTAATGGTGCCAGAGACTTCCAAATAAGCAGCCAGAAGCACACTGATGGGGTGACTGCATGTCGGCGCTAACCGCCGACAGAGGAGTGTTGAGCATCCCGTTGCCTAGCAATGGAGATGCGTGGCCTACAGTGCATGTGAATAAACAAGGGAGTGTCCCATTGCTAGGCAACAGGGCGCGTAATCAGCAAGGAACAGGCAACCGTCTCCTGCACCTAGTGTTAGTGTGGAGGTGGCGCCTGACACACATAGTTTTACTATTATTTGTACAGTGCACAACTTGGAGAGGACAGTGATCGCAAAGAAACACTCAACCAGGTACTACTACATTTTGGATTAGATACAAAGATAGTTAACCCTTCTCCCATTTTCTTTCTTCAACAACCTGCGACGGGTCCTCAAGAGGCTAAACTGTTCAGCCTTTATAAGAAAGCTGTGGAGATGGAAGGTAAGTATCTCCTAAATGTTGGGATGCAGCACAGAGCCATGTGGATCTACTAAATTAAAGAGTGTGGTTTTGGATATAAAAATAATATTTTACTGGCCTTCTCCTTTAAGGCAGTGGCTCTTTCAAGCCATATGGAACTCATAGAAAACTGGTTGTTTTAAGTGCAGACACAATAATACGCCTGAAGATGAAGAAGTACTCTTCCTTTGTGAGCAGAATTTTTTACAATATCATTTATGACAGATGAAGCTTTGTATTTGCTTGTACTAAAAAAGAAACTGTAATACTGAGCAGCTTGATGAACACTTGAGAAAGATAATTAGGATACTTTGCAGTTTACATATTAGCGAAATAAAACTCAAACCTTTGAGGTTAGGAAAAGCAATGTGAGCTACTTTAATTAAGTCTAAAAAGTCTCCATGGTAACTCGAGCTGCAATGTTTGTTAATGTTTAGCAATCTAAAGAATGTTTTTACTGCTTTATGGTCTGGTTAATCCCTACACTCACTGCAGAGGTTCTAACAGTCCAGCTCATTATTACTGTAGTACTGATTTTGACACATTCACGCTGATTGTATCTGTAGTACTGATTCTCAAGCAGCCTAGATCTTTATATCTCTACTCTTGGTCCCCACACAGCTTAATTCACCATGTCTGATTTTCAGACAGTCCATATAATAATATCTTTCCTACACAGTCATGTTTTTTATATTTGTAGTACTGAATCTCACACAGCCATGATCCTAATATCTGTAGTACCAGTAGAGAAAATACAGTCACTGCAGTGGGTGAATCCACTACAGGTCTGACGCAAGCTCGGGGAATGCCCAGTCAGGGTTTTCTGCGTATGCGCCCCACTGGCGCATGCTCAGTCTAGGCTTCTGTTCTACTCTTCTGAGAGCAGAGCAGGGGCCTTGGAGCTTGGAGCGGTATTATCAGGCCCTTCCTCTATTCTGCTGTGGGACAGATGATGCCCCTGTGTACAACTGATTCTCACATAGAGCAGCTCATTATATTTGTAGTAATTCTCATCATATCTGTAGTGGTGCAGATGATGCTTCTTTCATTCTGTCAATAGGTACTTACTGAGAAGTTCTTTGTGGAATAACTTTATATTAAACTGTGTAGTTATCTCAGCATACAGACATAACACATCTTGCATGTAAAAATATGAGAACAAAACTAGAACATTCTTTGTACAACAGAGTACATTGCTATAACACAGAGCGACAACACAGTAACATATTTAGGAAAGGTTCCTCCTGCAGTCCCTCCAGTGTAATCACTCAAGCAACATTAAGTCTGAGTCTGTTGAAGTATCTCAACATGTAGTACTGATGCTCACACAGCCATGCTCATCATACCTGTAATACTGATTCTCACACAGCCATGCTCATCATACCTGTAATACTGATTCTCACACAGCCATGCTAATCATACCTTTAATACTGATGCTCACACAGCCATGCTCATCATACCTGTAATACTGATTCTCACACACCCATGCTCATCATACCTGTAATACTGATTCTCACACAGCCATGCTCATCGTATCTGTAATACTGATGCTCACACAACCATGCTCATCATATCTGTAATACTGATTCTCACACAGCCATGCTCATCATACCTGTAATACTGATGCTCACAGTCATGATTATCATACCTGTAATACTGATTCTCACACAGCCATGCTCATCATACCTGTAATACTGATTTTCACACAGCCATGCTCATCATACCTGTAATACTGATTTTCACACAGCCATGCTAATCATACCTTTAATACTGATGCTCACACAGCCATGCTCATCATACCTGTAATACTGATTCTCACACAGCCATGCTCATCATACCTGTAATACTGATTCTCACACAGCCATGCTCATCATACCTGTAATACTGATTCTCACACAGCCATGCTCATCATACCTGTAATACTGATTCTCACACACCCATGCTCATCATACCTGTAATACTGATTCTCACACAGCCATGCCCATCGTATCTGTAATACTGATGCTCACACAACCATGCTCATCATATCTGTAATACTGATTCTCACACAGCCATGCTCATCATACCTGTAATACTGATGCTCACAGTCATGATTATCATACCTGTAATACTGATTCTCACACAGCCATGCTCATCATACCTGTAATACTGATTTTCACACAGCCATGCTCATCATACCTGTAATTCTGATTTTCACACAGCCATGCTAATCATACCTGTAATACTGATGCTCACACAGCCATGCTCATCATACCTGTAATACTGATTCTCACACACCCATGCTCATCATACCTGTAATACTGATTCTCACACAACCATGCTCATCATATCTGTAATACTGATTCTCACACAGCCATGCTCATCATACCTGTAATACTGATTCTCACACAGCCATGCTCATCATACCTGTAATACTGATTCTCACACACCCATGCTCATCATACCTGTAATACTGATTCTCACACAACCATGCTCATCATATCTGTAATACTGATTCTCACACAGCCATGCTCATCATACCTGTAATACTGATTCTCACACAGCCATGCTCATCATACCTGTAATACTGATTCTCACACAGCCATGCTCATCATACCTGTAATACTGATTCTCACACAGCCATGCTCATCATACCTGTAATACTGATTCTCACACAGCCATGCTCATCATACCTGTAATACTTATTCTCACACAGCCATGCTGATCATACCTGTAATACTGATGCTCACACAGCCATGCTCATCATACCTGTAATACTGATTGTCACACAGCCATGCTCATCGTATCTGTAATACTGATTCTCACACAGCCATGCTCATCATACCTGTAATACTGATTGTCACACAGCCATGCTCATCGTATCTGTAATACTGATTCTCACACAGCCATGCTCATCATATCTGTAGAACTCACATTATTAGTTAGTGCTGTCAGGGGTTCCGTACACTATCTCTTAGTCTGTGTCTTCATGCTTGTCTCTACTGTCCTCCTCACATGATAACACTGCCCCTGTCACATTCAGCCCTTTCCTCACTCACTAGTATAGAAAGATCACTGACTCCCATTAAGATTAGTACACTCAACTCCCGAACCGCTCTGTGTTTATATGAACATTCTGATCATCTGATTGGCCACCGATGATTCTATCCCCGCCCAACTCAAAACTGGAGACATGCAGATTTACAGGAGATGAAGACTAATAACAAAAGGTGCTCTGAAACTGATGAAATAGATCTTAAATAGATCTTAAAAAATAAATAGAAAAAAAAAAAAACTACAGCACCCCCAAGATACCTGGCACACTGGTAAAATCATACTTGCCTACTTTCACAGAATTTCCAGGAGGCTCCTGAATTTCGGGGAGTCCTCCAAGACTCCTGAAAGAGTAGGCAAACCTCCCGGACCCTGTAAAATGACGAAATTCACTGCATTGAATGGGGGAGTGCGTAATTGCGTCATTAAGCCTACCCCCCGCTATTCAATACCTTGAATTTCTGTATTTTGTAATAGGGGCGGGGCTATAGTGACATAATGATGTCATAATGCCCCCTCCTACCATCTGTCACATGATCTGTACACTGGGATCTTCTGGAGTACAGATTTAAAAAGTAGGCAAGTATGGGTAAAATGATCTCTTTCACACAACCCAACTCAAAGTTAATACAAGTGTATTAAGTTCATTATTATATATCATATTGAACAATTCTACATTTACTCCAGTGTTCCTTGCTAAATGTCACTGCTCATAATAAATTCTCCAAAAGGCATGTTATAATCAAGAAAAATTATATGGTGAGAAAATTAGTCTTTCTTTATGACTAAACCAACAAGGCAATATTGCAACTTGAAGTAGAAGAAATGTAACCTTTTTCATTTTAGCAATGTTGACAGAAAGTTGTTCAACCGTGAGCTCTAACACTAGAGGAGTTAAATGCATGTCAGCACACATTACCATCCTGAAGGAAATACTTCACAAAAGGTCTAAGGAAAATTAAATCATTAGTATAATGAAGATGAGGTGTAGTTATTCTCAAAGTCATGGCTATCATGTGCTAATTAAAACCCTCGAGAATTACTCAAGTGCTTCTTGTCATAAATATGATTGGAGCCAATAAAGACATACAGATCTGATACCTCACTCTGCTATTTCTTCCATCCACTTTAGGAAATCATCAAAATGTTTCTGCATCTCATTTTTCAGGGACTAAAATAGAAACTGAAGCACAAACTGATCACTGAGGAACAATTTAAGATGTTTTATAACAAGCATAAAAAAGTCAACTGAGTCATCGGCTCTATGTGAGCGGGAAGAATCCAGCTGAGGTTTAGCCTATCACATGTTGTTATCAAGTACAGTGAGGGCTTACAGAGGGGCTGCAATGTGTGTATATATGTGTATATATATATATATATATATATATAGAGAGAGAGAGAGAGAGAGAGAGAGAGAGAGAGAGAGAGAGAGATAGTATCCAGGTGCTTGGCACTTATAAATAGCATGTGTATATTACCCTGTTGCCTTCCTCGGTGCTTCACTTGTATGGATAGGACAATAGATTCCCGGTGAGGTCGCACTCAAGGATTTAAGACAAATTGTAGTTAGTATCAAAAGGGTATATTTAATCCATTCCAATGTTTCAGTATAGTACTTTCCTCAGGGACATGTATATATATATATATATATATATATATATATATATATATATATATATATATATATATCTGTATATATATATATATATATATATATATATATATGTATATATATACATACCGGTATATATATAAGTGTATACAGATAGATAGATAGATAGATAGATAGATAGATAGATAGATAGATTTAAATGATAACTAAACCTACAATACAGTGAAAATTCATTGAAAATACCTTGATCTAAGATGTGAGGAGAATGTGTAAACATTCCAACATCAGGACAAAATGGACTCCACTGAAGAATAACTCCTAATATTAATACCTTATTATCTTAATAAACAACACCTCCAGTCATGCCATTGCCAAGCTACAGGCACCAGTATCAGTATATTAGCTATTGTCATAGACAACCAGCATGCAGCACTTGCTACCTCCCCTGCCCCTTCTGCCACATCATCTTCACCATAACTGGGCTTCCAACTGTCAGCATTGATCCTATTCACAGTCACCATTTGTTTTAAACATGTTGGGGACTATTATATGAAAAGTTAGTGTAAAGTTGACTTAAAGGGTGAGGTGTTTGAATTTGTATGTGACCTTGTTATGTAGCTGGCTGCAAGCTAATGTCTTCTATCAGGCATTTAGGCTTTTGCTGCTATGTGACATTTGCTATAGTAGAGTTCACCTTTTTCCTCCATGCTCTCAGCCTTATACACACATATCTTCAGTTAAATATATATTTGTAAATATTATTAGTAGCTTGTTTACATAGGACTTCTTCGGATGAGCTCTTGTGGTATTTAAAAGACCACTCTCAATGCAGATGTCTGTTTATTGGTTGAAAGACTGGATCGTCATCATGTCAGTGGCCCGGTTAAGACCTCATCACAGTGACTGTAACTTCTGGAACATCCTACTTGTATATCAGCTCTGTAATCTGTCATCCAGGACCAAATGTGGTGATCTGATTTTATAACTTTGCACTAAATAAAATGCCATCTGTTTGTAGGTTGCACTAAAAAGTAATTAAAGGATAATTATTAAGTACATGGGAAACTACATCTATTGCTTCTATAAATGTAATAATAAAAAAGCTTATCTACTTTAGCTAATGTGAATAGATTGTCTCATCAAGACTGCAGTAAGCTAGTTAATTAGCATGCACATTGCAATGCCTACCTTAATGTTCTCAATAAACATACTTCTAAGCTAAACAATATTTCCTGATTATTCCATTTTAAAAATGTATTTATCCTAACATCACATTTAGTGCTGGATTAGACTGTGCTGTGTAATGTTGGTTTAATGTGTTTTTTTTTCACCCAAATGTTTGCTAATTCTTTTCTTTAAACACACAAAAATAAAACACAACACCAGCTAATTAACTATGGGGTGATGTTTATTAATCAGTCATTCTGTCATATAATTAAGCATAAGCCTGCACATAAATGGTTGGTTGTGCCACAAAATAAGTCTGCTGCAAATTATTAACACAAAAATTACCCCATATGCACAAAATTAAGATTTTACTACTAAAACCTCGCTCTCGTGCAACAAAATTAGTTTTTGTTGCAGCAAAAATCATTTTGTAGCACAAAATCAATTTTACATGCTACAAAATATGTAAGATAAGACTATGCACATGCTACAAATTAATTTTAAGACACAACTATATCACAAAATGTTGGGCTATAGCATCAATTCGGTGCTCAAAAAATTGTGTAGTACCAAAAAATCAATGTCATGTGCTACAAAATTGATCTTGCTTAGCAGAAATTTGTATTACAAAGAAATACATTTTTGCATTTTTTTTATAGAATAAGACAAATTGAAAACAGAAATTGACCTCATGTGGAGAAAAGAACTAGTATGGCAACTATACATTTACAAGAACTATGCTTTGTCAACGGATATTATATACGACTATTTTATGTTACACTAGTGGCCAAAAATATTGGAACCCTTGTAGTTTTTTTTCTTATAATGCATCATTTGCGCCAGAAAATTGTTGACAATGCAAAATATTTTAGTTTCCACATATGTAAATATTTGATTTGTAGTGGAAGAAAACAAAAAGCAGAAAAATTTACTAATTCATAACTTATACCACTCAGAAAAGAAAGACAGATAATTAGCTAAGGAGGTCAGACAGAAGATTGTAGCCAAGAATAGACAATCTCAAGACTACAAATCAAACCTTGATGGTCTTGTTTCTACCATAACAGTGGCGGAACTACCATTGGTGCAGCAGGTGGGGAGCACGGGACCACTTGGAGATATTGGGACCCGCTGCACGGGGAACTAGCGAGCTGTGGGCTACAGTTCCCTCCTCCCCGTTTCCCTGCACCGGGAACCACAGCTCCCTAGTTCCGCCTCTGCTACCATATATAACGTTGTTAGGAAGTTTAAGGCTCATGGCACTGGCTACTATGTTACCATATTTCTCTGAAAATACACCAGATGGGATGGTATATTTTATGGTTATATTATTTGCACAAAGTGATATAGCAATTTTTAGGGTTAGGATACAGTAGTATTGTGTCCCTTTCTAAGGTCCACTGTGTTTACTCAGTAAAAATCATGGATAATAAAGCTCTAGTGGAGGGTGACAGATCCATTGACTATTATCTGTTTAGTAAATAAAAACATTATGCATCTATTGTGTTCAAAACAGAGACCTTTGATTCCTCTATTGAAGCTTTGTTATGCATGCGTTCAACTAGGTGAATGCAACAGAGACATTTTTTTCACAGCCACTGAATGATATACACTAACTTCTCAAAACCTGCTTTATCGCAACTGCTGCTTAAAACAAACAGTAAATCCTTATAAGTATAGCAAAGACAGTTAATTTGCCCAACATGTGCCTTCTTTTATGAACACTATGAAAGCACAGGTTATAACTCGATGATAGTTCAATTTTAAATGCAGCTAGCTGACTGGACATTTATCCATCCATGCTCTAAAGGTAAATGTCACAATAAAAGTTGTTCCATTCAACCAATTTCATATTTTGCTACTACATCCCTGAGAGGTTATTTATATATATAAAACTAATCTTCTTAGTCCATCCTGCAAAATCTCCACACCACCCACAGGCATATCCACTCACTACCTATGTTCCAGATGTCATGAAAATTGGAAACTATCATCTCACTTTTTGGGGCATATTCAATTAGCTTCCGGGATTACGGCTATGTGCGGCCGCCTCCTTCCCGATACAGCTACACCGCAGATTTTCTGCGATGTGGCGGTACCGTAACTGCACTTTATGTGCGCGGCTGTGCGATACCACCATCCCAGAAGCTAATAGAATATGGTCCCTTTATCTTTAACTCCACACACTTCATCCAAGATTAGTCTCTCATGCTGATGTCACAAAAAATACCCCTAATCTCACCCTAGACAAGACTGGCAGTGCAACGTTCTGCACAGTTGGAAACAACAGTGGTCACCAAGTTTAGTGCTCCTGGAGGCCTGATACTGTAGCTGGAAGTCGACCACACATGGACTATTAGTGGATATCTTATGATATACCCAATGATGGTCTGATCATTTTTGAATGATTAACAGGCACTGCAGTTGTCTCCAAAGCTGTAGATAATGGGCATGATTCATTAAGGAAAGTATAGATAAAATGACAAAACCATGTTGCATTGGAGGGGGAGGAAATTTAAAACGTGGTGACAGATTTATAGTTGGGGTAGGGCATGTCCTAGACCAACATTAAATTTCAGTGTAAACATAAAGCTATAAAGTATTTGTGTTCCACATGAAAAAAACAGCCAGTATTTTCCTTATGTGCAAAATAATAAACTAATTTGCACCCCTTGCATTGTAACATAGTTTCTCCATGAGCAAAGTTACTACAATTTTTTGGCTTTCCTTTCCTTAATGAATCAGGCCCAATGTGTGTTGCCAGCTTAACTAGCTCAAGACCATACCTCCCAACTTTTTCAATTTGGGGCGAGGCAATACCAATTTGAGGGCTCCGCCCTGCCATTCTGCCCGTTGACACCATTGTCCTGCCGATCAGAATGTTGGAATGTATGACCGGTATAGCTGGGAACACTATCTAGAAAGTACTTCACCATGTGGGGACCTCGGTCTTACTTTAATTTTTACGTATGTTCTAAATTAAATTAATTAAAACGTAAAAATATAAATAGCCATTCAGTGATGAATCAGTCTATGTTTTGTCAACTCTTTTTTAAAGCGGTTTGTGTTTAACAAAAATCCATCGCTTGTTGAGGATGTGTTTCCTACTCATGTCACTCTATGATGGGGATAAAGTGTTTGGCTTATACACAATAGGACAAGATAAGCGACGGATTACAGAGAGTCGCCGCTCTGCCCAAGAAGGGAGTGAAGAGCTGATTTTTATTGTGTACCATTGTTCTACATTGCTTTATTAATCACTAACTTCTATAATCTTATCTGATGACCGTCGCAATACAAACTATAACTAACAATTCAGGATGGGAATAACAGAGGAAAATCAATTAAAACAGTTTTTTTATTTGTCAATTCTTTAAATAATTTTTTTTTATATCTTTAACTCATTTTAAACATTTTTTTTGTCACTTATTGGAACTGGAAGCCCAAGACTGGGCATTTGCGAATTGGCTATCCAGGGCATGCATAAGTATATCCCCTGAGGCTGGCCTGGCGAAGCAGTAAGTAAAGTCTTACCATTCCTGGTCAGGATGGCTGAGCATCACTCAGATGCCTTGAGAGAAATGTTATTAACACATTGTGGTGATATCAGTTTTATATTGCTGCAGTAACCGGCAATACAAAATCATCTAATATTGATAAAACCCACCTCTTCAGACAAGTTTATGATATTCCTCAACCACCATCTTAATCTCCCTAGGTTACTCTATTACCACTCTCTACACAGCTAACACAAGACAACAACCCTCTGACCAACATTTCTGTGTGACTGATCACTCAGCCCTCTCAATACTTTTTACCTTTGCATTCTAGCTCATACTAAATTAAAACTATAAGCCAAACTGTTTCTATTTTGGAACAAAATGCTCACTTCTCTCCTTACAAACAGTCCCTGTCTTGGATTGAATGAATATGGATATAAACACCTCCATTTGCTCTCAAAATTGTCAGTTTGGTTCCACAATGCATAATAGCATTTTGTACTACTTTGCATTGATTATAGTAGTGTGTCAAATGGCACTATCTATATAAAAATGCACTCTTTCTGAGATCCCGGAGGGGAAGTGAAGAGGCTAGTGCGTAGTG
Source organism: Mixophyes fleayi (assembly GCF_038048845.1). Classification (NCBI taxonomy): domain Eukaryota; kingdom Metazoa; phylum Chordata; class Amphibia; order Anura; family Limnodynastidae; genus Mixophyes; species Mixophyes fleayi. Next base: position 365,180,620 of record NC_134402.1, on the reverse strand, counting down.
GGGCGTGACACAGCGCCCTGTCCCATGCAGCGACGATCAAGGCTACCATCCCACCCAATTCTTTATAATGTGGGCAGGTGACAGGAGAGAGGTCCTGGGAGAGGTACCCGGACATTTCGGGAGAGTGGACAACATATTTCACTCAAAGGTGAGGTTTAATCCACAAAGTGGAAAGCTGTGTGTGTCTATGTTACGTCCAGCTGGCAAACTTTTTCAGGTAGTGGAGTGAATAGGGTCATTAGCTGGCCGAAGCATTGGCAGACGCAACTTAAAACAATTGTGGATTAGCCCTCACTTATAATTTCAGACCTAAACCATTGATACAATTCTTAAAGCTGGTATGAGCATCCTGCAGGATGGTTGTGTTAACTTGAGCACCACCAATCATCATCATCATCTATATAATGCCACTAATTCCGCAGCGCTGTATAGAGAACTCATTCACATCACTCCTTGCCCCATTGGAGCTTACAATCTAAATCCCCTAACATACACACACACACACAGAGACTAAGGGCCATTTAATAGCAGCCAATTAACCTACTAGTATGTTTTTGGCGTATGGTAGGAAACCGGAGCACCTGGAGGAAACCCACACAAACACGGTGAGAACATACAAACTCCTCACAGATAAGGCCATGGTCGGGAATCAAACTCATGACCCCAGTGCTGTGAGGCAGAAGTGCTAACCACTAAGCCACTGTGAGCACCACCAATCATCTTAAAAAGTTGCCTCCTATTGGCCCATCTGACCAAGATTCTTTTTTTTTTTTCTTTTGTGGTGACTGATGTTAATGTGTGAATGGGTAGAACCCATGTTTTTAATTACAGAGAGTGACAAGTAGGAAATGTTTACCATATACAATACCATGAGTTGTTTATCAGTGAGTGGTTTATTTATACTTGCAGTAGTGTTTTCAAGAATTGACTACACTGTCAATAAATCCACTTTATTCACATTACTGTTTGAGTATTTTTTGGAATAGGGTTTCCCAATATAAAACAAAGCTTCCAAAACACAAAAGTGCCACATGTAGTAACGGCAGTCCCAATGTAAGAAAGACCCTTATACCTCTCTGTCTTTCTGTATTACCCAGTATTGTTTTATTACTATGTTTGTTATCAAATCTCTATGGAATATGCCAGCACTATATAAATGTTGATGATGAGGAGGATGTCCCCTTACTCTTGTGACAAACCATAAATGAGGCTAAACCAAGCAGTGGTAGGAGGTTAGACTCTGAATGTGGTGCTTACAGTCTTGCACAGTGCCTATTCAGATCTCCTCCCCTACCCGCAAACCTAGGTTCCAGTTCTAGAGCCTTGAAAATAGGTGCACAACTTGATGTGCCTTGGTGAGACCATCTAGTGTACCAGAGTGTAACTACAGTGACATTCTTTTGCTATATACTCTGGCAAATATATGCTAAAACATTATTGTTAAAAGTTCCCTAAATATCCTCAGATAAATACTCTTGCTTGTCTGGCTTTAAGAAAACATATTTTTGCTGCATAACAGTTAAATATGGGGTCATACTTGAAAGAAAAAAAACAACAGCCAGATATATCGTGAGTCTAAATAAAAAAAAATGTAATTTTATGCCTCTGCATAAACTGCTCTAACGCTTTTATTTTCTCGCTTAAGAACATGGTGTGAAAATAATAGCTTCCTCCTAACCAGAAGACATAATTGAAGTTATTGTGGGCTTCTTTTTCTTTTGCTTTATGCGCTAAATGGATAAAGTGCACATTTGAAAAAAAAAATTATACTTACACAAATATTTCAATACAATTTCATTTACAAGTACTAAGCAAAATACCAGCTGTACAATCATTTTAGAACATTTTGGATGATTAACTTGAGTCATTGGTTTGAGTCTTTTTAGTGTATTTTTTACACTGCAATGTATTAAAATAATTGCATGCTGTTGCAAGGTATGTACACGTTTTATTCTTGGTCTGCTGCACACATAAGCAGTGCTTGGAGTAGGGTGGTATGTGCAGGTATGATATACCAGCTCTTATCTCCACTTCCTTTCAAGTTGCACAATGCTCTGCATTGTTTGTAGGGCATGTGCGCATAAGTTGGTAATGGATCGTGTCTTTTGTGCAGTGGTGGATGATGTGGGGAGGAGGGGGGAGCGATGAGTAAGGGAATTACCTTACTGCATTTAAAAGAACCAATAAATTCAGGAACGTCTTTACACTGGCCGATAGGGGAAGTCAGGGGTTGCCGTGGAGATGCAGAAAGTGCATCATGCAGCTCTAAGAGATCTCTCAGGGAAAATGTTCTCATTGCCCCGGTGTGCAAGGAGCCTAGTGCAATGGAGCTGCCAGGGTCGTTGGCTAAGAGCAAGCAGGTAGGCGGGATGGTAAGAGCACAATTGGCCTTCTATAAATTACATTTAGGGGTATATTTACTAAACTGCAGGTTTGAAAAAGTAGAGATGTTGCCTATAGCAACCAATCAGACTCTAGCTGTCATTTTGTAGAATGTACTAAATAAATGATAACTAGGGGCCTGATTCATTAAGGATCTTAACTTAAGAAACTTCTTATTTCAGTCTCCTGGACAAAACCATGTTACAATGCAAGGGGTGCAAATTAGTTTTCTATTTTGCACATAAGTTAAATACTGACTGTTTTTTCATGTAGCACACAAATACTTGATAGCTTATTTGTACACTGAAATTCAAAGTTGATATTTGTGTGTTACATGTAACAGCAACTCTAAAACCAGCCACCCTGCAGCTTCCAGTCCCCTCCCCCGTAATGGTTCCTTATATCTAGGGTCTAATTTCTACAGTGTTGTCCCCTCCCTGGGCAAACCCCTGAGTCTGCCCTTCTAAATCATTGGTGGGTGCTGTATGAGGGGGTTGGAGGGGGAGTGGAGATGAGCTGTACTTCCACAGAAGGTCCCCTGCTGTGCTCATGACAAAATGTCTGAACTAGTCATGTTGAGAACAATAGATACTAATTGGCCTTTCCCCTCACCTGTATCCTGTAATTGAATCCTTACCTATAACCCACCTGGCTTCACTTTAAGGACATTGACTAACAGCTTCCATGCAATATCAACAAGATACAATAAACAATATACATATTTACAATGATCTAAATTGTCCCCTTATCCACATGTAATTAGACATTGCAGTGGTATTTTTTGAGCTGGGGAACAAAAGCAAGGGCTATAAAAAGTATTTGCTATAAACCATATTATGTGAGAAATAAGGGACAGGCTGGTTAGGGTGATATTAATACCTCGTTTCACCACATTCCGCCTTCACTTTTTTAACCCTTGTTTCCCAGTGGCTCCCTTGCCCCAAGTAAACCTTTCTCCCCCAAATCCAAAGTCTCTGGTCTGCTGTGGTTTCACCTGGGTCTGATGTTAAGGTAAACAGTAGTACACATTTCTTCAATCTCCCACCAGGGTCCCATGGGTGCGGGCATATCATCCCACTAAGCTGGCATGGAGCTTTATGCTGCCCTGTGTCATAAGATGAGACAACATTAAAACTGGGTCACCTCTGTGCACACATCAGTGGTAGGAGAGTTGTAGTCCAACATCCCTTGGGTGCCTTGTCCACCCTTAAATGCCCAACTTCAAATAGTCCTTTGGCATGTCCTCTGTTTCTGGAGAGCATGCTCCCCTCCCCCACATCTTTGAGTGAAAACTGCCCACGGGCCAGAAAACTTTGGAGCTCCTTGTCCGGTTGTTTCTGGCAAAGATCCAATCCCCCCTCCTAGAACATCTAGAAGATACTTACCAACTTTTCAGAATTGACCTCTGGGACACAAGTACGGAGCGGGGCAGGGCACAGCCTACTGCATCAGTTGGCCCCACCCCTTTGACACAATGACACAAAAGCGTAATTTTGTCATGGGCGGGGACAAAATACCGCAATTCACCGCAAATTGTATCATGGAGGCTCCCATCCTGTCCACTTCACTAGGAAGTGGGCAGGATACGGGAGAATAGCCTGCCCTTCATGAGTCTGGGAAACCTACGTGGAATTCGGGAGCAAATATGATCCCGAATTCCAATAAATGTATTGTTTTACTTTCTAACTGCATTTGCCTGAGTGACTGAGAACCCTAGAAGGTACTGGGTAGACTTCCCTGGCATAGTAAGGCACCCGTGGCTGGCCAGCCAGTGTGAAGTGAGTAGAATTGGGCCAGAAAACCCGGTATCTTCACAGCATGTTAGGCACTAGCCTACGCCCTTCTGTAAGTCTAGCCCTTATGCGGTTGGTGGCTCTACAATGGATATTGCACAGAGCCCAATATTTACAAACACTGGCCCTGTAGATAGATAGACCAGGTACAGACGTGGAAAAAGAGTTGTGGAAAATGGGCTGTTCTGCAATTCATTTTATGAAAAATGGCAGCAATTAAATTGCAGGGTCATTATACTGACAAAATTTATTGCATATATATGCAGGTTAAATAATAACATGCAACCAAAATCACAAATGTTAAAATTGTAAAGCAGAATTAAGTAAACATGAAAACGAAATTATGTGATCTATATATAAAGTACAATGAAAGATTTTCTCCAACATAATTAAAAATAAACTAATTTGATATGTTAAAAGTTTCTGCATTTTTTAAAAGTGATTTAAATGCATTTAAAGGGGATGGAATATCTGACCACAAAGCAATATCTATTGCTACTGACCCGGAGACTTGGCAGAACCAAGACATACCTGGTGAAGGATGGCATCCCATGATTCGATGTAACCATCATGTGATCGGCTCACATACCACCCTGGAATGCCATCTTTGGCGAGGTATGCCTCATTTTTGCGAAGTCCCCAAACAATAAATAGTGGACTGTGATCTGAAAATGTCATCCTTTTTAACAGAAAAATTAAACAGTACAGTTAATTTACTCTACAATTATGACATTAATATAGTTCCCAATTGTCCCACCTGCTAAAATCATAAACAAAGCCATGTAATTTGTCCTCAATTTTAACAAAGCATTCAAAACTTGTTTTTAAGTATCCCTGCAGCAGAGTGTGCTATGTATTTAATGAACACTCCTATAGCACTCCATCATATTGTACTGAGTGTTAATGTTCAGACAATTTTAGAAATGAGTGGAGCGAGCACTTGTCAGAAAGTGTGTGTTGACAGATACATACAATTACATTATATTTTAGGCACTAAATCTCAGTTATCAGGCTTTCAGAATGTGCATTGAATGTCTGATTTTAATTGCATATGTGTACGAGCCCTTATTATCAATTTGTCACGTTACCTATACGGTTACACAGTTCCATAATTTCAAAAAGAATATCCCGATGGGCTAATAGAATTATCGTTTTTCAATTTACAATAATGTAAATATGAAAATTCAAATTACTTTTGTCTCTGTAATGAGATTTTTCTTTGTTCTGCCATTTTGAAGAATACCTCAAAATATCTGCACACAAACCAAGTCATTTAGCTGAGATACAAGTAAGAAATAAGTAAGATAAAGTAACAATGGAACAACCAAATGTCTTGTGATTCACAAAATGTTTAATGTTATGGCATATCTACCAAAATACCAGTTATGTGGTAAATATTATGCAACGCACCAAAGTTAAATGACTATCAGTAACTGAAGCTTCAATAATGAGAAAGTATAAACATTTTTAAAATCCAAGGGATATCTTAGCAAAATACTTTGCAAATACTCAGCTGCCCCAGCGATAATGGCCCTGAGCGGTAAGCTTCTTTTTTTTTTTATAACTTCAAAAATGTAAACTCCCCATTGATTATAAATTAATAATAATATGAAAAACCTACTGCATCAACGTTTTTTGTTCTCTTTTCACCATCTTGTTAATTAGCCCCCCAAGCCGTTGCTGGCATTTCTTGCATTGGGCGAAGCAAAAACAAGCCCTATTACTTGTGAAAACACCAATTTTTAACAACAATAGGGCTCTTCATCCTTCAACAAAAAGCCTGTGTATCAAGTAAGCACATATTAGGTGAAAATTCTTTGTGTTTTCTTACAAGTCAGAAGAGGGCACAAGTCAGGAGAAGCTACCGTGTGTGTGGGTGCACAAGTCAGGAGAAGGTACAGTGTGTGGGTGCACAAGTCAGGAGAAGGTACAGTGTGTGGGTGCACAAGTCAGGAGAAGGTACAGTGTGTGGGTGCACAAGTCAGGAGAAGGTACAAAGTGTGTGTGCACAAGTCAGGAGGAGGTACAGGTGTGTGGGTGCACAAGTCAGGAGAAGGTACAGTGTGTGGGTGCACAAGTCAGGAGAAGGTACAAAGTGTGTGTGCACAAGTCAGGAGGAGGTACAGGTGTGTGGGTGCACAAGTCAGGAGGAGGTACAGTGTGTAGGTGCACAAGTCAGGAGAAGGTACAGTGTGTGGGTGCACAAGTCAGGAGAAGGTACAGTGTGTAGGTGCACAAGTCAGGAGAAGGTACAAAGTGTGGGTGCACAAGTCAGGAGGAGGTACAGGTGTGTGGGTGCACAAGTCAGGAGAAGGTACAGGTGTGTGGGTGCACAAGTCAGGAGAAGGTACAGGTGTGTGGGTGCACAAGTCAGGAGGAGGTACAGGTGTGTGTGTGCACAAGTCAGGAGTAGGTACCGTGTGTGGGTGCACAAGTCAGGAGAAGGTACAGTGTGTGGGTGCACAAGTCAGGAGAAGGTACCGTGTGTGGGTGCACAAGTCAGGAGAAGGTACAGTGTGTGGGTGCACAAGTCAGGAGAAGGTACAAAGTGTGGGTGCACAAGTCAGGAGAAGGTACAAAGTGTGGGTGTACAAGTCAGGAGGAGGTACAGGTGTGTGGGTGCACAAGTCAGGAGAAGGTACAGGTGTGTGGGTGCACAAGTCAGGAGAAGGTACAGGTGTGTGGGTGCACAAGGTAGAGGAGGACACAGGTGTGTGGGTGCACAAGTCAGGAGAAGGTATAACTGTGTGGGTGCACAAGGCACGGGAGGACACAGGTGTGAGGGTGCATAAGTCAGGAGAAGCCACAGGTGTGAGGGTGCACAGGTCAGGGAGGGCACAGGTGTGTGGGTGCACGAGGCAGGGGAGGACACAGGTGTGTGGGTGCACAAGTCAGAAGAGGGCACAGGTGTGTGGGTGCACAAGGCAGGGGAGGACACAGGTGTGAGGGTGCACAAGTCAGGAGAGGGCACAGGTGTGTGGGTGCACAAGGCAGGGGAGGACACAGGTGTCTGGGTGCACAAAGCAGGGGAGGACACAGGTGTGTGGGTGCACAAGTCAGGAGAGGGCACAGGTGTGAGGGTGCACAAGGCAGGGGAGGACACAGGTGTGTGGGTGCACAAGTCAGGAGAACGGGACAGGTGTGTGGGTGCACAGGTCAGGAGAGGGCACAGGTGTGAGGGTGCACAAGGCAGGGGAGGACACAGGTGAGTGGGTGCACAAGTCAGGAGAGGGCACAGGTGTGAGGGTGCACAAGGCAGGGGAATACACAGGTGTGAGGGTATACAAGTCAGGAGAGGGCACAGGTGTGAGGGTGCACAAGGCAGGGGAATACACAGGTGTGTGGGTGCACAAGGCAGGGAGGACACAGGTGTGTGGGTGCACAAGTCAGGAGAGAACACAGGTGTGTGGATGCACAAGGCAAGGGAGGACACAGGTGTGAAGGTGCACAAGTCAAGTTGTACTGAAGTACCCGGTCTCCTGTGTGCGAGTATCTACCAAGTCATGACTTTGACCTGTATTTGTGCTGGTGTATGTGTCTCAGGTTCTTGTTTACAGCATTAATGTCAAATAGAGAGAAAGAGGCACCAGCACATCGAGCCTGGGGAGCACTGTACCCACTCACTGAGAAGGACCAAAACAGACATGCAGCGAATTTTGCCTATCTCTGACCTATAGGGGCCCAGAGTGTGCTGCAGAAAGGCCAGCATGCTGGGGGAAACTCCATTTCCCTAGCATGCTGGCCTCTCCTCAGGCTGAAGTCCAGATGTGAAACTGTAACATGGAGGCTGAGGACTCTAAGCTGAGCGCAGTGGATGTCTGTAGCCAGCTCCTATTGTGTACCATGCCCTAGTGGTGGGGCTGACACAGAGAAAGCTGCAGAGCTATCTATGACTGACAAGCTGTTGCAGCTGGACTGGATACAACAAGGCAGTTCAGAGGGCTATGAGGACCCCAACAGAGCATCAAGGTTTAAGTTTAAGATTCTCCAGAAACGATTTTTACTAGGTTGTGAAAAAGAAGTTTCATTTCAAAATCTGCTCAATATTGAAAAACACAAGTTTGACTTGACACACCGGTTAGGAATCGCTGCTACTGTGCAGTACTGTAAGTACAGTTTATTAGCATTTAAAGAGAACAACGGTTTTGTTCACACACTATGCTGCATTTTATTGTAATGTATACAGTATTTATGCTACATGGTTGTAACAATAATTCAGTGTATATGTTAAATTATAATCACAGTATTGATAAAAAAAATAATAATAACCAATGTTACATATGTTATGTAATTCCCAGGTATATAAATACAGCAAAAACAAAATAATACAAAACAAATATGATTACCTGTTCATCTTGTCCCAATGAATGGATTATGAGTCTTTTGGCCTCCAGGAAGAGAGGGTGTCCCAAATCCTCATAGGGTTTGTGGTTGGGTGAATTGTACCCTTGCTGAGACAGTTGCTTCTGTCTCCGGGCGAAGTTGGACCTGAACACTTCCTCCCGTGAGGATACCCAGCAGTTATAATGACTGGGGCTTCTAGACTGGATCTTTAGCCCCTTCTGGCTGGGAATTGGAAGAGGTTTAATAACCACAAAACTTCTGGGATCACAATGTCCTGGATTTCCCGGCATGGTTTTTCTATCACAGACTATATTAGTTTAATTCAATATTATTATGTTTGATTAAATTCTATAACATTTAATTATTACTATGCTTCATTTGATTAAATATATATATATAAAAATCTAGTTTTGATCAACTATGTAAAAGTTTTTTTTGTATCAGAAGTAAAATACAAAATAAAGGAATGCATTTGCAGGAATAACAAGATCAAATAACAGAAAAGTTCGTTGCAAAGATTACCGGGATGATCATATAACTGCAGCATTTAATGCAGAGACCAAAAAGATTGTTTCCACCGAGTTAATATCCATTAGCTTTACCTGGTGATTATTTCACTATTAAATGGCAAATAAATAGTTGCAAGTGCTAAAATGCATAATCTGTAATAACCCCGATGAAATCTGTCTGAGAGGACCTCACTAGTAATATAAGAAGCTGCCCCCAGAAGTACATGTGTCCCACAGAGCCCTGGGCAGCAGAGACGCGCAGGGTTACCATGGTTACAGGAATACTATAGTCACTGTGGGGAGGGGGAGCTCAAAACCTGAATACATATTACATTGCAGTAAACATGTATAATTGTGAAATATGACCATTATGTTTAAAGTGTATAGTTTATTATGGGAAAAGTATGACATAATAATTAAGAAAAAGTGATTGTATATCCTGCAGTATACATTGAAGTTGTGTTACCACCCCCCACTTTTAGCAGTCGAGTGGTTCGTTCCAAGGCTTTGTAATATTCATTGTTTGAAGAGTCATTGGTGCTACAGGAGGAGTGGGAGGGAAAGTTATTGTGCTCATTGTACAGATAGGAGTAGGTTGGTGCTAACACTTTATATATGATATTTATTTATTTAAGTTATGTGACAACTGTTACTGGCAGTCTCACCACTGGCAGGAGCGCTCTCTCTCCTGTTGTGTGACTAATTACAGGACAGTTTCAGGCACAACTGGGTGTTTACAGGGGTTTATTTTGTCCTGTCTGATTCAACTGCAAACCCAAGAAATGCATGTGTGGATACCAAAATATTTGTTAATTTTAACAATTTTCTAGTGCCAATATTTTTGGCCATGACTGTAAAGAATGTTCTAGGCAGACAATTAGTGCAAATAGCAACAGAATTAGTTTTGCATAAAAGCCACTAGGTGGCAGTGGTAATGTATGTGGTAATATGTTACAATTGCAATGAATACATTAATAAATGCAGTTAGGGCTGCCGTCAAGGGGTAGAATTGTATGGGAGCTGGACACACTACCTGGTTTCGCTTTGACATCTACTTCCCTACTATATTGTCTGGGGTTGTGAACACCAGCTAAGATTGACACAGCCAGAGATTGCTGGTGTATAGTCTAAGTTCCTACCAGTATTCACCAGAGCCCGCCACAAAGCAGGATGTCAGAAATCATCATAGCATGGTGGGTCGGAGCACTACAGGTATGTAGCTCTAGAAGTAGAATAGTCAGACAAACAGAGGTCAGCAGGATGCAGGTATACTGAACAGAATCAGCGCAGTACAAAGTCAGGATCCAAGTATCGCAAAGTCGGGAACAAGCCAAGATAATAATCAGGAATCAAGCAGTAAATAGGATAACATTTTCCTTTTTTTTTTTTTAAAACATATTTTATTAGGGAATTTTTCAAAATTTTAACAGTATACAGATTAAGTTGCAAAGAACAAGAACAATCAGTCAATAGAAAATTACTAAGAAAATTGTGAAGAAACGAACGTGTTAGCGAGGGAAAAAGAGGAGGGGGGAAGGGAGCCTGGCCTGGCATCTTGGTAACTGTAATAAGAATATCATTCGTATACAAAGAAATTTTATAGTCAGTCTTGACCGCTTGGATCTCTGTGATCGTTAAGTTGTTGCGTATACGGCACGCTAATGGCTCCATTGTTAGATCAAATAGGAAAGGGGAGAGTGGGCAGCCTTGCCGGGTACCATTTGTGATAAAGAATGGAGGTGATGTGGCGTCGTTGGCCAGAACTGCAGCAGAGGGGTTGTAATAAAGAGATGCTAATCAGCATAAGAATCTGCCTCTAAATCCCATTGCCGTGAGAGTAGCCCACATAAAGGGCCAGGAGACCCTGGCGAAGGCCTTTTCTGCATCAAGAGACACCACCAGAGCAGGAACTTGTGCACAATTTGCTGCCTAAATTAGATCAATGGCTCGTCTTGTATTGTCTGCCCCCTTTGGAAGTTCTACTCTTGCCTCTGTGATGTGAGCAATCATCTGATTGCAACTCTAAATTTGCATCAGCTGTGCTTGCTATGCTGTGCAGTGAGAGTTGAATACCGAGTCCTGCATCTAAATTCAGAATCCCTGACTCCTGCCTTTTTTTTATTACAACCTCCCTTTACTGTGAACCAGGTGACCAGGGCCTGGATAGTAAACTGCCCCTTTCCTGTAACTTAGTGAGGTTCCTTCACCTGTTACCTGTGAAAGGCTTAGTTGCCACACAGAAATATAACTATTGATTAATTTAAGATATAAAGGATCAAACAAATAATACTTTAGGAGGCCTTTGCAGACTTATTCTACTATGTTGAAGTTTAATAATTGGACAAAGATGGTATTCTGTTTGTATTTGCATGAGCCCATTTAAGGTATTATTTATGTAGTGTTCGCACATTGTATAACTAATATTACTTTTAGACACCAAATAGCAACTCCAGAGATGTCATAAAAAAACAGTTTATACAGGTTTAGAAGCCGGAGCTTCACTCTGTGCCATGACAACAGATTTATGATGGCACAGAACGAGTCTCAGGAGCACAGTGAGCTGTTTCCTAATGTTACAAGGGATGTTTACTCATTCATTAAAAGTCAGTAATATTTATTTCTGTCTAGAAGAGGAATAACTTCAAACAGGTAAGTAGTATGATGCATATAGAAATTATAGAGCTGTAAATGTAACATGTTTAGTTGCATGTTGTCTGTTCAGATATATGTTTGATGTAACGCTACGTGATCATAGATTAGGTGGTCTAATACACCAACACTTAAAGCCTCCAGCAGTAAGGATATTTATAAAACACTGGTGGGGAAACATATTGAATTATAACTAGCTGGCTTAGCTGGGTTGGGTACGTAATATAGAAAATGGAAATGTTGGCAATCATCCTGTCGACATGAAAATGTAGGCAGTCTAAATGTCGACACATCCATTCTGGTGACAGCTTCAAAATGTCGACAGTGTGATTGTTGACATTCACAATGCCGACATTAAAAGAGCAGTGTAGGCGGGTATAGCTGTATAGTCGCTGGACCCACCAACATTGCTCTTATAATGTTGGCATTGTGATTAGAAATATGTCCCTGCCTACTAGATGCTACACTTAGCTTTTAATTTTAATTTATTTTTAAGACTGGTATACATAGAAACATCTCCTATGCAAATAAGTATATTATAGTCAAAGTAAGGAAACATGACATGGTGAGGATTGTACAATCTACAAGGTCCACCGAGATAATATTGCTTATGAAGTGCATAGATGTAAAAGCATAGCGTGGAACCATGACGCTTGCATCAAGTGCATGCTAGAGCGCCCTCCCAGTACTGAAGTGCCTGGGGGACCTGGCCAACATGTGGGGGCAAGTTGAAGGGAAACAAAAAGTTACAGGAACAGTATAGGACTGGGGCATGGAGGACCCACTGCGGGAAGCATTTGTAGGTGCCAGTGGAACAGTGTGTGTGTATTATGTGGCTGGCTGTATACCAGTATAACACCCCTTTCCTTCCCCTAGTGTCGAGTGGGTGCTTTTAAATGAAATGTGCCTTGATCTGTTATATCCCCTTTACTTTCAATCTTCATTAGCACAGTATCTCCACTTGGTCTGTGTGCAGCAGGCTCTTCGTTGGGTAGTGTACTGTATAAGCAACACCTTGTGTGCTTTAGGGTGAATGATGATCCAAGCCCTGGATAAACTCATTTGCAGTATGTCCAAAGACTGAGAGAAGAGTTAAGAGAAGTCTAGGGTGAGTATCCTGTAGAGTCGTTTCTGGTACAGTTGTAAGCATGTACTAACTGGCTGATATGTCTACTCCAATGTGCTTTTCTCCTAGTTTCCAAGGTGCCAAGGTGTCATATTGAGAAATGTTCGATTGAAGATCTTTGGCTGTGGGTCCCCTTGGGGGTGAAATGGTGTAGTCCTTGATAAAGAAAAAACTTGCAATGGGAAAACCCATATACACGTATATATCCGTGAGCGCTCCCTAGTGGCCGTTTGACAAGACAGGGGGAGGTAAAAGGGAATGCTGCCACTGATCCTACAGTACGAGAATGTCCTGACAATTGTCAAACAGAAGCAAGTAAAACAAGGTATAGAATGGGTGCAAATAGTGGGATAGGAGTAGGGTAAACACTAGGATTTTGAATAAACAATATAAACGATGTTCAACTATATCAATATTGCAAACCAATAGACAAATGTGTACACTTGTAACGATCAATATCTACGCTAATCCATCAAATCTGGAAAAACGTGATGACAATATTAAACATAGTGATGCATTTTCAACGTGAATACCTCAATAAAAATGATTACCAATACCCTCAGTATTAGACTGGTAGAATGTCCACATTAATAATAATAATAATAATTATAATAACGGAAAAATTGTCCAAATGCTCAAATGGATGAGCTATGTTAATCAAACAAACCTGTTGTGTAGTCCTTGACTTGCGTATCCTGCACAATTCACATATCTCCTTTATTAGACGACTTTTGCTGTCTCTATCTGGATGGGAGTGGATCCTAGCTGGAAGTCCTTAGTGTACAAATAATTTTTTCCACAGACCTTTTGCCACGGTGATAGCCCTCTGATCTTTAGTCAGATAAGCTTGAGCATACCGCAAGAAATGGTCAGTCACAACAAGTATGTTTGCTGTATTGCCCAGGTCAGGTTACACCGACAGGAAGTCGATACACACCAATAGTAATGGACCATCACCAGTTATATTCTTGAGTGGAGCAGTTCTCTCAGGTAGAGTTTTTTCTCATTATACAAGTCCCACACGTCTTGCAGTACTTTTCTATTTCAAATTCCAACTTTGGCCAATAAAATCGCTCAGCAGTAAGTCTGTCAGAGACAAACATGGGGGAGATAGGTCCACATACAAAATTGGAGAAGGTAAAAACAAAGGCGGAGTCAGAGACAGGGTGTGATAGAGACATAAACACTGGGGGGTGGGGCTGGGAAAGAAGGCATATAGGAAGCCTAACAATAAGGGAAAAAAGAGGAGGAGCAAAGATGCACATGCTGCTTGTCCCCAGGAATGGGGGAGGTCCTGTCCTCAGCATCATACTGCACCGCCGCAGAGGTCTATCACTAGTTAAGGAAAAAATGGCCAGTTCTACCCTTTTGTGCTCCCCTCCTGTGTCCCTGGAAACTCTTAAAAGATGTTGGCAAATATGCTTTTGGGTTGTTTCAGTAAATGTTGTGATATGAAAACAGGGAATAAGCAGCGGTAGCAGCCTTTGTCAGTGCTGTGGTGCAGTGTTTGGGGCAAACTAGGATCTCCAGCTAGCAATCTTTAATAATAAGTGTGCTTTTAATTGTCAGTAACTCAAAAATTGAAAATAAAAACACCTAAGACTATATTTATTAAACTGCAGGTTTGAAAATGTGGAGATGCTGCCTATTGCCTATAGCGACCAATCAGATTCTAGCTATCATTTTGTAGAATGTACTAAATAAATATCTAGAATCTGATTGGTTGCTATAGGCAAAATTTCCACTTTTACAAACTCATAGTTTAATAAATATACTCCCTAGTCTCACAAAGGGCACTTCTTGAGCACTCTCTAACATGTTCAGCTGATGTGCTTAGCAGCCTTGTTCTGGATTCTTGTCTCTCGGTTTTTCTTTGAACATACATAGGCCTCGTTAGGCTATCTACTAATCTCCTCTCTGAGCTATCCCAGCTCCTCTGCAACCTACAGGTCTGTACAGAGCCACAAACCTCAACTCAACCGACTCCTTAGACCTCTCCTGTCACATGTTAGGTTATCAAGCGCCTGTCAAGTGCCTTTTGTAATCATTTTCGGGTCAGTGTTGTCTGTGTGTCTCCGGTTATGAATCTGATCAGTGCTTTAAAAGTGCATCAAAACTACACATGCAAACTGAGATCACTGATATTCCCAGCTTTAAAATACATTAAGTAACAAGTTTGCCTTCTAAAGGAGCATTTATATAAATAAAAATTCCATTAACATGATGGGTATCAAACTTCTGTATTCTGCAATATATTAGTGTTATGAAAATAAATATATTGACTTCTATATTGTTTATTTTCTCTATGTATTACTTACGTTAGAAAAAAGATTAATTGCAATGTCCAAAATACAAAACAATGCCTGAGTAAATGGAGATCGATTAAAATGATATATAAATCTTATTTGTTGTACTCATTATCTGATTCATATAATTTGGATAGATTGTTTTATACAGTGCTAGATTTAATTTGTACAGAGTTTTAGGAGCTAGGATTCTTTCTTATTGTTTGTTATTATTTAAGGAAAACTATACTTTTAGGAAAATAATTTTGTTTTTTTATAGTTTAGAAATTAATTGCACTTGTTGTGCAAATTGGTCTGTTTTTTAATAAAAAATAGTTTTGTTCTATTTTTTGCATTTTACTTTTATGGGGGGCGTTCTATGCTGAACCTCCTTCCCACACAGCTTGCAACTGCACAGCAATAACTTTTCTTGTGCAGGATTTGCTCCCTTCAGGATGCAACAGTCAGTTAACCATTTCCAGACCCTTGCATCCTGACACCAAAAACTGTAGCTCCTTTGTCTGCCCTTTTTGGCTCCTAATATAATGGTGTCAGAGATGACCTAAACGGGTCCTTTCTCCTGAACTCCAGCTGCTATACCTTGTGGGTATCGATCGATAGAGAAACAGACAACTTCAGATGTTTAGGCTGAAAATGATTCTGATTCTGACCAGCCCTAAGTCAGAGTAGCTTTATTTATGCATAGTTTCACAGACAAAAGAAGATAAGGAATCCAAGGTTTCTGAAGGCATCCTGTTCAGGTCAGCAGTTTGTAGACAGGATGTACAGCAGGTGTCTTATCTCAGTCACGTAGGCCTCAAATGGGGGTCGTGGGCTCCCTGTACTGAAACTGCTGGATGTGCACATTCTTGAGAAGAGACATATTGAAGAAAAGATAAGAATGTGAGGCAAAGTTCATTAGGGAATAGTAATTATACAAAATGCATTACTTTAAGAAGTTCATAAAATGTATATCTCTCACATAAACCCCTCTTTTTATCATTTTTATAATTGCCCTGCCTATCCTTTTGGTGTGCATGAAGCACTCCTGCACCCGACCTACTTCATTCAATTCAATGGAACCTCTGATAGGCCCTTAGAGGATGGTAAAGATACATTCAATCAGGTCTATGGTTCATGTACACCTAATTCTTAAAAATAATAAAAAAAGAAAATGGGAAAGACTGAGGGGGGGAGAGTACAAAAGAGCCTTAAAGCTCAGAGAGGGCAAGATAAACATCTGATACCGGTTTGGGCTTTACATGTCTTTTAAGAGACTTTTTATTCAGAATGAGATCATTTTTGCACCTTTTCAAACAGTATTGGAAAAAACATAAGCTTAGTTTAAAAATGACATATAGCAACAACAATAAAGCGAATATCTTAGCTATCCATATTAAAATGCCTGAAATCCATGCGAAAATACCTTTGCCCCAATTACTAGGATTTAACCATGAGAAGGCTGATGTCCACCAGCCATCATTAACCGTATCGGGGTCAAAATTCTCTTTCCTGAATTTCTCCTTTATTTCCTTGGCTTCTGTCATGTACCTGTCTATTACTTCTTCTGGATTATCAGTGTCATTTGTTACAAAGTTACAACAATGTGTTCCGTATTCTGTTTCTAGGGTCAAACAGTACCCTCCTGACTGAGCAGTGATGTAGTCTAATACAAGTTGATGTTGTATTAACTGGGTTTTCATCGCCTGCAGTTCTTTTCCAACATACCTAAAGGATTTGTCATAAATTTCTGTTATGTTATCTAAAAGTCCTGCAACCTTTAATATCATATTATAGTTTGCCATGTACCCCCATGTCCCTATTGAAATGATGTTACCAAATCCAATACCCACATTGTGCCCTTTGGACTTTGCTATGAGAGGGATATGTTCAGTATCTATTGTCTTAATTTCCCTTTTTTCAAGCCTATGGTCCTTTTTATTCCTGAATACTCCTCTGAGGTCATCATGGGTCATGACATAGAATTCAGGAACCAATCTGGCCAAGTAGCATACCCCTATTGAATTTGGGGGGAGCCACCTGTAGGCATTGCGTCCACATACATAATAAACATCATCTGGTAAAAGGTAGGGGATATCATAAAACAGGCAATATGTAGATACCTGTTGTCCTAAGTGACATGAAGTGTCATTTTCTGCTCTGTCATTGTCAAAGGCAGGCAGTGTGCCGTTCCAGGTGAGATTATATCTGTCATATTGACATTTTATACACTCCTGACTCTTTAAAAAAATAGTACCTTTTCCGGATTCCATCTTCACTGTTTGGTTGCATTCAGAATTACAGTGTGATAAATAAGGTTGGGTGAAATTCACTATAACTTGACAGCGTGATTTAGGGACAGACCCTAAAGGGAAACTCTTATTCTGGTAACTAATGCGTATTTGGCCATATGGGGTCCATATTGACTCATTTATAGCCCTATTGGATTCTATTCCCTTATTGAAACAATATTTTAAAGGACCTTACTCCCCTTCATGGTTTTTCCTGGGTCACCGTAGCCTTTTTGCAGTGGCTGGCGTGGATCCAAGGATCCTTTCCTTCAAGTCTCACAGAAGTGGGTGTAGTCAACAGAACTTGATATGGCCCCTCAAACCGTGGTTCCAGAGACCTCCTCACGTGTCTTTTTACGAAGACGTAATCTCCTGGCACCAGGGCATGTGTTCCAGTGCAATCCTCTGGATCTGGGATTGAAGAGAAAACTCAAGAATGTATGTTAGTGAGGGACTTCTGTAGTTCTTTCACATAACTAGTCAGTTCACCTTGGTGTTTCACTAGAGATTGTGGAAAATAACACCCTGTCTTTGGCGGCCCCCCAAACAGTATTTCATAGGGGCTCAGCTTGTGTTTCTTATTAGGTGTTGTCCTGACTGAGTATAGGGCGAGGGGAAGGCATTGCAGCCAGGGCATCCCTGTGCTTTTCATGGCTTTCTGCATTTTGAGCTTGAGAGTGCCATTTAGCCTTTCTACCTTGCCACTACTCTGTGGGTGGTAGGGGGTATGGAATGCTTGAGCAATTCCCAAGTCTGACATGATAGATGTCATCACTTCTCCTGTAAAAGTAGTACCTCTGTCTGATTCAATCACCTCTGGAACCCCGTATCTACATACTACCTCAGATAGCAGCTTCTTGGCTGTGTTTTTTGCTGTGGCTTTGGATATCCCCCACGCTTCCGAAGAGACTGGAGAATAGATCAGTAGCTACTAGGACATATTCATATATTCCACATTTGGGTAGCTGAATGTAATCTATCTGTATGCGCTGAAAGGGGTAGAGGGGTTTAGGTGTCACCCTGGGAGGTACTGTTACTGTATGACCAGGGTTGTGTGTGTTACAGATGGCGCAGGCCTTTACCAGATTACTGGCAGCTGTGCTGAAGCCTGGCGCGATCCAGTGTCTGAATACAGTGTTAATTATTGCGTTTTTTTTGTTTTTTTTTGAGACATGGGAAGGCCCATGCACTATAGCAGCCAGTGTAGGAAAAAGGACTCTAGGGAGACAGTGTCTGTCTGTTGTGGCCCATATGCCCTCTATGTGTTCCGCCCCCCTCTTTTTCCACTCCTCTCTTTCAGATACTGCTGCTTGCTTTTGGAGGATTTTCAGCATTTCCAGATCTATAGGGAGGGTGGGGGGTGTTGTGGACACTAAATAGTGTTGTACTAGCGGTAAGTCTGCTGCAGCTCTTGCAGCCTGGTCTGCTAGTCTGTTTCCTCTTACTTCCATAGTCTGCTCTCTGGTGTGTGCTTTTACCTTTATGACTGCCACTTCCTTGGGCAGTTCTAATGCAGCAAACAACCTCAAAATGATTTCTGCATTTTTAATGGGTTTACCATTAGAGGCCATAAAGTGTCTGTTCTTCCAAATACTTTGATAGTCATGTGCAACCCCAAAGGCATATCTGGAGTCAGTGTAAATGTTAGCTGTTCTCCCTTCTGCATACTGACATGCACTTATAAGTGCTTCTAATTCAGCTTGCTGTGCAGATTGACTTGGTGGGAGGGGTTGCTGGAGTACAATATCTGTTTCTGTTGTAACTGCATAACCTGTTTTGGGAGAGCCCTCCTCATAGTACCTAGACCCATCTACAAACAGGAGTAAATCAGGGTTGCTAAGAGATGTCTCTTTAACATCCCCGGGAGGTTTAGTTTCCAGATCCATTAAGGCTAGGCAGTCATGATCACAGAAAAAAGTTTTTAGTTGTGTTTCCTGTTTTGTCACAGTCTCAACACTCTCTGTATTGTCTGTGTCTTCAGCGTCTATACTGTTACTCCCCTCTTTTATATCCATGCAACTTGGGAACAATGTTGCTGGATTTAAAACTGTGCATCTTTTTAGTGTAACGTTTGAGGGTGTCAGTAGTGCTACTTCATATTTAGTTAATCTAGCCGCTGAGATGTGTTTTGTTCTGGCTTGATTCAGTATTTCCATGACTGAGTGTGGTACCTGAATGGTGAGAGGGTGATCCAGCACTATGTCTGCAACTTTTTGTAGCAATAAAGCGGCTGCTGCTACTGCTTTTATACATGTTGGGGCTCCCACTATGACGGGGTCTAATTTTTGTGAGTAGTACCCCAATGGTCTTTGTCTACTCCCATGTTCTTGTGTTAGTACGCCATGAGCGTGCCCTTCTTGTTCATGGCAGAACAAGTTAAACGGTAGTTCATAGTTAGGGAGCCCAAGGGCTGGGGCGCTTGTGATTAAATCTTTGATCAGCTCAAAAGCTGCTTTTTGTTCAGCTGTTGACCAAAACATATTGCAACTTCTATTCATTGGAAGTTGGATCAATGCAATCTGGATTGCCTAAATGGTCTTTTTTTGCTGGAGATCTGTGAAGAAAAAAACTTTTGCATAAAGATTAACATTTATTCACTAGGAATTACAGTAACTGTTATTAATTCACGTTGAACAGCTGCTAATACGACACTTGCTTAAAAGTTTCTCTTTGTAGCTTAACTGTGACGCTATGCGTTCCATGCAATGAAAAACTGATTTCCTCAAAGAGGCAGTCCCCAATATCACAAACAGGGAATGTCAAAGTGACGAGACCTGGTCGAGTGTTCAAAGCCACTCCTTTCTCATCATCTCTTTGTAAACCAAATATTCACACATATTTCCAGATTCTGTGATTTCCATGTTTAAAGTACAAATATATATTCACAATTCTCGCTCACAGACGACATTTTATCTCGTAACAATTCTTTATGGGCATAACAAACCCTCCTGATTTCTGAGAACATTTATCAGCGCCATTTTACACAGATAAAAACAGCTTGTAATATATCTCCATGTAAAGCTCACTCCCACAATTCTCAACTTCATTAAAGAGAAAGCTATTTTTCTCAAAAAAAAAAAAAAAATTACTTTGTTCAAATATAGAAACGGCTTGTTGGACCCCAGCCAACTTTGTTCTGAAACCAGTAATAGTGATAATGTGCATTATTTACAGTCTTGTGACGGACCAAAAACTTTAAAACTTCTTTTGCATCTCTTCAAAAACATTACATTTACAACTGTACAGCTTTTTCAACCTTGAAACATGTCTCTTGTAAAACGGTCAAGACAGACAAACACGGATCTCTCTCACACACAGTAAGAAGGAGATAAAACTCACATACAGAGAAAGAAAAATTACCGTATATACTCGAGTATAAGTCGACCCGAATATAAGCCGAGACACCTAATTTTATCTCAAAAACTGGGAAAACTTATTGACTCGAGTATAAGCCTAGGGTGGGAAATGCAGCAGCTACTGGTAAATTTCAAAAATAAAGATATTGGGGGGTGGCTTCTATGCATTAGATAAATACATATACAGCTAGTACCATATAGCCACACAGCTTAAACTCACTCTTCTTGGGTACATAAAGTACATAATATATACCCATATCTACTATAATCTATAATCCACATCTAAAGCAATCCGGATTGATAATAACCATATGTGCACATGATGATATAGAAGCATCTGCTAAATAGCAGCTTGACTTATACTCTATTAAAAATCACATCAGCACATAACGTGCACAGATACAAATCGGAGCATCCGCTGAAACTAATATATATGTATGAGATCTTGAGCATATAAGTATAGGTCAGCGCCACATGGGTATGCCAATGGAGTTAACTCCCGGTATAAGTAGTTAACATTTGCTCCTGAAAGATCCACAATGGAAATGCAGATGGAGTAACGGACACCGTTTCATTCAAATACCAGCTCGGATAAACACAGTCCTAGGACACAAAGGTACAACGATGAAATGACTCGATAAAATCACTTAGCTGGATGACAGATAGAAGTCCGCGGCTTTCTCCTCTAAGACAGGCTTTAAGGTCCCGGCGTCTGCTAGATGCTGGTGTGTAACGAGCAGCTCACGTGTCTCTGACCAGCGGGGATAGAGGAAATGACAGGCTCCTTTTCATCTAACTTTATTATTCCCTGTGCAATGAATACACATACACGGGGCTACAATAAAATGGTGGCTGACCAAGCGGGACAAAGCGGGAGAGACAGGAGAC
Organism: Mixophyes fleayi; assembly: GCF_038048845.1. NCBI lineage: Eukaryota > Metazoa > Chordata > Amphibia > Anura > Limnodynastidae > Mixophyes > Mixophyes fleayi. The sequence continues at coordinate 365,158,997 of NC_134402.1, read as the reverse complement.
CGGAGACCAGGTAAGTAGGACTCGAGTATAAGCCGAGGGGAGCTTTTTCAGCACAAAAAATGTGCTGAAAAACTCGGCTTATACTCGAGTATATACGGTAACTGCTATCTTCCAGCCTACTGCTGTGGAACTTCAAGTCCCAGCATTAGATTAAATACACATTAGCTTCAACATGCTAATATCAATCAGCACTCAGGACATATTTTTCCTATTGAAAAATAGAAACATACTTGGAAGAACCATTTTATCAATGTTACATTGTCAGATAACAAAAAAAACACAGAGTGCTTCTTATCTCAACACACTGAAATCTTTTACACAGAATAAGGGAGGGGCACATCTCACTCTTCAGCTGCGCAGCATTTAAACATACATTTTTAGTACACAACCTACTTGATTCATTGTTTTAGTCATTATATCATTTAGCTTGTGATACATTTTCTATTTAATCATTGTCACTTAAATTTGTTAACTGTAACATATCACAGCAATCATTGTCATTCTCTAATTCTTCTGACATTTTACACCATGCAACACATCTGTCAAAATAACCTTTTTCTTTCAGTGTTTTCTCATTGTCTTTAATTAGTTGTTTAAAAAATGGAACCTTTATTATACCGGTTTTCAGACACCCCTGCAGCTTTGAACAGTTTTCTCATCCCTTTTGTGAAATCCTTGCCTTTATGCTTTCGCATATACTTTATGGGGTCTAGATCCCCGTACTTTTCGGATTTCTTTCCTGTCTTGGACCCTTTATTTCCCATAATGGGATTACCTTATGGTCCAATATATTTTGAATGAGAAAACTTTTATTTGTTCCTGTCTTGCTTTACAACAAGTTTGCAGCTGGTCTGCCTTTCTGAATGTTCCTAACTACTTTCATTAAAATCCATCAAAAAACACAATCACGTATACAATCAAGATTATTTGCAGGGTCAACTGTGTGATCTGACTGAGTTCTGTGGTGTTATTCATGTGTACAGATGTATCAGGTGTATGGCATAGAGAAGACAATATATCAATACATGTAACAATACAAGACAGATTACACACAAGTACCTTGATACTCTTAATAGTATCTGTTGCCAGAGTTCAGGGATCTCCGTCAATCAGACTGCAGTACCCTCGAGCTGGGATAATTCCCCCTCCACAGAGACAGCTCTAAGAGCAAAAATAAAGCTTTTTGCTCACCAGCGCTGGATTAACGTCTGTCTGACTGGAAAGGGAGAACCCCGTTGTCGGGAGGTCTGATGTATTGGAGATCCCGGCGACGAGTCCCCACTGAAACTGTCAGAGATGACCTAAACGGGTCCTTTCTCCTGAACTCCAGCTGCTATACCTTGTGGGTATCGATCGATAGAGAAACAGACAACTTCAGATGTTTAGGCTGAAAATGATTCTGATTCTGACCAGCCCTAAGTCAGAGTAGCTTTATTTATGCATAGTTTCACAGACAAAAGAAGATAAGGAATCCAAGGTTTCTGAAGGCATCCTGTTCAGGTCAGCAGTTTGTAGACAGGATGTACAGCAGGTGTCTTATCTCAGTCACGTAGGCCTCAAATGGGGGTCGTGGGCTCCCTGTACTGAAACTGCTGGATGTGCACATTCTTGAGAAGAGACATATTGAAGAAAAGATAAGAATGTGAGGCAAAGTTCATTAGGGAATAGTAATTATACAAAATGCATTACTTTAAGAAGTTCATAAAATGTATATCTCTCACAATGGACTCTAGTATGTGTGTTTGTGTGGTAGGGAATTGAGACTTCTTCAATGATGTGTATGACTACATACCCTATTTACAGTGCTGCGTAATATGACGCATTCTATAAATGATAATAAATCAATAAATAATCTTATGCATCCCTTGTTCATTATGTAGGGAATACAGGTAATGGAGCAGAGTTGCTGCCAAGGAGTTCTAATCATTCATTACCCAGACCCCTAGAGCTTTTAAACACAAAGGGCCTGATTCATTAAGGATCTTAACTTAAGAAACTTCTTATTTCAGTCTCCTGGACAAAACCATGTTACAATGCAAGGGGTGCAAATTAGTATTCTGTTTTGCACATAAGTTAAATACTGACTGTTTTTTCATGTAGCACACAAATATCAACTTTAAATTTCAGTGTACAAATAAGCTATCAAGTATTTGTGTGCTACATGAAAAAACAGTCAGTATTTAACTTATGTGCAAAACAGAATACTAATTTGCACCCCTTGCATTGTACATGGTTTTGTCCAGGAGACTGAAATAAGAAGTTTCTTAAGTTAAGATCCTTAATGAATCAGGCCCAAGGTTGGTAACCTTTAGGGGAAAGTTTTTGTTTATCACTTTCTCTTCAGTAATAGAATGACCTCACCAAATCTACATTGCCAGTCTGGGAGCCAGGGGTAGGCTGGCCTTAGGGACTGGGAGAGAATCTGCCCCCCAAACTGCCACAATTTTGGGCCAGCGTACCTGCAGCTTACAGTTCATGGCTTTGAGTCAGCCAAAGGATGATCTCTGGGCATTATGTTTAATTTTAAATACATTTTAATTGAGCAAAATACACACATTCCCCATTACCTTGTTCAAAAAAGATATGAAAAAAAATCTTGTGGCCTTCTGTGTTTGGTCCAACATAATGGCTTTGCTTTGCAAAACAAAATGAAAAAAGGGGATGGGAATGGTTGGCATAGCATAATATAAAGCAAGTCGCAGGATGTGGATCTCCAGCTAGCCAACCAATCAGAAATGTGGGAGATGTATTAAACCATTTTATTATTATTATTATTATCCTTTATTTGTTAGGCGCCACAAGAGTTCCGCAGCTCCGTACAATGCACAAACAATAGACAGTACAGGGTAAAATATTACTGAGCAGTAAACAAAAATACCAAAACTTCGGAAGCTCCAAGCAGGCTGATGCAGAAAAGACGGAGCAGAAGAGTAGGTAAGGACACAGGAGGGAAGAGGGCCCTGCTCGAATGAGCTTACATCCTAAGGGAGGGTGAACAAGACTCAGGTACAAAGGGGGCCAGATGATGTAAAGGAGAGAAGAGGGGACGGGAGGAGGGAGGGGAGAGCGGGTTAGGAGGAAGGATGGTAGGCTTTGAGGAACAGGTGGGTTTTTAGTGCCCGTTTGAAGGAGCTTAGAGTGGGAGAGAGACGGACGGAGCGAGGGAGGTCATTCCAGTGAAGGGGGGCTGCTTGGGAGAAGTCTTGGATTCTGGAATGGGAAGAGGTGATTAGAGTGGAGGAGAGACGACGGTCATTGGCCGAGCGCAGGGAACGGGCAGGAGTGTGAATGGAGAGGAGGTTGGAGATGTAGGGGGCAGTAGACTGGGAGAGTGCCTTGTATGTGGTGGTCAGGAGTTTGAAGATGATTCTATAGGGGATGGGGAGCCAGTGTAGGGCAAGGCAGAGAGGGGAAGCAGAGGAGGAGCGGCAAGAGAGGAAGATGAGTCTGGCAGCCGCGTTCAGAATAGAGCGGAGGGGGGTGAGGTGGGAGAGGGGGAGGTCGGTGAGAAGGAGGTTGCAGTAGTCGAGGCGTGAGATAATGAGAGCGTGAATGATGGTTTTGGTTGCATCCTGAGAGAGGAAAGGTCGGATGCGGGCAATGTTGCGAAGTTGAAAGCGACAGGCTTGAGCAAGGGATTGAATGTGGGGGGTAAAGGAGAGAGAGGAGTCGAAGGCAACGCCCAGGCAGCGAAGTTGGGTGACAGAGGAAATGGAGGTGTTGTTGACAGTGATAGAGAGGTCATGGTGGAAGGGGAGCCTGGGGGGAGGAAAGACAATTATTTCAGTTTTAGAGATGTTAATTTTGAGAAAGCGCGAGGACATCCAGGAGGAGATGGCCGAGAGGCAGTCGGATGCACGAGAGAGAAGGGAGGGGGAGAGATCGGGCGAGGAGATGTAGAGTTGGATGTCGTCAGCGTAAAAGTGATACTGAAGACCGAAGGAGGAGATGAGAGCATCAAAAGAGGAGGTATAGAGTGAAAATAGAAGAGGGCCGAGAACATAGCCCTGAGGGACTCCAACAGGGAGAGGGGAGGGGGTGGAGGAAGAGCCAGACGTGGATACAGAGAAGGAGCAGTTCGCAAGGTATGAGGTGAACCAGGCGAGGACAGACCCAGATAGGCCGAGAGAGAGAAGAGTTTGTAGCAGGAGGGGGTGGTCAACGGTGTCGAAGGCCGCAGAGAGGTTGATACACCATTGCTCGTGTATCTGATTGGTTTGTTGGCTCAACAATTTAGAAGATCATTATAGAAGACTTTAGATTAGGTTAGTCCATTTCCATCTAATAGCGTTCTGTGTCCATTTGTAGACATTTCAGGTTTTTCAACAAGGTACAAGAGAGTGATCACATGTAAATATCTGTATTAAAAAAAAGATACACATGTGTGAACACTCCCTTACTGTACATGGCCTATGTTAGTCCCTTCTTTCCCTTCTCTTTTCCTATCTCAAGTCGTAAGGGGTCGTAAGTGCAGTTATGAGTTCTGTGCAATTGTGTAATTGGTTTCTGAGCATGGAAAGTGAGAAATCATGCAATATGCTCTACGCAAACTGGTGTACATCTGGACTAGCTTGAAGGTCTAAAAGTTATGTTTTTTTCTTTATTTTAATAGTGTCCAGTTCATTCATTCAGCTATATTCAGATCTGTGCAGGTGCAAGCCTATTGCACTTCAGGACCTCCTCCCTCTTTTTCATTGGCTAAGCACTTCTGGAGCACTATTTAAACCTCCTGGATTCACCTGTCTGATGCCTGTTCTTCAAGCTCACTTCCTGCAGCCTGTGGTTCTGGTTCCTGTTCTCCTTGTGGTTTGCCTGTGTTCCAGTCTGCTCTCAGTTCATGGTCTGTGCTAAACCATCGCTGTTCCAGTACCTCTCTTACCATCTCCAGTTTAGTTCATTGTGACAGCTCCGATTCTCTCATCGCTACCACTCAGAGCCGCTACTACATCTGTGACTCATCAGCTGTTACCACGGGTTACCTCTGCTACTCCAGTCTGCTCTCAGTCTCTGGCCGTGTTGAACTATCGCTGCTCCAGTACCTCTATTACCATCTCCAGTGTACTTCATCGTGACAGCTTCAGTTTTCTCATCGCTACCGCTCAGAGCTGCTATTTCATATGGGACTCATCAGCTGTTACTACGAGTTACCTCCATAACTCCAGTTTGCTCTCAGCCTGCAGCTGTGTTGAACTATCGCTGTTCCAGTACCTCTATTACCATCTCAAGTGTACTCTATTGTGACAGCTCCAGTTCTCTCATCACTGCCGTTCAGAGCTGCTATTTCATATGGGACTCATCAGCTGTTACTACGAGTTACCTCCACCACTCCAGTCAGCCTTCAGACTCTGGCTGTGTTTAACTATTGCTGCTCCAGTACTTCCATTACCATCTCCAGAGTACTTCATAGTGACAGCCTCTGTCCTCCCGTTGTATACCACAGAGCACCTATTCTCCTATTGACTCATTGGCTGCTGACCATCAGCCTATATTATTGTTGTGCCTCTATTTATACCACTCATCTGTGGACTCCATCGTCTTTATCCACTTCACCTGGCTCCCCCACATCGTTCTGCTGTACACTCAGTCACGGGACCGCGACCTGCAGACTTGGTGCAGCTAAGACCATACCTCCTTGCGGTGAAAACCACCTGTCTGTTAGACTCTGCGCCCGTGGGTGGGCTTAGCCATGTTCAGCAGAGCCTAGGAATCAATTTCCTGTAAGCCAACCTTGACATGCTGCCTTTACAGTTGGACTATGCTATGCCTTTGGTCGAACCTGCGCCACAGACACAGCTATACTGCCCTGTAGGCATTGTTCTTCTGTTCGTTATATATCTAGCTCGGCATGGGAGAATGTTGCTGCTTTCTTGTATGCAAGTGATTGAGATTTTTCATTCACATCACTGATTGGTTTTTAGGCCACATGTGGGTGCAGGTCCCTTCTATACCATAACTAAAATGGCTGACTTTCCGTCAATTCAATTCAGTCATTCAAACTTAATAATTATCCATATCCAGGCAATTAGGGGTGTGATAACTCCTAGCCATTCACACAGAAGCAATCGCAGGAGATTGCACCTGCATATCCTATATAACAGCTGGAGAGGCAATCATTCAGCCCTGTCATTTTGTGATTTAGGAGTTCAGAGATTCTAAATTACTGTAATAACTTTGTATGATTTGTCAGCTATCTTGGTCTACACTCTGCCTTCTATTCTTTCTATTGGTGAGTACAAGGACGTATGTGAGACAGTTTATAGGCCATAGAATGCTTTTTTACTAATAACTGCCTTTTCCTCCTGTAGATTAAGGTCTGAGCCACACCAATCAGGGCCAAGCCAAGGCTCTGACTCCTCCACTTCAGCTTCGAAGTGGAGGCAGACAAATTTCAATATAAGAGAGGTGGAAGTTCTAGTAAAGCTTGTGGCAGACAAGCTGCACACTACCAACCTGCAGCTTTCAGCCCCAACAAAATTGAGGACATGGGAAGAAATCACTATGCAGGTAAATGCCGTGCTCCAATTGGAAGAATGGTGACTAAGGTGAATAAACAGTAAGCATTTTCTTTGTATCAAAATTATTTTATTGTGCTCTGCATACCTAATACAGTTCTTTGTAAATAACAAAACTTAACATAATTGGCCAAGATATGGCAGACCAACATCTTTAGCAACTTTATAAACTTGTATGTTATCATTCCTACTTTGCCATCTATTTTTAAGTCTTCAAAATAAGCATTAGCGCTGTGTAGCTTTCTGTTATTCATAATTGACCTTTAGGCCCAATATCATTTATATCTATATGTATGTCTGCACAAGTCGTTTTAAAATATTTTGGATAGTACACATTGCAACATTCTTTTCTTTGAACATTTCACAATGGAGGGCACAAAATGGGATGAAGGAGGGGGGCAGTGGTGATGAAGGTGACAGCAATGTGATGCAGGGAACAGCAATGGAGGGCGCACAATGTGATGAAGGGTACAGCCATGGAGGGTACACAATGTGGTGAAGGAGAGGGGGACAGTACGTATGGAGAGGACATAGTGTGATGAGGAGGGGACACAGTGAAGCAGGGGCATCTTGGGATGAGGAGGGGGCACAGTGAAGCAGGAGCACAGTGGGATGAGGAGGGAGCACGATGAAGGAGGAGGACAGTGATGATGAAGGGGCACAGTGTGATAATGGTGCACAGTGTGATGATGAAGGGACACAGTGTAATAAGGTTGTAAGGTGTGAAATTGAAGGGCACAGTGTGGTGATAGAGGGGCACAGTGATCAGTGAAGGGCTAGCAGACTTTAGCCCGGGGGGCAGGCACACAGCACTGGCCCATTAGTAGTGGCCCATCCTTAAAGGGTAGTTTTTGGTACAATATAAATATTATATATATATATATATATATATATATATATATATATATATATATATTTTTAGTGTTGCTTAATCAACATATATATCTTTATGCCCAGGCCCAGAGCTGGATTAAGGCCCTGAGGGGCCTGGGCACTTTAGACAGGGTAACCCCCGATGATGTAGCATGGTTATCATTTTAGACAAATACACAGGCAATACTGTGTACACTACTGTTAGGTGCACACAGTTCTGCCTTCACGAGCAGTACACGGTGAAGTGGGACATACCTCCCAACTGTCCTAAGCGAAACAGACACCCAAATTTGGGACTGTCCCACCAGATTCAGGACAGTTGGCAAACTGCTCTCTCCTACCTATCTTGTCACTGTTACCACTTGTGGCTGCTGGTAACTTTAGTTCATTTGCTGGTTGTCTGGATCCTGGAATGGTGGAGGCCCTGGTTGGAAAAAAATGGGTACATGAGATTTAGAAAACTCCAACTAGCCCCAGTGTTAAATCAGTAGCACACAAATTTTAGAATTAGGCCTCCCTCCACCCCAACATTAAAATACTAATATTCACATTTGCTAAATAGATCAATTTCCCTCCAACAAGCCCTAACATTAAATTAATAGTATTCCCATTTAATACATAATCCTTTTTCCCTCCCTCCAAACAGCTCCAGCAATAAATTAAATATTAATAAATAGCCCTCGCCCCAAAATCAGTCCCATATTCTAAAGTCCCAAATCACCTCACCTTAAATTAATAGGACTCAATATTAAATTAAATAGCCCCATCAATAAATTAATTTGCACTACCATCACCTCACAAATAAAATGGCACTCATTAAATAATTAGCTCCCACCATTAAATAGCCTACCTCCCACACTATATTAAGACCCCCCTTTCCCTCACATATATTAACATACTGCCCCCCCACACATATTTATATACTGCCCCCCACACTCACACACTATAGTTTATATATTGCCCACACACACACACACACACACACACACACACACACAATATACGTAGTGCCCCCACACACACTATATTTAGTGCCCACGTGGTGTGCGACACACACACACACACACACACAAAATATATATAGTGCCCACACACACAATATATATATATATATATATATATAGTGCCCACACACACACACTATATATAGTGCCCACATACACACAATATATATAGTGCCCATACACACACTATATATAGTGCCCACGTGGTGCGTGGGAAGCGCACCACATGACAGGTGCCGTTCCATGTGAAAACAATTCTGTAAGCCTCAACATACACTACTATAAGCAATCCATTTGGAGAAATGGCACCATAGTCATCTCCCTCTTGCAGTCTTGTTGTATAAGGAGACGATTGTGTGCAGGTGTATAGTCCATGCTCCCATTAGTTGATAAGGATGAGAATGCCGTGTTAGACATGACCTCAAGTAGGTGCAAACCTTATGTCTGACAAACAGCATATTTCTGTGCTGGAGTTTGAATCGAACAGGAAAGGGACACCTGTAATGTACACTGAGTACATGCATCTGCTCCTTCCCCACCACGTTCCACCCCTGAAATCATAGGCTGTAGTAAGTGTAATTTGCGCTCGAAGATGAATTTGAAGATGCTACGTTCTGTGGCATCTGGTCCGATTTTGGGCATGTGCAGAGTAATTGTGCGCATTATACGCAACATATCGTCAGTTACGCTCCTTTATGAATCAGGCCCACTCTTTCTTGGTTGCTTGGTTTCTAATATTGATTACTGAAGCAATGATACAGCTTACAGACTAAAATGAGATTGCAACCCAATTGCAAGATCAACCTCTTCCCAGGGTCGCTTTGTATGTTCTGGGGATGCCCTAGGTGGCACCCCTTTGTGCATTGTGCCCTTACCCCCACTGCTTCTTACCTTAAGAGCTGGAGGCCGCATCCTCTGCTCCTCATACAGGGAGTGTGGCACTTGGCTTTGACATCATAATTATGCACCACACTCACAGCGTAACACTGACATTGAAGAGCAGCAAGCAACAGCTTCACAGGTAAGCTGCCGGCTGCTTTTCCTCCATGTCAGCAGCTGGCACTCTTTGTGGAGGTGGAGGTGCGGCAGGGGCAAAAAAACACTGGTCAAAAAAGTCATATCATTTCATTATTAAGTTACATGGTGAAGTAGGAGGCAAACAGTATTTGGAAGTTGTTGCCATTTAGACCTTGAACCCACTGACTTTACTTACATGTGTTTTACTAAAAATTTGAAAACATTGTTTCTAGTGTTCTCATACCCACTACCTCTGTTACTAGTGTTTGTGTTACTTGTATTCTGGCAGTGATTGGAACACCCTTTGTTCTCTCCACATGCGTTTAGCACAGGTAAATACATCATGTAAGCCTGGAGGGAGCTCCAAGTGAACTCAATAATGCTGTTACAGAATCAGATTTTTAGACAGTTGTATTTATTGTCTCAGGGTTGTATTTGGCTACTTTGCAGCTGATACATTCAATTTTAACTTTAATGTATTGGATGAAACCAGTATAGTTCCTCTTTTTTTCTTTCGCACTTTAAAGATCCTTCTTGTAACTATACTTTAAAATGTAACACATAACAAGCTTCCAACAGACTGTGCAATGTAGTAATAAGCTGTTAACAGTGCATTATCTTCCATTCCAGTGCATGTCATTTCATGCGTCATTTACTGCATTACTTTTCTAAACTATGTGATGGCGGAATATATTTAAAGTAGCTTTATCTATGCAGCAAACACAAAATTAACTATACCTATGGCCAGATGAGGCCCTTCAGCATCCCAATATAGTTAAAGGGAAACATTCTCTTTACATCTTCAGCATTGCTACCATACAAGTAGACTATGTCCCTCTTACTGATAATGATTAAAGCTGTCTTGTAGCTGAGAGCTGCTTGCTTTTGATGCCGATAACATATTGTAACTTATATGCTGGCGTTTAGAGAGCTATATTTGCTTCCAAGCAAAAAGGTGGTATGTAATTCTAAACAGCTATGCTTATCAAGTTCAATAGAGCATGTAGGTGGGTTTAATAATTAAATAACAAAGGGAGTAGAGCCAACTTGAATGCAACATACCTGCCTATGGCCTAGGTATTGCCACAGTAGTACATATAGCCAGTGTAGGAACTACTGGCACTACAAGGGGTGCAGCCACTACAATGCCTTGAGATGAGGGGGTGGCAATGCTGGTCACTCTCCTGAGGTCCCTGCTTTTCTCTTCTGAGTGGGCTGGCGTATGTGAGATCCAGCTGGAGAAAATTTGCATGCAAGATTGACAGCCCTTCATCCTTGTCATTCACCTCCATAGCTGTAATGAAACACTTGTCTGGCCAACTCTCTTCCTCCAGCTATATGGGCAGCATGGAGGACAATTCATCCGGACATACCTATTAGGACAGCACCCAGTGGACACCAGCAGGCTCTTAAGCAACCATTTACAGACATCTGTAGGAAATGAGAAAGGTCATATATCCATATACAGTACAACTGGTGACCAAAATGAAAGAAACAATAGCCTATCACATTGTTCCCTTGTTTTTATTCCATAGGCACCATACTCCAATATATTTTACTTAGTGTTGTGTCTCTCTAATGTTATGCTACTTTATTTCCGTAAGGTTGTGCAACCATCTTTGTATCTGTAAAGCTATTCCCTATTTTTATTCTCCTTATTGGGGCATCTACAATTCTAATTTATCAACCTGGTTTTGTAGTTCTGTGTGGCTGGCAGTATACTCCTGAAGCCCAAATACTCATGTTGTATATATTACAAGCACTGCCCTTTTTTTTTTAGTTGTATTCATTTGACATATTTCATGTGTAAGCTAGCAGGTGCACTGGTGAACAGTTAATTACCAGTATATAGTATTTAATTATTTAAAAGATATAGCTGCTAGGCTACATGTTTCGCTTATTTAAGTTTAGGTATGCTACTTTAAGTTCAATATAGGATAGCATATGTTGCTTATTATCGAGATATGTGGTATTGTCACGGGCACTAGGAGTCTTTACCCAGGGATCACCAGGTGATAGGCTTACCAGAGCAGTATAGGTGGTAATATGGTACTCTGGTAGCAGGGTGATCACGGAACAGGAAATAGCAGATGATGAGATGCTCAGGAAAGTCTATGACTAGCAGCACTGGCAATATGGAGGTAGTAATACACGAGGAACTGTATGGACAAAGGACACGTGAAGGTAGTCAGTGGTCTGCGATAGCAAGTTGTACCACTGCTATAGTGAGGAGGAATGTCCAACAGAAACGAGGGGGTGATGAGAGTCAGCGGTCTGCGGATAGCAAGTTGTACCGCTGTCTGAGTGAAGGAATAGAATCCAAGTGGAGGTATCCGGGGAGTCAGTGGTCTGCGTTAGCAAGTTGTACCACTGCTATGTGAGAGGATACTGGAATAGGTGAAACTGGAAACAGGGGTCAGTGGTCTGCCACCAGCAAGTTGTACCACTGAATATATATGTGAGGAGGTGCACGGGGAGAGACTGCAACACAAGATATACACGGGCACCTTGACTTTGATCCACAGTAATATGCACAATATAAATGTATAGATGACTGAACAACACTGCCAATATAGAAAGTCTCTAGAAGGAATCCAGCACGAGATAACACAGTCAATGATGGCAATGGACTCAGCGGATAGCACACTCCAGAGAAGAACCAACACAGTCCAGCAAGGTATGCAATACACAGCACAGTCAATGGGAAGAATGCATACCGTGGTTCAGGAGAAGGCAGTCAGACAGGAGTGCAGAGATACCTGAACGGCAGGAGGCCGGCAGGATGCAAAGTCCCTGGATGGGTGAAGCGGTGGTCTAGCAGGTGCAGCGCACAGGTAGGTAGACCAGCAGGGAACACAGGAAGGCGTGGAGAGCGGATCAGCAGTAGATGGATGAGTAGCGCTGAGGAGTAACAGCAGCGGGTCTCTGCGGGAACACGGAGGTAGCCAATAGCAACCAGCAGGTGCAGTAACGATGGGACACGAGAGAGCAGAGTTGAACTGGAACTGTTGATCACGGAGAATAGCGGGTAGCAATAGTGGCAGCAGACTCAAGGAAACACGGGAGAGTTGACAAGGACTGAAGACTGAAGCGCACAGAGGCAGCGGATAGGAATCAGCCAAACAGTCACGATGAAACACAGACGGGTTGCAGGTTGAAGACTGTAGTGCACGGAGGCAGCGGATAGGAATCAGCTAGCAGTCACGATGATGAAACACAGACGAGTTGCAGGTTGAAGACTGTAGTGCACGGAGGCAGCGGATAGGAATCAGCTAGCAGTCACGATGATGAAACACAGACGAGTTGCAGGTTGAAGACTGTAGTGCACGGAGGCAGCGGATAGGAATCAGCTGGCAGTCACAATCATGAACAGGTGAGTGGATGTGAATGAAAGACTGTAGTGCACGGAGGCAGCGGATAGGCATCAGCTAACAGTCCCAATAATACATGGTAGAGTTGAAGTGGTTAGAAGACTGTAGTGCACGGAGGCAGCGGATAGGAATCAGCTCACAGTCACGATGATACAGTAGATGGTAGAAGTGGTATGGGAACCACAGTAGTAGCAGTGGTTTGGAAACCACAGAGGTAGAAGTGGTTTGGAAACCACAGGAATCAGCTGGGCTGAATAAACGAGGAAACACAGGAACACCTTCAGAGACTCATGGGGAATGAGACTCCAAGATCAGGCGACGTGGTGTTGACCACAGGTGCTTAATATAGGGAGGTTGCCTGATCTGCCAATTAAGTTAAAGGAACATACACTGAAGGTTTAGAAAGGGCTGCGCATGCGCAGTCCCTCAGGATGGAGGACGGCCACGGTTCCTAAATGTCCGGGAAGAAGCACTCACAGTCCGGTGAGTGACAGTACCCCCCCTTTTAAAAGTGGGCACAGAACGCCTGGAACCGGGCTTGTCCGAATTTTTGGAATAAAACTTCTTCAGAAGGGCAGGAGCATTAAGATCTTCAGCTTTGATCCATGAACGCTCCTCAGGACCAAAGCCCTTCCAATGAACGAGGAAACGGAGGACTCCTCGCGAAATTTTTGCATCCAATACCTCAGTAATCTCGAAATCCTCCTCCTGATGAACTTGAACTGGCTGCGGTGCTGAGGGAGGAGCCGAGAAACGGTTGATAATGAGAGGTTTGAGCAAGGACACATGGAAGGCATTGGAAATCCGAAGATTCTTAGGAAGAAGAAGTTTAACACATACTGGATTGATAACTTGAATGATCCTATATGGACCAATAAAACGAGGGGCGAATTTCATAGATGGAACCTTCAAACGAATATTTTTGGTAGATAACCAGACACGATCTCCAATTTTTAGTGGTGGAATAGCCCGCCTCTTCTTATCTGCGAAAGACTTATATTTGTTAGATGTCTTCTTTAAACAGGTTTTGACCTGAGACCAGATATTTTTGAAGGTCTGACAAGCAGTTTCCACAGCAGGAACTTGGGTGGGCGGGAGGGCAGGAAATTCCGGAAAAGACGGATGGTGACCGTAGACCACAAAGAATGGAGTTTTGGATGATGACTCATGGTACATGTTGGTATGGGCGAATTCAGCCCAAGGGAGCAATTCTACCCAGTTGTCCTGGTTGGCTGAAGAGAACATCCTAATAAAAGTCTCAAGATCTTGATTGACTCGTTCCGTTTGTCCGTTAGATTGCGGATGGTAAGACGATGAGAGTGCTAATCGTATGCCCAAGGTTTTACAAAGGGCCCGCCAGAATCTGGAAACGAATTGTACTCCTCTATCTGACACAATCTCAGACGGACATCCATGGATGCGGAAGATTTCTTTAATGAAATGTTCAGCCAGAGTAGACGAGGAAGGTAAACCGGACAGAGGGACGAAATGAGCCATCTTCGAAAATCTGTCTACCACTACCCAAATAGTATTGTGATTCTTACTTGGTGGCAAATCAGTAACGAAATCCATACTAATATGGGTCCAAGGCTTGGACGGAATGGGTAGTGGTCGCAGCAACCCTGCTGGAGTTCTGCGGGAGGATTTGAACTGAGAACATAAATCACAGGAAGCAATAAACTCTTTGACGTCTCTCCTCATTGAAGGCCACCAGTAACTTCGAGAGAGAATCTCAAAGGTCTTGTGTTCACCGGCGTGTCCAGAAAAACGAGAGGCATGGAACCACGAAAGGATTTTCCTCCTCAGAGTAGGAGGCACGAGGGTCTTCCCAAATGGTAGCATTTTGGTGGATGAAGCAGCCAGAGAAATACATTTGGGGTCTAGAATAGCATGGTTGGGAACCTCTTCTACATCAGAGGACGTCACAAAAGCTCGAGATAGAGCGTCAGCTTTCTTGTTCTTAGCGGCTGGTTTGAAGGTTATAATTAATTCAAAACGGGAAAAGAAAAGAGACCATCTTGCTTGACGAGGGTTCAAGCATTGGGCAGATTGCAAATATGACAAGTTCTTATGATCCGTGAAGATCGTCACCGGATGGCGAGCTCCTTCCAACAAGTATCTCCATTCCTCTAATGCAGCTTTGATGGCCAGCAACTCCTTGTCCCCGATAGTATAATTTTTCTCTGCGGGCAGAAGACCCCGAGAGTAGAAGGCACAAGGATGTAATTTTTGTTGCTCCGAGCGTTGGGAGAGAATAGCTCCTAAGCCCACATTAGAGGCATCTACTTCTAGGAAGAAGGGGAGTGTCACATCAGGCTGTCGAAGAATGGGAGCAGACGAGAAGGACTCTTTGAGAATTTGAAAGGCTTGGAGAGCCTCAGATGACCATTGCTTAGTATTAGCCCCTTTCCGAGTTAGGGCCACAATAGGAGATGCAATGGATGAAAAGTCTTGAATGAAGCGTCTATAGTAATTGGCAAAACCTAAAAAACGCTGGATGGCACGAAGAGTAGTTGGCTGAGGCCAATGTAGTACAGCATTTACTTTGTCTGGATCCATCTTCAGGCCAACTCCGGAAACTATATACCCCAAGAATGGAATCTGGGGTAACTCGAATGAACATTTTTCCAATTTACAGAACAATGAGTTTTTCCGTAGTCTGGAGAGGACCTCTGCCACATGTTGGTGATGAGAAGGCAGGTCCTGTGAGAAGATCAATATGTCGTCCAGGTAGACAACGACACATACATATAATAAGTCCCGAAAGATCTCATTGATGAAACCCTGGAAAACAGCGGGGGCATTACACAGCCCGAAGGGCATTACTAAATATTCGTAATGCCCATCTCTGGTGTTGAACGCGGTCTTCCATTCGTCACCAGAACGGATTCTAATTAAATTGTAGGCACCACGAAGATCCAACTTAGTAAATATCCGAGCTCCCTTAATGCGATCAAATAGCTCAGTGATCAGCGGAATGGGATACCGATTCTTGATAGTAATGGCGTTGAGTCCACGAAAATCTATACAAGGGTGTAATGATCCATCCTTCTTTTTGACGAAGAAGAACCCAGCTCCAGCGGGAGAGGTGGAAGGTCGAATGAACCCACGCTGGAGATTCTCCTGTATGTACTCAGATGTGGCTTGAGTTTCAGGTAACGAGAGAGGATAGACCCGACCCCTGGGAGGAGTCTTGCCAGGTAGAAGGTCGATCGGACAATCCCAAGAACGATGAGGAGGAAGACGTTCAGACTGAGCTTTATCAAACACATCGGCAAATGAAGCATACTGAGGAGGGAGTCCCGGGGAGGAAGATGAGATGGAAGATTGCTGTACTTTAAGAGGAATAACTTGAGAAAGACAACGATGGTGACATTCAGACCCCCAAGACATAACTTGAGGGGTGCGCCAGTCAATCTGGGGAGAGTGACACTGAAGCCATGGAAGGCCTAAGACAATCGGACTTGTCGTAACTGGAAGAATTAAAAACGAAATTTCTTCATGGTGTAGTACACCAATCTGAAGGGTTACTGGAGACGTACTCTGGGTGATGAGACCATTGATGAGACGTGATCCATCTATAGCCGTCACAGTAATGGGTGTTTTTAAAGTGATCACTGGTAGGGACCATTGATTCACTAGTGATTTAGAAATGAAATTTCCTGCTGCTCCGGAATCAATCAATGCCTGTGACTCAAAGGATTTGGTAGCAAAGGAGATCGTAACATCAAAAGCGCAGACTTTAGATTTCATAGACAATGGAGAGGACTCCAGGGACCCTAACTTCACCTCTCCAGAACTAGTTAGGGCCTGGCATTTCCCGATCTCTTAGGGCAAGAGCTGAGCATATGCGTGGAATCAGCACAATAGATACAGAGTCTATTCTTTACTCTTCGTTTCCTCTCCTCTGAAGATAATTTGGAACGTCCTATCTCCATGGGAATCACAGAGGATGGAGCTGGACGAAATTGAGGGTTTAAACGAAGAGGTGCTTTGACAGCCGTTGTTTTCTCAGACTCTCTTTCACGAAATCTCATATCTACACGATGGCAAAGAGAGATCAAATCTTCTAGTGACGAAGGAAGCTCTTGAGTAGTCAGTGCATCTTTAATTTTATCGGAGAGCCCCTGCCAGAAGGCGGCAACTAATGCTTCAGTGTTCCACTGAAGTTCAGAGGCTAAGATCCTAAATTGAATGACATACTGTCCTACTGTATGGGAGCCTTGTCGCAAACGAAGGATGCTGGAAGCAGCGGAGGTCACACGACCTGGTTCATCGAACACACTTCGGAACGTGTAAATGAATTTGGCACTATCTTGTAGAATTGGATCGTTTCTTTCCCACAGAGGGGAGGCCCAAGCCAGGGCTTGTCCAGAAAACAATGAGATAAGATAGGCCACTCTGGAACGATGGGTAGACAAATTTTGAGGTTGGAGTTCAAAATGGACTGAACATTGATTAAGGAAACCTCTACAAGTTTTGGGGTCCCCGTCGTATTTTGACGGAGTAGGCAGGTGAAGCGTAGGAACTGTAGACACCTGGGATGGCACTGGGGAAACGGAGGAAAGCACAGGAGCTTCAATATTAGCTGTAACAGTCTGTCCAGATGTTCCTTGGGAGGTTAACGATTGGTAACATTGAAGTAACAGCTGTTGGCGAGCATCCTGTTGCTCCACACGGCTGACCAGGTGCTGCAGCATCTCTTTAGCGGTAGGTCCCGTATCTGGGTCTGTCATGGCCTGATCTTACTGTCACGGGCACTAGGAGTCTTTACCCAGGGATCACCAGGTGATAGGCTTACCAGAGCAGTATAGGTGGTAATATGGTACTCTGGTAGCAGGGTGATCACGGAACAGGAAATAGCAGATGATGAGATGCTCAGGAAAGTCTATGACTAGCAGCACTGGCAATATGGAGGTAGTAATACACGAGGAACTGTATGGACAAAGGACACGTGAAGGTAGTCAGTGGTCTGCGATAGCAAGTTGTACCACTGCTATAGTGAGGAGGAATGTCCAACAGAAACGAGGGGGTGATGAGAGTCAGCGGTCTGCGGATAGCAAGTTGTACCGCTGTCTGAGTGAAGGAATAGAATCCAAGTGGAGGTATCCGGGGAGTCAGTGGTCTGCGTTAGCAAGTTGTACCACTGCTATGTGAGAGGATACTGGAATAGGTGAAACTGGAAACAGGGGTCAGTGGTCTGCCACCAGCAAGTTGTACCACTGAATATATATGTGAGGAGGTGCACGGGGAGAGACTGCAACACAAGATATACACGGGCACCTTGACTTTGATCCACAGTAATATGCACAATATAAATGTATAGATGACTGAACAACACTGCCAATATAGAAAGTCTCTAGAAGGAATCCAGCACGAGATAACACAGTCAATGATGGCAATGGACTCAGCGGATAGCACACTCCAGAGAAGAACCAACACAGTCCAGCAAGGTATGCAATACACAGCACAGTCAATGGGAAGAATGCATACCGTGGTTCAGGAGAAGGCAGTCAGACAGGAGTGCAGAGATACCTGAACGGCAGGAGGCCGGCAGGATGCAAAGTCCCTGGATGGGTGAAGCGGTGGTCTAGCAGGTGCAGCGCACAGGTAGGTAGACCAGCAGGGAACACAGGAAGGCGTGGAGAGCGGATCAGCAGTAGATGGATGAGTAGCGCTGAGGAGTAACAGCAGCGGGTCTCTGCGGGAACACGGAGGTAGCCAATAGCAACCAGCAGGTGCAGTAACGATGGGACACGAGAGAGCAGAGTTGAACTGGAACTGTTGATCACGGAGAATAGCGGGTAGCAATAGTGGCAGCAGACTCAAGGAAACACGGGAGAGTTGACAAGGACTGAAGACTGAAGCGCACAGAGGCAGCGGATAGGAATCAGCCAAACAGTCACGATGAAACACAGACGGGTTGCAGGTTGAAGACTGTAGTGCACGGAGGCAGCGGATAGGAATCAGCTAGCAGTCACGATGATGAAACACAGACGAGTTGCAGGTTGAAGACTGTAGTGCACGGAGGCAGCGGATAGGAATCAGCTAGCAGTCACGATGATGAAACACAGACGAGTTGCAGGTTGAAGACTGTAGTGCACGGAGGCAGCGGATAGGAATCAGCTGGCAGTCACAATCATGAACAGGTGAGTGGATGTGAATGAAAGACTGTAGTGCACGGAGGCAGCGGATAGGCATCAGCTAACAGTCCCAATAATACATGGTAGAGTTGAAGTGGTTAGAAGACTGTAGTGCACGGAGGCAGCGGATAGGAATCAGCTCACAGTCACGATGATACAGTAGATGGTAGAAGTGGTATGGGAACCACAGTAGTAGCAGTGGTTTGGAAACCACAGAGGTAGAAGTGGTTTGGAAACCACAGGAATCAGCTGGGCTGAATAAACGAGGAAACACAGGAACACCTTCAGAGACTCATGGGGAATGAGACTCCAAGATCAGGCGACGTGGTGTTGACCACAGGTGCTTAATATAGGGAGGTTGCCTGATCTGCCAATTAAGTTAAAGGAACATACACTGAAGGTTTAGAAAGGGCTGCGCATGCGCAGTCCCTCAGGATGGAGGACGGCCACGGTTCCTAAATGTCCGGGAAGAAGCACTCACAGTCCGGTGAGTGACAGGTATAATATGACTAATCTATAATATAAATGCTTAGTGGCGTGTGTTAGTCTGTCTGTGTGTGTGTGTGGAAAAAATAAAACCAAGCTGCAGCGCCACCTGCTGGGCGGAGTTATACACTGACCTACTAAATTCTTAGTGTGTGTGGAAAAAAAAATTCAGAAAGGGCTGAAATTTTGTATACTAAGATGTTTGTAATTTGTTAATTTAATTTGTTAATTGTTAAAAGTGTTTATAAAGATTTAAAAAAAATATATATATATTTCTTGAAGGAGAAGTGACAGTTGGGAGTGGTTGGTTGTTGCCGGGGGTGACAGTGGGGAGTGGTTGGTGGTTGCCGGGGGTGACAGAGTGAGAGGAGTGTGATACTCAGGACCGCTGAGAGAGATCCCTGTGTCTGGATAGGCATCTGGATAGATGTGGCGATGAAAATGAAGGATCAGGTGATGGAGAAGAATGATGAGGTGGTGACATGTGGACAAAACCACGTTAAAAAAGGGCGCTTACGTCGGGAAGTAACGCTCTTCACCTGAAGAGGCCTGGGCTATGGCCCAAATGCATGACAAGAACCTTTTTAATACCTTAAGTAGCTTGATTTGACTAGAATGCATGAGTATCATGCACGGGTTAACTTGTATATTATATATTGCTAAAGTTAGGAAACCTTAAACTTATCTCTTATCTGTCCCTCTTTTGGAACCCGATCCATATTTGCACTTTCCTTTCAAATTGTTCCTCTCAATACCAGTATATGAAACATATAGAACAACAAAGAAAAGACTACAACCATCACTCAGAAAATGTCTGATTAAGGTAATTAGAAGATATACTACTTATCAGTAAGAAGAGGTTCCTTTGAGACTCAAGTTGTAGACTTATCTTTTGAACTTTTCATTGAACTATACATTCAATTACTCGTTGGACTTATTTTGAACAGTATCATATTGAATTACCGCTAAGTTCCATACACCACTAACACATCATTCTAGCTAGGCAGGTAGGAGCACATTGCCAATTATCCTTATCATAACCATTTCCACACAAATTAGCAGAATTCATGCACTCGCTCAATTAAACACTGAACATTTCATTTAAGACCTTATATAACAATTTTTTCACACATTTTATAATAAGCAATTTTCCGATATCACCTCTACCATTAACAAGATCGTACTTAAGAGCGCGGAATAGACCTCGTATCTTTATATGAAAATAGCCTATGAACAAAAAACAATGCCAAGTATTGTCTACAACGGCGGTTCCCAAAGTTTACGCCGCGGCTCCCAGGGGTGCCGCGTCGCTGTCACTAGGGTGCCGCGGGGCCAGCCCAAAAAAAAAAAGGAAAGAAAACAGAAACATACCAATCCGCGCGGCACCGGGACCCAGCAGCCTCCTCTCTCCCGCAGCTGTCACTGACGTAATTCAGTGACAGCTGCGGGAGAGAGGAGGCTGCTGGGTCCCGGCACCACGTGGATTGTTAAATTTCTGTTTTCTTTCTTTTTTTTTGGGCTGGCGCCTGGCGCGGGGCAGAGTGAGAGGGATCGTGGCAGAGAAGGGGGACAGAGAGCAGAGGAGGAGAGCAGAGGAGGGGACAGAGGGCAGAGGAGGAGGACAGCGAGCAGAGGAGGAGGACAGATGGCAGAGGAGGAGGACAGATGGCAGAGGAGGGGGACAGAGAGCAGAGGAGGACAGATGGCAGAGGAGGAGGACAGATGGCAGCAGAGGGGGACAGATGGCAGCGGAGGGGGACAGAGAGCAGAGGAGGGGGACAGATGGCAGAGGAGGGGGACAGAGAGCAGAGGAGGGGGACAGAGAGCAGAGGAGGAGGACAGGTGGCAGAGGAGGGGGACAGATGGCAGAGGAGGGGGACAGATGGCAGAGGAGGGGGACAGTGTGACAGAGGAGGGGGACAGTGTGACAGAGCAGGGGGACAGCATGAGAGAGGGCAGAAGAGGGGGATAGCGTGAGAGAGGGCAGAGGAGGGGGGCAGCGTGACAGAGGGCAGAGGAGGGGGACAGCTTGACAGAGGGCAGAGGAGGGGGACAGCGTGACAGAGGGCAGAGGACAGGGCCAGCGTGACAGAGGGCAGAGGGAGCAACGTGAGAGAGGGCAGTGTGTCTGGATGCAGAGGGGGGCAGTGTGCCTGGATGCAGAGGGGGCAGTGTGCCTGGTTGCAGAGGGGGCAGTGTGCCTGGTTGCAGAGGGGGCAGTGTGCCTGGATGCAGAGGGGGCAGTGTGCCTGGATGCAGAGGGGGCAGAGTGCCTGGATGCAGAGGGGGCAGAGTGCCTGGATGCAGAGGGGGCAGTGTGCCTGGTTGCAGAGGGGCATTTTTGCATACAACTAAATAAGTATTTCTGTCGTGACCTAAATACTTATTACAACTTTTTGACCCAACTACCTCTAAAACAGGTCTGCTCAGTAATTATTTTGGAGGGGTGCCTTGAAAAAATTTGGAGACTCTAAGGGTGCCGCGAACTGCAAAAGTTTGGGAACCACTGGTCTACAACATTGCACAGAATCCACTGCACAATTCCCCAGTTGCTATACAAATTATTATTTTTTCTGTATTGATAAAAATAACACATTATCATAGCAAATCACAGCCAGGGTTAAACATAAAAGACAGGAGAAAGAAATGGGTACAGAAGAATATTTTAGATACTAAGGCATACATTATATAAGCTCAGGGCTTTCCTGATAAGTTTTTTTTGTTTTTCTGCTGCATTTTTGCTTTATCAGTGCACTTCATGTTACACCGCTGTAGAAGTGGAACATGGTATGCGTCTCTGTGGAGAGACATACCTCAGCTTGGCTTTTGTTGATATGCTGCTCTGCCTAAGTGAAGCAGCTACTTGCTTGCAAAATACTGTACTTGTAGCTGCCTGAAACAGAGTCTTTGATCCTTCAATGGAGTCATATTAGAAGAATCTAGAGTCTTTTCCTGCCTCAAAAATAGCTGCATGTTGTTAGTTTTACCACTGGCCATTAAGAATATTGCATACCTACCATCAGTGACGATTTTAGTGGGACTGTTTTGTAGAGATGAGCGGTTCGGATTTGGAGAAATCCAACAGATCTGAGATTTAGAGGTTGTTATCAGTGTTAGCAAGTCCGATGCCTTGAGGTCATCCTTGATTCCTCCCTCTCCTTCAAACTTCACATTCTGTCTCTCTCAAAATCCTGCTACTTCCACCTTCGGAATATATCCAAGATACGCCCCTTTCTCACCACGGAAGTCACGAAAACCCTTGTCCACTCACTTGTAATCGCCTTGACTACTGTAACCTCCTTCTCTCTGGCCTACCTGATTATCACCTAGACCCTCTTAAGTCTATCCTCAATGCTGCTGCCCGCCTCATTTTTCTCTTCCGCAGCTATATCTCTGCTGTCCCCCTCCAACATTCACTACATTGGCTCCCCATGGCCTACAGAAATAAATTTAAACTCCTCACCCTGACCTTTAAAGCTCTTAAACAATTCTCCCCTCTCTACATCTCTAATCTCATCTCTACCTACACTCCTAGATGCCCCCTCCGCTCTGCCTATGACAGCCGCCTCACTACTGATCACCTCTTCCCACTCCCATCTCCAGAACTTTGCCCGGACTGATCCCGAGCTGTGGAACAACCTTCCACGTTCCATCAGGTTAACATCTACTCTCAAAGGCTTCAAGTGTGCCCTTAAGAATCATTTCTTTATTCAAATCTATCAGTCCTCCTCCTAACTCCCTTGTCCCAGCTCTCTCCCCCAGTTAGTACCTCCCTATTTGTGTCACCCCTTTCCTTTAAGATGTAAACTCTCAGGAGCAGGGCCCTCTTTCCTTGTGTACTCCTTCTACTATTGCATCACCCTCTGTACCTCTTGGCCTGCTTCCCTAGCCCTGTTTTCTTAAGCTTCGACCTACTTCTCGCTGATTTCTACCATCACTTTCACTCACTGTCCCAGAAATTATATGATTTGCTTTACCATGTTACCTGTGTGTGTGTGTGTGTGTATTTATATATTTTTGTTCTTCATATTTTGTTCTTTATGTATCATGTTGTGTCATGGGTCACTGTTTTCTGTATATGTCATGTACGGCGATGCGAACCCCATTGTGGCGCTTTATAAATTAAAGATAATAATAATAAATAATAATATATATATATATATATATATATATATATATTTATATATATATATATATATATATATATATATATATATATATATATATATATATATATATATATATAGTATTAGTATATAGACTGAGTTAGATATCATTCCGAACTAACTAGCATAATTTAGTGTAATGTTTGGTTCCTAAAATTCAAAAATGAAAGTAGTTTTTTCGCATAGGGAACTTAGCCATAACACGTGCATATGGAAATATACCAGAACATTTTAAAAGGTGAGGCACGCAAATATTCTAGGTGTTCACGCCATGATCTTTCTGTATAGTTCCCTGGTGGTAGTTGGCTGGTACCTTGGAGAAATAAACATATGTAAGTTCCACATGAAATCAGATACATGCCACATGAATACATGGCTTATTCAAAACCATGGAAAAATATAAATGTGCCATATAACACAGCATGGTAACATAAAATCTATGTACATCAGATAAAGTAAACTTCAAAATAGAAATTTAATACAGAGCAGTCCAATACAAGATAGTCACTTATACAGATTTCAGGATAATTTTGGTGATTTTAGTGAGGAACAAAGGGAGAGGTTTCATCCAGATATAAAGGTACATGGGACAGACACATGATGGCAGGCTATTGCTGAAGCCTACAGTGTGATTTTCCTGATAGCCCACATAAAAGAAAATCGTACAAACAGCGTTTTACTATACAATAATGGTGTATTTCATATGTTTACTTTGTATGATTTGTGACAATTTCAAATGCAATTTGTAAGTAGGCTCTGCCTGACATTACATTTTTGTCATTTTTATGTTTTTTAATGGGGTACCAGTTATATAAATTATTAGAGCCAATCTAGAAAATCTGAAGCCATATTCGAAATCAGCACCACAAAGTTAGTCCAAAATCACTCTATTATTATTTGCAAATAATGAGTGTTCACCAGTACAATATATATTTATATCAGTGAAGTGTAATAAATATGTAAAACAGATAGTTCAGATAGGCCAATAGTTGGCCTTCCCATACAAGTACAATAAGTATGTATAACTGACATTGATGCAGATTTGGTTGCCAAAAACCTCTGTCTTAACCAGACAATGCAACTGAATGTCCACATTGTGAGAATTTGGCACTGGCAAAGAATACATGTATAGATGAAGATATGATGGCTGACTCTTTACACTATGTGATGGAGTTATAGAACTGTATTGACTGGTTAATTATTTTTTTAATTGATTTGGAGAAAGCAAATGCAATGATGGCAGAGTTACAACATCCTTCATCAAAAGGAGAGTGGACACAATACTTCAACTATGGACAGCTACATTAGTATAAATTTAACAGATGATGTTAAATGGTACAAATTACGATTGAATTGTCCTGTGCGTAAGGTAGACCTGTGCCATAATGCTGCCCTTGTGAATCAAACAAGGGGACTCTGATAGATATGCCAGTTACCATGTATTTCTACATACTAATGTCCAGTTTGAGATTAAAATGTCAATCTCGATTCGTTCTTTTGGCTAAGGTCAAGTGTAGTATCTGACTTAGAATGATTGGTTCAGGATGCCCTGAATGGGCGGGTCTCTTTGGTCTGATTCCGGAAAGTGGTGGTGTTTGGAGCCCAAGGTGCCTGTGCTGGGGGATAGGGCCCATAGGTTACCTGAAAATGCAGTGATGGTGAAACTGGAGCCCTCACTTTGCACAACCCCGGGTTAACGGGAACTGCCCGAGATTTCCAGTGGAGGCGGTCCCGAAGACCCATATATATCAATATGGAATATATATATATATATTATATTAATAAATTGTAAGAAATATGTAAAACAAAAGGTTCAGAGAGGCCAATAATTGGCCTTCTCACACAAGTAAGAGTGCATAACTGACACTGACGCAGATTTGCCCAAAATATCGGTCTTGACAAGACAATATCACTGAAAGTCCACATTCTGAGAAATTAAGAGGACAGAATTTGGTACTGGCAAAGAATACATGTATAGATGAAGATATAATTGCTGACGATTTATGCTATGTGATGGAGTCAGAGAACCGTATAGGCTGGCTAATTATTTTTAGAATTGAATCGGAAAAATCAAATGCAATAACGTCAGTTACAAAATCCTTCATTAGGACAACAGTGGACACAAGACCTCAACTACGGACAGCGGCATTAGTAGACATTTAAAAGATGATGAGAGGGCACAATGACAAATGGTACAAGTCATCATCATCATTATCACCAGTTATGTATATAGCGCCACTAATTCCGCAGTGCTGTACAGAGAACTCACTCATATCAGTCCATGCCCCATTGGCGCTTACAGTCTAAATTCCCTAATATACAAATATACACACATACACACACACACACACACATACACACACATACAGACAGAGAGAGACTAAGGTCAATTTGATAGCAGCCAATTAACCTACTAGTATGTGTTTGGAGATGACATTGTCCTTGGGAAGATATTGAAAAGAACATGCACATAGTTTAACAACCCAAGCAGTTTAGCAACAGGGACTGCCACTTTTGTGGCTGAAATGCTTGATTTGTTTGGGCCCCCACAAAAGCCAAAATTTTGGTTGTTGAACTGGAGAATACACAGGGATGTTAACAAATGAATTATGGTCATTTGGATAACAATGGTCATTAGTCATCTTCCGCAATGGTGACAAATGACAATGTTATCATCACCCTCATCAAAGATGTCTACATCAATTACATTTTCATTTAAAAAAAAGAAGACTCACTAAGTAGGTAAGTTTTAGGCAGCATGTGTGACACATTGGAGACCGTCAGCAGCAATACATAGGTGAGGGTCAATAGCAATACTTCGGCCAAAACTGATGAAAATTCGGACAGTTGAGAAGAGATCATTAGAAAATAGACCGTAAATGATTGTTAATGCCATAAATAGTAAAATAGGAGAAAAAAGAGCTCAAAATCATATACATTTTCCTATTTCTCACAATTTTAATCAAAGCCAGCTCCAAAACCAAAACCTTTCATGATTCTGGGGCAAAACCTTTAAACCCTCACCACCCCCCAAAAAAACCCCCAAACCAACAGGAAAGACGTTTTAGAAACAAAACCACATCAAAAACCAAAACGGGGTCAGCGCACATCTCTAATGTTTTGAATTTTGGACCCTGACTTAGATCGAACTGGGAACACTTGAGACCAAACTCTGCCAGTGAAACTTGAAAACATTCAAACTGAAAAGGAAAATAAGGTACATTCTGGATATGTCAATTAAATAATATGAGTAGATGGCCGCAACTTAGTAAAATATATCCGCAATTCACACGAGGGAAAATGATCTGGAGGTAGTGCCAAAGAGGAAATTAATAAAAAGCATGAATGGTGATCTATTGTGAATATGTAGGTGGATACAGGAACTTTCTCGTAATACAAAAGTGATGTGGTCAGAAATAGTGGCGGAGGTGTTAGTGACATGCTAAGTGGTAAAAAAAAGTGTTGATCGAAAAGTGTTGCTCAAACAGGGATCAAAATTAATCACCTGACAGCAAAGTCGATAGTTCTAAATAGGATGTGGCTGTCAGACTCATACATTTAGAAGGTGGAGTTGCATGTCGTTTTTGGAGGTGTGTGCATTGGAGACTTGCCTGGCTATTTAGGGTACAGATATTCAGGAAGGGACACAGAAAAAGGATTGAGTGTGGTGGGCTGCACAGATTTGAGGATCAATATGTTATGCTTGGATCCTGGAGGGTATAAGTTTATGTTTATGTGAGTTACCCCTTGGTTGGTATGCATAAAGTATCTCCAAGGGTGACGATGGTGTTTGGTGTGGCTAAATTCTTTGGCAGGCATCTAGAGGCTGAGTTGCAATTAATGATGGCATCAGGGCCGGTGCCAGGGTCCATGGCGCCCTAGGCATTTTTACAAAATCGGCGCACCCCCTGCAAAAATAGGCGCCGCCCCCTGCAAAAATCGGCGTTGCCCCCCCCCCCCGCAAAAATCGGCGCCCTCCTCCCTACTCCCCCCTCACCCCGTCTTTCCTTACCTTGTCTCACCACCGCCGCCTCTCTGCTATGTCTCCTCCCCTCCACTCACTGACACTAGTGAGTGGAGGGGAGGAGACGGAGCAGAGAGGCGGTGGTGAGCAATAGCCTCTTCCCCCCTCCCCATGCATCTGAATGCTGTGTGGCGGCCGTGACAGGTATGGTCAGCAGTCGCCGCACAGTTTTAAAGTCATTTACCATTCTGTGGCGCCCTCCAGGCGCCCTCCAGAGCCCGGCGCCCTAGGCAAGTGCCTAACCTTGCCTAATGGGAGCGCCGGGCCTGGATGGCATTTAGGTCTCCAAATCCATGGGGTCAAAAAAAATTGGAATTAGGGAAAGTGATATGGGATAATATGTAAATAATATGGGTTGCTAAATGCTTTCTACATTTATGTAATCAATAAATGCTGTGGCCAATTCGTATCCATGTCACGTGAAAGTTAGAAAGGGAGTGGAATTGACACTGCATATGTTCATGAATACAAAACTTTTCAGACAGCCATCTTGTTCAGTTCTACTTACTCGGTTTGGCTACATAATTATGTCAATGCCCTATAGATCTTGCATACTGATGATTATACCGGAGTCTCTATTATTTAAATCACAATAAAATGGATGTATCGTTTTGTGTCATTATGTCATAGTCAGAGGTATAAACACCAGAATGCACCTTTTCATTAAATAACTGTAGATATCTTTGATTGAAAATACCGGGCATCTGCGTGGCACGGGGTCGGATTCGCACGGGGTCGGATTCAAGCTTTCCTCGCTAAGCTGTTGGAATTTCTCAAAACTTCAGCAGGAGATAGGCAGTAAAATGTGCTGTGTCAGCTTGCTGGGATCATTAAACTATAAGACCATTAAGCATCCAGTTAACACCATCCCTTGAGGCTGGGCAAATAAAAAAGTTGTGAGTTTGTCCTTTGACATCTTCTGAATGTTGACTTGGTTTTTCTTACCTTGCAGTCATTGTTCTGGAGAAACAATTACATTTCACATTATTAAAGTAATTCAACTAGGAAACAAAACCTAATTTAGCTGTCCACTGGGAGGAGAACATAAACGATGGAAAGTAAAGTAGGTTGGAACGTTTACAAACTTAAAATGACAGATTGTTCTTTTGATTGTTTGGATTTGGCATACTGCATTCTTTATCAGTACTGAGTATGGTTGTTTGTGCTTACAAACATAAATTAAATAAATGCAAGCTTATGAGGAAACAATTTATGCCAAGCACAATACACACTAACAATGCCAAGAGAAAAACAATCTATAAAATAAGACTTATAGATAAGGCAAATACTAAAAACTTAGTTTAAAATATATCCCATACTGACAACATGATGTAAACATATTTTTATCAACTGCAATCCTAAACTAAAAGACATATCATCGTTGTAACGTACTTCAGGAGCAGGATGACATAAACTATATTTAAAAAAATCAGTGCAGACATTTTCTGGAATTGAATGTTTATTAGAAAACAATCAGACTAATAATTGACAAATATAAAAAAATAAAATAAAACTAATTATAACAAGCAGTACTGGAGATGGGTGGGGAAGATGAGATATAAATCATAACTTAACAAAAATATTTATGTATCCCACCCAAATGCAGTTAAAAAATGCAAATTTAGTAAGTATGTAGCTCCATAACTCATAATTGTCAGGCAACAGCTAAATGACTGTTTTTTTGATGCAGTCACAGAGTGGGTGCTGTCATTTGTGGTATATGATATTAAGTGATACAACATATGGTATAATAGTTGTTGTTGTGATAATGTAATGACTTGTCTATGTGGTTTACTTACTAAATAATGCAACAAATACTTAGGCAGGTTATGACTGGAGGGGGTTCGGCAAGCTAGACTGAATGGGCCTGATGTGATATGTGTATTTAGGGGCTATTCCTGCACAGTAATTGTCAGGAGGGAAGTTGGCCTGTATATAGCTTTAGTCTGAAGCGTATCACTGCCCTTTGATACTTTTTCTGTCTTGAGACAGAAGAGAGAAGGTGTAACTGCACCTAGGAAAATTTAAGATAGGACCTAGTAGAAAATCTGTCAGAGGGACAGTGACATTGAACCGCCTGGTTACAGTATAAGTTGGCCTTTAACACCCATGCTGGCACTGGAGCCAATTTGAACTTTATATTAGTCTCACCATATTCCCGAACTCTGCAAATTGTTCAAAACGCATCTAAATTAGTTAGTGTTCATTCATTTAATCAAACTAACACCAACATCAGGGATCCACCACACATCTTCAGATCCATACACGTGTGCAGCCCCTTCTATGTTAGGTAAGGTAGAAGCTACTTAGCAGTGTCCTGAAGCCAAGTGGGGATGGAGGACTATAAACTTATTTGTAAAATTAAGATGGTAGCTGGAATATCTACAAAGGTGTTACAGGGGAACTGCCAAAACTACAAAATAAGGAATATGGCAATGCAAAAAATAACAAACACATCCAGCAGGAGATTAAAATAAAAAGGCTGACCTACTCTATGTATTATTATTATTGTCCCTGTCCCCCAACTTCGCTGCCTTGGTGTCATCCTCGACTCCTCTCTCTCCTTTGGCCCCCACATCCTCTCTCTTGCTAAATCCTGCCGCTTCCAGCTGCGTAACATCGCTCGCATCCGGCCCTTCCTCTCCCAAGATGCCACCAAATGCCTTATTCACTCTCTGATCATCTCCCGCTTGGACCACTGCAACCTCCTCCTTACTGGCCTCCCCCTCTCTCATCTCGCTCCCCTTCGATCTGTACTTAACGCAGCCGCTAGGCTTATCTTCCTTTCTCGCCGCTCCTCTTCTGTCTCCCCCTCTACCAATCCCTTCACTAGGTCCCCTTCCCCTACAGAATTCTGTTCAAGCTCCTCACTCTTACATACAAGGCCCTCGCCAACGCCACTGCACCCTACATCTCCACACTCCTATCTATTCATGCTCCATCCTGCCCTCTCTGATCTGCCAATGACCGTCGCCTATCTTCCCCCCTGATCACCTCTTCCCACGCGCGTATCCAAGACTTTGCCCGCGCTGCCCCCCTCTACTGGAACAAGCTCCCTCCCTCCATCAGAACTTCCCCTAATCTGTCCAGTTTCAAACGGGCTGTAAAAACCCACCTTTTTCTTAAAGCCTTCCAGTCTCCCACTTAACTTCCTACCTTATCTTCTGCCTCTCCCCCTTCTTTCCCCTTTCCTGCCTCCATCCCCCTACTCTCTCTCTCTCCCCTGCGTTTCTCTGTCTGTCCACCCCTCCCCTTAGATGGTACGCTCCTCTGAGCAGGGCCATCTCTCCTCCTGTTTCTACCACTTCTAACTCTGCTCTCCAGCTACTTAGCCCTCCTCCTCGAGGGCCCTCCTCCTCCCTCTGGGGGTCTCCCTGTCTTCCTTGCCTTCCTTTTTGGGCCCCGTCATTTGCGGATCCTGCCCCCTCCCCATCCCCCGCCCTCTCTAGCTGTGCATTGAGCTTACTGAGTTACTGTGCTTAATGTTTACTGTACTGTGCTTTCTCACCTTGTATTGTAATTTGTTTGTTCCTGTACGGCGCTACGGACACCTTGTGGCGCCCTATAAATAAAAATTAATAATAATAATAATAATAATAATTATTGTGTATGTGGTTCACTTGGCATATACAATAACAATATATATATATAATAATAAAATAATTAAGCTATAGTTATTGAAAATTTTACACAACACATTCAAATGCCCAGAATTTAATGAAGTCCATTAACCAGTATAAAGTAAAGCCCACAAATCAACCAGAATGTAATGCAACCCCACTGTTCAATATATTAAACAGACCCTAAATTACCCAGCATATAATGCAGCCTCAAGTGACCAATATCACTCCCTCAATGGTGTCCGTTAGTAGCAACCTGTGCTAATATTTGATAATAATCATTGTGTGGCAGTTTCTCCTGGAGTAGCTTAAGAACAAATGCGGTCATAGGGTCTCATTTAGAGTTGGACGTAATTCCAACTGCAGGCCTAATCTGCTTTGTTTTCTCATTCATACCTATAGTCATTCTACCAACCTGTGCACCAGCCTTTGCCTAACACAATACCAGCCTGTGCCTCCTGCCATTTGTGGAATATGATATTAAGTGATGCAACACATGGTTTAACAATTGTTTTTGTGATAATATAACGCCTGTGGCCCCAGACATTTCAGTTGTCTGTGCCATCACACATTATACAAGCTAGCGCTAATTTTTCTTTCCCTTTACCCCATGTTCCTGATCCTCTACATGCCTAAATTCTTCTAACAGCAACCTCTCTATCCATGCCCATGGCTAGCTGTTTCCATTAGTCTGTGTCTGAGATAAGAGAATTTTCTACTTCACATTGATGCAAGACAAGCCACACATGAGTAAAGTGTATGAAATCCCCCAATATCGGCTGCTGTTAGCACTTTCACCAGTATAAAATTGTAAGGCCATATTTAATACTAAATTATATTCCCATGGTCACTTCTTTCCTGAGCTGCCTGGACTGTGGAAATGATGCCAGTAGTAGAGAAAAGGGGGTTGTTCATCTGCTATACTCCAAACGACAAACCTGGGAGGAAAAAGAGAGTAGAATGTCCCTATCTCCGAGAGCGGCTCCTGTGCACTCTGGGTTACATGGTGCCTGTGACTCAATTTTGGAAAACATTCTTCATACCTTGAAACAAAACTTTTCCTTTTCTATTCTAAAATACTGCTCATTCACAACTCATTTATGTTTTAATGAAATCATGAGAGCAAAGTGGAATTGGCACTTTTATTTTGTCTCATGTTTTTAATTTTTAATGATTTTATTACATTTGTGGAATTGTGGCTATAAATGCGCTTTCCTGTAAAAAATAAAGCACATTTGTTGCAAAAGTCATTAAAACTATAGGCATATGCCCTATTAGTAGCACCTCTAAGGGAGCTTTGAAGGGGTAAAAGAGGCTTTGTAGCCACCCAGAAAAGGCTCTGAAATGTGCAGTATGCACCCCATAAGCTCATTTAAATAACAGCTATACAAAGTCTAATTTTTTGCAACATGGAGCATAATATTGCTCCTAGCCTGCATACAGCATAGAATGTTGTGATCTGCCCAGTTCTAGAACAGAAGGAGCAAGATTTTGCACCCTACAGTCAACACCATCTTGATTTGCAAATCCATACACTTGATAATAGGAGCCAACTTTTCAACATGAATGGTTGCTAATACAATCACCACCCCCTAAACTCCAGACCCTACCAGTCAGGAACATGACAACAACGGGGCCTGAGACAACGCTCATCTGAGCATGTGACAAGATGGAAAATATGCTGTAAAGCACGGATTAGGGCCTAATTCATCAAGGAACGTAAAAGGCGATTTTGAGCGTATCATATGTCACAGAATGCAACCACCTTCAATTAATCCTCAAGCACAAATAACACAACACCCTACGATTTCAGGGAGGGAACGGAGCATGGAAGATGGAAGTGGCGTTTGACAGCAGTCATTATACAGTAATGGCGTGCCCATTGCGAAGACACGCAGCTGCGTCTGATCCAAGCTCTGGGCATCTCATAGGTACTTGTTTTTCAGTCATATCTCTTGCTCCAACTACAGGGCTAGTCTAAGTGCCACTTACCAATGATGGGGGCTGTGTATATATGCTATAACATATATATGCAATCAATAGCAGCATTAAAAATGGAATGTAAGTACAGTATACATTAATATCCTAATGTATATCACGAGAAAAAAGCATTTTCATTTGAATTTTTTATTTTTTGTCATTGATGCCTATATTTTTACCAGGTGACATTAGTTTAAAATTTTATAAAAAAAATAAATATTTGTGTGTTCTTTTGAGAATTTATATTCCATATTGTAAATATAGGTATTGGATGTATTCTGCCGTGTGTAGTAGAGCTGAGCAGACCTCTTCACCAGTGCATTACCTGAATTACATGCGTTTTAGTCCACCTGACTAAGGTGTAATATTCACTACAAGCAACTGCTAATACATTACTAGTGAATTGTTGTCTTTTACAAATAATGTGATTCAAATATTAGAGCCTGCTGTGGTAATATCAGTATTTTGTAAACATACCTACAGCTCCTGATGATAGTATATAATCACTAACGCGTTTCATCACAGAAAAGTGACTTCTTCAGATTATTATTTTATATATATATGTAGCACCACTATATTAAGCACTATATTAAGCAGCATTGTATAGAGTATAGTCCATGTTCCAATGGAGACAACAGTCTATTTTCTTAAATACTAAGGGAGATTTTTAATGACATAAAGTATACTGAAGGTGCTTTGTACATCTACTGACCAGGAAGCTAACTTTTTGGCAATATCATCTAGAAGCTTGGAAGGAACAGTGAGACAGAAAATTGGCCACTTGTTGTTAATATTTTCTGTGTGAGATTAATATACCACATGATTTTGTACTACTACCAGTGTCTATTGACTGGATATTGGTGAGACTAGTCCTGTTGCTGTATTTTTTAGGGGTTGAAGCTTATCATAAACACATCTGTGTGCTGTGCTTCAACAGGGATTCTGACCCTCCTATGATTTGAAGCTGGGATAAATAATGTTCCCAAAGAGACTTTATGGGACTGAAACCGGTCTGGTATAAAGGCTCTCTATCCTCTTTTATTATTATTGCATAACATTTCCCATTCTAATCAGCTGAATTATACCTGCTCTCTTTTTTGAGTTTACTAAAGCTTCTATAAGAAGGAAAAGTGGAGATGTTGCACATAGCAACCAACTTATAGGAAGTACCTTATAGAACAGTTAGCAACCTGATACACTTCAGAGGCCGCATGGTCAGCCCTCTAACCTTCAAAGTGGCCACTCATTACCCTTAATCTCTGTAATAATCATTTAATCATTTAATCAAAGGAAGAAACACCTATCTGTAATAACATATAAGCAGGCATTTTAAACAAGTGTTACAGGATATAACATAGAAATCTGCCACTAAAGCAGGAAGCCCTAGGGCCGCCTGCAACCCATCACTGTTGCGAAAGATACAACTCTCTTCCGTTTAGTCAAATATCGTGCAGCATTGCAGTCCCCATAGATTAATATGGGGACTGCGATGTTCTGCATTGCATGAAGCTTTGAAAAGCTTTGCATTGCACAGACAGGTAACGCCAACTCAGGATGACGTTACCTGTCTTTTCCTATGGGATTCTGTTGAAACCTCTCTGGCTTCGCACAACACTTCCTCCTATCACCGGCAACGCTAGGCTGCAGCTAAATAGGAAAAATACTTTGCAGAACAGGGGTTTTGCGCAAGTTTTAAAAGAAGGGGGAGACTTGCTGGATTCAGGCAGAACATCAATATGTAGTGCAGCACTTTGCTGCAATACATATTGATAGATTCCGTATCCCCACTGTCACCAATGATGCATAGACCCCTGAGTGTTTCAAATACACTCCTAAGATGCACTTTCACCTGAATATGAACGCATAGAAAAACACAATTACTAATGAGCAATTTTCTTTGACAGTTACTGTGCTTTGAAGTGGAAAAAAAGGCGAGGATACTGATAAATGAACAAAAATAAAAAAGGGCACAGTGTTTAAAAAATTAATAAAGGGTTTTTGATTATCTTTCCTGTGAATATTACTACTTATTTTGCATTTTAGATGTCTTTTTCTATTTGGGCTGATTCATCTGTATGCATTGAAAAAAATGGGTAAAGCATATAAATGCTTTAGATATGTTTTAGTGATGTGTTTTTTACATATATATTCTTTATTTTCCAATTTTGAAACAGAGATTATAAAGGAGAGAACTAGCAGCAGGTTACAATTTAAAGATGCAGAAATATTATTAATAGTCTAATGGTAAACATTAAGTTAATATGATACTAGTTAGAGATGTTCACTGACCCCTGTTTTTTTATGCTGGTTTTGGATCTGTATTAACTTTATGTTTTGGTTTTGGTTTTGGCAAAACCGCCCTCGCGTGGTTTGGTTTTAGATCTGTAATTTTTAGAAAACTTGTTAAAATATGCTAAAATCACATAATTTTGCTTTTTTTTTTTGTAACTACATTATTATTAACCTCAATAACACTAATTTCCAGTCAATTTTGACCATCTCACAGGTCACAATATTATTTTCATACACTTTCAGACAAAAAAGCAGCAAAATGGCTGGATGCTAAGTGGCAGAGCAGCGACACACTGCAGTTCATAGCACATCTAGGAAACATTGCCACACAGCAGTGTCAGGAAAGAAAAGTGGTGCAAGATGTAATTGTAATTGGTACTTCCCACACACCTATATGTTAAAAAGCTTTAACAAACTCACACAGAAACAGGAGAGGTAGCAGGTACAGTTGAACAAAGCAAGCACTTCAGCAACCACTTTTGTGGCTGAAGTGCTTGGTTTGTTTGGGCCCCCCCACAAAACAAGTTAAAAATGTGCTTAAGGCAGCTAGGCTATCAGTGCTGTCAATGAACGTTACAGTGGCATGATTTTGTTGTCCTCATCCTCAGCCTCATACTCATCCTCAATCGTGTGTAGATCATCCTCACACAATATTAATTCATTCCTGCAGGAATCCAACCTTACTGAAGTCTCTGTAACATAAATGTAAAAAACAAAAATGTACAAAATAACCTTTTTACCTTTTTAAAGAAAAAAACAAATCTTTAATATAGGTGAATCTTTACTGTAGAAAAACATAAAATTGCCAACATGCCATTATGCCCAAAATATTAACAAGCATTCCAGCATCAGCTAGCTTCATTCTCTCAGTTAGATCCCAGCACTTGCAATCTACACTGTGATCATCCTCACCCTTACCAGTGTGTACATCATCCTCACACAATACCAATTCATCCCTGTTGAAATCTACCATTATACAAGTCTCTGTACTTTGATGTAATCACCCATAAAGCCCTTCCTTGTTGAATTTGTAGTTCATTTTGATGAACATCATCTTTTCCTTATTTTTAGGAAGTAGCCTCCTACGCCAATCGCTGACAAGTTCCCGGCTGTGGTGAAAACTCTTTCCGAGTACACACTGGAGGGTGGGCAGCTTAGGTATTGCAAAGAAAGTTTGTACTTGGGTCTCCACATTGGCTTTTTAGCTTCCCAGTATGTAAAGGGACTGTCTTACATGTTTATTTCTATGCTGTTGTTAAAATAATCCTCCATCATTCTTTGGATGTTGATAATAGGATCAGGTGGCGTTACAGCAGAGGTGCCACGATTTTTGGGCAATTCTTTTAGACCAGACCAGGGGGTAAATGTATCAATATGCGGGTTCTTCAACACCCGTGTGTTCAGCCTCTTCCGCGATTAAATTTCAAGCGGCGCTGCATTGTAAAGGGTTAACTTCCCTTTACAATGCAGCGCCGCTTGAAATTTAATCGCGGAAGAGGCTGAACACGCGGGTGTTGAAGAACCCGCATATTGATACATTTACCCCCAGATGTCAAAATGTTCTACTGAATCATCTGCATCATCTCTGGGTCTCTTGGAAAAGCTAAGTTTTTCCTATCAGCAGTAGCCTGAGAAACTGAAGGAGGGGACGCTGTTGTGTCACGTACCACTTCATCTGTCAACTTGCTCACCAGGAGCTCATTGCATCTCTTGTGATCTGGGACAGTTGGAAATAAAAAGAAGACATAGCTCTTAAACCTAGGATCCTAAGTAGTTACCTGTGACGTGAGTTCAGACACTGCTAGCTTGAGCAAAGTGATTCCCTTAATTCGACTTTTGGAAAATCAGCTTGAGAAATTGAAGGAGGCGATGAAATAAAGCAATTCCATTAACTATGTAGGACTTGTCGATCAACTACTTTATTTGCTTCGCCAGGATCGAAGAGTTATCAACATCTTGAATTCAGATCACTACATTTTGGCAACTGTGCTTGATCCTAAGTTTAAGAGCTATGTCTTCTCTTTCTTTCCAAGGGACCCAGATCTCAAGAGATGAAATGAGCTCCTGGTCAGCAAGCTGACTGCTCAAGTGGTACATGACATGGCGACATCTAGTCCCTCAGTTTCATTGGCAACTGTTGCTAGGAAAAAAACAGCTTTCCCAAGACACTCAGTGGTGATGCAGATGAGTCACCACAATATATTGACATCTGGTCTGGTCTAAAAGAATTGCCCAAAAATCGTGACAACTCTGTTGTAAAATTATATTACAAATTCCACGAGGTAGGCCATTACTGGCAATTACATCAATGTACAGAGTCTTCTGTAATGGTGGATTCCAGTAAAGGTGAATTAGTATTGTGTGAGGATGATGTACACACTGATGAGAGTGAGGATGAGGGTGAGGACGATGACAGTGTAGATTGCAGATGCTAAGATCTAGCTGAGAGAAGGGAGCTAGCTGATGTTGGTATACTTGTTAATATTTTGGGTAGAATGGCATGTTGGCAATTTTATGTTTTTCTACAGTAAACTATTAGAGAGGTGTTTTTTTCATGAAAAAGGTAAAGCTTTTTTTTTTTACATTTTTGTTTCCCTGACTTAAAACCACTATGCACTTGAACATAGGCTTTAGTAAATGACATTGAGGGATTCGTACCACCATGACAGGTGTAAGCAGCTGCTTGTTGCTCCTGATCTTCTGTGGACTGAAGTGAATCCATATCGATAGCACTGAGCAACATGACTGGAGACTGGAGAGTGAAACAACAATGTAACTGGAGACTAGCGAGTGATAAGAACACTGCTACCCCTGTTTCTGTGTGACCAATGGCACTGAGACTGGAGAGTGACATGAACAATGTGACTAGAGACTGGAGAGTGACAAAAACACTGCCACCCCTCCTGTTTCTGTATGAGCAATGGCACAGAGCAATGTCACTGGAGACTTATAAGAACACTGCCACCCCTCTTGTTTCTATATGAGAAATGGCAAAGAGCAATGTGACTGGAGAGTGACAAGGACACTGCCTCCCCTCCAGTTTCTGTATGAGCAATGGCACAGAGCATGTCATTAGAGACTTATAAGAACACTGCCACCCCTCTTGTTCCTGTATTGGCAATGGCAAAGAGCAATGTGACTGGAGAGTGACAAGGACACTGCCATCCCTCCAGTTTCTGTATGAGCAATGGCACAGAGCATGTCACTAGAGACTTATAAGAACACTGCCCCCCCTCCTGTTCCTGTATTGGCAATGGCAAAGAGCAATGTGACTGGAAAGTGACAAGGACACTGCCACCCCTCCAGTTTCTGTATGAGCAATGGCACAGAGCAATATCACTGGAGAGTGACAAGAATACTGTGACTGTAGACTGGAGAGTGACAAGAACACTGTGACTGGAGACTGGAGAGCAACAAGAACACTACTACCCCTATTTCTCTGTGACCAATGGCACTGAGACTGGAGAGTGACCAGAACAATGTGACTGGAGGCTGGAGAGTGACAAAATCACTGTCACCCCTCCTGTTTCTGTATGAGCAATGGCACAGAGCATTGTCACTAGAGACTTATAAGAACACTGCCACCCCTCCTATTTCTTTATGAGCAATGGCACAGAGCATTGTCACTAGAGACTTATAAGAACACTGCCACCCCTCCTATTTCTTTATGAGCAATGGCACAGAGCAATGTGACTTGAGAGTGACAAGGGCACTGCCATCCCTCCAGTTTCTGTATGAGCAATGGCACAGAGCATATCACTAGAGACTTATAAGAACACTGCCACCCCTCCTGTTTCTGTATGAGCAATGGCATAGATAAATGTCACTGGAGACTTATAAGAACACTGTCACCCCTCCTGTTTCTGTACGAGTAATGGCACAGAGCAATGTCACTGGAGACTTACAAGAACACTGCCACTCCTCCTGTTTCTGTATGAGCAATGGCACAGAGCAATGTCACTGGAGAGGAGACTGATAAGAATAACTCTGTCTTCCCTCTTGTTTCAGCGTGAGCTATGGCACAGAGCAATGTCACTTTAGACTGCCAAGAACACTGCCTCCCATCCTCTTTCTGTTTTATCTATGACGCTGGCCGACTACACTGGAGACTGCCAAGAACGGTGATACTCCTTCTGTGTCTGTCTGTGAAATGGCGCTGGATCTCCGTGGAGGGCGTTTCTTTTAGAATCCAAAACTCACAAAATCCAAAGATGCAACAATGACATTTTGCGTCGTTTTCAGTTCCGAGGATGTGCAAAATTACCGATCTTGCTTGGCTCGGTACTTGGATCTGCTTTTAGTCTCTAACCTCAAGTCAACTTATGTATTTAAGATGGATTGGATAGTAGCATCTATATATAAAGAGAAGCAGGTAAAACAATTACTTAATATATGGGAAAGTTATATAAGCTCACTTCTGGATGAAAACAAAATTAAAATCTATAATTATTTTAAATCTACAGAGTGATATAGATATAAAGTCTTAAATAATGATTTGCCTATTGATTGGTGAGTCTATTGTCAGAGTACTGATATTTACAATAATATAAGGATATATTGTATATGGAATTTCCAAAACATGCTTGATATATCTGGAAAAGATTTTGTATTGTCTTATTTCATCCATAGACAGGTAATAGTCATTTCAACTAAAACACTCCTTAATGTAGGGAGGAGAGAATGGCTTCCAGTGTACTGGAATAATTACCTTGGCATGTCTCAGAAGGGACTTTGGATATCGAGCAATTGGGAAGAGAGAAGAGCCAAAATTGTTTTATCATCTGGGACCTCTGACCCTAAAATCTTCTTGGGGAGAGCAAACACTGTTTGCCAATATACATTGATTTTGGGGCAGTCCCTCCATATATGTAGGAATGTTCCCGTGCCTAAGTTGCAACAGATGAACATTTATGTAGTTGGCTAGGAGTCCTATACCACCTTGATAATATTTTGAATTGTGTCCCCACAACAAAGAGAACCTCTCGGCCCCTCTCTACTGACAGCATTGTGACATCACAAAGCTGCCAGGAACCAGGTGCCAGGGGGATGCAGATAGGTGGTGCTACCATGTGGCAGCACAGCATTATTTCCACCTAAGAACAGCGTCATGTGAAAATAGCAGACGGGAGAACACAGGGATTGCACTGCCGATCTATCAAAGTCTCATTCAGAGACATTGTTAGTGTGAGTACCCAGCCACCATGCTACCCACCAGAGCCCTGTTCCCAAGGAAGCTGATTAAGCTGCCTAATGATGGTGCTGGCCCTTGGCATGGGTAGTCTGGAAAATCTTCAACCACTCCCTGCCAGTCTAGGCAAATCTCTAGACCTAGCATCGACAAACCAAGGCATGGAGTGAGAAAAATCATTGAGAAGTAATTTATACAGGATAGCAATACAATGTCTTGTTGCACGGGCAGTCATACATAAGAGCTCAAAGATCGTGGGATTCCTCTTGAATTTGTCTTAGCAGCCCGAATTTAGCATGAAGTGTTGAATATGAAGATATGCCTAATGTTCTAGAGAAGCGAGAGTAAAATCCTCTCTAATTTCAGCAAATGGACATATGCCTACCCGACCTACCAGCTGACCCACAAAACCCATTCCAGCCCTGGCCCAAGCCTCAAGCAAGCAATAAGGAAGACCTGGAGCAAAATCGAGGTTGCGGGTGAGGGGAGAAAGAGATGAGGAGAGTTGGGCCAATTTTTAATGTGTTTTCCATTTTTTGTACTTTTTCAAATACAAACTATTATACTGGCAGGATGCGATAATGCATGGGAAACAGGTTATGTGATGATGATGATGATGATGATTGTAAAATTTTAAATGCAACATTAAAATTTTAAATGCAACATTAAAATTTTAAATGCAACATTAAAATTTTAAAATGCAATGGTGGAAATGAGCCCATAAGAAACAATTCATCTTATTTTAAAGAAGTTTTCAGGCAGTAGTTTATGGTTGAAAAGCACATTAATGGTAGGTGTGAGCAAGTTCTTAGTGATAAACTGTTAATCTATTGACCTTTTCTTCCTTATATTATGTGTAGGCTGAAAGCCTCATTCCAATTCACTAACTCTGAATAAATACAGGTGGCAGTGAATGTAAGCATACAAATGCATTGCTTGCTGTGGCTGTGATAATTAGTGAGGGCTGTATTCCTACTTGGTTGTTGTCTTTAAAACATCAATTTAATGTTATAAAAACATCAATATGTAAACAATCACAAGTCACTACTGCCGTATAAGCAATGCTAATGGCTGTGTCTTTTAAACATCCAATATAATCAATGAAGATGTGTGTGTATGTGTTTCCAGTTGTAAGAAATAGTATTCTGTGTGAAATTATTTTTTTCTGTGTACATGTATTTGTCTGGATGAATTCAATGATATGCGTTTGTCATTCCATTGTCAGTACATGTGGTGAATGTACGTGATGCAGCTGCTGGAGAGAATTACCCCTTGCAAATATATATTTCAACTTACATGGAAGAATTGTGCATCTAATTGATGAGCCTTAACAAAAGCAAACCCGTGTTATCTTACCATTTAAATAAAGAACAATCATTTATGTATTGAGCAGCTGCCATTTGCTTGTGCTTCCTGAGTTGTTGCTTAAATGTATTCATTATTTTCCAATCACTTGAATGTGTGCTACTCATTATATTTCTATGATTAAACAAACAGTTCAAGGTGAAATTCAATCAAGCGAACACAGGAAGATGTTAAGACAGAGCTTCCTGATTACCTTGGCGGGGGTGAGGAGGACAGATACAAGATTCAAGGAAGCAATTGTTCCTAGCTACTCGCCTTCTGCGCCATCAGCTATCTGTTTCAAGAGGGCAGGTCTAGTTACATGTTATCATAGCCACTAGGGGGGGGGGGGGAATAGATATAATATTAAAAACTATAGCAGGAAGAGGTCAGGTCACTAATTATACTTTCTAAAGTTGGCTTCCGGGAGCCTGCCGGGGGAGGTAGACGTGATGGGGGGCGGGGCTCCAAAATTCGCATCATTTTGGATCCGCCCCCGTGATGTAATTTGCGTAATTTTACAGCAGGGAGCGGGGCCAAGCACCACGATTCCAGGTGAATCGCTGCATTTTTGACCTAATTCTGCCCACTTCACTAGGAAGTGGGCAGATGCGGG
This sequence comes from Mixophyes fleayi, assembly GCF_038048845.1. Taxonomy (NCBI): domain Eukaryota; kingdom Metazoa; phylum Chordata; class Amphibia; order Anura; family Limnodynastidae; genus Mixophyes; species Mixophyes fleayi. The sequence goes on along the minus strand of NC_134402.1, from coordinate 365,116,361 downwards.
AGATTGCCACACTCTCCCGGGAGTCCTTGAAACTCACATGAAATGCGGGAGTCGGCAAGTATGTTATAACCCCTATTTTCAGTGGAGGTCATTTATGAAGTGCAAAGTGGCTGGTACGCAGAGCCAAACGTTTTTGATCACACCTTGCCACTTTATTTGTGCCAATTTGCTTACGACATGCCACAACTAGGAATCTGCCCACTACCCATGCCAGTTTGGAGAAGGGTAGGATTTGGTAAACAATAACTCACCAATTGTTGTTATATACTGAATCAAGTGTTTTTTATTTAGTAGAAAATTTTAAGTTTTTCAAACAGACAACACATACAGCAATACAAAACTGAACGTGGTCAATACACTTACAGACTAGTATTGTTGCAACCTATGAATGCTAAACCCTTCACATTACCCTTTTGGGTATGTTAGTTCCTATACAATGGTAAGAAAATAGATCAAGTATACAATGATTAGACATATACATGTACACTGTTAATATAAGATGTAAGTATTAACCGGTGTGCAGAAAGGGTTGTCACATATCTGTGGTGGTCGAGATGGATGGGATTTCCTTCCCTTAGCTTGTCCTCCAGACATGAGTCAGGTTCTTTTCTGTTCGGATATCCGGTGGTCAGAAGATAAATACTTCAATGAAAGGGACAAGGATTGGTTAAACAACTTGGGTTTCTTAAGAATGCTGTAAGGATAATTTTCGTAAGCCACCACGCCACTGACCCCTTCCGCTCAATGGTAATGGCAAAATAATCGTTTGATCAACATAGAGCACAATAGCATTTAACATATAATATACACTTGGTGAGTATAAGGCACAATAGCTATAACATCTTCAATATCAATAAATCAATTTTTAGGTAAATCACTTAACATTAATATTCATCTAAAACATTTGGTGCACCAATATTATCCCTGGTAACGTTACCATATTTTACACTCAGTCCTGGGTTGAACTGTTCACGGGAATTTTGTAGTGTTTTAAATATCCTGTAGAAGTTTCCAGAAGGGTTAATAATCCCGATTAAGTCTCTGTACTTTCTCTCTAAAAGGTAGATGTTAAACTGTAGGCAGTGTTAAAGATTATAACAAAACACAGGACTGTTACTCAATTCAGTCACAAGATGGTGCTGTTCTCTCATCACTCTTCCCTCTGAAGCTGGGGTGTGTGCAGTACACTGCAGGCTAGGATTTTACCTTGAAAAGGTTCTTCAGTTCGTGGAAACTGTGTTGGATGTCCCACTGTGTGTCTCCAGCCGTTCTCCAGCCGTGTGTGCTGGCAATATCACCAATTCCAGCAGCAGATCAGTCTCTCATGTCAGCTTCCCCTTTCTTGTTGCTATATCACACACACCTCTTTCCTGCACATCCTCCTGGGTACGTACTTTCAGTTCAACTGTCAACTGTCATTCCCACTGTGTCTTCCTCAGCCTCTAGTAACCCCTTGTAGCCCTGCATTTTAAAAGCGTTTATGCACTTCCTCTGTGCTGTTTAATAGGGCTTTGGGGCACCACATATCCTCAACAAAATGCCTCAAGCCAACAAACTGTTGTGCAGGATCGAGCTGCCCAGGGGTCCAGAGCTGGATTGGGACAAAGCAACTAAGCAATAGACGGGTGTAGTTTCGAAGCTCCAGAGTGTATCCTATATTTAGAAGTATACCCACGAGACCAAATCTGGTGATATTTATGACTGACCCGTCTATTGGTATACATGTATCGGTCATGACCCATGGTGTCGTTCAGCAAAGCCCGCCATATTTGACAGTTAATATGGGAATAACACGTCATTCAAATGCATAAGGAGTTGAATAGCAAACAGCAGTAAAATGTCATAAGGATCACCCAATAATAATGATAATAATAATAATGTAGTTTGTATAGCTATACACAGTGTAATAAGAATCTGCAATCCAATTGATAAAACAAAGTAGATGCATAAAGCTAGTATGTTCTGATTAGCAATGGCTTAAAACCTGTAAAGAATGTTCATAAGATCTCTACCCATATAAAAATCACGTTGATACTCAGCTGTGCTAAAAGACACATATATATTTTCTGAAGTGAGCTGCAATATGTGACGGCTTATAGCCTGCATTAATTCACCAACAGGTAGACACTCCTGTAGTATACTTCAGAATCACATCTGAATAACAAAGAAATGTGCTTGAGGTGTAGCCACCAATTGATAATATAGTCACTGAGCATTTATTAGACAGTGAGTGGCTAGCTCATTAGTTTAATTAGATTACTTAGTTTACTTTAAAACTTTCAGTGTTCTCTGTATAGTTCTGTAACGATTCTGTCAGGCACTGTCCGTGTTTCCCTTCTCTTCCACAGGGACAGCCGCAAGCTTCCGGGTCCTCAACCATGTCTGTTGCTCGGCAACCAAATCCACTGGGAGTTCTCAATGGGCATGCACGCTAATCAGGGACCTGGCGACAACTGCTTACGTAACTGCCATAGTTAGAGTGTCCACTGCCTTTTACTTAAAGTAGACTCTGTCACCATTAGGGTGCCAGCGTATTAGGTCCCTTAAGCTCCAGTGCTCCTGTATGTTTACCTGTAGCTAGAGTGTCCACTGCCTTTTACTTAAAGTAGACTCTGTCACCATTAGGGTGCCAGCGTATTAGGTCCCTTAAGCTCCAGTGCTTCTGTATGTTTGCCTGTAGCAACCTGGTTACCAATTTGGTTTCTTCTGTCTCTGATTCTGGATTCTCCCTTGGACTCAGTTTTCCTTTCCCAGTATTTGACATCTGGCGGCCTGACCATTTTTCTGGATTAACTCGGTGTACTCTGCAGACCGAATACTCGAACTTGGCTCGACTGACTATCCTCAATCACTTGTTGCTTCGCTGGTTGCTCTCTTGTAGAACCAGGACCTGCACCTCTTTCACAGCAAAACCCAAACCTCCTTCTGGGGGTCCCTAGCGAAGACTAGAGATGTGTTAGACTCTGCGAATCCAAATAGAGCTGCGTCAATACCAGCAAGTAGCCTTCCTTACTTTGTACATGACAATATACCTTAGCCATATATATGGATAGTACAGGTGAAACTACTGTCCGCGACCTCCTGCTCCTCCTAGCTCGCCAGGTAGAACAACAAGAAGCTCAACTTCTGCAATGTGTACAAGAAATGGTATCCCACCTAGACTCCTTACAGAGCTTTTTGGCTGCCTCCCAGTCTATAGCAGTTGCCACTTCTGTGGCAACCTGGTCCACCTGTGACTGTACACCTGCTGCTTCCTCTACTCTACCGATCCCTCCACCAGAGAAGTATGACAAAGATCCCAAGAAGTGCAGAGGTTTCCTGAACCAATGTGTTATCCAGTTTGAATATAATCCAGGTGCATAAATTGGCATTTATTATTTCCCTGTTCAGTGGCCAAGCTGCTGCCTCTGCCTCACCACTCTCAAGAGTGTAATGATCCTCTCCTGCAAAGTTCCACCTCCTTTATCGAAACATTTCAAAAAATATTTGATGAACCTGGGTGAGTTTCTTCCACAGCTATTAGTCTACTGAACCTGCGCCAAGAACCTCTTCTCATTGGGCGATATATCTTCAGTTCCGTACCCTGGCATCAGAGTTAAAATAGAACAATGATGTGCTTGGAGCCACTTTTTAGCAGGGTCTCACAGACCGCATTAAGAATGAACTTGTCTCAAAGGAGTTGGTCTCTGACCTTAATGCCCTTATCTCATTATGCATCGAAACAGATCTCAGTTTCAAGGAACAATTACAGGAAAGAACCACAGTAAGGTGCTTCGCACCCTGCCTAGCCCCCCTCTTTCAGAAACCTGTCCCGCCACCTGAAGCGCTTATGCAGATGGGGCATTCCCGTCTGACTCCTGAGGCATGTGAGAGTGATTTAAGCATAATCTCTGTCTGTAATGTGACCCTGGGTAACTTTTAAACTACTGCCCAAAAAGACCGGGAAACGCCTCTTCCTATCCAGTATCAGGGAGGCCGACCTAGGAGCTGCTACGTCCTCTATCTGTTCATCTTCCAGTTCAGTTTTGATGTCTGTAGCACTGGTCTGTCCTAGTGGGCCTATTGTGATATCTGCCTCTGTGGATTCAGATTCCACTGGAAATTGTGTTTCTGCTGCTCTGGTTTTGCAGCTCAATATTCCCATACAGTCTTTGCCACATCCGCTGTCCCTTACCGTTGTGGATGGTAACCGTGTCACTAATGGCTCCATTACCAGCATCACCTCCTCCATTCAGCTTTCGTTAAGAGTTTTGCAAGCAGAAGGTCCTAATAGTGATCTAACACTTATATAACCCAATAGTACCACAATACAATAATACAACCCAATAACAAAATGTATAAAGTATATAAATATATCAATACAATTCCCCAAAAAATAATATAATGGGAAATGAGCTTTTTTTTTTAGATTTCTTGGTGCTGGTAATTAATCAGCTTTTAGATATTTTGAAGTTGGTGTTTACTTATAAAATTATTAATTTATTATTTAGGCACAAGTGCATTGGTTGTATTGATTTCTAATTATATATAATCCTACTTAATACTAGAAATTATTTTAATGAATTTTATATGTATATTTTAATTTAGTTTTTATTGCTATATTTATATACCTTATGAATTTTGTTATTGTGTTGTATTATTGTATCACAGTAGTATTGAGTTTTATAGGTGTTGGATCGCTATTAGGACCTTCTGCTTGTACCTGACTTTACTACCTGACTGCCACTTACCTTTTAGATTATGTTTGGATCTATTTACAATGGCTGATACCTTCACTCTAACCATTGCCATCAGTCAACATTTGGACTGGACATCTGGACAAACAGCTGTGAGTGACTTTTATTCTCCAACATTACACTACCTCTTGGGCCTCCTCTTTCTCCTTCTGGCCTTCTTCCCGCTGGGAACTTTAAATTAAAAATCAAATAAGAACTAAAAAGGCAACACAGAGTATACTAAAAAAGACTGAATATACATTGGCAGAAATCTGTAACCAGATTATTAGGCTTTTTTTAAAAAAATATAGGCTGTTGTCCGCTTAGTCACATACCAAACACTGTAGCATTCTAACGTCTCCAACCTAGTGGCCTCAAGGTGCTTGATAAGCATGTCGCAAGAGCATGAGTGGCTAAGCTAGTTTGGAGTTGAAGCATTATGTTCCAGTGAAGCTGTCATACAATGGTTATCTATTCAGGGTATGTAGAGTTTGGCAACATAAAGAAAGCAACTCTATACATAACTAGGCTCTTGTTTGCCTATGATACAGCTATAGAGCAATAGTCACTATCTTGGTTCAGAGATTCATGTAGAGGACGAATTTGACTCATCCTTAGCACTCAAGGGGTTAAGCCATACCGAGCAGTATTTCAGTGTGAATCACTGAAAAGTTTAAATGAATAAAGGGATTGTCCTACAGGGTTAATAGGTTGGACTTTGAAGTGAGGTTTCACTCTTACAAACATACACATTTTCTGGAGTATCCACAAACCCACAACAATAGGTGCAAATTTTTTATATTTTTTCCCAAGGGCAGTTCCAAGGTCTGATATGTGATGTGCACCTTGAAACATGCTATACGGACTATTCCTAAATGATCCTTATTGACTGGTATACATTCAATTATGGAGCAGTTTAAAAGGTACAATATGGTACATACGGGCAAGGTATGTATATTTAGTACAGATAGGTATAAGGATTGTGGGAGCAAAAAGGATGGCTCATGCCATTTCAGAAACACAGCTAATAAGATGCAAAATGCTGTGAATATCACATAAACAACTGATTAACCAAGCCGGATTAACAAAGACGCTTAAGGCAAGAGAGACTCAGAGTGATAGACCTTCATAGCAGGATGCACAGACTACAGAAAAGTAATGTACAACTACTTACTGGGGAATTACATATAATCGTTATTTATTTTGATAATGGAATTAATATATGAGTTCTTGGGAAGGGACATTTTTTAGTTATTTTCAGAAAAATGTAACTATTTTAATACCACTGGAACTAGATGAGACCAATGGAACAAATCCAGTGACCAAAATAGGTCCAACAGTTGTCTCAGCTCTTGATTTGTGGGGCTCTTAAATGTTCACTACACTTAGGATGTGATACATGGAGAACCCATTTCAGTATTATTAGTGACAATCAACTTTACAGCGGAAGGACACATACAAATTGATATTTTTAAATGGACGTGTTTTTAACCATTGTTTTTAGTGTTACCATACCCACAATTTATTTTTGCCTTGCGTTGCGGTAGCTACCTCCTCTATGTTTTTCTTTTAACACATAAAAATTCACCTGGAATCCTACAAGCTCGTCTAAATCACTAATGAAGATGCTGGTAAAAACGCTAATGGAACATGTTTACATTAGATATGAGTTTTTCTAGTGTTAGAATGCTGGTAAATTTACAGTGGGTATGTAACCTAATGTTCAGCTACTTACAAATGTTAAGTAGGTCTTTTCTAGTATAATTACACCAAACTGACTTAGGTGTCAGAAAAGGGCAGTGTAACAATGTATATTGTACATCCACTGCTCGGTTTAGTACTGTCTAATCTAATCTTTAATTGTGTTAGTTGGAAATTAATTTACCCTTCTGGCACAAACATTTTACCAAGACCTTTTGCATTAAATAAAAATCCTCAATTTCAGCAAACTGCTCAGTAGCACTTATGAGCCGAGATTCGTCAGCAATACAATATGTATTTAATCAGTTATGTTCTCTATCAAAATATTAGATGACTAAGGCAAATATCTTTACACCTCTGGTGTATTGTGAACTAAATGCACTCGTAAATATGGAATCACATGAAGGATCTTGAAGGTAATATTAAAGCAGAAGATGTTACAATGTTTAATCACTTATATAAAAAAGTAAAAGAGATGGAGCAAATTTTTCTTTTGACAAACATTATAAAATGCATGATTGTGTTGATTCCCCTCTTATGCGAATCCCCTTTCTGGTTAACCTTGCACAACCCTTACAAACCATGAAATAAAGACACAGACACCGACTTAAGTTTGGAATAAAAAGGTCCTTTTATTTATATTACTATTATTTTTTTTTTTTTAATTATTTTATTTCTTTTATTTTTATTTTATTTTATTTATTTTACTTCCATCAAAACTATCAAAAGTTTCTATCAACAATTTGGACCTTTTTCTTTATATAGGTGGCGAAGAGCAGGGCAGCCGGCTAAAACCAACATAAACCAATAAGGTGGAAGATCGTCTCCTTTCCACCAACCCAGGTTAAAACCTTATCTATTGGCCGGTACTATAAACTATAAATTAACTCAATACCCTCTGGACTCAAACTGGTTAAGCCCTTTCAAGGCAAAACCTGATACTCCTTACTTGAGCATCAACGAGTCTGATAACGACGAGGGAACCAAGGCTACATCGCCAACACTTAAGTACCGTATGTTTAACAACCATCTGACTGCCATGCTCTCCCACCATTAATACCTCGTTCCTTGTGACAAGGAAATATTGCAACTGAATATACTTAAAAACAGGGCAGGTGGGTGGGTATCCGGATCCAGGAAACAGGAAGCCTCTCCTCCTCCCACTGCTGGTATATATTCTTTCCACGACCACTCCCACCTCATCCCAATTGGCTGAAACCATCACAGACTTAACCCCTAATGGTAAGTAACATTGTCAGCTCACAACACATGATTTTAAACTCCCTCAGCTTAATGGCCTCTCTCATACTAATCAAGTATTAGTTGCTTGACACTTTGATACATTGATTGCAATTATATCGTTCACATCTAAACATGCCACTGATGAACAGTGGAGCAGAACCAAGTAAAAAATAAGCCTGCGCTCGGTATATCCCATATTAAATATGGTACCAACTGCATGGCAATAAGCCTGTGCTCGGTATATCCCATATTATATATGGCACCAGCTGCATGGCAATAAGCCTGTGCTCGCTATATCCCATATTATATATAGTACCAGCTGCGTGGCAATAAGCCTGTGCTCGCTATATCCCATATTATATATAGTACCAGCTGCATGGATTTATAAATGCCCATATATAAATACAATACAAAAAGACAGTTGTCAGCGCTTATCCTTAACACTGCATATCTGTTTGTACCTAGCAAAATGAAAACATGAGATATTAGTTCATATTTTGATCAAAACATCCCAGCATCAAGAGCACCTCATTGTATGCAGGTCCTGTACTGATCTATATGGTTTAAACACTGTTAAAGTGCCCTTAAATTCAGATGCACTCACCTCCCAGGTATAGGGGCTTACATCTAGCAAGCGCTGGTTTGTGAGCCACACTCGGATGAGCCTTAAATTGGCTTGATGGACAGCTGCTATGACAATAAGGCAATATTTTGAGACAAAACCAGATAAAAAATAAGCCAGCGTTCAGAATGTCCCATATTATGTATGGTACCAGCTGCATGACAATTATAAACATCCTATCAGAACGCATAGGAAAAAAAAGTAAATATATTAAAAACTCTTAATGCAATAATCATTATTAGAAATACATTTAAAAAGTATTATTTGTTTACATGACAAACATAAATCAGGATGTTTTTAATGCATACTGTACATAAAACACATTGTTATAGTTTATCTTACTTGGAGATACATATTCTGGCACGCATACGCGTCAGTCATAACTATCAGTCAGCACTTACACCTGTCCTGTAGCTGGTGCAAGTGATACGGCTAATAGACATATATATCACAGATGCCCAGAGCTTGAATTGGATGAATGCGCATGTGCTCGACCTCAGCACGCCCTTTCTGTAAATTGCCTATGTACATCTGCCCCTTTCCGCTCCCTTTCAGCCTTTCAAGTCATAGTCAGTAGAAGTGTCTTTTGCTTTTGGACATGAATTGCATGCAACTGCGTTCACTTGCGTAAAGTCCATTTCTGAGCATGCGCAGAGCTATTTCATGCAAGAGGCAGCACGTAATGGGACTTACTAATGAAGGTAATTTTTAATTTCCAATAAAATTTCTCTAATAGAATTGGAATCATGAAAACAATGGAAGAGGTAGGAAGATATTTTTGTTACCCATTGGGGACAATATACAAATAAGTTATTCCTGTTCAGGAAATTACTTTGAAAATGTAATTTACATACATTTTACATTTACATAGACTTAGTGTAGCCCCTGGAAACTATCGGTTCCAGGATTGGTGTAGGCCTCCACCTAAATCTTTCTTGGAGTCTGCAGTAGAAGTATTTAGAATAGCAGTAGTATCTTTGGACTTTACCAGCGGTTGACTTGGGAAAACCCCCCTGACTCAAAGTATGTTGGTATACAGTAAGGCAAAGGAAAAAGCCACCTAGAGCTTTTATTAAACACGGCATACAATGGAATAAGGCATCATGGCTTAGATCAAGGGATAACAGATTCTGGCTATGGAAACTGGCAGCTGTTTTGCTATAGAGGCAACTAAAATGAACTGAGGAAAATGTAAGCAGATATACAGATTCTTAGCAATAACATCAAAATAGGCTTGTCAAAAATTCTAGATGATATTCCTCACAAGTCCTAGCAGGCAGTGCTGCCAAGAGGAATTCAGGGCCCGGGTAGAACAAATTCATGGGGCCCCCTCTCATAGTCGAGTAAGCCCTAAAAATTACTAACGGCAGCGCAAAAAATTTCGGGGGTGTGGTCATACATTCAGGGGCGTGTCAATGCGCCGTTGGGGCGTGGCTAGCCAAACGGCGGTGCAAAACATTTCGGGGGTGTGGTCATACATTTGGGGGTGTGGCAATGCGCCATTGTGGCGTGGTTAGCACATCAAAATCACTAGGTCCTGAATTCACCAGAGCGTCACATATGTCCCAGCACTCCTGACTTTTAAGACATCTAGTACCACAGTGTAGTATAGAAAGAATGCAGTGTGTACACAAAGAGTTTAGTCTTGGCCTGCACCTTACATTGGGCACAACACTCACCAAAAATTGCCAATGTCCCTACTAGAATCACAACATTTCACACACTCTGCTGCTCTCTCCTACCTGTTCTTCTCACTTTCACCACCTGTGACTGCTGCTTTCTTTAGTTGTGGCTTGTCCGGATCCTGAAATGTTGGAGGACCTATTTGGGAAAAAAAATGGCTACATTTAGAAAATTACAGCCAGCCCCGGCGTTAAATCAATAGCACCCACGATTAATAAGTAGGCCTTCCTCCAGCCCCAACATTAAAATAATAGTATTCACATTTAATAAATAAACCTATTTCCCTTCCTGCAAACAGCCTAGCAATATTTATTTCCCGCAACCATCACTGCCATTTATAAATTCATAGTCACATTTAATAAATAGACCTCATTCTCCCTAAACTCACCCCCATATTCAATAGCCCCCAAACCACCCCATCTTAAATTAATAGTCCCCACTATTAAATGTGCCTCTCCCCTTTTTTTTAACTCTGTGCTTCTCTCCCCTTTTTTATTTATTCTGTTTCTCTCCCATTTTTTATTTATTCTGTGCTTCTCTCCACTTTTTTATTTATTCTATGTTTCTTTCCCCTTTTTTATTTATTCTGTTTCTCTCCCCTTTTTTATTTATTCTATGTTTCTCTCCACTTTTTTATTTATTCTATGTTTCTCTCCCCTTTTTTATTTATTCTGTTTCTCTCCCATTTTTTATTTATTCTGTGCTTCTCTCCACTTTTTTATTTATTCTATGTTTCTTTCCCCTTTTTTATTTATTCTGCTTCTCTCCACTTTTTTATTTATTCTGTTTCTCTCCCCTTTTTTATTCTATGTTTCTCTCACCTTTTTTATTTATTCTATGTTTCTCTCACCTTTTTTATTTATTCTATGTTTCTCTCCCCTTTTTTATTTATTCTGTGCTTCTCTCCACTTTTTTATTTATTCTATGTTTCTCTCCCCTTTTTTATTTATTCTCAGCCTCTCTCCCCCGTTCTTTTACTCCCCCTTTTTTATAGCACTGTCCCTTTCCTCCCCTTGCCTCTCAGTTTCTTTACTTACCTCCTGTCAGCTTCTTCCTTTTTCTCTTCTTCTCTTCTGTCTTCTCTTCTTTCTTCTGGTTTTGTCTTGTCCGGCGCTCCTCACTGACTGACGGGCGTGACTTGATGACGTCACGCCCGACAGTCAGTGTGAGTATTTTTTTTTTTTTTGTTTTATTGTTCCAGCTCCCCCCACCAACGAACCGATCCCCCTTCCCACGGGAAAAAAAAAAACATTAAAAAAATAACGCAAGATTAAAGAAAAAAAAAAAAAAAGAACAATTACAAAATTAGAAGCCAGGGCCCGGGCCCCCTGGCAAGCCAGGGCCCTGGTAAAATGTACCCGCCCCCCTTCTCGGCGGCCCTGCTAGCAGGTAGCTCGCTACATACTCTGGGCCTGATGTAGAGTCGGACGCAAGTCCAACTGAACAGGGATAAAAGCACTTTTAGCCAAGGATTCATCTCGGTTTGCATTCAGACTGAGACGGATCTCCCTCTTGCACCTCTCTGCACTTAGAGAGGTGGAACTAGGAAGTTAGTGGGCGAGCCGAGCAATGCAAAGGCGTGTTCATGCTCTGTACATGCTATGCTGAGTTGAAAGCAGCCGAAGATATGTCTTTAGGAGACGTATCTTATTCTGGTCTTTTCTGCGGGTGCAACTGACTTTGCAGTATTAAAAAAAGAATTAAAAAATGATTACATTTTAAAAAAGGGTGTGCACCCCCTTCCAAACAGCTTAACCAACCCTAGTGCTGTTTTGGGGGACGAAGCACAATTTATTTTTATTTATTTACATTCATTTATTTATTCAATAATTTGATTTACAGAGCTGCTATGACTGATACACTTAAGTGTACCATGCACTCCGGCCCGTAAGGCAGATAAAGAGTTTGTGTAATCTGCATAGTATTCTGAGTTGCACGGATCTTAAGATCCGTTTGACTTGGAATACTGTGCAAATTACGGGATTCAACTTGCACTTATGAGTTAAGTGTAAATTGCATCTGACTCTACATCAGGCCCTCTAAGTGCTTCTTCACTCTCACACCACTGGCCTCCTTCCTCTATTTCTAATAAATAAACATTGCTATTTCTGTTTACTGGACCTGAAATAACATTTCTGATTCAGCTGTAAATGAAATATGCCTGCATGCCATACAAAGCATTATTACCAGAAAGTGTTTCTTTTTTCCATTTGCTTTTGTTTCCTTTGCTAGCAGTTCCTTCCTAATGGCAATAACATTCTATACAAATAAGTATAGATGTGTGTGTGGGCAGATTAAGTGACTGAAAGAGCAGGAGATTTAATGACAAATGAGGCCACTTAGTCGAATGCACTTAAAGGGCGACAGTGTTTACAACTAAACTTACACTTGCCTTTAAGGGTTAACATCAGTTCTGGCCCGACCAATGATAGATGTTGTGGGAGGGTCCTGGTTTCATATAGGTGGCAGCACTTCCTGGTTTTCTTCACTCTTTGTCACAAGATCCCGCCCACCCACGCGTAGTTTACTGTGGTAGTTGTTGCTGTTTTAACCAACTTTCTTGCTTTGTCACAGAGCAGGCACAGTTGGTAGGAAGGCACTGCGTTCAGCGGCTGATTAGTAAGGCGCTAGTGTTTGTTTAACTGCAGGTCACTGTCTCGTTCGATGCAGCAGTAACTCTTTGGTCCTTTGGTGAGGAGGGTCCCTTGTCCGGCTCGGTGAGGGGGCATCGTGAGGTTAGAGGGGGTACAGTCACTCTGACTCCAATTTAGCGCATGGTAGTTTTTGGGATGAGATCCCCTGTTAGTGGATGTACGGTGGTTTCGCCAGTTCCCACATTTATTTGGTTGCCAAACAAAGGTTATTTAAATTAATAAACTGTGACCTCCATTTTTGCCAACCTTATACATGTCTCTGTGGGTTTATTTTAGTTAAGTTGATAAGCTATGAAGGTTTGTGTGGGTAGGGGGACATACACGGTGAGCCATGTATGACATATTGGATTATGCATATCTGGTTGATGTCAAGTTTCAAATGAGGTTAAAGGCTTATGGATATCCACCCATGCCCTTAAGTTATCAATATAAATAAATCAACTGGACATAACCAAATACCACATGTAATATAGAGGACTCGCTTCAACATAAGGCTACTTGTTGAGTATGAAATCAAGAAATCAGACAGAGCCAGACATGAAACAAAAGAGTAAGGATCGCAACTCCCAGAAGATGAGAAAGAAGATTATCATCGCACCAGGTTTTCACATCCCCCAAACTTGAAATATATTTATATTATCAGAGCTCATTAATGTTCAGGTGGTGCTCCCAAAACATAGCAGAAACATATACCAAAAGAGAAAAAGAGGAAAATGTTCTATGCACTCTGTGAACTGATAGATGGTTGAATAAAACTTAAATTGCATTAATATTATTTAAAAATATATTCCCCAAAATAATCCAGTAGCTAGTAATGAAATATTTAAAAAACATAAAGAATAGAAAGATGTAGTCAGAAAGGAAAAACCCATAAAATGGTGAAAAAATCACCAGACCTCCAGGGCGATTGATGTCACTTACAATGGGCACACTGAAATTGCTGGTTTTATAGCGGCTATGCCCAGACCCTACATCTACATTACATTACACAGGTGGCGGGTCCGGCCATTGTTGCTTTAAAACTGGCAATTTCAGTCTGGCCATTGTAAGTGACGTCAATTGCCATGGAGACCTTTAAGAACATCGGAATTTACAGCTGACGGAATGTTAAGGTGTGGAGAATATTCCATGTCACTTATATGCTTTGTGTATATTTAATTATTGTCTGCCTTACAGGTATCAGCCTTTATTTGGTTGGTATAAGTGTTGTCGGCTTTTTCACTGACGGAATAATCACTACCACCAAGAATAATTGGGTCCAGACTTATTGCTCTATAGATTCCTCCTCTGTAATTAATTATACCTGGCAGTCATAATATTCAGCATACCAGACACTATAAAAGGGGCTAACAATATACATCAGCGTCTATATGGGAACAGGTGCTTGTAAAGTCTAATGAGTGGTCAAAGCGTACAGTTGAATCTAATATAGAACATTTTCTTACTTTTCTCTTTTGGTATAACTCCCAGGAGATAACAAAGGAAGAGCAGACATATGAGCCGGTGTCAGTGAATGTTCAAATTGCACCACACCTAGGGCTTGATTCAATAAGGAAAGTTAAGCAAAAATAAGCAAGTAAGGCAAAACTATGCTGCATTGGATGGGGAGGTAAATTTGAAATGTGATGGTAGATTAATTTTTGGGGTAGGGCATGTCCTAGATCAACTTTAAATATCAGTGTACAAATAAGCTATCAAGTAATTGTGTGCTACATGAAAAACAGCCAGCATTTTCCTTATGTGCAAAATAGTAAACTAATTTGCTCCCCTTGCATTGCAACATGTTTTTGTTCAGAAAACTTGAGTAAGAAAACTTACTCAATTTTTTGCTTAACTTTCCTTAATGAATCAGTCCCCTAGATACAAGTATATGAGGCTCTGAGGTACAGTCGAATCATTTTGAAAATGTTTATCCTGTCTAGTCTTATGAATTTTAGAAGATCCCACATTTCCTTTAATGAAGTTGGATACATCCCTAGAGAAATACATTTACAACTATTTTCTGTATGAATTAAATAATTAAAACCAGTATGCTTCAATTAGCAATACATAGGGAATAACTGCTCAGCCAGTATAAGCAAAAGTACATTCTACATATACACACTCACATGATGCTGTTGATTGTATGGCTACTTTAGCTGTCTAGTCCAGGCTTGGCTAACCTGTGGCACTCCAGGTGTTGTGAAACTACAAGTCCCAGCATAGCCTTCCAGCAATAAGCTGCTATATATTGGCAAAGCATGCTGGGGCGTGTAGTTTCACAACACCTGGAGTTGGCAGTTGGCAATAATGGCAATATCCACACAGCATTTTGTGTTAAGTCCAAAGGGACTGTGATGCTTGAAAGAATCCGACACACATGGACCTCACAATGAAAGATGAACTGATATAGTGTGTAACGTTCAGAAAAATGTAACAGAAAGTGTTTTCATCTAGGGAACTCACTTATAATAGTTTGATAGAAATGCACTTTTACTTTCTCAAGTGCATGGAGTTTCTCTCCAAGGGGTAAATGTATCAAGCTGCGATTTTGCAACTCCAGCGATTTTCTCGGGAGAGTTGAAACTCGCCGATGTATGAAGCTGAGTTTTCATACAAAATCGCCAGAGTTCTGCTTCTGTCAAAATCGCTACTTGCAAAATCGCCAGAGATCAAACTCACCACTGTTTGCCACTGCAGCTATACAAGTCTCCAATGTATAAAGCTGCGAGTTAGCAAACTCAGGAGAGTTTGCTTGTAAACGCGCCAGATACAACCCCTGCCATAATGACTAACCAACCCTAGACTGTTTAGCGCTGGGCTGGATTCCCTAGGGAGTGGGGTCCGCTGAAAAAAACGAGCGGGCCCCCCTTCCCTAGAAAGAACCAGCCCAGTGCTGATAGCACTAGGGCTCTTCCTACTACCCCTGGGATGTGGGTAGTAGGGTAATATGGCGCTAAATGGTTAAAAAAAACAAACTGACACCAATTTTGTTTGTGGAACTACAAGTCCCAGCCAGCCAGGTTGCCCTAAAAACTGTGGCCATGCTGTTGCTTGTATAACTACAAGCACCAGCATACCCACGGCAGCCAGGGCATGTTGGCACTTGGAGAACCACAAGTGCCAACATGCCCTGACATCCCTGGCTGGCTAGGCCCTGTAGTTCCACAAAGAAAAAAGTTAACAAAACAACAACTCCCTCACACAAACCACACATATTTATTAAAAATAAAAAACCCACAATAAAGACACTAACCACCCTCTTTTTTACCACATCTATTTATTAAAAATAATAAAACCCAAATACTTACCAATGATGTCTTCTTTCTTCTTCCAAAGTGTCCTGGCTTGCCCCAGTCCCTTAATATTTATACTTCCATCTTGTCGGCTTGCCCCAGTCCCAGCCATTTTATACCTCCATAAACGAATCTTGCCAAACTGGAACACTTCGCCCAGAAGGGGCCCATATTTGTAATATCCCGAATCGTTAGTCTTGATTGAAGGGAAAAAAAAAAAGCCAGGAGCCGCCGCAAACACCTCCTACCTAGTAGGAGGTCCGTTTCGCAATGCTCTTACGCTGTTTGCGTAAGAGCTAAGTACTGTATTTTGGCATTTTCCCACGCTAGTGGGGAAATCACATATTACTGTATTTAGCGCTTACGCAATTAACGTAGCACATTGTGCATGCGCTACGCTACTTGCGTAAGCTGTAATACAGTAAATTCAGCTTACGCAAGTAGCGTAGCGCATGCGTAATGCGCTACGTTAATTTTTTTTTTTTTAACTTTGATCTGTTCTTTACAGTTTTTACAGCTGCCAGAGCTCCGGCAGCTGTATGACAGGGGCAGTGTAACAGTGATGTGTTTACAACTCACTGTTACAACACAGGAGAGTTTTCCAAACACAGGAGAGTTAGCTAAACTCGGGAGTGTTTACATCGCTCAAAATCGCCAGAGATGACCAGCGATTTTGAACATGAGTGTCAAAATCGCAGCTTGATACATTTCCAGATTTTTTTAAAAACCCGCGATTTGCCGCGATTTCAACACGCTGGCAAACTCGCAGTTTGATACATTTACCCCCAAATGTGTGATATGTATGAAATAAAAAACAGAATAAAACACTGCACTCTGTGAGATAATGCACCTGACAAACAGAGAAAAAGCCTTTCTAGTTTTTGGGTGATTATCTACATCATTGGTCCACAGTAACCATTAGGAAGAAGCACTCCGAAAACATGGGAAAAAAAGAAAAACCATAGTGTACTCCATGAAACCAAAAAATTAGATAGTGGAATAAGAACTGTACTTACATTAAGTGAAATCAAGGATCCTTTGCTTTTAATGTGAAATTCTTTATTCTGAAACAGATGATATAATCGTGGCACAGTACCTTCTTAACATACAAATACTAAAATGAGGATGCACTGACATTTATTAAGATATTATTAGTGTTTTGTTATAAGTGCTGGTAAAGGCAAACATTATTTGCCACTAAGCAAGTAGTAATCCAGTAGACAGCTCCTGAAGGTTCACTCCTTACCCAGACACCACTTCTACGCATTTGACAGACTAACTGCCTGCTCCATCAAGAAAGTGACAACTGTAATTTCAAGCTGTGACAAGCAGCACTGGCTAGGAGGCAGATGATGGATCATGGTGTCAGATAAAAGGGGGCCGTGGTTTTACACGCCAATGAAACTAACAAAAAATTGCCATGTCAAAGACCTATAATCAAATAGAACACTGTACCCTTAGTGTAGCATAGAATGCAGCCCATCATATGGGGATCACTATACTGGTCCCATTGTCTTGTGACCAGGATATTATGCAGAACGTCTTTATATGGTGACCAGGATAACAGGCAAAGTCCCAACCTCTGACCATGCTAAGCCCCATCATCCGGTGATCTGTTTACTAACGAAAAACCAACATTATGATAACTAATACACTGATAATTAATGTTCCCTCTACAGCATATGACTCTCATGCTCTAACACTGTGAATGACAGCCATTCTCCTAAACAACAAATGACCACCTACACCTACACTGTCTGGCATTTTAATATCTATATGAATCTGTTTCCTTTGCCAGAACTACTAGATTTATTGTCGAAATTGATATTTAGGTTGCGAAAATACCTAAGAATGAGAACCCAATTATGCTTTGTTGCCTTTTCCATTTCCATTAATAATTAATTTTCTGTATGGGGTTGGTGTCACGAGCCGCGACGGTACGCCGCATTCTGGCATGAACTAGCAGCCGGGAGTTAGTTTTAGTTTCTGTGCTCTGTTATTATCCTTGTGGCATAGATGCAAGAGGGTGTAGGTACATCCTCCAACACCAGGGAGAGCTCTCATATGATTTAAACTGGTTCACTTATATTTTTATACATGCTTCCTGGTTATGTTATTACCTATGCTAGTTCTAGCTAGTAATTAATTAGCTGCCTCCTGAGGCTGATTGTCAGCCCTATCCTCCTCTGTCCTGATTGGCTCTTAGTACTATTTAAGGCAGTGAGATATGAGCCTCACTGCCGGTTATAGCATCCTGTTTTCAGTTCTACTGCCTGCTGCTTTGTTCCTGTGTTGGTGTTTCAACCTTAGACTGATTACCCGTGTATGACCCTTGGCTGTTCCTGGACTCTGAACCTGTGCTTCTGACCCTGATCTATTGCCTGAACTTGGAATCTGAACTTTTGCTAGTGACCCTGATGATTACGCCTGTCCCTGGTTTCTTAACCTGTGCCTGCGACCCCTGACCTTGGTTTGTTCTCCGGCTACGTTGTCTGCTGCCAGCTCCGATTCTGGCCTGGACCCCACACTGCTGTATATCATCACGCCCTATTCCTGGGTTCTCCTTAGCCGGTATGCATCTCTCGACCCTCTGTGTGTCTGCAGCCAAGTCTGTCCCCACCTCTAGGGGCAACAATGAACACCAGACCTCAGAGCAGACTCCGGGTTTTGTTGTACTGGCTGGAGGGGTTCCTAACAGTTGGTAACTTATAACACATTACAAATCACCACTTATTTGTGTCTTTTCTGCATAGATATTTACCCATAAAGCTTATAGATTTCTTCTTGCTGGGTAAGTCTTAAACAAGCAATATAGTGGTTAAACAATGAATTAGGAATTTTTAAATGTTTGTATTCTTTAAGGTTTGTACCTCAAAAATAGTGAATATATAGTAAATCTGTTCCGATTTCTAGTATATGATGTAAACATACAACATAATAGTTTCATTTAGGCAGTTTGTTGCCATATTGTTCTACTAGGTGGCAGTACAATCTAACTAAATCACCTTCCCGAGGCAAAAGCAGTTGAAAATCTACACCCAGACAGGACAGACTGCTCAAGGAAATTGCAACAGAGAACCAAAAATTGCCAGGAAACCATGTGATGTACCATGGGATGGAAGGAGCTAACATTTCTTTAAAAACTATTCCTAGGCATCTTGCAGAGTTTGGATTTAGAGCTGATACAGGCAATGGGGAAATGAGGAAAAACCACTTAGCATGGGAAAATATATAAAGCAATACATTTATATAAAGTATTAAATATGTGTATTTGCCATTATTTTATCAACATTTTACAAGAAACTAAAAAATTACTAATTCATTGTCCAATTGCTATATTATCTTGAAATATAGGTGTTTTTGTACTTTGATTCCTAACCTGAACTTATTGGAAAGTACATTCTACGACTTTGACTGAAACATGCAGCAATATAATGTGAAAACTGTACAGAGGGGCAAGTGCAAGCCCATCAATTCAAACAATCTGAAATTGGACATCCCATTTAATGATTTAAAATTGCTCAAAAACTATTGCTTCTCTATTATTATTATTATTATCCTAGGTTTGTAAGCCGCCACAGTGCTCCGCAGCGCCGTACAGTAGGGAAAACTGTACGTATGAAAAACAATAACATACAAGGTAGACAAAATAAATACAGACATGGAAACAAAGGGTATGAAGGACCCTGCTCATTAGAGAGCTTACATTCTAAGTGGAAGCGGGCAAAGCTGAAACAAGAGGAGCAAGTGTGGCTCAGAGTGGAGATTGGGATAGTTGTGAGGGTGCATTAGTGTGAATAGTGTTATCGGGAATAAGGTCACCCAAGTAAGGCAAAACCATGTTGCATTGGAGGGGGAGGTAAATTTAAAATGTGATGGCAGATTTATATTTGGAGTAGGGCATGTCCTAGACAAACTTTAAATTTCAATGTACAAATAAGCTATCAAGTATTTGTGTGCTACATGAAAAAACAGCCAGTATTTTTCTTATGTGCAAACTAATTTGCACTCCTTGCATTGCAACATGGTTTTGTCCAGAAAACTTGAGCAAGAAAACGTACCATTAACTTTCCTTAGTGAATCAGGGAGCCAGTGTAGGGATTTGCAAAATGATGCAACAGATGTGGAGCAGTGAGAGAAGATCAGCCATGGAGCAGCATTTAATATGGATTGAAGTGTGGATATATGGGTGTCAGGAATGCCAGATAGCAGGAGGTTGCAATAGTCAAGACGGGAGTTGATGAAAGAATGGATAAGAGTTTTGGTATCATGTTTAGTAAAAAAAGGGTGTATTCTGGCAATGTTTTTAAGGTGGAGTCGCCAGGACCGATAGAGAATCTGGATGTGAGGAATAAAGCAGAGGGTGGAGTCAAGTGTGACACCAAGGCAGCGGGCTTGGGAGACTGGGGAAATTGTGGTGTTATTGACAGTGAGAGAGATTTGAGGGCAGGTGGTGACTCTGACAGGAGGGAAGATAATCTCTGTTTTGGACAAGCTTTTACCTGCATGTAAGATATAATGGGCCTTATTTAGTGTTCAGAGCAAATATAGCTAAATGGTGCCAATATGCAAATAGGCAAACCATGTAATAAATGTAAGGGGTGTAAAGCAATGCAATTTTGTTTTTGCATGCAGCGAAAATACTGTCTACTTTTGCATGTAACAGGGAACCTGTATTTTTACACTGCAATTTAGAATTGAGCAAGGGTGCACCCAGGCCCGGCGCTCCCATTAGGCAAGGTTAGGCACTTGCCTAGGGTGCCGGGCTCTGGAGGGCGCCACAGAACTGGAAATTAATTTTAAACCGCTGACCATACCTGTCACGGCCGCCGCACAGCATTCAGATGCATGGGGAGGGGGGGAAGAGGCTATTGCTCACCACCGCCGCCTCTCTGCTCCGTCTCCTCCCCTCCACTCACTAGTGTCAGTGAGTGGAGGGGAGGAGATGGAGCAGAGAGGCGGCGGTGGTGAGACAAGGTAAGAAAAGATGGGGTGAGGGGGGAGGAGGGAGGAGGGCGCCGATTTTTGCGGGGGTGGGGGGGGGGGGAGAGGGCGCCGATTTTGCCTAGGGCACCATGGACGCTAGCACCGGCCCTGGGTGCACCCTAGGACGCACCCTCTCCCAGCTCTAAACCTGTCTGCACATTTGAAATGTGACCCCCCCTTCCCCCCCACAACCCTCCTCCCCAGCACAGTACGTCTTAGCCAATGTGCAAAATTGAACCTTCTAGCTGGATTTTTTCCTAATTCTAAATGAGGCCCTTTGTATTCTAAAACTATAACAAGCAAAAACTAATTTCTGTATTGGAACTATACCCCTAATATCAGAAGCTGCTCATAAAAGCACAGAAGTAAACGCTAAATGGTCTTTCTCACCTCACCACTAATTTGTTTACTACCTTAAAAACATTTTATAACAACATAAAATACAACATTAGAGCAAATGGATCACAAAGAGCTTTTTGCGAGCAGTCTAGTTAATAGCTGCAGTTTGCCTTGATTTCAACATTATTCATTCCAATACAGGATATTGGATGCAAAGCAATAGAGTGCTGGAGTGCATAACTGGAACAAACTCCTGCATATACAATGACTGAGCAGTTCTATGAGCCAGCACTAATATATTTTTTCTTACAGTCATCCTCTATTTATTGCTGATTGGGGAGAAAATTCTTCCACTACAGCCTTCGTAACATCCTTGCAGCATCCTAAGGAGGAAAATACTTTTTTTTTTTTCTTGCATCCAAGTCCCCTATTCCTCTTTCTTATTTAATGTCCCTATTTATGTGGCTACTGTAGGTTTTAATGGATACTCCACATCTCATAAATATAGATATATTGTATTTACACTGGTAAAATAGAATGGAATAGAGCCACCTTCATTCTGAATTATAGCAGGTGTGCAGCATGGTGTGGATTCCACAAGCTGAGCATGTACTGGAACAGGACCAGACACTCTTCCAGAAAATAAATCTTGCAGCTGTGTTTGATTTGACAGAAGAGTGCTTTGCTGTTGCATAGCTATCTCAAGCATGTCCCACACATTCTTGACTGGATTTATATCAGGATCATGTGACTGTGGGGGCCATGGAAGATGTCAAAAGTCTTCAACATATTTGTGAAACCAAACATCCTTTTACAGCCCTGGCAGGACTGTCAAGGCCATCAATAAAAGTATAATGTTACAAGATGCTCTTGGTCTTATGTTCAGATATTCCCTGGAGATCACTGAAGCTTCCATTGGTACCAGTTGGCTTAATCCATCATTAGTGGCCCATGGCAATGGATAAGTAGCGTACGTACCAGGGCCGGACTGGCCATCTGGCACTTCTGGCAAATGCCAGAAGGGCCGATGGCTATATGGGCCGGCCCGACTCCCCCTGTCTTCTTGGTGGCTGGAGGAACCAGCCACCTCTGCTGCGCGCTCCCCAGCTCTCTCCCCCGTTATGCTGTGCAGCCAGTTACACTGGTGAGTTTCCTGTCTTTTTTTTACTGAAGAGGAAGGGGTGCCGCGATTCTCGGGGGGGGGGGGGGTCGCGGGGTTGCCGCGATTTTCGGGCGGGGGTGCCTGCGATTTTCGGGCGGGGGTGCCCGCGATTTTATGGGGGGGGGGTCGCGGGGGTGCCCGCGATTTTCGGGCGGGGGTGCCCGCGATTTTCAGGGGGGGGGGGTCGCGGGGGTGCCCGCGATTTTCGGGCGGGGGTGCCCGCGATTTTCAGGGGGGGGGGGGGTCGCGGGGGTGCCGCGATTTTCGGGGGTGAGAGCCAGGGGGTGCTGGGAAAGGGGGTGAGAGCCAGGGGGTGCTGGGAAAGGGGGTGAGAGCCAGGGGGTGCTGGGAAAGGGGGTGAGAGCCAGGGGGTGCTTGGAGAGGGGGTGAGAGAGCCGGAGGGGGTGCTGGGAAAGGGGATGAGAGCCAGGGGGTGCTGGAAGAGTGGGTGAGAGAGCCGAAGGGGGTGCTGGAAAAGGGGGTGAGAGAGCCGAAGGGGGTGCTGGGAAAGTGGGTGAGAGAGCCGAAGGGGGTGCTGGGAAAGGGGTTGAGAGCCAGGGGGTGCTGGGAGAGGGGGTGAGAGAGCCGAAGGGGGTGCTGGGAGAGGGGGTGAGAGAGCCGAAGGGGGTGCTGGGAGAGGGGGTGAGAGAGCCAAAGGGGGTGCTGGGAGAGGGGGTGAGAGAGCCAGAGGGTGCTGGGAGAGGGGGTGAGAACCGAAGGGGGTTAGAGAGCGGAAGGGGGTGCTGGGAAAGGGGGTCCTGGGAGAGGGGGTGTGAGAGCCGAAGGAGGTGAGAGAGCGGAAGGGGGTGCTGGGAAAGGGGGTGAGAGAGCTGAAGGGGGTGCTGGGAGAGGGGGTGAGAGAGCTGAAGGGGGTGCTGGGAGAGGGGGTGAGAGAGCGGAAGGGGGTGCTGGGAAAGGGGGTGAGAGCCAGGGGGTGCTGGGAGAGGGGGTGAGAGAGCCGAAGGGGGTGCTGGGAAAGGGGATGAGAGCCAGGGGGTGCTGGGAGAGGGGGTGAGAGAGCCCAAGGGGGTGCTGGGAAAGGGTGAGAGAGCTGAAGGGGGTGCTGGGAGAGGGGGTGGGAGAGCGGAAGGGGGTCCTGGGAAAGGAGGTGAGAGAGCCGAAGGGGGTGAGAGAGCCAGGGTGGTAGGGAGTGCAGGAAGAGGAGTGAGAGAGCCGGGGGGGTAGAGGGTGCAGGAAGACGTGTGAGAGAGCCAGGGGAGTAGGTGGTACAGGAAGATGTGTGAGAGCCAGCGGAGAAGGTGGTGCAGGGGGTTAAGTGAGAGGGACAAAGGAGAAGATGGTGCAGGGGCATAGGTAAAAGAAAGTGTAAAGGGAGAGACATCTTAAGAATGGGAATGTCAGGGATGCAGCCATCATAAAACACAAGTAGTAATGAAGAATGGAAATGCACAGAGGGGACAAGTGTTAAAAAAAATAAAAAATCAAGCCTTCATACTCCATTCACTTATATTTTCTATACCCCCACTCCTAAATTTCTGCTTCGACCACTGCCCTCTATTCCTGCTCCCGACTGCCTGTGTGAGCTGACAGCTGCTGATCCCTCCTCGCCCAGCGCGCCCACTAGGAGAACAGAACACAGGATGCCATAATCAGGTAAGTTCATATATTTTCTCGTGTGCAATATGTTTTTAACCATCCTTTCTTGAACTGGGGACACTACAGCATATCCAGTAATGTTTAACACTATGTATTGCTCATTATTGCGCTGTAATGTTTTTTGCATATTTATCTGTACAGAGATTTTTAATTAAGAGGAAAAAACATTGCTTGTCATAAATTTTATCTGTAATTGTGTCAATATATCTATTTTGTTTGCATTGTAAATGATGTATTAAGCTGCTCTTGGGACTCACACTCAGTATCTGATATGCTGTTGCAATTTTTTTTATTTGTGAATGAGTTTTTATCTGAGCTTTACTAATGATTTGGGGGCACTACTATGCCATAATATGATTTGTGGGCACTTCTGCATGACCAAATATGAATTGAGGGTAATACTATGTGGCATAATATGACCTTGGGGCACTACGATGTGGCATAATATGAACTGGGCACACTACGGTGTGGCATCATATGAACTTCTGCCAAAGGCAAGTCTTTCATTGTTGAATATGATGGGAGCCCAAAGAAGTTGCTGTATCGGGGCCCAAAATTCCTCTTGTCAGCCCTGCCTGTGAGTCAAGGGGGTAGACGCCTCCAGGTAAATAATCTAAATGTTTCCTATCTAATCAAACTGATGGATCACATCCAATTATTTCTCACCCACCTCCTCTATCCTCCTTAATTTATATACTGTGTTATTTAAAATGAATAGAAAAGACGCATATCCAATTACTGTAGTAAAACAAAAATATTTTTCTCTGACATTTTGCTGTAGATGGAAATATTTTTAATGCGGCCGTGTGGGTTCAACTGATCATTCAATAGTTATGCTTTTTTTAGATATATGTTAGTTTTATTTCATGTGGAATGATTCATGAAAATTCTGCCATTACTATTTAATTGAGGGAAAAGGGTACCTGTTACCTATATGTGTGTGTAAGTACTCTGTTCGTTGTTGCTATTTTGTGGGAGATTTGAAAAAAGCAAAACATTGTTTCCTACAGTGGCGTCTGTATAATTGGTGGTATTGCTGTAGTATGGGGTGGCGTGCTGGTGGCAATGTTGTAGTGTGTTTGGTGCTTAGTATTGCTAATAAGTAGGAGAGGGTATTGCTATAATGTGGGGGGTGATGCCAGTTGCTGTAATGTGGGGGTAATGCTGGACGCTGTAATGTGGGGGGTGATGCCGGTTGCTGTAATGTGTGGGGTGATGCCGGTTGCTGTAATGTGTGGGGTGATGCCGGTTGCTGTAATGTGGGGGTGATTGATGTAGTATGAGTGTGTGTGGGGGGTTATTTATTGCTGTAATTTGGGTACAAATAATGTATTGTCATGGTGTTTATTGATGTAATTGAGGTGCTAATAATGTAATGTTGAGGGTCATTGGGAGAAATAAAATACCCCCCCCCCCCCCACACACACACACACTCATACTACATCATGTTGTACTGCGCCAGCATCAGTGTGCAACAATATAGTGCATGGAGCCCACAACACGTGGGCCTGTGTGCTTTAAATGCCAGGGCTGATTTTTAGTCCCAGTCCGGCCCTGGTACGTACTGAAAAGAGGGTTCAAGATTGGAGGACCAGGAGGAAGTGTTAATTTTATCTACTTACCTCTCTCAAAAATCTTGACAACTACACTACTGAGCATTCTCTATTTCATCTAAGTTTAATACCTCTGTTTAAGTAAATGACACATTTATTGTGTTTTGCACTCATCCTTTTAGTCGAATAGTGACAAATCCACTAAAAACAGTGTTAAAGTTTAGTTTGTCTGCTGAGGATGTCATTATGCATACGCTACTGATGTGGTGCGAGAAAAGTACATATTTATGAGCACATGTTTATTTGTATATGCCTCCGTCACTATTGTATTATATTACATGGTATATCTGTTGATCATTAAATTATACAACAATATGTTGCCAACTATGTACATACATCTGTGTGTAATCACATAACTTCATTACATAAGTATGCTCAAAAATAGATTTGCATTGAGGCCATTGGCCTTGAGCCTCAAATTCAGAAGAACCGTCTGGAATTTCCCTGGTTCCGATTTAAGTTCCATATTGTTAGAACTGAAACAGTTCAGATATTTATTTATATCAATCACAATATTAACTTATCACTGGGATCCTAATCAAGCTGAATGTTGGATATTCTAGCTTGTTTATGCCTGATTCTTTTTTTTACATGATCTTTGCATATTGTAAAGCTGGTTTGTGACAAACATCTCTAGAAGTCATATAATCAATGCCCTCTGGGCATTATTTGCAGTAAAATTTCTACTTTGCTATTTTGACAAGGATAATTAATGTTGGTAATCAAGTCTATAATTAAAATTGTTGCTGCTTTTGGCTATTGCAAATCAGTGTGCCCAAACTTATTAATTATATGGCCCTCTTGCATTTAAATGTATTATGCGACACAAGTGGGCAAGGCATGCGTTCACACAAAAAACAAAAAGACTAGGTCAGCACTACAGGTACTTGTGTAACATACACCAAAAAGGAGAAAACTATTTTCCCCATAGGAGTGGTGTCGCAATTGTTCTTACTACACCTGCATATATCAGTCACAGGAGCTCAGCATTGATTTGTTCCCTTTGTCTTCACATAGCTGGAAGAGTAATCACAGGTTCCCGTGGCACTAACACATTGCCCTACGGTGGTGGCTTCCCAAGGCAGATAAGGGAAAAGCAATCCTATAAGTTATGTGAATGAAATTGGATAGGAAACAACCAGTGTATTAAAATGTCTAAGGGCAACAGTAGGTTAAGTTTCTGCTGTAGATAAAGTCTACATTCTATGACCCTCAGACATTTACCTTAAAATTCTGCTCACGAATGACTCTGTATTAAAGGAGATAGAAAACCATAAAACGTTATATATTATTACTCCATAAAAACCCAGAATAATTGCCATTTACCCATACAACGTAATGTAATTGACATAGAAGTTATTATCACTCCTTGGTAAGATTTCAATATGTGCATGCATCTATTTCAAGACGGAGAACAAGAAAAAACACAATGGTTAATTTACCCTGAGTAGGTAACGGAGATGCACAATAACTAGAATTGGAATGTAGCAATTGTAGTCATTCATGATGATTTCATTAGAAATGGTTTTAATGCCAATGCACTATTTCTATTGTCTCTGTCTATTATATCACGTAGCTCAAACTGTCACAGAGACCTCAAAGATTTTGGTTGGCTGGGAGTGTCTATATTTTATTTAGCAATTAGCAAAATTGTAGAGGGATTATAAAATGCTTTTCCGTGAGCACTGAAGTGGTGCATTGCATGGTTAATGGTGATCACCGTATTGAGGTCAATAATAGTAACCACTGAGAATCGTGATGCCTTGCTTCGGTGCTTGATGAATAGATTTATTAGAAGCTTATGATATAAGAATTCCCTGTTACCTTGATGGAAAGAAGGTAAAACAAATAATCTAAATCTCTAGTCACACAGCTTTGGTGCTTGCTGAGATTTTTATACTTTGTTTCTCAAATAAAATATATGTATTTATTAGCGCCAGAAACCAAGACTGCTTATTTTTGTAGAATCTTTCAATTCTTGATAAGCAACTAAACCTCTGTGAACAAGCTCTCCCTAATCATCCCACTGCTGATCTATTCATGATGCTTTGTGTGTGGAAGTATAATAATTAATATTCCAAGACAAGAATATTCAACGATTTTGGGAAGATTTGAACAGTGGATCCCTCATCACGTTCATCTGCAGTGATTTATTGAACTCTGTTGACTAGAGAGGGGCTTATGCTCTGCCTCAGTGTATACTTTACATAGTGGCTGCACACTTATGATTGAGGTGCCAAAAATTAACCCAATATCCCAGTAAAGTTTCCCATCTACATGATTGCTGGTGCCCCATGCATACTACAGCAGGGTTTCCAAAACCCAGTCCTCAGGGCTCCCTAACAGTGCAGGTTTTCCATATCTCCTTGCTGGAGCACAGGTGTATTCATTACTGACTGACACATTGTAACAGATCCACAGGTGGTCCTTATTATGTCACATGTGATCCAGAAAACCTGCACTGTTGGGGAGCCCTGAGGACTGGGTTTGGGAAATCCTGTACTAGAGTATTGCTGAAATGGCACCCATATAACTGGCAACAAATATTGATAAATTGTCATTAAATTCTACAAAACCTGTTGGTAGGGCTGTACTTCGGTAAATATATAAATATAATGTTGCATGTAAAAAGATACTATTTTATGTATGATTTTTGTCCTACCACTTATGTCACTATTTATCTAGCAAACATTGTGTTATTTTGTGATAATTATGCGGTATTGTCCCTAAGCCAGTTACATAAATACCTTTTACACTGATGGAACACATTTTATTGTATTGTGTAATGTATGTTTTTACCTATTTACAGAAGATAGAATATACTCCAAACCTTCATTTGTTTGAGAGAGTGTATCTGCCACCAAGGCTGTCCTTGCTGTAATATCACAAAAGAAAATTTTAGTAACAGAACCAGTCAGTGTAGTGAACCAAACAACGTAGACAAAGTGGTTCTGTTTCAGAACCTCTCTTTTCAGGGACACTGGTACACTCTTTAAAGTCTGCTGACTGCCCCTAGCTTATAGATTTAACAAATAGCAAAATAAATGTTTTAAGTCCATAGACTCATCCACAGATGATGCAGCTCATATACCTGTTTCAGATTGGTAGAGATGTAATTAGCACATTGGGTTGTAGTGTTCTAGCTTATATTGTGGATGGTGTTTAGCAATGTGCACAGTGTATACTAAAGTCTTCTCCAACCGTTCTAAACATTTGTTGTACTTAGTGCTTTCCCTCCTAGTGTGGCTGTGTCTTTTCACCCAAATGAATCTTATTTATTCCAGCCTACAAATCTGTTTTAATCAGTCACTCATCCTGACAAGCTGTATCGCAACAGATAAGATGAATCAGTGATGATCACTCTAATATAACTGAATAAAAACCACAAGCACAATCCAGAAATGTTTATAAATATTTAATATCTATAATCATTGCAAGACAAACAAATGAAAAAAAGAACACCCTTTAAATTCACCAATATACATACAAACCTAGGGTTATTACTAGGTAAGTAAGCCAATTATCTTTATCCTCCCACAGTGCACAATGGAAAAGCTCAGCTTTTGTGATCTCGAGTAAGGTATAGAGACTGACAAAAATTAAAGAACATGTAAGACCTCAAGAATATGCATCAGTGTTGCAAGTTGGTCTAATAAATTCAGTAATTAGGATTCAAGTGGCACTTTTCTAATCATACATTTTTTTACAGTAATCATTACTGACCTGTGATTCATGTAAACTGTCTATATATAGGCTTTCACTTAAAATGAATAAATGCGACAGACTGAAAAGTTCAGACCCATATGTACAAAGCCCAACATGGAATATAATATTTGTTAAATGTTAAAAATCTATAATCATTGATGCTACTATCTTCAAACCACAGCAGATATAGAATTCATTTAATAATGTGTAAAAATTGGACTTTATAAAGAAGATTTTTTTTAGGGTTTTCTAAGGTAGGGACTCAGTATATTAGCAGAGGTAACTTTGTTCATCCTCTTTCATTGTGGATTTCTGAGTGAAGGAAGAGTGATTTGTTCTTCATAATATGGTATGGTGCACATACTTCACGTATACATAGTTGGTTTGTGTACACTATAAATTAAGTGCAGCATAGCTGTAGGTTCACTTGCAGATAAAGGTAGATAACCACTAACTAGGACTGTATAATGTGGTTGTCTCAACCTGATCAAAAGGACCATTTTTAAATACTGTGCAAAATCAACAGCTTGAATGTTAATAACAAGTTGTTCAGATTATATATAGAAGGTAGACAGAATAATATGTTTAAATGTCGTTTGTAGGCTTCATTCTGTAGGCAGGGTAAGCAATTGTATCAATATAGGTCTATAAAATGCAATACCTTATAATACCTTACAGTCAATAAATGAGAAATGGACTTGTTGCCTTTCAGCTGTGGCTGCATCCAAGGCATTTCATGTGCATTCAATGGTTCCAGAAATATTGTATGTCTACGTCTAGAGTGGAACTCTGAGAAGGGTTAATTATACACAAAATAAAACATACGCGATCAAATGTACTCTTCTGGGTCACTAATGCAACTTTGTGTGGAATTCATGTGAGATTCCCCATAGGAGACTTCGTTTGGCATAGCTTAGGAAGCAATGATTTCTTGGGGGTCGAGAGGAAGCTCATAGGTGTAAGTGTCATCTCCGTGCTGATTGTATGGAGGGACCAGTGGAGCCTCAATAATGAGAAGACCTTCTGGTGAAAGGGAGGCGAACACTGTCAGGGGATCCACTCCTGAGGGCAATCTGGAAAAGAAGATGCTTAGTTAGCGAACCCACAGCAAGCAACATGTTAAGTAATCTGCACAAAACATACAGTGATCTGATCTGTACTGAATAAAGCTAAGCAAGAGCGTTTCCTCTAAACTCTGAAATCTGAAAATGATAGAAATAATTAAAATTCCCAGTGTACATGGTTGTATTGAACTACAGATTCTCAATACAGCCTTTGTGTGGAGATTGTTTTGCCAGAATTAGTTCTTAAGTTTGTGGGCAGCACGGTGGATAAGTAGTTAGCACTTCTGCCTTACAGCACTGTGGTCATGAGTTCAATTCCCGACAATGGCCTTATCTATGAGGAGTTTGTATGTTCTCCCTGTGTTTGTGTGGGTTTCCTCCGGGTGCTCTGGTTTCCTCCCACACTCCAAAAACATATTGGTAGGTTAATTGGCTGCTATTAAAATGACCTTAGTCTCTCTTTATCTGTATGTGTATGTGTGTGTTAGGGAATTTAGATTGTAAGCCCCAATGGGGCAGGGACTGATGTGAGTGAGTTCAGAATTAGTGGTGCTATATAAAAAAAAGGTAATAATAATAATATATTATTTCAGAGATAATATTGGCCATTGCCCAGTATATAAAAATAATTTTAGGTATTTTTTCTATTAACAAAGAAATATAATATATGTGCAAATGAGACAAAATATGTTCCTGATACTCTATAATTGGTTACTCAAACATGAAATGAAAAATCAGCTTATTGTTATACTGTTTAAGTCTTTAATGAACACTTCCCCATACACCGCCAGTGGCAAGATGCACTGTACACGCTAGATCAAGGTGCACTGAATGTTGGGGATCCTGCTCCATTTTAGTTTTCATTGTGGGTTCTTTAGATGTTCTTCTGATTGTTAGCTGGAAAGGTAGGCTGGTCCTATGTAATATTTAATATTGTGATGTATACTATGGGATATGTTGTGAAAGATGAGAAAGGAAATCTTTGTCTTAATGTGCTTCTTTCTATACCATACTCTATATAGTATTTTATGTCACCCCTTTTCTAACACGTTCACCTTTTTTTATGATAAACAGTTGCAACACGTTTAACATGTTTTTCTGACTTAACCAGCACTTCAATAAAATAAGAAGGAAATTATCTTTCCTGAAGAGAATAGAGATCATAAAGGCATATCTACATAAGAAATCATGGAAGAACTACTAAACATTTAAGTGTCTACATTCCAAACAAAGACATTTAATAGAATATAGTAAACAATTGTATAGTCCTTCCATAAAAGACATTTCAAAACCCTTACATTCTTCCACTTCTACAGAACACACTAAAAGTGTATGAAATTTCACAGACTTTATAGGTTTCAGCATCTTGGATGAAAGGATGAAAAGAGTATTATTAGAGTAATATTAAGTAATATATGCGTCGGGGCATAGGTGTCGGGCTTAAGGGGTATCTTCCCTAAAAACAAAGTTTCCGTTATTGTAGCGTGTGTGGGCATTAGTTGGTTAGTACATGCCCGCCCCAGATCTTTGTCACTGTGCTCTCTTCTCTGTGTCTATAAGTGATTGCGTAATGATTAGTAAAACTTTAGTATTGCAATGAAAAATGTGCATGCAACCATCAAAGACTGAATCTTATCTAAGGAACACCCTGGTCATTATGGAATGTGTAGTATTATGGTGTCACATATCGTGATGAATTCAGATGAGGGGGGTTCTGTTCATACCATTCCATTGTATTAATAACAAGCAGGGTCATCTGGCGTTGCGCGGGTCCAATTTATAATGTGTAGAAGT
The DNA here is from genome assembly GCF_038048845.1 of Mixophyes fleayi. Classification (NCBI taxonomy): domain Eukaryota; kingdom Metazoa; phylum Chordata; class Amphibia; order Anura; family Limnodynastidae; genus Mixophyes; species Mixophyes fleayi. The sequence continues at coordinate 365,084,189 of NC_134402.1, read as the reverse complement.
TTTTATATATTTGCCAATTATTTGGTAAATAGACCAAAAATGCTGTTTATGAAATAAGATTTGTTGCTTTGTCGCGTAGCTGCTATGTCATGTTGTGAAAAGGTTTCCTTCCAGCAGTCAAACAATTGTTTACAACCAAAAAATTATGCTTTCAACATTTGTCTCTCTGTCGCTATATGGTCTAATAGCTTACTTTTCAATACTATGTCAGATTTGGCAGCTTTAAGTTTAGATTGTTCATAAGAGTAAAGGGAGCTGTCTACATTACATGTGGTGCTTTTGTGTGTATGAAAACTTTGTATGACATTGCTCAGAGCAATGCAATTTTCTGAATTGCAACTGGAAGTCACAATCCCTGCCAGCTCAGAGCTGGTGCATCAAGTGTTTTTGTAGAAAGAAAATGGCTGTTTGTCCATCTGCATATCAAGCACCTCCCATAAAAATACACCCTCTCTATTATTTTATCACATTGCAATAATATCGCTCTGCGACTGATATCCAGCACCTGTACGCCTGCTCTGTACTTAGCAAGAAACACCCTCAGTGGGATGTCTGCATTACAACCTCACAAACATGAGATAACAGTTACCACCCCTACTACAACCATCTACACAACTCATTAATTCATAGACAAGCATAGAGTAGGAGTCTGGTATAGCTCAAACAACTCAGAAATACTGGCTTTGCTATTGAACACATCAACATGAAGTGATTAAACAGATTTTTCTAGTACTGCTGGCTTCTAGCAGGGCAGGATGATTTGTATACTGCTCCAGTGCAGGATACTATTTATGTAAATTGCACATAAATCAATAGCTTTAAGTATACAGAGAAAAGAAAGATTTTGCTAGTCAGTCATGCTAGAGTATATAATGTCACACACTACAAAATAGCATATACAATGATATCTAATAAATTAATTTGGTTCATGGGTGTACATAGAAATAGAGTGAGGCGGGAACTCATTTCTGCACAAGATGCCTTGCACGCCATTTATATGTGCTGAATGACAGGGGAGCATTTTGATGCTCGGACCCGTGATGTTGGTTGCGCTAGGTGATAGGGCTCGATCATACTCAATTTCACTGAAGCGAAATCCCCCTTCATTGGTAAGAGCTAAAAGGAAAGTAAATTTTTGGACAACTCCAACTATTTTACTTGGGCTTTTCCCCTGTTGTGGTCTACTTTCCATGGTAAACCCCCTGTAGACATTTTATTCTCTCCCATATAGCTCTGTAGTAGCACTCTATTATGCTTCCACCTCCTGTGCTGTCCACTGACAGTAATATCGATGGAGGGACGCATACAAACAGCAGTGAGTTGTACAAACTTCCCATTTAAAGCTAGAATGATAGCAATGATATCAAACAGGGGTTATACACCTGTCTGGTCATATCCCATGTTTATTTTTTCATTATTACTGTACTTACTTGTAATATACTTTTTTATTGTATGCAATGTGCGCAAGAAAAACGGGATCAAGAACGCATAGAGAGGGATTTATGTGCATACATTTGGGGCAACACGTTTGTTATATTAACATGATAAGCAACTCAAGAAAATAAAAAGCTAAAATCATTTACAGTGTGTAAAAATAAATCTATTCCAAAAGGACACTATAAGATAGATGACATGTTTTGGTTACATTGCTTAAAGAAATTCTTTCATGTGTCAAAGTGGTTTTTGGAATATTCTTATTTTATTTTCTATGCTATAAACAAACATACATGAAATATATTCAGGGAAATCAAGCTAATTTTGAGGACAAATATCCGTTCTTAGGGAAGTGGAAACTATTCCTTTATGCATCCAGTAATTACACACTATAAGCCTGGGCTATGTAAATGTAATTGATTCTCACCATGTTATTGCTGTATATAGCTCTTACTATACTATACTAGTTACATGAATAGAATGTTCTCACTACAGCCAGATAATATTTATTTTCACTCACTGGTACAATTTCCAGTTAAATATATGAATCATGATCCTATCTCTATTGTAGAAACTTCAGTGAAACCTATCATCTACTCCTTTTCTTTGCCTGCAGACTGCCAGTTTCACACAAGTGTAATTGCCTGATGAATCTATATTATAAAGTTTTATGGCATATGCTTGGCATAGCCTGTAACTGACAGTAAAGAGGCAGAGATTATGGAAAGCTTATTACAGATGGGCAGTGAAATGCGGCTCACTTTTTTACAGCCAGGCTGAGAGACCACAGAATATGAAAATGGCATAAATGAATTTCTTATTGCTTGCTTAGAACAGACGGCGGCATTTACAGGTCACATTATTGATTGGGAAAATAAATGTTATCTGCTCAGTAAAATATATACACACAATGTATTGTCTCATTGAACACCTTTTCTCTGCATATACCCATATATTAATAGGAGAGAGACCCAAGGCTATACTGATCAGAGAAAAGTAACCCACATGAGTGGCAGCAGATAACACTTCTTGCATGCTATCAACTCTCAACTGCTTCAGCAGACCGATTGTACCAGTGTACCAGTGATCAACAAAGTACCATAGTGTTCCTAAATAGTGTTTGGATGCTGAGAAAGTCCTATGCATTTCTCTGCAGATGTCAGGATGAGGTGGCAAGTGGAATGGAGGGATTGATAAATGTCAATTTTATCCTGACCTACATCAGCTGTGCGAACTGATGCATATATTGCTACAACAGGCTACTATGTAGGCTGATCCACAATGCGCAAGCGCTACAGCATCAGTATCCAATTAGGACTCTTCCTGTCAATGTGATTGGAAGACACACAAACTGATCGAGGTCATCTCCCAGACGATTTCACTAAATAAATATATCCATCAGTTAAAATGGCAATATTTTCCGGCAGGCACTGCGGTTGTTTGTGGGCCAAATAGAGCTGCAATATCGCAGTATATACGGCAGCATTGCACAACTGTTCATTTATTTATGAACGTCTGTAATTAGGGATATGAGTTGTATTTCACAGATATATGGCAGTGTGCAATGAGTAATGCCTGAATGATTTTCTTTGTAAACAAGAGCTACTCTGATATTAAAAGAAAAGCAAAAAAGTAGAAGTTACTCTTATCTACACTATAACAAAAGTTAGGGTTTAGTTCTCCTTTAAATATCATTCATAATCATTAATAGCATAGTGAGTGACATCCAGTGGCCAAATTACAGAATGCCTATAACACATTACCAATAATAAATTAATGTCCTGTTTTCAGACTTATAATTGCCTTTTTGTTATTCAGCATAATGTGGTAATCTATATAGTTTCCAAACAAAGGAAACTTACTATATGGTAACCCTTACAAGTTTTTCAAACTTGATCTCAAATAAACTGAAAAAATTGGTGGTAGGTTATCAGTACAGACTGTGGAGGGGTTATAATTAGGTAGACTTAGGCAGTTCTTTTAGGGACTAGAATTTAGTGGGTGGAAATATCCATATTATAATATTACATTTTTCTGCTGCCTTTAAACCAATGGCTTCTCTAGCTGTGATGGTTTTAACAATGAACAAAGCTATTCATGTTTTTAAATATTGTATCTTGCCCTAATACAATATGACAATTCTGATTTTTGGATGTGATAAGGAACCAGCTCACAATATGGCTCATGTCATGCTTGGCACAGACTGAATGCTTCAATAAAACTAGAGCTAAATGAGCACTCTGACACCTTTCCTTCTCCATTAGGGTGTACAACAGAGCAACATGTCGCATTCCCATTGATTTGTAATGTCACATTACAAAACAATGGGAATGCGGCATGTTGCACATGAATGGTGCACATGAATGGTGAGGTGTGATGGGAATAGAATACAATCATCTGTGTACCTCCTAATGTCCATCTTTTGGGTGGTAATTATGTTTTCTTATACTGCTTTTCCCTGACTGTTTTCATGTCAGCTATGACTTTTAATGGACATTTCCAGTTAACATGTGACAATGAGTTTTCAAATAACATTTCCATATAACTTTCTTTTTAGACCCATATATAACAAAATCCTTTTATAAACGTACACTAACAACTACCATGTATATACATGTCTGGCATGTTTCAGTGTGCCTGGATGCTGGACAATGTTAGCCTTTGTACAACAATTTCCCAGTGTCCCTCCTCTGCATTACTAATGTTAGGAGCAGAGATGTGTTTAGCTTTCTGCTGCTGGAGGCTCTTATATTGAGCCCTTCCCACCCATGATACATCCACCATCAATGTCGTTATGACTTGTGTGCACTTTACAATACCAACATTGTCATTTTTAGATCTAGCAATAAGGTAAATACCACAAAGTTTTTTCATCAAGGAATTTGCAACTTTGTTAATTCCATGAATTTTACTGCCACAGACGGCCTCAGGTTGCCTCATTGTGTACTCACCCATAAATAGGAAGATACTGTACATGAATGAGAAGTGTTGTCTGTAGCTTCTTAAACCACAAATGTCTAAAGCTGGGTACACACTACAGAAATTTCGACCAACTTTTTATGCCGAGCGATTTTACATGCGATCGATGTTCCGATCGCTCGGTCCACGGACTGCATACACACTAGCCTTGTTTAGGACGATAAAGGGAAGAGCGGACGTCCCTTTAGCGACTTCTTACAGCCATGTTGTCATGAGCAATGACTGTAATTTCGTACTCACTGTTGTGGATTGGTCAGAAGTTTATACACATTACACAACGGAAACGAGATTGGAATGAAAATATTAAACGGTACGACCAACCAAATGAGGCGATAATTGTGTATTTGGGCAGACTTTCGACCATCGTGTCACTACACACACTGACCCGACTTTTGAACGAGTGGTCGTATGTCGGCTGATTCAGCCGATTATTGGACGAAAACCGTGTTGTGTGTACCCAGCTTAAGGGCAAAGTACAGATTCTATTTACTTAGAGTTAGCAACATTTTCAGCTCAAAAGTAATTTTTACCCAACATAGATCTTCCCTCAACTAACATAACCACGTGCGCTCCTTGCCAGAGATCCCAGCAGTTTGGTTCTTGTCTAGTCTACAATCAGCTCTAATTCAAAGTGCTGAGTTAGTTTATTACCCCAAGTCCTGACGGACAGAGCTGCGACCTGTCAGCAACTGTGTTGAAGCTGACATTGCCGCTTGAATGTCCCTTCTTCTGGTTGTCCTAGTCTGGACAAACAGAGGGTTCCTGGACAGTGAGGGTTTCTGGCATGAGATCCCACTGTCTTTGCTATTTGGGATGAAGGGGGGTAATGGGTAAAATTACATTGTAGCTGGAGGTGCACTTTAAGTTAATAATCTACACTCTTGTACCCAATGAATATTCACATTGCACATTTACATATCTAAATAACTGGTAATTGTCTTTTAATTACAAATAACTAATAACTATTTAAATTCTACTTTTCATTTAATAATTGCTGTAGATTTTCCTGTTCCTTATTCTCCCCCACTCTGGCTTTGTAGTGTCAGTCATTGCATTCCCTTCCCATAAGGCAGTGACATCAATCTATTATTAAAACTTTATGAACTTGGTCATAAGATTTCATAGCGTATGTCTAAAGCTTGTAAATTATATGAATAAATACACTACAGGGTATGTAACTGAGCCCATATGTTGAATGGATATATGTAGCTCATACGTGTAAACCTGTGCCACAAAGTTCAGACATGTAAAAACCTTGTATGAAATATTAAGTAACAGAGGAGAATGCCTAAACATTGTAATATTAGCTCTTACAACTTATCTGCCTTGTGTTCTACATAACTCACCCTATTGACCCTCTCCAGCCAATAACGAAAGGCTATACATAGACAAAATGGTGCTAGATTATGTTTGCAGCGTACTTTCTTAGCAGAAGGTTAAATAAGCAGGTGCAGCAGTGTAGAGGATGATCAATTATACAACTCCTAGAAATTTAAAGTGGAAATATAAACAATTTTTATTCAGATATATGCACGCATCCAGGCAGCGTTATAGATACAAATCAACATAAGTTGTCTAACAATATGCAAACACCACAACATAATAAAATTCATAGTCATACATATGGTAGATATTGTCATAGGCAGACTGACACGTTTGGGGCCATTAGAGATATTTATTCATACAAATCTCTATATCACACCCACAATAGGAATACTTTAGCAGGAAAGACAAATTTTGCCTAAAATAGAGAAGAAGTCTACCCAAGGGCGCCAAGGAGGGGAGGGGGGGCAGGTACATAACATGCCATGGGGACCTGGCCTGCCTGTGTAGTGGGAGGAGTCACCAACCTGGTATGGCCCTGCCCTCTTTGGTGGCTATGGAAGGGACCCCAAGAAGTTACTGTACCAGGGCCCAAAATTTCTCTTTTCGGCCCTGTGTCTGTCAATCGATGCACAGACAATATGCAACGCAAAACACATCGGACTGCGGTTGGGAGCAGACTTTGCAAAGCAAAAGTGTACCTTGATATACAGAGATGTGAAAATATCTTTAGGAAGTGCACTGTGCAAAAGTGTAAACTTCGCAAAGTCAAAGTAAAAATACTTCAAAAGTAAAAATAAACAAGTAATTTAAAGACTGAGATGCATACCACCATCCCCAAATCCTCAACTAGCCCCAGTGTCTGACAACCTGGTCTGGGAAATGGGGATTGTGTTTATTACCAATGGCAGTTTTGTGCGTGAAGTGTGTTTTTACATTACTTGGAGTACTCCTGAAAATGCACTTCTTTGATGATGTGCAACATGCATGCAAAATAGGTTCCATTTAAAGTGCAACCCCTATATCTCATTACTATAACTTACTTTGCAAAACTAAATCTGTGCTTCTCCGCATGACAAGTTACACAAGGTACACCTATTTTGTGTGTGCTAGAAAACCCTTCACTCCGCCCCCAACTCCTTCCTCTACTATGTGACTGCAACAACCTAGATTCACAAGCCTATTTGTCCAGGCAGATATCACAGCAACACTAGTGCAAATTGAGGAACATTGGGTTTAAAGCTGCATTTCTGCTGCAGAACAGCTGTTTTATGTTTTGTAATTGATCTTCATTTTTGCTCAGAAAGGATAGCTGAAAGGCACAGTTTGTCATGAAAGGAGAGCAAAATCTATTTCACGTTTTGATCACAAGAGACAGAGGAATTATAGATGCCTAAACGTTGAATAAATAATGTTTGTATTAGTTATATGCTGGTACACAACTACCAATAAAAATATGTAGCTCAGTCAACACTATGCTCATCTGTATGAGCTAAGGTCCTTTAGACCAGGGTTTCACATACTACTTAGCACATGTACCCTATGTGACACCAAGGGCCTCATGTTGAGAGGGACACAATCTCCATCTAAAACACAGGTGGAAATTACATACAAGAATAAGACACAAGTTATACAGATATGTTCCTCCGGATGCATCTAAGCTGATCGTCATCACTATCAGTTTGTAACTTACACTAGTGATTGAGCACCCGCAAGATTCCCGTCTCCTGGCGGGTGCATATGTGCATGAGTCTCAGTCTACATCAGTTGCATCTGCCCCAACACGCCCATACACGTACCCTCATCCCTGTTCCGTCTCTGCAATAGTTAGGGTCTGCAATCAGCCATAAGTGCTGGATGCAACTCAGTGTACATATGGACAAAACCGTAACTAGTGCTGTGTGGGCAAGCACAGAAGTAAAATGTTTATTGTACGCAGAAACCACTATTTGCATCCATCTCTACATAAACCCATATATGCTTACCAAGCACCCCCTATAGTGTGTTTATTTAGACCAAGTGCCCCTATGTGTGTAAATTGATTCAAAGTACCTACCAATATAAGTGAATTTATACAATTTAAATGTTTGGAAAATGCCCCATCTAGTTTTATATATGTTTACTAATAAACTGAATGTTATTTTTAGCTGTGTTTAACAGACTGTAACCCCATTGCATCTATCTGTGTTACTCCCTATGGAGACATAACATTTTGTTGTGGCTTTAAAGGAGGGAACCATTTGTTGTATTAAACCTGTTGGATGAAGCTATTTCACTGCTGACATACAGAGCTATTTCCTCCCCCATTCAGCATCCATCAAACACATATCATCCCACATAAAATTCCTCCTTCCTAATAAAGTATTCCAGTCACTTGAACTAATGACTACAACTAATGTCTATTCTGCAAATCACTTCATTTATGTTTTACAGAAACAAAGACAAAACAATCAGCCTGCACTGATGCATCTGCTCTCTGACAAACCCTCAGACATAGAAATGTTCAGCGGAACAGAAATAGTTTTCTTGTCAAGTGTCTGATCTTGCAATTTTATCTAGTCTTTATGCAACCTATGTACTGCGTGGATTTATCACTGCATATCAAGTTTGGCATCTATTTAAAGGGAGAATTCAAAATGTACTTTTGAATGGTATTGTATTAACCTGGGAGAGGGTGAGCTGCATCATCCGGATGGCAAGACATCCATAAGTAAGCATATGTGACCCTTGTTTAGCTGGTGCTAAGAAGCTGGGTGTTACTAATGTATTGGACAAGCACTTGCAGCTTTGGGTAGTTAAAGGTGATGACCACTGTATGAAGACTAGTAATAGGAATGTGTAGATGGGTAATGTTGCACCTGATAGGACATATGAGGAAAAATCCAGTTGACAACACTGTAGGACATTTGCTGGGCTGGTACATGTAATGTGTGTGGCTATAGGGATACATTGTGCCAAACTGGTGTGGTTTATGGATTAGGTGGATTTGGCTGTAGTTCCATTACAAAACTATAAGTTGCTGGCCTACACATTTGATGGTAATATATTTATGTGGTGTCAAGAGTTCATCTTGAGAAGATGGTTGTTTTTATGCATTATTTAATTCTAGTTAAATACATTTAGGAGCCTATTGGCCAATTATCTGGGCTTTCCCCAAAAATGTTATGATCATTTACACCACTGATTGCTCTAAAGCTCTAGAGCTATTTACTATGGCTTGCGTGTCTGGACAGGAATTTGCGAAAATAGTCTGTCCCAGCGAAGTACTTTACCCCCAGTGTTGTCTTTAGGCCCCCTTGTTTAGACAGCAAGTATCTACTGTGCATTTACATTACAGAGACGATACACTCTCTGATGGGCAAAAAATGATAGGATACGGTTGATGTAATTTTCAGATAGTGTAGGGAGTTTGTGAGCTAAGCATTCCGCAGCTTGGTAAATGGCTGCCCCCATCAAGATATACGGGGGCAGATATACTAAATGTAAAATTAGAGACCGTTGGAGTTATTGCTTTGATAAAAATGGGACTCTGTGCCATTGCTATTAGTAGGGCAGGAAATAGCAGATATAGTTAGGCTGGTATTGTTTTAAACATAAAATATAGAAACCATTGACGGACCTTGCCAGTGAGGTCTGCCAAGGATACATGTGTGTGTGTGTGTATGTGTATGTGTGTGTGCCTGTGCGCGTGTGTGTGTGTGTGTGTGTGTATCATGTGAACCTCAGATCCAATCATGAATCAATCTTTTTGGCCCTGGTTGCATTGTGATGAATGTTATAATGTTCTCTATAATACAATTGTGATTAGTGTTGTGGATATTTGTGCCTAAATATAAAGGCATCCACCCAAAAATCACACCCATTCATTTGCATAACCGTGTCCCAAAATATGTGATCCTAAAATATCACATATAGACCAACACCCCTAACTGATCCATATTCTTGTATTCATGTGCTAAATAAAATCATCATTCTGAAGGAGAATCTTTTGAAACAAGATTAAAGTTTTGTATTAATACTGTAGACTTCTATGTGAGTTCAGTGTGTTAGCATTTAACAGGCCTGGGCCTCCCAACTCTTTGATTTAGATGTGTCACTGTGTTCAACAGATGCATCCTATGGTGTAGTGATGAAGTTCTAAGGTATTTAAATCACTTTTATCTTTCTCTTTTATGGCTGCTCTCGTGAATGATATCCTATTTGTTGTTGTAACTAGAAATTGAAACAGATGGATTGAACTGATTCAATGTTAACTTTTTCAGTGCTGCAGGAAGGATTTAAAGGCAAACTACTGCACACCCAGGTCTTCTCATAATGGATGTAGCTTGTTATCCAGCTCTTGAATGCAACATGCTGAGTAATGTATAAGAAATAAGCTGTTTTTAAAGCAGGATCCTGTGTTTTACTTTTTAATAAAGTGAAGTGTTATCATGCTACAGATGGGTTAGGCAGGTGTATTGAGTGCATACAGACAGGCAGACGGAGCGATCTGAATACTATAGGTATATAGATGTAGTTTAATTTCTTTTAACAAGATACACAGTGCTGTCTAAGTATTTCCACTGAGACGGAAAATGTTCTGAGAAAACTATGTGTCAATCCTACAAACTCTATTAAATATAGTGTCATTTGTACCTGAGGGCCACAAAATAAAGCTTTGGTAGTCACACCTGGTCCACAAGCAACCAGAAGGACAGCTCCACCCAAAGTGATCCAGTGTTGGATATCTTTCAATATCTATAAATGTACAAAATTCATTTAATTGAAAATGACTCCCGATCCCATAAGGTTACTTACCTGGTGTCTGGAGTTCAGACAGGTCTCCAGACCAGCAGGAGCATGTACCAGACATGTGAGACCCATTGGATAGCCAGGACACTGAATCCCAGGTAAGTCATTACTTGGGAACAGGTCTTTTTTCCACCACAATTTTTTGACACTCACTAACATTAAAACAATCAAGTAAACATCATACTCGTGTGACAATACGTGGATAGTTGAGGATAATCAATGTTGAACTAGATGATGATGAGAGGACTGCTGCTAAATATGAGGACCATTTGCAGGCACGTCAAGCCTGAATATGAAGTTTGCTTTATACATACAAGTTGTTTTTTATATTAATATTAAGAAGCAGAGTGTGGGCCACAGACTTTTAAAGTGTCTGTTGTTTCTACACAATACAGACAACTAGGGTACTATTTAGTAAAGCAGAGGATCTGGTGACAAGCTATTAAGACCCGCATCCAGATGATATCTATGAATCAACTTTGCGACAAATGGTTCAGTTTTAAAATACTAATGTACTGCATTTTAATTATTTTTTAATTATTGTAAAAATAATTCTAATAATAATACTCACTAGTGGATAATGCACAATCTGCAAAAATTAGGTTCATGGCAGCCCACATATAACAATATGGTGACCCATATTTTGTGTTCTGTCACAGAGCTTAGGAATCCCTGCTTTACACTGCAGCTATGTCAGGCAGATGAACTTAGTATTTTCATATCCCTGATGTGGAGCAAAATTCCTCCCATTGATCAGAATACTATAATTGAGCTCAAGGCACAAAGTGTACACATTCCATTAAATGTGTGTTTTTATGTGTAATATTTTAGAATTAACTTTTCAGCAAAGCTAAAAAATGGTGGTGTGAAAGTCTGTAGAGCCTGAATGTGAGGCCTGTCCACAAGGGTACATGAGACCAGTAACTAGGGCTGGGAGTCTGGGATACATCAGAATTGAGGCTTTCAAGATATGTGAATAAAAGAACATGCAGATAACCCTTTGATGTGCCGTCTATCAGCACCATTCTGTTGGTGCAGCAAGTGGTTGCCAAGCACAATATATAGACACAGAAATCTGACACAGGGAGTGAGGAAACAAACAAAGAATAATGTACCTAGGAGAAACACAGGTCTGTCCTGAGACTGAACCATTAATACGTTGGGCCAATTGGTCTCTATGATCAAACAACTGTATATTATACAGTTTATCTGCATATCTAAGAATGACCTCTATCACAGCTAAGATGTTTATACAACTACATATATGTAAATGCACTAGAGAACTAGAGAAACAACAAAATGTATAAACACTTGTACTTAATACCTTCACTATTAGAGGTACTCTGTCGCTCAGTATGCATAACAATTCTTGTGCACATAGGTGTGTCTGGGGGTAATGTATACATTCCTTAGTCTATCAAAGCACATTTTATATTGTTGTTTATACAGTATCTTAAATAGGGATAGACACCAACAAAAAAGTAAAAAATACAATTTTCTTTAATTCTTTCCATAGTTATTGTTGTGCAATTAGTGCATAGCAAGAAAGTTACCAAAATGTTATTGTCTGCTTTAGGGGTTGAATATCTGTAAACATTCATGATGGAAACATAATATTGTGAAAAATGAATCCACAACCCTGATCTGGCTAAACCACTCCCTCATCTGCCAAAACTGTGTCTATTCTCAATTATCCACATAGTCTCTTTCCCAAATTCTACTCATTTAGGGTTGGACATAAGTCAATTTTAGACTCATTAGTTTATACATTTCTGTAGTTTTTGCATACATACCAAAATTGCACCTTGAGTATCTTACACTTGCAATGTCTTACACCTGATGTGGAAAAGGGGGGGGGGGGGGTGGGGTGGGTGGGGGCATGACAAATGTAAGTGTAGTAAGCTACCCCAGCATATATAACCTAATGGGACTTTGACGTATCAGCAGGTAGCGTACCTTTTTACAGGAGGCCAGGTGTGGACATTATTATTATTTATTTATTTATAAGGCGCCACAGTTTCTGTAGCACCGACTACAGAATCAATTAACAAATAGATGGGGTAATACACATAAGTAGCACAGATGAGTGTGAGTAATGCTGTCGGGACTTACACAGAGTGCAGCAAAAGATGACAAGATGTACGAGGGAGTCAGACAGTAGGTAAAGAGGACCCTGCCCATGACAGCTTACATTCTAGAGGAAGGGGTGGTGAGAGACAGTAGAACTAGCTGAGAGAAAATGGAGATGGTAGGTGAAGGAAGAGGAGGTGATGGATAAGATGGTCAAGAGGTGGTAGGATAAGTGAGAGTGAAAAGGTGAGTTTTAGGTGAACGTTTGAAGGACTGAAGGTTGGGGGAGAGTCAAGTGAGGTGGAGTAGGGAGATCCAAAGAATAGGAGCAGCAAGGCGAAGTCTTGGAGGCGATCATGGGAGGAGGTAATGAGCGGGGGTCAGAGGCGGAGGAGAGTGGTCGAGTAGGTTTGTTCCTAGAGTCAACATCAGAGATGTAAGGGGGAGAAGTGTCATTAAGGGCTTTGTAAGTGAGAGTAAGGAGCTTGAACTGAATTCTGAAACTGATGGGGAGCCAATGAAAGGATTTATGCAGAGGAGTAGCAGAAGAGGAGCGACAGGAGACGAAGATAAGCGAGCCGCATCACTCTGTATGGATTGAAGGTCATACAAGTGAGAGTCAGGAAGGCCAGTCAAATGGAGGTTGAACATAAATGAAGATGATTATGAAGTGTAGCAACTTGTGATTGGCTGCTTGCATATGGACCAATCCATCAGTATATCATTCATTAGTGTTGTGGCCTGTGGTCAAAGTGGCTGTATGGAAATGTAAGCAACTACAATTTGTTTTACAATGAAAGCAGTAGTAGAAGTATCACTGTATACAAGGTCACTTTGAATTCTGGTTGTGGCCATATTATATCAAGGCCCAGATGTCTAATCAGATTACTTATTTGTCATTTCAGTTTGGGCTACTGTAGAAATGAAGATTCTTTTGGATTTATAAAGCATGTGGGGAATGTTTGTATCTAATTACATTTTGTAAAGACAAAGCAAGTTTCACATTTATTAATAACACTATCAATTATTATATGCCCCTAGTACTCTACCTTTCACTTCCTCTTTCAAAATTCCCAGACATATCAAAGATAAGATCCCTCTTCTCTCACTCCCACCATGCCCTAGTGGACTCCTTCACTATATTGATAGAAAAAGGGGTGTATTTAACAATAGGACCGTTTCTCTGGTGATAACAATGATTTTTTGATTACTGATGAAATCAATAATAGAAAAAATCCCTTATATACACAATGTATCTAATAATGTCACAAAGGAAGCAGAGCAATACTCAGTGCCTGCCAATACTGACCTGAATGTGTAAGAAACTAACATCAACTTGTGCATAATCCAGAGATAAGACAGCAAAAAGTCAAAATAACTGTCCCTACTAATAAATAGTTAGAATCTAAGTCATTATGATAAACTATAAATCACTAATAGTGTCCTTTAAGTGCCAACCTCTCATAAACCTGGAGAGAATATGGAGAAGTTCAAAAACAAAAGCCAAATAAAAAAACTAAAATTACCTAAGGAAAAATAGTTTATCGCCTACTCCCTGCTTTATATCAAGCTTATAAAGGACTATGCAGTTTATTTTCTATTGTTTCTGTAAACAATTAAATCCCTTAACTTTACAGTGATAGAAATCGAACAAGAGCCAGATAGCTTGAAGTTATAATACAATATGACATATCAGTGTCGGACTGGGGCATGAAGGGCCCACCGGGGGACTGCAACGCTAGGGGCCCACCAGAGGGGGTGTGGCCAGCCATCATAGAGGTCGAGACCAGACACTAAAGGGAGAGTGGTCAGCCCACGAAGGACAGCTAGCACCATAGTGTAGTATATAAAGAATGTAGTGTGCTTATCCTTCTCTTTTAAAATGACAGGCTGACTGCGCACTTAGTTACTAACCTGCTCATGCTCCTCTGGGCGGTTGGATATCCGGAAATCCTACTCTCATCTGCCCTGCTCAAAGTGAAAAACACACTACCGCGCAGGTTCAGAGAGCCCAGACGCGACTCTCTGCACCTGTGTGGTAGTGTGTTTAACGGGAGTGTTTGGCAAAAACGGGGAGGGGGGGAGGAGTTGCGCTCTACCCCTACTGTTGCAAGAGCAGCATTAACACAGGTTATCCCTCTCTACGAACTAATAATATACTGAAAGATAAGCGCTCATTGACTTATATATTATTCCAAGTGTAATGCTAATAATAAAATTTGTATTCTTTTATCTTGAATGCAATTCGTATTTTTCTATAGCTTGTAATAGGCTGTGAGCAAGAGGCTCGGTTCAATTAGTGGGATAACATTTAATGTTAGTTTTATCACAATTTATTGAATCCTGGTTAAAATACATAAAAATACATTAATATAGACAAATAAAATACTCCAATTAAACCACAGTATTTATATTATGAGGCATTGATTTCTATATACATACATATGGTATGGCATCAATTGAACATACATAAAAAAATCAGCCAAACCTAGGTATATAGACCTGGACTAGTCTAGCTACTGGGAGGCAAATGGCAGTGGGTATAAATGCTGCATTGATCCAGATATAACACAGTCACTGATATCTCAATAAAATAATGTTCATAGCATACAAGTCCAGTAGATGGGAATTGGTATTTCTTTAAGTCTCTGCTAGTGCAATATAAATATTCAGATCACTGTCCACATATATCACATGGTTATTGCTGCGATGCTTTCAAATTTAACTTTGTTTACTTGCAGTTTTGATGTATATAGAGATGGTGGCCGGGTACCCAGTGTGCTGAAGTCAGAGGATGTTTCTCGTGGTCCGTGCTTGTTACTGTTGGAGAGGAAGGTGCCTGCGTTCCACTGTGGAACGCATCTGTCCCTTCCTGTTCTCGCGTATATCCAAAAGATGAAATGTATGCAAGTCGGGAGTCAGCTGTTTTCTTAGCTCCTCCCTAACAATGGAGGGGGCGTGGCTATAATGTGGGGGGGCCTACCGGTGGATAGTCCTGCTGCGCTGCAGGCCAGTCCGAGCCTGTTATATAGTAGTCTGCAATACATTTGCAAGGCAAAGGAATGCAGCACAAGTTCTTTAAGCACCTTAAGTAAACTGACAAACTGTTTGCCTTACACCTCCTTGTAACATTGTGTTTAAACTGCAGAGTTTGGACTAAATTCACAACTCCAAGTCTTGACATTTCTGTGAGCAGAAGAAAGGGAAATCGGCACAATTCATGGCAAGTAGCCAGATCTGTTTAATGACAAAGTTTCAACCATACAAGGACCTCTGGATAGATCCTCCACACTCAGAGACCTTACAATAGCACAGATTTATTCTGTATATAAACACTGCACATTTTTACAACCTCTGATTAAAGGCATGTACAATGTTATTAAAAGTATAAACACTATGGGCAAAGGTAAGCATACTTATATGTGTTTCTACTGTGCATGTATCTGTAGGTGCATTACCTTTCTAATATTCCACTTTTAGACAGACTTTTTCACCCAATCCTACAATCTGCTGTTCCTTCCCTATTGTTTGTATTTTGAGTTTCATGGAACTACTCTACTGGCTCCCAAAATTTGGCACAACGTAAACCATTGTGAATGGTGGGTAAAGCCCACCCATGGCCAGCTAATTTGTTCAATGGGTACAGGGATGACAAGTATACAACAGGCTAAGTATTTTGTGTACAGTCACAAGTGATCCACTCCTCTGATTTGAGGAGGACTGGGCAATTTATTCTGAGTGTCACTGGGTAAAGTGTGAAAGATTCAACCAGTCATGTACTGTCATGATAGACAAGGTTGGTGTTGGTGGGCTACTTTAAGGTGGAGCTCTAAGTTTGTCCTAAACATACAATTTCCAGGTGCCCTCTCTAGTAGTAACCATTAGTTTTGTGCTCACTGAAACGTCTAGCTAGAATAAAGACTTATGTCCAAGTTACCTTGAGATACAACTACCTAGACCAGAACCATAGATAAAGCTGCTGCTGTAAGCTGGAGAAAGTAACCATTATGTATCTTAATCTAACAAACAATTTTAAAAATAACAGCTGGCACCAATTTATTCACACCGACATCATGTCAGGGGGCTTCGTCGTGACAGGGGGCCCATGAAAGGGTCCAGTGACCTCAACCATGCTACTACTGAAGTTCCGAAGCCCCTTGTGTTATGGCTGCATTGCTATGGTGCTTGTCATGTGATGGGTGGGCCGTGTGGCTGCAGTGTGCCACAATGTGTTGTAATTTCTCAAGGTAGAAGATCACTGCAAGACCCCACCACCAAGATAAGGTACAATCTACAGTGTATAGTTGATCTTCTGAGCTGCATTAACTTGGAACATCCAGTTCAAATCTTACCACCCACCTGTGAGAAAACCACCACAATAAAACAGGTGTGGTGGTTTACTACAAAAGTGCACTCTCTGCTCACACTCAATTTAAAGTTGCCAATAGGAAATATATCCAGGGGCACACATGTTACCTACAATCAGAGAGTCTGGTGGACAGAACCAAAGGAAATCTAAGACTTTCATATTAAGCACCATAACGCTTTCATCCAAATCTGCATGTGGCTCATAGTCACACAGTATATACCATTCAACCTTTCCTTGAAGTTTTGGGTGTAAATAAACTCATCTCTCAAGGAGAGGAGGTCCCAGGATCAAAATTTGTCAGGGAAAGCCACAATTCTTATTTGTAGTCAGGCACACCTCCCCACCACACTGTTGTCAAACTCCACCATTGGTACCAGGCTAGTTGGTTTTGCCCCCATACATAATGAACACTTTTCTGTCCTGGATAAGTGCGGTTTTCAGTGTTTTGTACTGTTTGGCATTGTGGGTAAATTTGAGTTTTATTTGAAACTGTCTGAATGTTGGTTGATATATATGAATGTTCCAGAGTATTTCTGGGATGAACAACTACAGGTCTTGAAGGTCAGGCTAGAGTTGCTGAAAATACTTACTCATCAAAATAATGAGTCCATTGAGGAATATACTCAGGATATTCTTAACAAATGGCATAAGATGGGCATGTGTATACAACTCAGTTTCTGGAGTTGTGGTATGACGGACGTGGCTCTGACAATAAGGAAAGTGATATCTGGAGTAGAGGAGTATCACATTGTGAAACCCCAATGTACATATATAGTTGTAATGTGACCAAATGTGAGTTTGTTACATCAGTGTAAAGTTTGTAATAAACTACTAAAATATAAAGTCTTTGTAGATGTATTAAAAGGTTTGAATATGAATCATTGTAGCACTTTATGGAGGGAGGGGTGTCTGGTATTTAATGCTATAGACATGCTAATAATAAAGTTAAAAGCTCTATGCTCAGTGGATCAAGCAAACCCAAAACCAAAAAATCTCACAATGTATTGTGTGAGGAAGACACAACAAAATGATGCCTGTGCTGATATGTCCCATCTAGTCATAGAGGTAAATTTATCAAGCTGCGGGTTTGAAAAAGTGGAGATGTTGCCTATAGCAACAAATCAGATTGTAGATGTTATTTTGTACTAAATAAATGATAATTAGAATCTGATTGGTTGCTATAGGCAACATCTCCACTTTTTCAAACCTGCAACTTGATAAATTTACTTCTTGGTTTCACTTAGTGTAAAAACTCAAAAGAGATCAAAAAAACTAAATGAAAAATACTTTTAGAATGTTTTATCGTTTGAGGTTAATGTAGCCAGTTCCGGATTTGTGGATAGGCAACGGCCCTAGGGCTATAGAGGTTCCAGGACTGTACTCTGCTCGCTTTGCAAATTATTTTAAATGTCTATTATTTATTTAAATATTTAACAATGATCTCCATTAGTGCTAAATTATGTCTATGAATTTATCTTATACAGATGAAGTACATTAGGGGTTTGTAGAGAGATATGACCTTATGAGGAGGAAGAGAGAGTAATTTATGGAGCAGGAAAGAAAATGCTTTAGTGGAGCAAAAAAATCTAAATCCAGGCTTCTATGTAACTGTCTATGTGAACATGCTTTCAAAACTTGTATTCCTGTACATCAGTGATCTAAACACTTAAATTTCTGCCAGGAGATGGGCAGACAGGTCAATAATAAACATACAATTTGTCAGCATATTATTGGAATGAAATGATGATGTTTTGCTTTGTATAGTTTTCATATCACATGAGTTACTGTCAACTTAATGCTTCCCGTAAACGTGACCGAAGCTTTAAATAGCACCTGCTGATAGTGATCATTGCTGACATTTTCTAAATAGCACAGAGTCAGGGGCCAGCAACCTCTAAGAGCTGTGATCAGCTAACAAGTACTCACTGAATCTTCTTGGTAAAGTTCTTTGAGACTATGCCTCCCTCCTTCTGCTGTTCTTCGTGGTTACCTAGAGTTAGAAAGAAAAGTGAACAGAATTAACCACACATGCATACACTACGCATCAAAACATAGGCCCATTATAATACACTGCTTTTCCTGTTCAATGTAGATCTTAGCATTATCAAAGACTAGTTACTCTTTTGGAAACTAGTGTGCACATCACATCACATCAAAAATTGCCTCTGGAATACATAACAAAATGTGTGAAATAAAGATTTATTATAGTTGTTGCATATTTAATTGTTTTACATTTGCTAGGGACGTGGCTCACACTTTTGTCACTGTTTCGCTACTCACTTGGCTTGAGAAATCAATAGAGATTCTCAATGCACTAAATTATATATATATATATATATATATATATATATATATATATATAACATTGAAAAGTGGGGATTCACGGACATCAGTGGCTTGGAAGTGATTAAAAAAGACACCAATCTTCTAGTGCAGGGGTCGGCGTGCAGACCATTGTTTTCCAATACATCGAAGCTCCGGAGCTTCTTCACTAAAGTAGTAGAAGATGACCAAAAGAAAGCTGACTCAAGAGATGAGCAGCATATAAGAGAGTAGCTGTATACACATGTCTGAAATTGAACTGGGGGTACAACTATGTAGCATAATATGATTTAGGGGCACAACTAAATGGCATAATATGATTTGAGGATACTACTCTGTGGCATAATGTGAATTGGGGGCACAACTATGTGGCATAATGTGAATTGGATGCACAACTATGTGGTATAATATGAATTTGGGGCAAATCTGTTTGCCATAATATCAATTGGGGGCACTACTGTGTGGCAAATTATGATTGGGGAGGTAGAACTATGGACATAATATGATTTGGGGGCACAAGTATGTGACATAATATGATTTGGGGATACTACTGTGTGGCATGATATGAACCGGGGGCACTACTATGTGGCATAATGTGAATTGGGGGCACTACTATGTGGCACAATATGAACTGAGGCACGACTATGTGGTATCATCATCACCAGTTATCTATACAGTGCCACTAATTCCGCAGCGCTGTGCAGAGAACTCACTCCCTTCAGTCCCTGCCCCATTGGAGCTTACAGTCTAAATTCCCTAACATACACACACACACACACACACACACACACACACACACACACACACACACACACACACACACACACACAAACAAGAGACAGTGAGAGAGAGAGACTAAGGTCAATTTTATAGCAGCCAACTAACCTACTAGTATGTTTTTGGAGTGTGGGAGGAAACCGGAGCACCCGGAGGAAACCCACATAAACACGGGGAGCACATACAAACTCCACACAGAAAAGGCCATGGTCCGGAATCGAAATCATAACCCCAATGCTGTAATATGATTTGGGGATACTACTATGTGGCATAATATGAATTGGGAGCATAAATGTATGTACACGCATACAAAGTGGCATAAACGGGAAAAGGAAATCTAGTTAAGGGAAGATGGGGAACTGAAGTAAAAACAAGAGTGGATGTTAGTTTCTATATTTCCTCTGAGGGTCATAAAAGCCTATGTCAGGTCAGAGCCACATAGATGTCAGCTTAAAGGGTCGTATTTATTCTGTTTTATATAAGTCAATCCAAATGTCCTTTGCTTAAACAGTTTGAGTCCTGTAGTGATCATGCTTCTGCCTGACAACCACACGTATACCCTGATATTTATAGGTGCGATAAAGACATAGAGAAATCAGACACTTACATTTGCAGCATACAAGATTTTCCTAGTTAGTCACAAGTGATATTATGCTAATGTTTTGAGCCAGTAATTACATTTCTGATAAATCTCTAAGTGCTATACACTGATGTTATCACTGCTGCAAAATTGTTCGTGTTATTTTCATACGACCTTTTGAACTTTGCTCATTTAGTTGGATTAAAAAGTAGTAAGTACGAGTCAATGATATGGCAACAAGTTAGATAATTTAATGCATATTAATTATAAAAATGATCCGTGCTGCTGATCACTGCCCTCTGTCAGCTGCTCCTTAGTTTATTCTCATGCACAAAGCCCTTTGACGCAGCTGTTTCTGTAGATGTCAGAAGGGTCATTTGCAGCTCTGATTCTATTCACACTACAGTTGATTAAATATTACTTAAAATAGCATTATTCTTTCTTGTTTTAGCTGCAAAAGTACAGTCACTAAGCAAATGTAATGTTTCAAGACAACATGACATGTATCAATTAGTATTTTTGAAACGGTAAAAATGTATTGTTCATCTTTTGCAACTCTATAGATGTTTAAGGCAATACAATGCCATGACCCAAAATTAATCATTTATAGTACAGATACCTACTATGTGTAAAAGTGTCACTTTTTTTAACATTGGGGTGTTTGTAGCTCTGACTATTGAACTGCATTTTATTCTAAGGGCACTGTGAAGATACCAGGTTTATCTGGCTCAATTCTACCCAGGCAGGGGCAGGCTGGGTTGGAGGGCAGGTGGGCATCTGCCCCCAGGCTGGTCCCATAGTGGGCTACCTTGGGCTGGGTCACTGGGCCATCTGCATTTTCTTTCCTTAAAAATGTTTCTAATAGGTTGCTGAGTCGAGTCTTGCCCTCCAGGGCTAAAATTTGGCAGCCCTCCCCCGCACCCAGGGGTGTCTTATTATGCCAGGGAAGCCTACCCAGTAACTTCTAGGGTTCTTATAGCTACTCAGGCAAAAGAAAAGTAGAACAGTACATTTATTGTAATAAAAACAATCAGTAGAATACTATGTACAAACAGTAAATAAATGTTAGGCAGGTTTCCCACATTATCTGTCCCTTACCCTACTAGCTTAAGGAGTTACAGTCACCTGGAAAGTCCTGACTTGCATAATCCAAGTCCCATGGAGTATGAGCTGTAGGTGTACCAACAGGATGCTCAATCCAGCAGAAGCCTAGACCTCAACACTGGAGTTATTCCCAGGATCAAATATAAAAATACACACGCTCCCCTGTGTCTCCCTCTATCCTCTATATTCTGTTGTTTTCTCACTCTCTAGGGGCTGATTCAGGGGTGTCCTTAGATAGTGGGATACTCTGAGAGTGGCTCTCTGTCAAAAAGGGCTGTTACAGGGCTCGCCATGGGGTCAACCCAGATCTAGCTTCCAGCTGATCAGGACTTCCTGTCAAGAAAGGAGGGGGGAGAATGAATGTAGTATAGTGCCCTCACCTGTATCCTGGAACTGGACCCCACCTGATTCTTACCCATAACCCACCTGGCTTTAAATTGAGAACAATGCATAACAGCATCACTGCAGTAACAACAAACACATTTTTACAATGGATAACACAGAATGAAAAGGTTTCCTATATAGGCATGACTAAAATATCCCCTTATCCACATGCAATTAGATAAAAAGTGCATGTTATGCTACACATTTTGTGAGAAATGAGGGACAGGCGGATTAAGGTGATATCAAAATCGTTTCGTCACAGACACCTTTGTCATATTTTATTTTGTGCTACATGAAAAAACAGTCAGTATTTAACTTATGTGCAAAACAGAGCACTCATTTGCACCCCTTCAATTGTAATATGGGTTTTTCCAGGAGACTGAAATAAGGATCCTCTTCATTTAGGATCCTTAATGAATCAGGACCATTATAGTTAAATTTGTTCTTGTTTTATGTTTTTGCTGGTTTGTTATTATATTTTTACCAGTTGTTATTTTAATTTATGTTCAAATAAAAGTTATGTGCGTTTGGATGTGAATTCACATGTAGTAAACATAGTGCAAATGCTTCAGCCTGTATGCCTGTACGCTTCTGGAAAGTATGTATTGTTTATACAGAGCGTATTCCCGTCCCTACTCAAATTGTAATGTATCTTAAGAAACATTTGGATCTGAATATGGGCAGAACTATAAAAGTTGCATGCTCTTTTTAAGCATGGAAATTACGACCAATTTGTGTTCCGACTTGAATCAGGCCCAAAATGTGTAAAGAAATATGGTAAGAAAACCCCAAGAGCTGTACTCATACACACCATGTATAAACTAACACTCATACAGTGTAATCTGTAATAAAGTACACTTATTATTCTTGGTAAAAAGTGACTTACAGAGACAATGTAAACATTGGTCTGGTTACTTGGGCCAAAAACACATGCGATCCTTTACGGTTAAAAATTATTTATTAGTTCAAATAAAATATCACCAAACATAGTTATAAACATAAAATAATTTCCATAATTTGACACTTTGTTATTGATCCGGTGTATCCATGCAGCTGAAGTGAGATACTGTCTTTGTGAAGCCTGGACCTGTACATACCCCAATGTGTCATGTTACGGAATGTGATAATTCTATACTTTTTTGTATTTTAAATATTAATTTTAATAAATATTATCTAAAGCCTAGATAATAAGAATAGACATACTAATTATTATATTATGGATTTCTAAGTCACCACAAAGCTACAGATTCTAGCTATCATTTTCTAGAATGTTCTAGGTAAATGATAGCTAGAATCTGATTGGTTGCTATGGGCAACAGTTCTACTTTCCTTCTTAGAAAGTTTTAAAAATATACCCCTTTAGCAGAGGGGCATTTCAGACCGATATTTAAAACCTAAGACTATCTCTAGAAATTGGGAACAATTGGCAACTATGTCACCAAATAGTACAGTACACATTTGTACATTACTACCACTGAACTAATATGCTTATAACTGCTTTTTACTAATCTGCAAACATAGAAATATACTTTTTGCAAAAATGCAAGATAGACATAAGAGAGATTTCAGACTTAACTTCATATTGGACTGATAAATACAATATTACAAACCAAGAAACTGTACCAAACATAAGGCACAACATTGGTTCAATCTGGCACTGTTACTTTATATGAATATATTTGGTTTTGCAGTCCCTAAAATCCAATTGACTTACAAGCCAATTGGAATTCATTGGATTGTGTTCAATATGAATAGGCCTAAATAATATTTTAAAATAATTTGAGTACAGTATATAACTTAATTTATGCTTTAAGGCTTTAAATGACAGAGAACAAAATGTGTGGCTTCTTATATCCAGGTTAAATACTGCGTGGAGAGTCCGCAAGTGTCAAATTTAAGGTTAGTATGTGAGAAAATTCTCTGATTTCTCATTGGTCATTCCCGTGTTTGCCAAACAGGTTCAATGGACATGGTAAAACCACTCCTGCAAAGTATTATTAGAGAGTTAAACTTCCATATCACATGCTTAATACATGATAAATACAAAAGTAGTAATCACCAACATTCACCCTCTACTTTGTTCTCAGTTTCAGGTATAACAGATCCTCCATCTTTGTATACAATGACAAGGAACAGGTAAATATGGCCATGCCCAAATAACCTTACAATCTGAGAGGTGTGGGAAACCATTGATACATAAGGTAATATGTATCTATCACTGTTTCTATAACTGAAGGCAAAGGGGGAGATTTACTAAAGTGCAGTTTCACTGAGCCACAGATACATTTAAAATTGTGTTCTTTATTAAGCAATGCAATAAGAGAACAGCCACCGTGCAATCTGTGCTGGCATTTGGCAAACAGCATAAGACTACACAGACTGAGCTGTTTTATTATTATTAATAATAATAATAATAATAATAATAATATTAATAATAATTATAATAATAATAATAACAATCATAATAACAATAACTGAGAGACAATGAGCATATGTCGCTCTGCCATAGCATATAAGAGCCCAGCTTATTTAGCATGAGGCATGGTCCTCTAGGGGCAGAGGCGGTTAGGCCATAGATCTTACTGGGATTTTTTCCCGGTAGGCCGTTGGCTTCATAAGGCCGCCTGGAGGCAATGAGACAGTGACAAGCTGTGTGCTGCAGCAGACACTGCTCTGTAGACGTACAGGTCTTTTAATCAATTGCAGAGCCTGCAGGCTTTATTTATTAGTTATATGTTAGGAAGGCCTAATGCTTGATCAATTTCTCTGGGTTTGATCAGCGATGCCTAAACAAATCCTGCTGAGTGAGACAGGGGCTGAGACATGAGGGGGACACAGTCTGAGAGGTGAAAGAGAGACAGGCTGAGAGCTTAGAGATAGACTGGCTTAGAGAAATAGGCAGCTATTAGAAAGACAGTCTGAGAGGTAAAAGAGAGGCAGCTATAAGAGAGACAGGCTGACAGAGACAGATTGAGAGCATAGGCAGAGACAGCTGTGAGAGGCAGTCTGCTAGAGAGAGATAGGATGAGAGACGCAGCTATGAGAGAGACAGACAGAGGTAAAAGAGAGACAGGATGAGAGAGACAGCTATGAAAGAGACAGGTTGAGAGCTTAGATAGAGACAGCTGTGAGAAAGACATGTTGAGAGACTGACAGGTTGAGAGCTTAGAGACAGCTGAGAAAGACATGTTGAGAGAGAGAGACTGAGAGCTGAGAGAGGCTGAGAGAGAGGGAGACCCCTGTGAGGGAAACAGGCTGAGAAACAGAAAAGCATAGAGATAGGTGTACACAGAGCTAGTAGAGAGAGAGACATCTGTGAGACGCAGGATGAATGCAGAGAGAGACCTCTGCTTGGCTCTGATGAAAATCTCCTGAGGAGCACTGCACAGAAACATCTCTCCAGCCCCAACTCTCCCTACACTATAGCCACTCCCTGGCTTCCACGTCCGCTAAACTCTCACACCAGACGAGCAGCCCCTCACCCATGGAAGAAGTTCCAAGCTGCAGATACCCCTCCTCCTCCTCCTGTCCGGCAGCCAAGAAGGGAAATTGTCCAGCAGAGATCTAGCTCACTCCAACAGGTTGCATAGTTAACCGTTTTCCTCTGCCATTACCACAGTGCAACTAGTCCTCAGAAAAAAGAGGCTGACATAGGTCGACAAGGACGTCAGCATCTGTACAGCCTCAAGTAAGTATTTGAGTGGAGGGTGATGTCTTCCGACAACACCCTGATCAGTTTGTTTACCGAGATCTGAGTCATTAGACATCTCAATGACCAAGACCCTACTCAGTGTATACATGAATATATAGAATTCCCTAAAATGCCTGCCGTTATTGTGACTCTGACAGTCATTGTGTGTTGCATTGGCCGATTTTGCTAGGGATAATGGTTTGCTAACCATGTCTAATTTTGTATTGGCCCAATTTGCAGTTGATTTGGTCTTGTCTACTTGAGGCCACTTTCAGAATTTTCCCCAGGGCGACTTAAGTTTCTAATCTGCCCCTGTCTAGGGGAAGCCCCAAAATACAATCAGTCCCCCTCTCCTAGACATTATAGGCCTAATGCTGAATAGATTTGGGTCCCTCCTAGTACTCCTAGCGGTTGGGTAACATGGTCAATTTTTTTTTAAATTAGATTGTCAACCTACAGGGGGGTTCAATGTGAAAAATTGGAAATGTCACATCTAGTCCATCCTACTAATACTTTAGACCACCCCTGTCAATAAAATATTTATGTTGTTCAATACTGGCTCAGTTTCTAATAATTTTTTTATGTACTTAAATTTATGATGAGAGTGAAAGAACAGACTACCTTTATTACAAGTGCCAGTTGTGTGTATTTAATACTTCTTATTACATTATTCGGACTGTTCTGGGAAGTGAGCTCCATTTGAAGTATAGAACGAGATCCAAACACTACCAGCTGTGCGCTTGTACAAAGTCCTTCTGTGGAGAAGAGAGTCGCCCCTGAAAATAGAACCTTTACACTTCTTTCCTTGCAATTATCTCTCTCCTAAAATGGAAATATTTTTTCTGCACTGATCCAAAAAATAGGGCACCTACTCCTTACTTACTAGGAACGCTCTATCTGCAAACACCGCTATCTCTTTCTGTAAACCCATTCACCGGAAAGCTAGCCGCACTTGCGGGTTCAAAACTGATCTTGTACTTCATAGCTGATGATTTACACTTTTTCAAAGTGGTTGTGATCGTACTTTTAAGTACGCTTATTATGTATGTACAATAAGTTGTTCGTTAGTGACAGGACAATATGGTCTTGTATCATAGACACGCTCTAGCAGTAAAGCTGATAGGTGGAATCATGTTTGACAGGGAATAAAGTACAATACAACAAATAAACTTGTTTATTCTTTTTTTAAAAAATGTGAAATATATTATCCAAAATGCTTGGGTTATGGGGTTTTCTAGCTAAGGGCTTTTCCCAACATTTACAGCACCTTGCCTAAAATATTCTAAAACACATAAAAAAACTATCCTTTTTCCCCCACACTTCCTCTGGCATACTAATTGTTTAGATGATGTCCATGTATTCATTTTAGCAAGAAACACTTAGGAGGTCATTTACAATGAGCAAAATGGCAGAGGAACAATGCAAAATAAGCTTTCATTCCGCCATGTACCTTAATTTGCACAAGTACACCTAGATTTACACCAATGCGAATAGGCTTATAGCATAGCATAGCAAGACGGAGCTGTTTTCGCAAGAGCGCACTTTGCACAGGTCGAGGGGAGAAGTTGGGCAAAGACAGCTTGCTTCTTGCTAAGTATAAAGTGCTGGAACGGTGTGAAAATCAGAATTCATATTGAGGAGCATAAATATGGAAACAGTTGTGTGCAGAGGGGTGCAGCATTTTCACTCCACTGAAAGTCTTATAGTCTAGTGCTATACCTCCAGGCTGCGCTTCAACAAAGTGCATTTCTTGCACATCCAACCATGTAATAAAAGTACGTCACACATACAAACAGAAATTTTACGAAACTTCTAAAACATCTAAAATCTGTGTTTCGGCTATAAGCTAACTGTACTGACACAGTACCTGGGCTATGTACTATAGTAAATAAATAAATAAATGTCAGAGTTTCAGGGAAAGTGACTGTTTTTAAAGTTTTAATTAATTTCCTTAAAAAGTCAGCAGTGTTGTCTTTGCCCAAATCATTAAGGTTAATGGTTAGACGGAGTTAAAAAACGAATTGGATGGACTAATGATTAAACTGAAGAATCACAGATTTAAGATTGTGCAGTATTGTAATCCTACTGTACAACACAACCTCCTTTGCTTCTAAACTGCCGTAAAAGGATTAAAGAACAGATCAGATATGGTTTTCATCCAAAGCCATTTCTGGCAATGTAAATTAAGTTATAACATTAACAGTAACCACTCAGTTATTGGTTTACGGTTCACTTACCTGATACTTCTACAAATCCATCTCTGGTTTTCACAGTCAATTCCTCAGGTGTGAAACTTTGTACATTAACACACTCCTTCCAGGGCTGGCTGGGGGTGGCCACAGTATTCCGAGGTTCTGGGTAACCTGTGTACCTGGCACTATATCCGGGAGGAGAAACGCCAGATGTCCGTACCATTCCTGATCTCAAGGGACTTGACCAAGAGGCAGTCAGCCTAGGCTTCGCCCAATCTGGCCAGTCCATGGTTAAGTCATCTGGAAATCCAAAATCATCATCTAGGAGACGAGAAGACAAACCTTGATCTCGGAAAGGGTCCCGGGCACCCCTCTGCCTACTTGCGGGGTAATGACAAGTGAAGGGCAACTGACTGTCTGCCATATCTGCGCAAAGTTTTAGAATATATCAAGAAAGTAAATCAACAATAATTCCAAATACAATTAATGGTAGTTAGACAAAGATTGCAGCAGTTCACTGATATTTCCAAAGAATAAAGAGAAGGAAGCTGAGCCAAGATAAATTAAAAGTAACTGAAATTCTTCAGAGAATTAAGCACAGTCATTGGGAGTGAAGGCAATGTCTTGATCCTCTGGTTTTATTCTGCAAATGCTCTGCACTGGCTAAAATAAACATCACAGCCATCAGTCGAGAAAGTTCTGTAAACTTCTGTACTGCAGTGAATGGCTCCTATTTATATCTTCCTGTTAATGCTTGCAGCCTGTGGCCTGTCAGCTGGGTATTTGGAGCCTATGAAACACCCTCCAAGAATCTGCTTTTGTAACAGCTGATGACTCCCAGAAGAGACTGGACTTGTTACTCAGGGTGTCCAATTTTAGACGGCTGTCTCCTGCTGGTCCGTCGTTTAAACCTTCCCTTCTTTTCCTCCCCCTTTCCTATGTCATACTCCTTTTTTTCTGTCAGGCAGGGATGTGTTTGAACACATTGGCATCAGTGTAGATCTGCATTTAGATGAGGTCATACTTTGTGTTATGATTTAATTACTGGAATTAAAGTCATTTAAAACCACCCCACGCCCTTTCTTGTGTATTCCAAATCCCTCTTATTATGCCATTTAGTATAATTATATGTTGTTTTCACATATACATATTGTGTGTCATAGATGACACAAATACTCTTTTTAGTTATGTTAGATAGTGTGTAATCACCTGTTCCAATAATGTAACTAGAGATGTTCACTGACCCCTGTGTTTTGGTTTTGGTTTTGAATCTGGATTAGCTTTGTGTTTTGGTTTTGGTTTTGGCAAAACCGCCCTCGTGTTTTTTGGTTTCGGATCCCGATTTTCTTCTAAGTCCCTATTTTTTTTTATCCCTACACTATTATTAACCTCAATAACATTAATTTCTAATAAATTCCAGTCAATTTTTGTCAAGTGACAAGAACACTGCTACCCCTCCTGTTTCTGTATGAGCAATGGCTCTGAGCAATGTCACTGGAGACTGGAGAGTGACAAGAACACTGCCACCTCTGTTTCTGTGTGAGCAATGGCGCTGGATCTCCTGGGGAGGGAGGTACTTATGGAATCTAATCCCCGCAAGATCCGACAAGGCAACCATGAAGTTTTGCCTTGATTCAGATTCGAGGACGCGCAACAGTAATGAGTCGACTTGTGAGCCAACTCGGATCCCCTAAGTTCGGGTTGGCTCAGTTTTCAGAAAACTGAGCCTGAGCATCATCATCATCATTTATTTATATAGCGCCAGCAAATTCCGTAGCGCTTTACAATTGGTAACAAACATTAATAAAACAATACTGGGTAATACATACAGACAGAGAGGTAAGAGAACCCTGCTCGCAAGCTTGCAATCTATGGGGGAGCATTTCTAAATGTAAGGTTTAAGAAAAGTGCATACAGGTGAAATATAGTTAAACGTGTAATTTTAAGATAGATATACAGATTAGAGATGCTCACTGACCCCCGTGAAGTGGTTTTGGCATCTGGATTAGCTTCGTGTTTTGGCTTTGGTTTTGGCAAAACCACCTTTGTGTGTTTTGGTTTTAGTTTTGGTTTTGAATCTGTTTTTTTTGGGAAAAATTGCTAAAATATGCTAAAATCACATAATTTTGCTCTTTTTTGATCCTACATTATTATAAACTTCAACAACACTAATTTCAAGTTATTGCAGTCAATTTTGAGCACCTCACAGGTCACAATATTATTTTCATACACTTTTGGACAAAGACTGCAGCGATCTGGCTGAATGGTAAGCGACAGAGCAATGACTCAAACACATGGCAGTTCCTACCACATCTAGGACACATTGGCACACAGCAGTGGCAGAAAAGAAAAGTGGGGCAAGATGGAATTGTCCTTGGATCATGAAACCAGTTATGGTTAATTTGATCTCTCCACGTGTTTCTTGGATAAGTGAGGTAATTCTACAGCTATTACAATGCAACGAGCGCTGATCCCCTCAGGATGCGTGATTTTATCAGACACACACCAATCCAGGGTGACAGACAATGCACTAAAAAGAGCCATTGAAATTCACATCAAAAAGCAAGTTCATCAGTGAGCTTCGAATCCGAGCCAATTCCCACAAAATGATAATCTAGTTAGGTACCTTGGATGTAAAGTGCATATTACAAACCCTTGCTGAACCAGCAGCAAAGTGGAACGTGATACATATACACATCTATTTAGATATCCATGCTAACACTACTTCTGCAAGCAATGTTGTTCTTTGTTAATAAAACTGTTGTCTTTATACGTTCAAATTTTTTTTAAAATAATCCTCCACCATTCTTTGGATGTTGATAGTTGATAGTAGGATCAGGTGGAGTTACAGCACAGGTATCACTAATTCTGGTCAATACTATTACAGTAGACAAGACAAGATGTCAAAATGTTGTGCTGGGTCATCTGCATCATCAATAGGTGTCTAAGATTTTTGCTAAGCAAACAACAATATATAGCACATGTAGGTAACATTGGCACACATCGGTAGCTGAAAGGAAAAATGGTGCAAGATGGAATTATCCTTGGGCCCTCCCACCCACCCTTATGTTGGATCTTAAAAAGGACATGCACACTTTAACAAACCAAGCACTTCAGCCACAAAAGTGCCACTCCTTGTGGATGAAGTGCTTGGTTTGTTTGGGCCCTGACAAAACAAGGTAACAATGGCCTTAAGCCACCTAAGGTAGCAGTGTTGTTAATTAACTCTACTGTAGCAAGATGTTGTTATCTTCATCCTCAGCCTCATCCTCACCCTTATCAGTGTGTACATCATTCTCACACATTATTAATTCATCACCGCTAGAATCCACCGTTACAGAAGTCTCAGTATTTTGAAGTAATTGGCTGGAAAGGCCTTCTTCGTGGAACTTGAAGTTCATTTTTATGAACATCATCTTTTCCACATTTTGAGGATGTAGCCTCCTATGCCGATCGCTGACACGGTTCCTGTCTGTGCTGAAAACTCTTTCCGAGTACACACTTTAGGGTGGGCAGCTTAGGCAGTGCAAAGCGAGTTGCTACATGGGTCTCCAAATTCCCTTTTTTTCCTCCCAGTATGTAAAGGGTCTGTCTGATGTGTCTATTTCTATGCGTTCTATGCAGTCGTGAAAATAATTCACCACCATCCTTTGAATGTTGATAGTAGGATCAGGTGGAGTTACGGCAGAGGTTTCATGTTTTTTGGAAACTTCTTTTAGACCAGACCAGATGTCAAAATTTGGTGCAGAGTCATCTGTATCATCCCTGGGTCTCTTTGGAAAGTTAAGTTTTTTCCTAACAGCAATTGACTGAGAAACTGAAGGAGGAGACACCGTCCTGTCACGTAACACTTGAGCTGTCATCTTGCTCACCAGGAGCTCCTTGCATCTCTTCAGATCTGGGTCAGTTGGAAACAAAGAGAAGACATAGGTCTTAAACCGAGGATCAAGCACAGTCGCCAAAATGTATTGATTCGATTTCAAGATATTGATAACTCATGGATCCTGGCGAAGCGAATAAAATACTTGATCTACAAGTCCGACATACTTAGCGGATTTGCTTTGTTTAATCTCCTCCTTCAGTTTCTCAAGCTGCTTTTCCAAAAGTCTAATTAAGGGAATAACTTGACTCAAGCTCGCAGTGTCTCAACTTACTTCACAGATGACTACTTCAAATGGTTTAAGAACCTTGCACAACACAGAAAGTATTCTCCACTGCACTTGACTAAAATACACCCCCCTCAGTTTCCCAATGTCATGGCTTGTGGAGTAAGCGTGGATGGCCTTTCGCTATTCCTCCATACACAGAAGCATATACAGGGTGGAATTCCACCTTGTCACCACCTCTTGCTTCAGTTGGTGGCAAGGCAAATTAAATTGCTCTTGCAGCTGCTGCAATCTCCTACAAGATGTTGCCGAATGCCGGAAATGTCCAGATATTTTAGGGGCCACAGAGCATCTCCTGCACGTCCCTGTTATTTTTTAAAAAGCTCTGCACCACCAAGTTTATTGTGTGAGCAAAACAGGGAATGTGATGGAATTCACTCAGCTGTAATTCTCTGACAATTTTGGTAGCGTTATCAGAAATGACATATCCTGAGAAGAGTCCAAACGGGATAAGCCATGTTGCAATGACATCCCTTAGTTTTTGTAACAGATTGTCAGCTGTATGCCTCTTAGTGAAGCCCGTGATACACAGAGTAGCCTGCCTCTGACAAATGTGATGTACTTGGGTACATGCTGCTGCTGTTTCTGCTGGTGAAGGTGAAGCACCAACCCAGTGGGCGGTCACAGTCATATAGTCTTTAGTTTGCCTAGTTCCACTTGTCCACATATCTATGGTTAAGTGTACAGTGGGTAGAATGGCTTTTTGCAGCCCAATAATAACATTTTTACGAACCTTCTGGTAGAGGTGAGGAATGGCTTTTCTACTGAAATGGTGTTGTGATGGAATTTGGTAGCGGGGACACAAAACCTCAAGTAATTGTCTAAAACCAGCTGCATTAATAGTGGATATTGGACGCAGATCTAATACGAGCATAGTCGCCATGGCGTCTGTGATCCGCTTTGGGACTGGGTGACAGCTTTCATACTTGCTTCCTCTTGCAAAGGATTGTTTAACAGTCAATTGTTATAAACTACTAGTAGTCTTCTTCTTGGGCTGCTTCTGGGATGAAGATTCACCCCCAGCAGCAGCAACAGCAGCAGCAGTGGGACTAACGCTCAAGAATTCATCAGGGGAATCAAGGATAGTGCAGGAGTCATCTAGTCTTAGCAACTTGGATGCAAGACTAACTCTGATCGCTACTGAGGATATTGATGAGGACGTGATATGGGTGTAGATTGCAGGTGTCGGGATGTAGGTGAGAAAAGAGTCCTAGCTGATGATGGGCTGCTTGTTGTTAATTTTTTACCATAACTTTCAGATTTTCCCAACACCTTGCCATGAGCTCTCGTCAAATGGCGTAACATGGATGAGGTTCCTAGATGGTTAAGGTCCCTCCCTTAACTGACTGTGGCTTTACATATACTACAAATGGCTAGACAACTGTTGTCAGGATTTGGGTAGAAATAATTCCACCCATAAGAAGTGTCTTTTTTGGTCTTATGTCGAGGCATGACAATGGCCTACTTCTTATCACGTGCCAGAACTGCTTCCACTGGTGCAGGAGTTACACAAACAACATCATCCTCATCAACACCCTGATTAGCGCCCTCGTCGGCTACAAAAATATCCCCTCATCCTGTTCCAATTCCAAAGTGGCATCCTCAATTGGTGTATCACCGGCTACACTTGGGCTGTTAAGGCACACATCAGCAGAAATGCTGAAAGAGGCCTTCTTCATGGATACACTATCTGAATGGTCACGATTACACATAGCACTCGTGCATGGACTCTACTCAGGGATTGGTGTCATTTCTGAATCTGAGCATACATTTTCCTCTAATGCCTTACTGTTTTCTTCAAGCTCGGCTTTTACACGTAACAGTATTTGTGCACCACTTTTGGAATCCATACTGCTTTGTCTTGCTTGGTCACTAGTAGAGATGGGTGGACTCGGTGTCGAAGTCAGCAAATTGGATAAAGTCATTTCAATTAATATCGAGCAAACTTGGTTGTCTTTGTCTGAAAATATGCGTAGAGCAGGCTACGGCGTGGAAAGGCGTGTCCAGCCGCAACACGTGGCAATAACAGTTTTTACACTTTTATGTACATTCGCACAAACACACACATTTGTAAATAGTACACATTACTTGTAGTTGCAACACATAGTTATTTATATAACATATAGAACACCCACATAA
This sequence comes from Mixophyes fleayi, assembly GCF_038048845.1. Taxonomy (NCBI): domain Eukaryota; kingdom Metazoa; phylum Chordata; class Amphibia; order Anura; family Limnodynastidae; genus Mixophyes; species Mixophyes fleayi. Next base: position 365,049,868 of record NC_134402.1, on the reverse strand, counting down.
GTCCTAAAATAAATAGTCAATTATTTCTTGATGACAATATTCAATGGAGTGTGAGATTCCTCTTCTTTAGTTATCTTCGTTATGGATATTTCTCCAATCAACATATGTAAAAAAATATAAAATTGACATAATATAGCCTGTTTATATCCAACAGAATATTCACACGAAACAACCTTTTAATGACCCGTGTCTTCTATTATACATCAACACCACGTGATGAAAAAAGATCCTCATTTAACCCCTCATGGGTATGCACTTACTAGAGGATAATAGAACATTAGCGATGTAAATCTGGCATATGTAGTGGTCTTTCTTCTTTTCTGATCTTTACCCCATAAAGCAAACTTCCACTCCGTCATAATAATGATAAAGAAGAGAAGATTCCATAGTGTAAAATCCTCACAACATTTATTAATAAAACACCGCTCATCGACAACTTCATGAACGATAAACAGACACCGCTACATAAGGAGGGGGTGGACCCTTACCCTACGATCTTCCAAACAAGCGTGATAGATCTTATTACAGCCGCCGCAGATGTCCCGGGTAACACTTCAGCGCTGCATGCCGTTCGGAGAGGGCTAGGGTTTCCACTTCCAAATTCCCCTCTTTAGCGTCTTACGTCACTCACTAACGTCCGGACGTGTGTTTTTCGGCACATAACTTTTCATGGATTCCAGCTCTTTTATTCTTCACCACGGTAAAACGTCGTTTTTTTTATGTTTTTTTCCCTGACTTAAAAAGACTATGTACTTTTACATAGGCTTTACCAGATGACGTAGAGGGATTGCTATCATCAGGACTGGTGGCAGCAGCTGCTTGCTGCTCCTGCTCTTCTGTGTACTGCTGTGAATCCATTTTGATAACACCCTACACTTTTTGGTGCAAATTCAGAATAAAAGCCTGCAAGGACTAGTATATTATATTTGTATTTCAGCAATGACAAATTCAGCAATGCAGCTCTTCTCTTTGTGTATATATAACACCCTACACTTATTGGTGCAAATTCAGAAAAAAAGCCTGCAAGGACTAGTATATTATATTTGTATTTCAACAATGACAAAATTAGCAATGCAGCTCTTGTTTTTGGGTGTATATAACACCCTATACTTATTGGTGCAAATTCAGAAAAAAGGCCTGCAAGGACTAGTAAATTATATTTGTATTTCAGCAATGACAAATTCAGCAATGGAGCTCTTGTCTTTGGGTGTATATAACACCCTACACTTTTTGGTGCAAATTCAGAAAAAAAGCCTGCAAGGACTTGTATATTTGTATTTCACCAATGACAATTAGCAATGGAGCTTTGTTAAACACTGCTACCACCCTCCTCTTTCACTTCTGTACGTTTGCCTGCCCAACTTCTCTACACTCTATCCTACCCCTACTGTATCCCTCTCTGAAAAGGGCGCTAGATGGTACTTATCCATTTCTCCAGCCTGCAGGTTCAAGTGTGTTGAATATCCATTCCTTGGTTGATCAGGGAGAATGCAGATTGACACCAAGAGCTGTTGCTGATAGAACTAACCCTGGGGTTAACTGAGACAGTGCTTCACACCAACAGAGATCACCAGCAGACTGACGCGTTTCTCGGCTCCTAGCAAGCCGTTTCATCAGAGGCATAGCTGGAGTGCATAGCAGGGTACTTTAAACAGCGACCTGCCGCAGTCACATGATCGAAATCTGCCAATGGCCTATCCGATGGCTACATGATCCAGTATTACCAATCACAAAAGGTCCCCATTCATGTTTTCTGGAACCGCGGCCCACTTACGGTTAGTAATGCCGCCGTCATGGTTACCAAGATAGACAAATCTGAAACTAAAATATAAGTTCCCTCTAAGTATATATAACATAAACAATACTAGCATAAAATAAAACTTCCATAAAATAAAAAGCTATACCTTGATTAACCATGGACTAAAGTAGTCCATATGTATATATAAGCACATAGACAGTATGTCAAGAGGTAATCAACAATTTAAAAAACGTAAAAGTATGTAAAGGCTGAAATTTTCCAAAAGTAACAATAATTAGGCAAAGAAAAACAGATATTATTATAAATGTATACTAAAGTAGTGTTACAAACTAAATGCTCTCAATTAAATATCACACAGTAATAACACACATAAAATGCATTACTATAAGCAAACTACATTCCTGGGCTAGCAATATAAATATTAGGGCTTGTTATATCAATATTAAAAGAGACTAAAAATTGTATTATTATATCTACACTGACTAACATCAAAGTACTGATGTAAAGTCAACATATCGGCAGAGGCTGAATCAAACATCAAAAGACACATAAATACAGACCCATATCCATAAGAGATGGATATAACACGCTTCACAAAAACATTCAATGTGACAACATAGAGAAGATATAAATAGACCACAAGACTACTGGAGGGGGAAGAAAAAATAGAGGTATAGGAGAGAATCTAAATTGTGAGTAGTAACCAACTAAGAGTAGATAGATGATATAGATCTCTAAAACTAGGAACCACCTGTAAAGTTATCATTTAAAACAGGTAATCAGATATTATTCAGCTGTATACTATAATTTAAACCCTGTGGGGTCAATTGTTCAATGGCCCTAACCTACAGACCAGCAAAACGACCCCCTTGGCACAGATTGACATGGGTAGATAGACAATGAGGTCTAACATTTTTCAGTATGTTACTGCGAACATTGGAAATCGTATACCCACAGATCTTATTGTATGAGCCACATACTGAATTCCACACTTACAGTTAATCAGGTAAATAACAAAAGTGGATTGACAATCCAAACACTTATTTATTAAAAGCTTTCACCTGATACAAACGATGTAAAGTCAATGCATTGATGGTCAGCAAATGCACAGGTGGTACATTTAAGTTTTCCACATCTAAAGAAACCCTTTGATCTCCCTAGCCATCTCTCAACTTTCAAGTTGGCAATAAATGGAGTCGATGCTGAATCTACATTCTTAAAAAAGCTTGGCGCTAGTCTTTCCTTCAGGTTCTTAGATCTTCTAAATACTATGATGTTGTTTTTCTTAATCAGGGGTCCAATGTATTCGTCCAACACTAACAACGCAGCATTTTTCTTCACAATAAATTTAATCTCAGCAGCAAGGCTGTTGTATTGAGTTGTGAAAACCAGCGATTTGTCAGCCTCTCTTCGCCTAGAAGGATGTGTGAACAGATTAGATCTATCCAGCTTCTCAATTTCATTTAAGGCCTTATCCAGCATAGACTTAGGATAGCCTTGTTCCTAGAAAGACTTGTATAATTTACCAGAATGTAATTTAAAATCATTGGCATCTGAACAATTTCTCATTTTACGAAGGAATAGACCCTTGGGAATATTGTCACGCCAGGGCTTATAGTGACTACTCTTATAATGCAGAAGATTCAAGGTATCAACCTCCTTAAACTAATTCTCTGTCACTATGGTCCTCTGAATTATCTTTAAGGTAATATCCAAATAGCTAATGATCACCGGATGGTAGTTACTGGTGAATTTTAAACCGAATTAATTGGAATTTAGGTGTGAAAGAAACAAAGTTATAGAGTGAGGGTCCCCATCCCAAATAAAGAAAAAATCATCTATATATCTGCCGTAGAGGACCAGGTTCATCCCAAAACCAGAATCCCATATGAACTGCTCCTCAAAGAGCCCTATATATAGATTAGCATAGCTCGGTGCGAACCTGGTCCCCATGACCATGCCCAACACCTGCAAATAATACTGAGAATCTAATAAGAAATAGTTGTAATTCAAAATAAAATGTATGGAGGACAATATGAAATCACATAGCACTGGATCACTAACCTTATTTGCGTCCAGAAAATATCTCACTGCTTCCAGACTCAATTCATGGGGTATATTGGAATACAGTGATTCCACATCACAGGTTAGAAAATGGTATGTGGGTTTCCAATTTACACTCTGAATCAATTTTAAAAAACTGGTGGTGTCTTTGATATATGACTTCAATGTAGTGACAATGGGCTGAAGGTGAAAATCAACAAACAAAGACAGATTACTCGTGAGGGAACCCACACCCGAAAATATAGGGGCAATTATAGGGGCAACCCCTCTCTATGAACCCTTCTCTAAATCTTTCAACCTGCTTGCCATCACTGAAACCTGGCTATCCCCTGAGGACACTACCTCTCCTTCTGCTCTCTCTTTCGGGGTTTGTCCTTCTCCCATACACCCAGACCTGGGGGTTGGCATGGTGGTGGCGTTGACATACTTCTTGTGCCCTGCTGCTCTTTCAGGGTTCTTCCCCTGAACCCTGCCTCTCTTTTTAGGTACACTCCATCCGCCTCTTCCACCCAGCCCACCTCAGTGTTGCCGTTATCACCTATTCTTGATCACTTCGCCACCTGGTTCCCTCACTTTTCTCTGACCTTCCCTTCCTCATCTTTTAAAGTCTTGGGGTATTTTAATATCCATATAGACAATCTCTCTGACCCTGCTGCTTCCAAACTTCTGTCCCTCTGCATTACCATGTTATCTGTATATTATTTGTTTATTCAGTATGTCTGTTTTTTGTATTTTGTTTTTCATGTACCATGCAATGTGTTATGGATCATTGCGTTCTGTATGTCATGTCCACAAGTTGTGTAAGAGTGTGGAGGAGACCAAAAACCTCTGACACATGCCAACTGCATGCCTGTATGTATGAAGAAGCAATATATGCTTTGGAACTACTGCACCCAGAGACACCGGGTATGTGAACTGTAAAAAAAGGTTTTACATCTGCTAAGTGTGTGCTGGAGAAGTTGGCGTTAAGGAACCATAGTTTTATTGCAACAGTTATAATTATGTGCTGGAGGAGAAGGCACGTGAAAATAAAGTTTTCTTCATTTGAACTCAGATGGCCTGGCTCCCAGTACTTCTGTATAACACATTTGTACTGCACCACCACTAATGTCCACTCTACACATAACCTGTGTTAAACACCTGAGTAATCAGGGGACCCTGTGGTCGTGGATGCCACATCAACGCACTAGCCGGAGCAGGAGAGGAGAGCAACACCAAGAGTGTGTATCACACGACAAGTAAGTGTACATGCACAAAACCAGCAAGAGTTTCACACTTGGTGCCTAATGTTGGAAACATCATGTGGAGGTGGAGCTAGGAGGCGCAGGACAGTGTGCACTTTGCAGGGCATCTAGCTGGTTCAACACCCTTGGGAACACTTTAACTTCTACAGGCAAAAGTGGAAAGTTCCACAGTTCACAACAGCAGCACCTGTAGTAGAAAAGAGATGCATTAAAATAAAATAAAATCTGAACTTAGTATTTTTTATTCTTTCTTTGTTATGGCTGTTCTTTGCAGAAGAAATAGTGTCTTTAGATGAGACCAAATGAGCATTAAGACACCGAATCTCCTTTCATGATCTTATGCGGACATAAGATTAGTAGTGATATTAATAATTGCAAGGACTGGTGGTGGACAAAACCTCTTGATAACTGCAACATTAAAAGCGACAATGTCTTGCGGCCTCTGAGAGAACATGCCCACTTCAGAGACTCCCCTCTGAGGCTGGAGGGACAGCACCCTCTCTGGAGCAGGCAGGATGAACAGTACCTTCTCTGGAAGGACAGCACCCTCTCTGGAGCAGGTTGGAGAGGCAATACTCTCCTTGGAGCAGCCTGCAGGAACAACACCATTTCTAGAGCTGGCTGAAGGGATAACACCTTCTCTGGAGCTGGCTGGAGAAACAGCACCCTCTCTGTAGCAGACTGGAGGGACAGCACACTCTTGAGCAGGCTGGAGGGACAACAGTCTTTCTGGAGAAGTCTGCACCAACAGCAGTCTCTCTGGAGAAGGCTGGTGGGGCAGCATTGTCTCTGGAGAGACTACACCATCTCTAGAACTGGCAGGAAGAACAGCACCTTCTCTGAAGGGAGAGCACCCTCGCTGGAGCAGACTGGAGGGACAACATCCTCTGTGGAGCTCGCTGAAGGGATTACACCTTCTCTGGAGCTGGCTGGAGAAAAAGCACCCTCTCTGTAGCAGACTGGAGGGACAGCACACTCTTGAGCAGGCTGGAGGGACATCAATCACTCTGAAGCTGGCTGGAAGGACATCTGTCTCTCTGGAGAAGGCTGCAGAGACAACAGTCTTTCTGGAGAAGTCTGGACCAACAGCAGTCTCTCTGGAGAAGGCTGGTGGGACAGCATTTTCTCTGGAGCAGGCTGGAGGGACATCAATCACTCTGAAGTGGAGCACCTGTCTCTCTGCAGAAGGATGGTGGGAACAAAGGCTTTCTACAGTTCTGGGTGTCTCGGTAGGCCAGACTTTAGTCTTACATGCAAGATGTGAAACAATGAATTTTTGCCATAATCTGATTTTTAGGGAGCAGTGCCCGATGCGCCTTAAGGCTAACATCTGCTTATTGAATGTTATCAAGGGATGGAGTCTCCACCCAGCAAAAATTATTATATGAACTGGATTCAATTAGGGCTGAGAAATATTTCAGCAAGTTAGGTACCACATTCTGAAGCTGAATGAGTAGTGATGAATCTGGTTTAATTGAAGCAGCCATAGTTTCAGCTGGTCATTCTTTTTCGATAAACTGTGTGTCTGTAATGGTTGATGAGGAGTCAGAAGTAGACAAAAGATTATGCTGTTTATTTCTATACAAACATACACTGGGGAGGAAAGAGTGGGATCCTGAGGCTGAAGAATCTAGCACGGCATAAACAGTGATGAACAGTATATAGTATACAGTGTATATCCAGGATAAAATCTTAGCCAGATAACAAAAATAACAAAGTAACACAATCAGGGTATGGCAGGATATGAATAGAATCACAATCTCTAAAGTTCAGGTAATACACAATGAGCTGCAGGCAAATTCCCAGGAGGAGCTAAACACTTACAATGCTAGAAGTTTGTAAACACATATTAAAATGATGAGAAGATTGCTGGAGAAAAAAACCTAATGTTGGAAGTTACAGACAAACCCTGAGACTGAGAAAATGTTAACAGCCAGGACCGTGGACACAAGGTAAACAGAAATCTGGATTATGGAATGTCTATTGGTTTGAATAACAGGAGCCTGGAACATCAGCAGAACAATGTTTATGGGTAACAATTATTGACCAGCAGAGTGAGAGGCTGGAATATAAAGTCAGTGAAGCAGGTGCAGGGGTTCAAAAGGAGGGAAGGATATTAACTTACACAGTGAAAGGTCCAAAGTTTACAACAGTAGCACCTCTGATAGAACAGAGGTATGGCAAGAGCTTCATAAAAATAATAACAGTGCTTACAGTACCGTACTGTTATGTAATGGTCAAGATATAGATAGGAGCAACAGCAGTCACATCCAACACAGCTTTTATTCAGCATGAAGACCACCGTACACCAGAAGCAGACAAGAAGTGACTTTATATTCATAAGTGCTCAATGTTGTTTTTCATATCTCCACCAAGTGACCTTGTCTGGATCCTGGCATGTTGGCCACCCTGTTTGGTATATGTATAGTTACTATTCACTTTCTGGAAAGCAGAGCAACATGTGAACACTATAGGCCTCCCTCCCCCCAACCAGTCTTAACATTAAATCAATGAGCATGCAGACAGCAGTTAGATAAGGCCTATTTCCTTCTTGCCAGCTCTGACATTAAATTAACAAATAGTCAATATTAAATTGATAGCATTCAACTTTAATAAAATGGCCTAATTCCCCATATGACCAACATTACAGTTGCCTCGCACATTGCATCAATACACTTACACATTACATGAATACACCAACATATTAAATGAATAGCCTCAAATTACAATAATACCCATAAGAACACAATAACCAGTATACAATTATTGCCCTCCAATAATAAAACTATTCAGAGGCCATCAAGATTCAATGAGAATCCAATCCTCAGTCATGAGGTGACCAAGTCTACCGACAAGCATCCAATACTCCAAAATTAATGGAAGTTTAACGTGCAATAATATACAGTGCCACAGCATAGTAAAAGTGTGGCCATACTCAACAAATCAAAATAACATGAATAGCCAGCACTAAATGAATTATCACCCAAAAGTATGAATTAATGCAAACCATTATTTTATTGCCTTTTTTGAAGAGTGTAGATGTCCTATAAATGAAAGTTTTATCGCCTTTTTAGGTCTTTTACCAAGATATTGCAATCGATGTGTATATACGAATTTTCAATTTCTAGCTGAAAAAATGCCACCACAATTGCAATTATGATGCAGCAGAATAACAAAGGCAATATGATGGATTATGTCCATCACAGATGCAATAAATCCTTCCTAACTGCTACCACAATGACTGGTACTTGAAGCTTAGCTTGTGAACTACACCGTGCCAATCACTGTGCTGAATGGCATGGAGGAGACAAGATATAATAAAAAAAAATGTAAGCAAAAAGAGTAAACAAAGTAGGAGGTATTCTTGATTGAAGACAGATGAAAAGAAAAGCCAAAAAATGAGTTTTAACATTTAGGTGGAAGTTTTTATTTGAATAAAGGTTTTTAAAATCTGTTTGCACATTATACAAGGGCCCTGGTTGGCGACACAGTTGCCAATTCCAGAGTCACATTTGTTCCCCTACGGCCCCAAAGGCAACCATGCTAATAAAATGCTGATTGTATTTGTAGTGGTATTTTTTTGGTCACCTCTAATTGTGATAGGGCTATTTAAAACAGTGCTAGCTAGCCAAACCTTCCTAGTTCAAAGGTTATTCAAAATAAATTGTTACATGGTGGGGGTTGCGATTGTGCACGATATTAAGAACACTGATTATGGTCACCTAGGTCTTCCACATCTAGTCATTGTGAGGAGCACATACATTAAGGCTTGCATATGAATGGTGGAAAAATTTTAAATCCCAGATTTGGGTGTTCAGTTTCACTTATGTGGAGAAAACCCCATAAACTTAACAGAAGAGGAATTGTGGTGGTACACGTAGAGCCACAATAATTATTAAATAGTATTCCCACGCAAAGGCGATAGCAGTATTATTGCCTGCAGTAACTCTGATATATAATAAGTTATCTCCAGCAATAGGACTTTTAGCCCTTTGATAAATGGCCCCCAAATTCTGTAAAGTTGTCTTTTTAAAAAAGATAACATACTGTGACATTTTGGTTAATATAAACCATGTTATGTTGAAATCATAGCTAACATCCCAGTGACCTTATACAAAACATTATATAATTATTTCTCATAAAGATAATTTGTTACCTGTATCTAGACACAAGGTTAATAGTTCTTACACATGAGATTTATTTTTGTTTGTATATAGAGAATCAATACAAATATCTTCATTCTTTCATAATGACAGCAACTTTATTATATGATGGCCTGTAATTATTTAGACCTGAGCATGAAATGAAAGGTAACCATGGGACTGGCAGATATCACCAGCTAGAGAATTATCCAGTTTTATAGGTTAAATGGTTTGAATTACAAAACATTTAGTGAAATCCCTGTTCTGTGATTAGTCAAAACTACACTATTAATTGTTACAGAGGCCTCATTATATTAACAGATAAAGGTGTCTGTGATAAGGCATAGAGTGACAGGTATGTATGAATTGATTAACATTGTATAGATTACAGTACAGTGTAGTAAATATAACAGTGACGTTCAACAAAACTATATTCAGTTGTTGAAGTGAAAATGTAGAAGTGGCGGTATGGAAATGTAGTAGTGTCAGTATGGAGATCGTAAGTGAATGGAATTTGATAGTTTGAAGGCAGTAGGACAGTGTTTCCAAAAACCAGTCCCAAGAAACCCTAACTGGGCATGATTTCCCGGTCACAAGTGAAATAATGATACCACCTGTAGATATCTCAAAATGCGTCAGTCAATAATGAACACACCTGTGCTGAAGTCAAGAGATATGGAAAACATGCGCTGTTAGAGGTCCCTGAGGACTGCCGTTGGAGAAGTGGCGGTATGACATACCACTGTATACCAACCCTCTTCGTACACTGACAATAATAATGAATGGTGTTAATAGTATGCTTTAAAAACATATTTAGAGCTGTCCGAACATAGATCAACAAGCACTGAAGCGTTGTAGAGCAGTGGTGCACAAACATTGTGTCAGCTGGTACCTGAAATGTCATTGTGCATGTGTGGGATCATCTCTTTTTGAAAGCACAAAAGAGATGATTTCAACATAATGAAATGTATCACAATCAGGAGATGAAGGAAGAAATTCCTGGGACCTCACATTATAGTTCCGACCAAAGTATAAACAGACTATGGAGTGTTTCAGTTGTTAATTTTTTTATTTATTTTAAAAATAAGGCTTATTACACAAATAACAAAATAAAATCAATATATAGGACATCTGATGATTCACATCCATGTCTTAGGAACATATCTGTGCAATCTATAGCATTATATCTATATATATAGCATGATATTTATCCCAGTTTGAAGGTAATTCAGACATAATATGAGTCATTGTTGGAGAGTTGGATTGGTGCACTTTAACAGATTGAACATTTTAAATTTTCCAGCAAGTGTAGTATCTAACAAATATATATATATATATATATATATATATATATATATATATATATATATATATATATATAATCTATTTAAAATCCAAATATTGACTGCTTGCTTAAATAAAAGTTCATAGCTTAGTCTAGGGGGTATATTGGGAATTTAAAGTGGCCTCACATGGTAGGTGTGGCTAAATTATCAGTAGATGTGGTAAAATCAACAAGTGTTAGGGAGACGGTGAGGGTGCTACCATATATTTGGATGTGGAAGTAGTCAGCACGCAAGGGGAGTGTAGCTATCGCTTTAGACAATTTTAGGCCATACTCCAATCACTTCCCCTTCAAACTCATTGGCTGTCTCTCTCCTGCCTGCAGCTTTCACTACCTGCTGGTATCTTAAGCTCAGTTGCTGCTTGGCCCCTTCCCCACCCTGTTCCCTCATTGAAATCATGGACTGTCATAAGTCTCCTTTGCGCTCAAATATGATATGAATGTTGTTGCTCTCTGTGTGGTACGGGCCGGTTCTGGGTATGCGCAGAGTATTTGTGCGGATTATACATACAAAGTCGCTGTTTACGCCCCTTAATGAATCAGGTCCTAAATGAGTGCAGGTTAAAAAAAACGAGCGCATGGTTACCTTACCTCTTTGTCTGGCCAGTCTTTGAAAATGTGTGTATGGCTTTCAGTTTCACTAATGTGGATTTTTTTAAAAAAAAAAAAGTTTAAAAACAGATCAAATCAATTAGAGAAAAAACAATTCATCTTTATACATTTAAACATTATTTTAGTCTGTTATCACCATCTTGAGATTATTTTAAAATAATAGGTTTTGTGACCATAAAATACAGCCATAATATTTGTTAAACTTACTGTTGAATCTAACAGCCTGCAAAAACCCCTGAAAAAATTTCAATGAGGGCAGCCTGAGTAGCAGTGTCTCAAAACCCCATTAGCGTGTGTGTTAATGACGTTTTGAACTTGATGAATAGGACCCATAAGATTGTGTCTACCTGCCATCCTCATGTTCAGCAATGTGACATTGAACACAGTTGTGCTTCCATTCATCCAGATCGCTTCTGATTGGCAGCCACTAGGACTTCATCAGAAACCTCTGCAGGAGGAGTAAGGTAAGGGGTGAAGAGGGAAAAATGAGGAAGGGGGAGTCGGGAGAAGGTGCAGGGCAATAGGAAAATTAGAATGTGAGGAACAAAAGGGAAAGTGGAGACAGACAAACAGAAAGGAGGAGAAAGAAATTACATACACCCACAATGCAGTGATACACAAAGGGTAGAAACAAAGAGAGACAAATGGGAAGACAGATGTGCACATACAAAATTAGCAGCAGACACATAAAGATGGGGAAAGATAGGAACAGCTGCACACAAAGGGAGAGGGGGCAGAGGAACACATGGGAATATAGAGGGAGAGAGATAGACATAGACATGGGAAAGGGTGAGAAACTGGCATAGATGGATAGTGAGATTGACACAAAGAGAGAAGGGGGAGAGTGACTGGCAAAGAGAGAGGAAGGGGAAAGATTCTGGTACTGTTGGGAACGGCAGAGAAGGTGGCACAGCCAGGAGAGAAAAGTGACATACCAAAAGAGAGTGATACTCCATAAAGACATGATAGGGTAACATGAAGATGTAGACTTAATTACTGTATTTGCCAGTGTTAGGGGGCACTAAGTGTGGTGGCCGAGTACTGATGGGATTTCCTTCCCTTAACTTGTCCTCCAGACACGAATCAGGTTCTTTTTTGGTCGGATATCCGGTGGTCAGGAGATAAATTCTTCAATGAAAGGGACAAGGATTGGACAAATAACTTGGGTTCATTAATAATGCGGTAAAGATAATTTTTGTAAGCCACCGCGCCACTGACCCCTTCAACTCAATGGTAATGACAAAATATTCATTTGATCAACATAGAGCACAATAGCATTTAACATATAATAATAAATCAATTTTCAGGTAAATCACTTAACATTAATATTCAACTAAAACATTTGGTGCACCAATATTATCCCTGGTAACGTTACCATATTTTACACTCAGTCCTGGGTTGAACTGTGCACAGGAATTTAGTAGAAGTGCTGCACGTGGTTGGGGCCCATAAATTACTTTTTCATGCCAAATAAACTGATGATCTTTTGTATTTCACAGTCTCTTTATTTTCTCTCCTCTCACACTGTTCTCAGTACATAGCTCAGTCTGTTTAGTGTGATGTCACAGATCTCTATACTGCTTATTTGTTTTCAGTACTTTCCTTTTTACTCACACCTCTCTTTGGCTCACTTCTTATCTTCTCTTCTTACACTTACTTCACTTTTAATCTGCTTATATATCACTTTGTCCGATTTTCATTCTGTCCCTATTTTTCTCTCTCAGTCTATGCAGACACAGGGATCTCTCTCCCTCAGAAGTCTAGAACTTTCCTCTTCCCACTGCCTTCTGGGAGTTCAGTTATTACCAAAGTTAGTGGACTTGTTGCTATGCCACACACTCCTCCTTCATGTTACTCCCGGTAACCACCAACCACTCCCAACTGTCACTTCTCCCTAAAGAATTATTTTTTTTTTTTTTAAATCTTTATAAACACTTTTAACAATTAACAAATTAAATTAACAAAGTAAAAAAATATAGATACACTCCAGGGTACTCAGATTTTGGGGCACCACATTCACCCCCGCTTTTTCAGGTGCGTGTCCTCACGCATTAAGACATAAAGGTGGTTGTTCTTTATCAACTCAAATCACACATCTACAACATTTATAATAGCAAACATTTTCAATGACAACAGTTTTAATATACATTATATACATTATATACAACAGTTTCAGTGAGAAAGATCTCAAATCCTGATACCGCCAATAGTAGCTCGAAAGGGTCGGTGGGCAGCTGAGGCAAAGTCTCTTGTCTATCATCTGGTTCTTCGTCCCAGTCATCCCTTGATGTTTCTTCTTGAGGACGATGCTTCCTTCTGACAGCCGATAGGCCTGCGCATCCCAGTCGTAGTCTTTCTGCTGCCATTTGTAGAAGAACGGAGGATGGCGTCTGTGCTGGACAGGTCTCTGCTGAGAGGACACTTCTTCTGCTCTCTCTCCCTCGCTCACTTGCTCTGTACTTACTTCCCCACCAGATTCTGCAGCATTCTCTCCTCTTGGCCGGTAGAAACGTCTGCGGAACCTTCGTCGGTAGGGTGCAAATCTGCTTCCTTTTACTGGTACACCACCAGGGCCAGTCACGTTTGCTGCCTCGGCACCCTTCTCTCCGTCCACAACATCAAATTCCACAGTCTCCCCGTCTCCAACACTGCGCAGAAACTTCCGTGGGTTATTTCGCTTTATTGCTGTCTGGTGGACAAAGACATCTTCTTTGGTGTCATTTCTGTTGATGAAGCCATATCCATTCCGCACATTAAACCACTTGACAGTACCCAAAACCTTTACATGGGAACCAGCGGACTTTTGGTAACCTTGTAGGAGCCGAACAGTATGTTGAAAGGCCTGATGACCGGGGGAAGCCGCTTGGGTTAATTTACCCTTCAAAGTCGCCACTAGCTCATCCGGGCATCTTTGCAGCACATTCATCCCCAGGATGATGGGGACTATGTTCCCTTCACAAGGGGCGGTGACAAGACAGCCTTGTCTTGGCAACAAGGTCGCTCCGATCTGGATGTCCGCTTCCCAATACCCTTCACACGCAATCTCGAGGCCGTTACTGGCGGTCAGCTGCAGCCAGGTTGGGGGTGGTGATAACAGCTGCTTTTTGCCCCAAATAGTTGTGGAATGTAGGGAGCCGGATGGTCGTAATCTGTGACCCCATGTCAAGCATAGCCAGGGTCTCCACTCCATTAATTGTAACGGGTAACGTGGGACATTGTCCGATGAACTGGGGCCTCCAGTTTTCGGGATCCGGATCTATTCCCGGGGCTCGCCCCGAGATTCGGCCCTCAATCTCGGGGTGTTGGAGTTTAAATGTTCATTTTGGTCGCAGTTTCTTTCTATGTGTCCTATCCCATGGCACCGGCGGCATATCGGGCGCCCTTGACTATCAAATTGGTTGGGCGATCGCCATACATACTCGCGAGGTGGTTCCCACCTGCCTTGGGCTGGTCTTTGTCTTTCGGGCCTCCACTTTGGTTCCTCATAGGTGGGTGCCGGTGGCCTCACCATTTTGCGCATATCTCGCTAGATTTCTACCATTCCGACAGCCAGCTCCTTCATTTGCCTTTTGAGCGTTTGCATTGGGTCTCCGGTGGGATACTGACCGCTCTGTATTACCGATTCTTGGGCCCGTGTTGATTTTTCTGTGCTGCTTGCCATGGCTCCCGTCGAGCTTGCACTTTCTCTGAAGCCCACCAATTCTGGGTATTCTTCTTCACTTCCCCGTTGGTTACCGACAATGGCGATGGCGGTCTCTTTAAACTCTCGGAAGGTTTTGCCTGGCATCTGTGCTTTCATCAGTCGTAGCTGAATCTTATTGCTTTCTTGGGCGACTCCTTCTACGAACTGTACGGTTAGGGCTTCGTCCGCGTTTCGTACTTCCTCTTTGTCCACTGCCTGAATGGCTCTTAACATCTCTTGTAGGCTCAGGGCATAGTCCCGCAGTGTCTCGTTCGGTTGTTGCTTGCGAGCATATAGTTTCATCTTCAACTCCGGAAGAGTTCTTGTCTCAAACGTTGTGGAATTTTTTTTTAAAACTTGTGCCGCTTCTTTCTTGTCGTTCATCGGCCATGAGATTACTTCTCTGAGCGCCGACCCTGTGAGTTGCCCTATTAAGATCTCCACTTTCTGCTGTTCATTCAACGGGTATAGACGGAACATGGATTCCAGTTTGTTCTCGAATTCTGTGAATGAACTCATCTGTAGCTTGTCATTGTCCCCGCTGTACTTCGGGAGCCATGGGGCCCCGAGATAGTATGGTAGGGTTATGGGCCCTGCCGGTTGCTGATCCATTTTTTACTGAGGGTATTACTCTCCTGATGCACTCGGATCCTGTTCGGTTTGACGCCAAAGTTATGTGGTGGCTGAGTACTGATGGGATTTCCTTCCCTTACCTTGTCCTCCAGACACGAGTCAGGTTCTTTTTTGGTCGGATATCCGGTGGTCAGGAGATAAATTCTTCAATGAAAGGGACAAGGATTGGACAAATAACTTGGGTTCATTAATAATGCGGTAAAGATAATTTTTGTAAGCCACCGCGCCACTGACCCCTTCAACTCAATGGTAATGACAAAATATTCATTTGATCAACATAGAGCACAATAGCATTTAACATATAATAATAAATCAATTTTCAGGTAAATCACTTAACATTAATATTCAACTAAAACATTTGGTGCACCAATATTATCCCTGGTAACGTTACCATATTTTACACTCAGTCCTGGGTTGAACTGTGCACAGGAATTTAGTAGAAGTGCTGCACGTGGTTGGGGCCCATAAATTACTTTTTCATGCCAAATAAACTGATGATCTTTTGTATTTCACAGTCTCTTTATTTTCTCTCCTCTCACACTGTTCTCAGTACATAGCTCAGTCTGTTTAGTGTGATGTCACAGATCTCTATACTGCTTATTTGTTTTCAGTACTTTCCTTTTTACTCACAACTCTCTTTGGCTCACTTCTTATCTTCTCTTCTTACACTTACTTCACTTTTAATCTGCTTATATATCACTTTGTCCGATTTTCATTCTGTCCCTATTTTTCTCTCTCAGTCTATGCAGACACAGGGATCTCTCTCCCTCAGAAGTCTAGAACTTTCCTCTTCCCACTGCCTTCTGGGAGTTCACAGTTATTACCAAAGTTAGTGGACTTGTTGCTATGCCACACACTCCTCCTTCATGTTACTCCCGGTAACCACCAACCACTCCCAACTGTCACTTCTCCCTAAAGAATTATTTTTTTTTTTTTTAAATCTTTATAAACACTTTTAACAATTAACAAATTAAATTAACAAAGTAAAAAAATATAGATACACTCCAGGGTACTCAGATTTTGGGGCACCACATTCACCCCTGCTTTTTCAGGTGCGTGTCCTCACGCATTAAGACATAAAGGTGGTTGTTCTTTATCAACTCAAATCACACATCTACAACATTTATAATAGCAAACATTTTCAATGACAACAGTTTTAATATACATTATATACATTATATACAACAGTTTCAGTGAGAAAGATCTCAAATCCTGATACCGCCAATAGTAGCTCGAAAGGGTCGGTGGGCAGCTGAGGCAAAGTCTCTTGTCTATCATCTGGTTCTTCGTCCCAGTCATCCCTTGATGTTTCTTCTTGAGGACGATGCTTCCTTCTGACAGCCGATAGGCCTGCGCATCCCAGTCGTAGTCTTTCTGCTGCCATTTGTAGAAGAACGGAGGATGGCGTCTGTGCTGGACAGGTCTCTGCTGAGAGGACACTTCTTCTGCTCTCTCTCCCTCGCTCACTTGCTCTGTACTTACTTCCCCACCAGATTCTGCAGCATTCTCTCCTCTTGGCCGGTAGAAACGTCTGCGGAACCTTCGTCGGTAGGGTGCAAATCTGCTTCCTTTTACTGGTACACCACCAGGGCCAGTCACGTTTGCTGCCTCGGCACCCTTCTCTCCGTCCACAACATCAAATTCCACAGTCTCCCCGTCTCCAACACTGCGCAGAAACTTCCGTGGGTTATTTCGCTTTATTGCTGTCTGGTGGACAAAGACATCTTCTTTGGTGTCATTTCTGTTGATGAAGCCATATCCATTCCGCACATTAAACCACTTGACAGTACCCAAAACCTTTACATGGGAACCAGCGGACTTTTGGTAACCTTGTAGGAGCCGAACAGTATGTTGAAAGGCCTGATGACCGGGGGAAGCCGCTTGGGTTAATTTACCCTTCAAAGTCGCCACTAGCTCATCCGGGCATCTTTGCAGCACATTCATCCCCAGGATGATGGGGACTATGTTCCCTTCACAAGGGGCGGTGACAAGACAGCCTTGTCTTGGCAACAAGGTCGCTCCGATCTGGATGTCCGCTTCCCAATACCCTTCACACGCAATCTCGAGGCCGTTACTGGCGGTCAGCTGCAGCCAGGTTGGGGGTGGTGATAACAGCTGCTTTTTGCCCCAAATAGTTGTGGAATGTAGGGAGCCGGATGGTCGTAATCTGTGACCCCATGTCAAGCATAGCCAGGGTCTCCACTCCATTAATTGTAACGGGTAACGTGGGACATTGTCCGATGAACTGGGGCCTCCAGTTTTCGGGATCCGGATCTATTCCCGGGGCTCGCCCCGAGATTCGGCCCTCAATCTCGGGGTGTTGGAGTTTAAATGTTCATTTTGGTCGCAGTTTCTTTCTATGTGTCCTATCCCATGGCACCGGCGGCATATCGGGCGCCCTTGACTATCAAATTGGTTGGGCGATCGCCATACATACTCGCGAGGTGGTTCCCACCTGCCTTGGGCTGGTCTTTGTCTTTCGGGCCTCCACTTTGGTTCCTCATAGGTGGGTGCCGGTGGCCTCACCATTTTGCGCATATCTCGCTAGATTTCTACCATTCCGACAGCCAGCTCCTTCATTTGCCTTTTGAGCGTTTGCATTGGGTCTCCGGTGGGATACTGACCGCTCTGTATTACCGATTCTTGGGCCCGTGTTGATTTTTCTGTGCTGCTTGCCATGGCTCCCGTCGAGCTTGCGCTTTCTCTGAAGCCCACCAATTCTGGGTATTCTTCTTCACTTCCCCGTTGGTTACCGACAATGGCGATGGCGGTCTCTTTAAACTCTCGGAAGGTTTTGCCTGGCATCTGTGCTTTCATCAGTCGTAGCTGAATCTTATTGCTTTCTTGGGCGACTCCTTCTACGAACTGTACGGTTAGGGCTTCGTCCGCGTTTCGTACTTCCTCTTTGTCCACTGCCTGAATGGCTCTTAACATCTCTTGTAGGCTCAGGGCATAGTCCCGCAGTGTCTCGTTCGGTTGTTGCTTGCGAGCATATAGTTTCATCTTCAACTCCGGAAGAGTTCTTGTCTCAAACGTTGTGGAATTTTTTTTTAAAACTTGTGCCGCTTCTTTCTTGTCGTTCATCGGCCATGAGATTACTTCTCTGAGCGCCGACCCTGTGAGTTGCCCTATTAAGATCTCCACTTTCTGCTGTTCATTCAACGGGTATAGTCGGAACATGGATTCCAGTTTGTTCTCGAATTCTGTGAATGAACTCATCTGTAGCTTGTCATTGTCCCCGCTGTACTTCGGGAGCCATGGGGCCCCGAGATAGTATGGTAGGGTTATGGGCCCTGCCGGTTGCTGATCCATTTTTTACTGAGGGTATTACTCTCCTGATGCACTCGGATCCTGTTCGGTTTGACGCCAAAGTTATGTGGTGGCTGAGTACTGATGGGATTTCCTTCCCTTACCTTGTCCTCCAGACACGAGTCAGGTTCTTCTTCGGTCGGATATCCGGTGGTCAGGAGATAAATTCTTCAATGAAAGGGACAAGGATTGGACAAATAACTTGGGTTTATTAATAATGTGGTAAAGATAATTTTGGTAAGCCACCGCGCCACTGACCCCTTCAACTCAATGGTAATGACAAAATATTCATTTGATCAACATAGAGCACAATAGCATTTAACATATAATAATAAATCAATTTTCAGGTAAATCATTTAACATTAATATTCAACTAAAACATTTGGTGCACCAATATTATCCCTGGTAACGTTACCATATTTTACACTCAGTCCTGGGTTGAACTGTGCACAGGAATTTAGTAGAAGTGGTGCACGTGGTTGGGGCCCATAAGTTACTTTTTCACGCCAAATAAGTTGATGATCTTTTGTATTGCACAGTCTCTTTTGTGTGTATTCATAGACCTCTCTATTTTCTCTCCTCTCACACTGTTCTCAGTACATAGCTCAGTCTGTTTAGTGTGATGTCACAGATCTCTATACTGCTTATTTGTTTTCAGTACTTTCCTTTTTACTCACACCTCTCTTTGGCTCACTTCTTATCTTCTCTTCTTACACTTACTTCACTTTTAATCTGCTTATATATCACTTTGTCCGATTTTCATTCTGTCCCTATTTTTCTCTCTCAGTCTATGCAGACACAGGGATCTCTCTCCCTCAGAAGTCTAGAACTTTCCTCTTCCCACTGCCTTCTGGGAGTTCACAGTTATTACCAAAGTTAGTGGACTTGTTGCTATGCCACACACTCCTCCTTCCTGTTACTCCCGGTAACCACCAACCACTCCCAACTGTCACTTCTCCCTAAAGAAAATATATATATATATATATATATTTTAAATCTTTATAAACACTTTTAACAATTAACAAATTAAATTAACAAATTAAAAACATATAGATACACCCCAGGGTACTCAGATTTTGGGGCACCACACTAAGCAAATGCTCATACTCTAACTGACCCTTCACCCCCTCTCCAGATGTATAGTGCCAGTGCCTATGTATTTAATTTGGTTTTCACATTGACCATGCCGGTGATCCAAATGCCTCCAGCAGCCATTGGGCACTGGCAGATCTTAATTGGCAGAAGCCGGTTCTGTCCAGGCCAGCAGCAAATTTAAATTTAGAGTAGTACTACTTTTACTGTTTAAATTATCCAACAAATTTGGCTGTGGCAGGGGGTGGGAGGAGAGGGAAGAGGATGAAGAGGTGCAATTAGGTATAGCATATTTATTAAGGTGGCTGCCCCAGGTGAGGCCTCTGGCCAATCTGCCCCTTTGCTTCTGTCTAGTGACCAGTAGACTCTGACAGTCTAATTGATCCAATGAGTCATCTTGTGCAAATTAAATTATATATTTGTACTGGCAACCATTATGCATGTAAATGGAATTCTCATTCCTTTAATAAGGTAATTGCTTGCTTAAAATTATCCCTAACTATTCTCAAGGGTGAAATTGTAAGATTCTGCCTCAATAAATGCTCATAATATGTTCTGAATACCAAGTGAGGTAGGCAGTCACATAAAGGCAATGTCACATACCGGACCCTGTGCGCTTAACTGGGAGTCACCACCACTCCTCTCTGTGCTGAGGTATCACATCCGTCCAGGGGCGGACACCCTCTTGCATGCGGGTCTGCACAGACCAGTATTTTATCTTCTCTGGAATTCAGCCATAGGCTGATAACCTGTTGCTCCCACTCACGACTCTCAGGTATTTAAGGCACCTGTGTCTCTCCCAAATTGCCAGATCTTCTTGTCCTTCAGCGTGTTCAGTTGGGGAATAGTTGGCTTCCTGCAGTTACCTTTCAACCTGGAAAACCTGAGTCTCCAGCTTCTCAGCTTTATCTAAACAATCCAGACATCCTCAATTTGCAGTCATCCATCAACCTGGAAAACCAAAGTCTCCAGCTTCTCAGCTTTATCTGGCAATCCAGACATCATAAATCTGCAGTCATCTAGCAACTTGAGAAACCAGAATCACCAGCTTACCAATTTACCTGGCAATCAAGACATCCTATACCTGCAGTTACCCATAGTACCTGGGTAACCAGAGTCTCCAACCTTCCAGGTGTCCTGGTCATCCTGTTAACTCCACCAGTACTAAGCCTACACAATCTCCGCCTGGAGTCGCCTGATGCCCACCCAGAGAACTGAGATCTGCGGGGTTGAATTAACCAATACCAAACCTCCTTGCGGAGGTCCCTGGTTAATATCTTCACCCCGTTAGATCCCGCATCTCCGTGGGAATGGCAGTACTAAACCATGCAGATCGCAAAGGATCTGAAAAGTCTTGTCTCTAGTGTGATAGGCAGGGCTGGTGTGAGTTCGCTGGGTGCATTAGGTGCTCCCACATGGTACACTTCCCTTCAAGCCTCTCTATTAGAAACCCCATGTGGAGCAAATGATGCAGGCATCTAGTGCTCATCTGTGTCAGACTTGGAGTATGTCGCTTGGCTGGGACATCATAGTCCAACACTACATTCCCAGCCCAACACTGACATGCAGGAGCAGCAGCCAATAGCTTCACAACTAAATCACTAAACGTTGCCTCCAGTGGTAGTGCCAGCCCTGCACACATGGTTGTCAAGTTAATAGCATTCCCAGAAGTGTCAGTTCCTTAACTAAAGAAATTCAGACAGTGGGGTCTCTTTATTAAATACGGGGCTAATAATTTAATGACAAGGTAAGTTAGGGGAAGGAGGTCTATTTATTAAATGTGGGTGTTATTGATTTTCCTGCCTAGTTGCAGGTATGGATACCTAGGCTCATAGCTCGTTGTTCAGCATTCCAGGAGGTGAATAATAGTAATCCCTTTTCCAAAAAAAGCCCCAACATGCTGGGTTTCAGCCAAGCAGCATCAGAACTTAAGATACCAGAAGCAGCATTAGATAGTCAAAGCTGTAAGAACAGATAGGAGAAAGTAGCACAGTCTCAAAGCTGTACTGTTTCAGGAAGGACAGTCCTGAGTGAGAACTTTGTTGTGATAGCAGGGAGAGGCGGGAGATACGTTTCCCCCTTCACACTGCCCTTCAAATGTGCCCCAGCCATAAGTCCTTAACTGTGTCCAGTGGAGGAAGGGTCAGAGTCCTGCACTTGACTGCACAGCTCATGCTGCTGCTTTATGATGTGGGTGGTCTGTTCATAGCACCAGTGATATTATCAGTGGGAGTCACTAGTGCTCTGCACAGAGTTCCTTCTCACATGACAGGTGGGGACTGCTGTGCCACTGGACACTGTAGCAGTTAGGAACTGGTATTCCTCAGGGAAGCAGCTTACTACAAATGTAGTACACAGCTAACAAATATTGAGTTACTAGAACACTGGAGGGTTTTTATGTGGTAGAGGAGGAGGTGCCTGGAGTGAGGGAATATTATCCAAAATAAGTTTTAAGATTTAAAAAAAAATACTGTCTGTCAGCAAGTATAATCCTCATAACTCGTAACACTATCGCCCACTCTGCTTTGTGAGTTCATATTGTAAACTGATGTTATATTGCATGTACCATGTAGTTTAGAGAATCAGTGGTGGGCAGCATACGGGAGGCTCTTTATTTTGAGAAATAAGGGGTGACACAAAGAGATTGTTACCACTTCAGTGAGCAAGCACGCTAGAGTGACTTCATGTGTGCACCTATGTGGCTGTTTAGTGGATCTCACTGGCTTATGCTAGTAGTAGACACACAGCAGCCTGAGAGAATATATGCCACAATTATCCTGCAAAACCCAACAGAGTCATTATGGTTGCTACCTACTGCACTATTTCTCATATAAATATATTTATGTAAACATGTAGGAGGTCGTACCATGGGCAATATACCATGTCCTAGCCCCCCAAACTACAAGTTGCGAGTCTAAATATTACAATAAACAACAGTCAGAATGTTTTAGTATGTTTCTGTAAAGCTTCATCATTACTGATATTTTTCAAATGATCTTAGAAGCCTTGATTTATTGTGCAGTGCTGCATTTTACTTTCCAAATTCATTAAAGTGAAGCATTGTAAGGAGTCTGGTGTGTTCTTTCTCAGCAGCACCAACATATCTTGTCAAGATAAGGACCTGTAAGTAAAATCCGCAGAAGCCACATTCAGGTCTAATCTGATGCCCTCGAGGAATTGTCATGAGCAATTTCTAAGAACAACTTGAAACCAATTTTAAAACAGCCCTAAAGCTAATCAAAAAATATATACCATAAAATGGCAAATAAATCTACATTTTGACGGACTGTCAAGCTGTTTGCTCAAGATTGCTTCTAACAAAATAATTAAGCATATATGTGTATGTATAAAGTGTCTACAAACTGCACACTGAGCTTTATGGTGGATAGTGCACAGTAAATACCTTGTTTTTTATGTCTTTCTATACTCATATACTTTGCATCCACAACAAGTTCACGTGATATATTGATACAGTAAGAGATGTAAGAGTGCACAATACAGGGGACAAATGTCTGGTACAGAAAAGACAAATAAGACTCTGGAAGTGCAATGGGCACTATATTTTGCAAACATTAAACTTAACCAAAAATATACAGAAAATGACAGGGAATTTAAATCATAGTAACAGGAGCTGTCTGTCAAATATTGGCCTGGGGGCAAGGACACAGCACTGGTCGCTGAGATAACTCAAGGACTGATTTATCATTGGGCAAATAGCCTTTCTGTTGGAGAAAATGGGTGTTATAGCCCGTCAAAATGGGCTTTGTTTTCATATTGCCTTGTATCTTATTAGGGTTACAGCAGGCAATAACCCCTATTTATCAAACATTGAGGGGGTACACTCCGTTTTGTTAACACCATGATCAGATGGTGTTATCAGAACAATACAATTTTAAAAAATGCTTTATTCTCAGAATAAAGCATTATTTTAGTGCAGTACTGTTTAAATTATATTGATTTTTTTTATAAAAAGAAAAGGTACTTGTTAAGTAAATGAGCGCCCCTGTAGCTCACTAGCACTGTGCCGCTACTTCCACTTGAGCCACTGTTTCTAAATCTCCCTCTGCTCTCCTCGAATCAGTGAATAGGTCATCATGTCAGCCAGGCAGTGGAATATGCAGTACAGATGAGCTACAGTACACTATTAATAGTGCACATCTCAATTATTCTAGATTATTAGCCACAAAAGCTCCCCAAATATATATCTAACCACAACTTTTGCCTTTGATTTTTTTCCCCCCTCAGTCTCAATATTGGTCTTTCAGGACTCCTGTAGGCTACAAGAGCCCTATAAGACCAATATTGTGTGTCAGGAAGCACAGAAAATTCAGCATCAAACAGTCAGACTGATTTAACTCAACCTGTAATGGAGACAATAAGTCAAGTGGTGGCTTGGTGGTCACCAGGGAACCGAGCAAGGTGGTATGGTCTCAGTTGCTATCCCTCCACACTTTGCGGTATCAGAGGTGACAGGCAGGTGGACGGAATCAGATGTGCATGCTGCGTAAAACACAAGCAAATAATCAGGAACTCTCTGGTGTGGATGGAATGACAAGGAACACACTGGAGTGGATAAAACAACAGGAACAGACTGATTATGGATGGATTAACCAGGAACACACCGGTGAGGATCAAATAACCAAGAACTGACTGGCATGGATGGAATAACCAGAAACACGCTGGAACAGAAGAAAATAACCATGTCAGGTGCCGTCTCCGCACTCACCATCGGTGCTAGGGACGGACGCCTTCCTTTCCTGGCAGCTTGGTCCGTTGCTAGGTAGTGGGAGCCGTCCTCCTACTTCAGGTTGTTATCATTGCTATGCGCATGTGTGTTTACTCACGTCTCCGTTTCCAAGCAACGGGATGCTTCTCTGCAATTCCTGTCGGCGGTCAGCTGTTCAGGCCGTCGCCTCCACTGCCACCAATTAGGGAATGGGCTCTACTATTTAAACCTGCCCTTAACACTAGGTAGGTGCCAGAGTATCTAGGTCTTCCTATGCTGCAGCATTCCAGCCTGTTTCCCTGCTCTCTGACTGACCTCCTTGTACTGACCCCACTTCCTCTGGTTCTGCTTCTGGATCTCCCTTCGGTCTGATTGCTCCCGCTGTATCTGACCTTTGGCTTGCTCACTTCAATTTACCTTTCCCTTTGACACTAGGTTTGCCAGAATGGTTTTTACCTCTACCTGCATGATCACGTCTGCTCACCATCCACTCTGCTGATAGCTAACTTGGAGGACCGCAACCTGCACGTCCTTTGCAGAAAACTCCACACTTCCTTGCTGGGTTCCCTGGCGAAGACCGGGGGTGTGTTTCCGCGCCTCCTAGCTTAGCAGTGCAAATATTAGCAAGTGGCCTTCAGTCCCTGTGACTCATGACAAACCAGGAACACACCTGTGTGGATGAAATAACCAGGAGCACACTAGAAGAGAATATGCAGTAGAACACACTGAGGGACCCAAGAGCCAACTAATCAGGACAATAAATTAATCTACTGGCACCATCTTGCTGTAGGTGCTATTATAATGTGGAGGCAATGCGAAAATAGGGGACAGGGAGTAGGGTCCAAATAGCAGGAGGTCTTAGTCTATATATCGGGCATGCTCATGCCCGAAAACAGCAAGTTGACGGCTGCCTTCTAAAACACTATTGGCAGTGCCAGACGAGAAGAAGATTTCTGATGCTACCTGAACCAGAAGGATGAGTGAGCTGGTCCTTGGTAATTGCATTGGATGGTCCGGTCCCGTGTGACACTGCAATTGTAAATGACAGGACTATATCCACTTCTACTGTGGCCATATCATATCACTGACACAGTATTGGTCCTACAGGACTCCCATACGCTACAATGGTGTTTGATGTAGGTGCTCTCAAAATTCAAATACCTCTTATTAAGACTAGCTAAGTTTCTCTTGTATCCCCATGCTCTGCAGGTTACAGTGTAGATAAGGGGCCCTTGAAAACAAGTTTAGCTGTCACAGGTGTAGGTGTGTATAGAATAAATTAAAAGAGATTAATAAAATGGGTTCCACACCATCTCTCAATATAACTCAATCATTTATTTAACTCCTCCAGCATTTATTTAACTCTCCTCTCTGCGTCTGACTCTGCCTTTCATAATTACTCTTGGATCCCTATCTCCTTTGTCTGGCCTTTGAGAGATTGCCTTTCCCAGCAATCTGAGCCAGTTGATCAAGTGTCCTTGTTGTTGCTGGGCACTTTGAGGAACACCTGTGCTCTGATCCTGACCAACTCCCTGATCATCTTATGTGCTTGGCATCCAGCTCCAAGCTTACCTGGACCTCCATGCTACCTGTGCCTGCAGACTATTGCTTCTACCTGGCATCCAGCTCCATGCTTCCCAGCTTATCTGATCCGCTGTGCTACTTGTCTCTGCAGACTATCACTATCACCTGGTATCCAGATCCAGGCTTCCCAGCATAACCTGGACATTCAGTCTTTCTGTACCTGCGGTTCATCTCACCTGCCTTGCCTCCAGCTCCCATGCCTCCCAGCTTAACCTGGACAATCGGACTCTCTAAATAAACCACCTTGTTTCATTTACAATACTCTCTGTGGTGTTCATACTAGAAATCCTCATACAAACTCTAAATAGTTGCAATAAATACATGTCAGTGATTCTGCTAACATTCCCTTGCCCTGGGGATGATTGTCACTCTATCCCTTCACATTTACAGTGTCATGAGCTGCTCTCCTTATCTCCCGGCATCAAGTCACTTGTATCTGGTCCTTCTCAACAGACACAGTTTTATCATCAGCTAACAGGTACTGGCCTTTATCATTAAGCTCATTTGTCCTATCTTCACCATTTCTACTCTCTAAATAGTCTGAACTGAGAGCCTCGGGTGCTATGCTTGTAAATGCACTTGATGTCTCTGCAGATCTGCATGACTCTCACTACTCTCCCAAACGGATCTTGGCCAGCGTAACTCCTGACTGCTCTCTATGTCCCCACTTTCAGTACTTGAGTCAACGTAACTGTGGTCGATCCGTAGGAAAGGTCAAGGCTATATGAACTTTTTCAAACTTGGACTCAATCAAAATGTCATATCCGAATGTACTCCCCATAATTAGGGCTCCACAGGCCTTTTTCCTGGCATTAGAGAGCATTATAAACATTCTGAGCCCGTCATTCACTCCCAATCCCGCAGCAAGGTTGTATTCCCAACTCATCTAAAATATCGTATTCAGTGTCCTAAATGGTGTTTAGCCAAAGGGTGTTACAAGTGTATGTAATTAATTTCATCAGATACACTTATCATACAACATAGTGGTATTTCTACATACATTCTGCTGATAATTTTGCACACACATTATTCACTCTAGACTGCTTCTAAAGGTACTCGTGTAATAGAACGACAGTGCTGTAACTGTTGTTGTAGCTGGAATATTACTTACTATAAAAATGACACCTGTGGTGGGATACTAATCTTGCTGAGTACTTTCTGTGTATTACAGTGACTGAGATGGTCCATTCAAAACAAAGTGCTTGGTAAAAAATGTGATATTACAGCATTAGACCATTTTATTGTCAATGATAGTTTGGCCATTGCAAACTCTCTTCTATTGGAGTCTGCAAATTTTATATTTTACATTTATATTTTGTACTGTGACTAAGTACTTAGATTACACCTTCGAATCATATTAATGTATTTTTTACTATTTTGCATATAAAACAAAATACACATTTCCTACTGAAATACCACACAAAGCTGTTACAGTTAGGGTAAGGAAACAAACATTGCATAAACATTGATGTCTGTGTAATCTGTGAACCATTGCACACATCATACTTGCCTACTCTCCCGGAATTCCGGGGGGCTACTGGACTCCCGTAAGAGTAGGTGACCTCCCGGATCCTGATTGCATTCACTATAAAATGCTGAAATTCACGGCATTGAATGGTGTGGTGGGGTTTAATGAAGTCCCATCCCTGCTATGCAATGCCATGAATTTAGGCATTTTCTTATACAGGGCGGAGCTATGGTGACTCTACGATGTCACCATGTCCCCTCCTACCGCCTGTCACATGACCTGTCTCTCTCGGGAGACAGATATCAAAAGTCGGCAAGTATGGTATACATACATGTAACACAGACAAGCTAAGATAAAAATACTAAAATGATCTGTTGTGTAACTCTGAGGGAGTTTTTTTTGTCAAAATCAATTCATAGCAATATACTGTACATACAACATAAAAGATATTTGCAAAAATGCAGTGCAAATGCTCTTATTTGATGTTATGCAAATACTCATACATATAGGAACCACTTTTTTGGAAAATGCATGGATTTTTGTAAGGGGCGTTGTATGAATTTAGTGGGCCTGTGTGCAAGAGTAATGTTTGGGCCCTCCTCTCTCATGTCACATGGGAAGCGTGGTGGGGGAACATTCCCCTTGCCACATATGCTGCCCCAACCATTCTCCCCTTGTCACATGTGTTGTGTTCCCCTGCCTCAGAGATTACAGCTGCTATGTCCTCAGAAGGAGGGCTCTAGTCTTCACAGTAGTTTCCACCAATGCTGCTCTATGTGTAAAGGCATTCTAAGCAGAGTGCTGTTGACTCCCAATGTTGTCACTGATGCTCTGCACAAACCGCTCACAACATGGATCAGCAGCATCAGCTTGGTTGTGCAGAGCAGCACTCTGACCCCTCCACCATTGGGCACCACAGCATGATAAAAGCTGTTGACATTGAGAGAGCCGCATTAATTGGAACATACCTCCAGTCTCTCCCTGCAGTCGGGAAGAAGTCCTGACAGTACTGAACTGTTAGGAAAATTAGAACTGCTCACCAGAATCAGGACAGGTGGCAGACTGAGCTGCTCCCTCCTACCTATTCTTGCAGCTTTGACCACCTGCTGCTGCTGATGTCTTAAACTCTATTGATGCTCTTCTGGATCCTGGATTCTCTGTCCCCTGTAGAAAAGCCCAATATCACACATACTCACACATAACATTAATATCACACACATAACATTAATATTACATAGACACACACAACATTAATATCACATACTCATAAGCATAGCAATGGAAATGAGAAATAAAGTTAGAAATATGCAATGATTAAAGCAGATAGCCTGACTTGTCATTGCAGACCACATGGCAATGAGGATGGCCCACACAGAGATACTACATATTAAAATGCCACGGATAGCAAGGTAAGAAGAAATCTGTAAACAGACACAAACAGAGCTGGCAAATTTCGAAAAATAGTATAGGCAGAGGGTTGGACGTGCAGCATTCCATGTCAGTAGCTTTTATGGCATGCGGGGACATGTGAGTCAAAGGCTATCATGGCAAAGGCATTTTAACGAGATTTTTTTTATTGCTATGATTTCACAGTAATTTTAAATCTAGTATACAGTAGTGGTATTTAAACTAGATATGGTCACTGACCCCCATGTTTTGGTTTTGGATCTGGATTAACGTTGTGCTTTGGTTTTGGTTTTGACAAAACTGCCCTTGCGTGTTTTGGCTTTGGTTTTGGATCTGTATTTTTTTTGAAAAAAAATAGCTAAATTTTGCTCTTTATTTGTCCCTACATTATTATTAACATAACACTAATTTCCAGTCATTTCCAGTCAATTTTGTCCACCTCACAGGTCACAATATTATTTTCATCCACTCACGGAAAAAGACTGCAGCGAGCTGGCTGGATGCTAAGCGAAAGTGCAACGACACAAACACACTGCAGTTCATAGCACATTTAGGAAACATTGCCACACAGCAGTGGCAGAAAAGAAAAGTGGTGCATGATGGAATTGTCCTTGGGCCCTCCCACCCATTTTATTGTTGAGCTGACGGGGCATGCTGCTATTTGGTAGGGGAGAGGATATTTGTGAAGTGGGCCAGAATGCTGTGCATGAGTCGAAGAGCAACCTCAAAGGAGACAGAAAGGGAAAGTGCTGAGATCTGGTTTCTGCAAAGAGCCAGGAGCCCACACTTGGTTAAATACATGGCCCCTATCATGGATGTAATAGGTCATTTTATTTTCTTCTGGGGCTGCTATGTAGGGTCGGACTGGGCCATCGGAGGGCTGGGCTAACCGTTGACCCTGATCGCTCCCCTCTCCCCTCTTTGTTGAAAATAGAAAATACTCACATGACCGTGGCGCTCCCCGGGTCCTCTCTGCTTCATTCACACTGAATGTCGGGTGTGATGTCATCAAGCCCGACATTCAGTGAGGAGCGGCGCAAGAGAGGAGTCGGCAAGAAGAGAGAAGACAGAAGACGAGAAGGAAGAAGCATGTTAGAAAAAGTAAGTGTAAGAACGGAAGCAAGGGGGAGTAAAGGCAGCATGGCAGAGAATGAAGGAGGTGCACAGACAACATAGCAGCGAGTGAAGGGGCAACGGCAGCATGGCAGAGAGTGAGAAGGGGCAAAGGCAGCATGGCAGAGAGTGAGAAGTGGCAAAGGCAGCATGGCAGAGAGTGAGAAGGGCCAAAGCAGCATGGCAGAGAGTGAAGGGGGGCCAAAGCAGCATGGCAGAGAGTGAAGGGGGGCCAAAGCAGCAAGGCAGAGTGTGAAGGGGGATCAAAGCAGCATGGCAGAGTGTGAAGGGGGGCCAAAGCAGCGTGGCAAAGGGTGATGAAGGGGTACCCTGAGAAGGGGGGGAGCAAAAGCAGCATGGCACAGTGTGTTAAAGGGGGGCCAGGAGAAGGGGGGAGCAAAAGCAGTATCAAGGGCGCAGTGTGATCGTAAGGAGGCACAGTATGGTGATGAAGGGGCACAGTAATGTGTGTGTGATGACACAGCGGGCTTGTGGCAATGTAATGTGTGTCTGGTAGGTGGTGGCTAACTAATGGGTGCTATTTTGTTTGTGGGGTGATGGTGGGGCAATTTAATTTTATAGTGGGGACTATTAATTTAAGATGGGGTGGTTTGGGCGCTATTAATTCAATGTGGGCTGAGTTTGAGGAGCATGATGTCTATTTATTAAATTGAATTATTTAATGGCAGTGAAGGTTGCGGGAAATAGGTATATTTATTATACACAAATGCGATTAATTTATTGTCTGGAGGAGGGAAATAGGTTTATTAAATGGGAATACTGTTACTTTAATGTTGGGGCTGTAGGATGGCCCAAGTATTAATTGTGGGTCCTATTGATTTAACGCTGGGGGTGGTTGGAATTTTCTAAATGTACCCATTATTTTTTCCAAATAGGGCCCCCAACAATCCAGGATCCAGACAAGCTACAACTAAAGAAACCAGCAGCACAGGTGGTAAAAGTGACAAGAACAGGTAGGACAGTCTGTCAAATGTTCTGAGTATAGTGGGACAATCCCGATATTTGGTGACTGTTCTGCCTAATGTAAGGGGCAGGTCAAGACTGTGTACTCTTTATAGACACACTGCATAATTGTTATAATGGTATTGATCAAGGAATCTCAGCAGTTTATGTATGTCCTTCATTATTTGCCACTTGCCATCGGTGGAGAAAAGCATTCACAACATGTTTTGAATTTTGCATTATATAGTCAGTGTCATGATGACTTTTCTTTGCTTATATAATCCTACAGGCATAGCCAAGATTGAGTTCCATCCAGTTGGAAGCTCACATACAGTATTTCACCTTCATGCTTTATATGTTAAAGTTTAAAGTTTGTGGTTTAATCATTTTAAAATATAACTGTAGTTAGAATGTAGCTTTGCAGTGTGAGTCCTATTATGTGTGCACTACCAGCCAATCATAGTTATTATATATAACATGAGAATTTTAGTTATGAGGCAAAATAGAGTACTTGAGGAGAAGTCACGTTCTTGATTAATAAATATTGCCCTATATACCATGGATAGAAGTAGACAGGATGCAATTAATTAGACAAATGTTGTATCATATGAATGCTTTATTTTCAATGTTGGTGGACATATTAACAAATGAAATACTAGCGAAGGTTTAAAAACACAACATGGTTTTTAGCATTGTACAATGATATAAAACTAAAAATAATTAACTCCTCTGCGCTTGATAAAGATAGATCCCTTATCTAATAGCTGTGAAAACATTTGTTTTCTTCAGAGGTTCCAGACAAGAGCTCAGTAACCTCACATCCCATACAGTACGTCCAGTAAATGGTAACTGCCCCGTCTACTGAACTTCCATTGCTTTAGAATGTACAGTTACTTTAACCCAAGAGATTGGTAATGACTAGCAAACACCTTGTGCAGTACAAGGGTTACTTTAGCAAGAGTGTTTAACCCAGAGAGTGATCTAGTAAATGTACAGCCACCTCTTCTACCAGTATGTATTTATTAATGACAGCAATTAAGGGAATATTTCCTTGGTTGCCTAGTTGTGTCTTATTGTATTGTGTTCCAAAAAAACAATGGAATAAAACCCCCAAATGTTATTTTTTAATAACTCAGGACCTAAATCATATGCACATAACCTAGTCATCATTGTCCATGGAGTAGCAAGATGTATTTTATGCTCTTTTTTAGTTCCCTTTTACAAGTTTTTTTTATACTACTTTATACAACTAGTTTTAGAAAACGTATTATGTTTGATATGTTATTCATATTAATTTTAAAAGTATACTCCTTTGGGGAAAATCAGCAACAAAGGAGTAGATTTACTGAAGCTTCTGTAAAGATTAAGTTGAGGTTTGTTAAAACAAATCAGATTCTATCATTTTCTACAATGTACTACATAAATGGTAGATAAAATCTGATTGGTTGCTATAGGCAACACCTCCACTTTTCCTTTTTATAGGTTTTGTGAAATCTACCCGAAAATAGTTGGTACAAAAGAAGTCTGAGTCTCTGCTCACTAACTGGTTAAACACTGCTGCAGTATGTCCAATTACCCACTTTATACTATACGGCACTGAGGATGCTGGACAAGTAAATTTGAGCTTTTTTCCAGGTGTGTGAATGTTGTCTAATGTAGCACACACTAATTTCAACACTATACCATAAATACATGAAATAAATATTAAATACACTCCTTTTATCTTTTCTCCTTATATACAATGCATAGCAAAATTATATTGGTCCAGAAGTTCAACACACACAGACATCAACGTTTTAAATAAAACATTCACCACCAAAAGAAAATCAACATGACATGTTTACAATGTGCGCCGTCTCTGAGCAGAATAAATGCGTATAGAAGTCATCAAGTACAAGTTATAGATGAGAGATTTGTTCTATTTCAGCCTTGACTCATGGATGCAAGAAGGGTAGGATATACAATAGGCTGTTCATCTATTCTGACAGGTGTGCATACACATAATGTATGTAATTGCCTTTTTTATACAGTGCAATATTGCTCCTTTTGTGTTGACGCAATGCATCATTAAAAGTAATTGTAACACTCACGCTGTGATAATGCTGCTGAACTAAGTGACCGTGAAATCTAGTAGTTTATCTGATCATGTTGGGCACAGTTCGACTTAGCGGCGCATGAGCGGCAAATGGTGAAGTTGCGTGACGAATAATAATTTTTCATACATGGTAGAAGATATAAGAAAAATAAATACATAAATATATAAATACTATTTCACTTTTTTATATATGGTCCTCAATGGCTAGATACACAAATAATATAACAAACATTACGTAATATTATGGGCTGGGAATGAGTATGCTAAAATTTAAAATTTACATTGTGTTGTTACCATGCTGGTGGTGGAAAAATTGGTTGTCTTCAACACATATAAAATTATTTTCCATCTTACATTCGCTCTTTAATCTAAACCAGGTTGTAGTTATATAAGAAGAATATGCAAAGACTTATAAATAAACTAGCAAACAAAATAGTGATGTAAAATTGGTGATAATTCCTAAGAAATGCAAACCTGTGGCAATAAAGAAGGGGACATTGGAATACAGATCTACCAGATTAGATTAATTCCGCACGCACATACAATATCCTGTGACAATACTGTGAAAATTCCACACCTGTAAGTGTTCAAACAGGGAAGACTTCTCAATATTCATTACAATTTTTTTTATATGTAAACGCAAATATAAACATAAATAATTAAATAAAAGTTACTCAATGACAAACAATGAGGCAAACAATTTCAATAAATAACAGTAGAGCAGCGTTAATAGCAGCCAATGAAAAGGAAGTGTGAGAAAGAAGAACTATGTTGTAACACACTAAATTCTATATGGTCAGGTAAAATAGTGAGTAAATAGGAAGTAGAGTTTAGCAAATATCCATCATCACTATCGTTTAATTAGTACATTTAATTTAATTAGTACATTCTACAAAATGTTAGCTAGAATTTTATTCATTGCTATAGGCAACATCTCCACTTTTCAAACATGCCAGAAACTCTCTGCTTGAGACATTTACCGCCAGATCTTGTATGGCTTTTATGTTGTTGTCTACTAGCAGAGTGAGGGCTTAGGGGTTATACATTATATGTATAAGCCCTAAGTGAGGGCTTATACATTATATGTATGTAATGTAAAGAATATTTGTGTGTATTCTGTTTTACTCTACTAGAAACTGTGCTGAATGGTATGCCTTTATTACAATGAACACAAGGAATGGGCAATCCACTATACTTCTAAAGCTCCAATTATTTTGCCGAAACCTGATGCAGAATCCACCATACTCTCTGATCTTAATCTCAAATTAATTTTCCAATACTTGATGCAACCCCTATGAGCCAAGACCTAAATTAAAAATGATAACTCAATTACATTGAATGACATGGAATTAAGGGAGAATTATTTCTTGAAATCAACAAATTTAATGTGTTACATCTAGGTGTGTTTTACCTTTGCTGATTCAGTTGTGTATTATATTGTAAAACGTTTTCATACAGACTGATGACCGGTGGAGTGTAGGAGTACATGCTGCATGAGTCGGAGAGACACAAACTAAGGAGTCTATTTATTAATGGGCACAAAATACTAAAGCAATTAAAAATGGCTTTTCCCTATATATCAAGGGTTCACTACCAATGATAGCAATGCCCTTGCAAGCGGTAACCCCAGTCGACGGCAAGATCCCCGGCCTTTCTGGTGATAGCTTCTCCATGCAAGAAAGGATGACGATAACAGAATATTTTTTATTCAGAATTAATTTTGAAATATATATATTTTATATTTTAAAATAAGTGTAACTGAAAGCCCAGATTTGGGCTTTCAGTTCCACTGTGCGTGCGTGAAACAGCACATATCTGCATATCCCTATTACCTCTATGGGCCAGTATTGCCAAGGCAGCTGAGTATTGGTCAGCTTCCTCAGCAAGATTTTAATGATAAATTATGGTGATAGCTAATTATCTACCAGAACGATAAGCAGGCTTGTAGCAGATATTAATAAATAGACCCCTATATAAGCAAGCACAACTATTGCTTTCTTACAGTAAAACAAATCTAGAAATTAGTATAATAATAGAGAAGTAGTCAAATCCAATAATACAGTATATTACAATAATACAGTATCACAATTTAGTTTTCAGGAGACTAGAATTTCAGAAGCTCTGAATTTATTTGACGCCTTCCATCATTTTGCATTTTTTTATTTAGTGAATAAAAAGAGACATAACTCTATATTTTGGGTCCATTAGTTACACCCCTCTAGAATCATTCTGTTCATTTTAGTGGGTCCTGCACACGTTTGCCTGGGTAACAAATCTAATACTGAACAACAATTTTCTCAGAAACATGAAAGAATAAAAAATACAAGATACAGATATAACAAAACTCAGTGCCTTACCAAAAGCTCTTCCACTTCTGGATATCCTACCATAGTGTGGATACTACAAAGAGCATCATGTAAACAAATGGAAGCATAGTGTAATGACCAACACTTGTACAGATATCAGCATGGTGATTAACCCGGCCTCATTCGTGTGAGGGGCTGCTACTCTTATAGGGCCTGAGTCTTTAAGGAGAAAACTGGAGTAACTTTGCACTTGGGCAAAACCATGTTGCATTGGAGGTGGATGTAAATTTAAAATGTGGGTATAGATTTATAGTTGGGTAGGGCATGTCTTATATCAACTTTAAATTTTAGTTTAAAAATAAAGCTATCAAGTATTTATGTGCATCATGAAAAAGCAGCCAGTATTTTCCTTACGTGAAAAATAATAAACTAATTTACACCCCTTGAATTGTAACATGGTTTGTCCAGGAGAACATTTACTCCTTTTTTTTGCCTTACTCTCCTTAATTACTCAGGCCCATAGTCTCTATGAAATCTGTTAAATGTGCAGCTATTCTTTTGTCCCTTGTTTTGCAAGTCCATTTTCAGAATTCATTATTGTGAAATTTGGTTCAGTGGCTTTTGGAAAACTTATGTTCATTAAAACAGCTCATCGTTAAAAAAAATAATTATGTAAACTTCTGGGTATTTTACAGCAATAATTATTTTGGTCTTTCAAATGGCTTAAAACATAGTTGCCAATGATTCCTATTTTTCAGCATTGACCAACTGTACATTAAAATTTCAATTTTCCTGCATGATAAATGCAAGCTTGTAATCTATTTGTATTCTTTAGAAGAGGCATGGAAAGAGTACTAAAATGCATTAAAAAAGTTTCCAATTCAGGGCTTGATAAATATTGTAGTACACCGAGGCAGTGTAGCCTGTAATGTATGTGGATATACTGTCGAAGCTGCAGTGTCCCTGAAAAATATGTTAAAAAGTAACTATGCATAAGTAAAGTTTGTTTTGCAATTTGTACTGTGATGAAGAAACTATAGCATCTTGATGATTATACAGTCTAAATCATATCAACTGTACTGGAAAGGAAGCACTAGTGACTGATTTAATACTCCTCCACGGAGAATGAGGTGTGGTTCTGGAATAATAATAGGTGTAACAAATCCACCCATATAACACCCATAGATAATTCTTATCTGGATTTCATCTCAGCACATAGCAACAGTTAATTTACCAAGGGCACAGCAAAAGCATGGTTGTGCGTGATTTGCACCCACGATAGAGAGGGCTGCATTCACTATGGCTGTGGCTGCCAGTGGGCCCAAGATCTGACTTAGTAGAATAATAGACCTGGGGTCTATACAGTGAGTATATGTTGCTTACAAAGGTTCTAGTCATTTACCAAGGATATAAATGGAATTTGGGTAAACGGTGCTTAGATGTTACTCTTTGCAAGTGCAAATGCTGTGACAAACACTATGGGGCATATTTAAGAAAGCACGATAGTGCTTTTACCGGGTAATTAAGGTGCCTCCGTGTCCTCCGCAAATTTATTAAGGGTGCATCGCAGCAGATATCATGGATATCTGCTGCTTTGCACTCCTCTTCGAAGCTGAAGCTGGCGTACATTATCAGAAATGAAAAAAGCCAATGCTGTCAGCTCTGCTCCGAAGAGCAGAGCTGGACAGTGCATGTGTGGAGGGATCACATGATCCCTCCCTGTCACTCACCGCTCGCAGAATTGCAGACAGACCGGGATCTTTGTGGAACTGCACATGCGCAATGGAAAGAAGAAGAGGAACGAAGATGACGTGGAGGAGATCCTAGAGACAGCGCGTCCCGAAGAGGGAGGTGTGATTTTTTTTTATCACAGAAACAGTAGTTTTTCGGAACTGCTGTTTCTGTGTTCCATTTTTAATAAATTTGAGAAATAGATCAATCCTTATCCATGCGATAAGGATTGATAACTATTTCTCATTTCTGCCGATCAATGATAAATGTGCCCCTATACCATATAGGACTGTTATCTTTGATCTGAGAAAACTTGTTGTTCTAAGTTGTGCATCCGTTAGTCAACTTCACAGTATGGTCTAAGTCAAGTCAAGAGTGTATCACTTCCTCTTCTAGTGCCTCAGACACAACAAATTACACTATAACTCAATAGAACACACATTCATTTCCCTGAAAGATTTTGTTTCCAGTGTTAAACAATAACATATTAAAGAATAAAAATAATATAACAATATTTATAACGTAACCAAGCTTGTTTTTTTAGGTATACATTTTCCTTTGCGAAAGAGCCAAACGGCACAGAAAACATCTGGATTGAGAAGTTTATATCTGCCATAACTGTTCCAACTGTTTTTGCTATCACATATAAATCCCTTTACTTATATGCTTCCCTTTTATAATCTTAGTATGTTGGATTTGTGAAATCACTAATACTGTAATTTGAAATTCCCTGAATTTATATATAAATTATAATAATAAATATGAAATAAATACATAAATACCTGTATAAATCTAAAAACAGCAATGTACTGTATCCTCTCCCTGGTGGTCTATTTATATTCTGTCCCATCTCATAGTAGTGATTTTCTACACCACAATCCGACCATAGTTGTTTCTAGTGCTTAGATATTTCTTCAGCCTTACCTAGAATTGTGTTAATTGATTCTCCATAAATACCTGTCTCTATCTGTACTGTAATGATGCCAGTGTTTTTCTATTGAATTGGATTGTACTATGTAGGATCTTAACGAGCAACCCCACAGCATTTTTGTGTGTGTGGGAAATAAGGGCCTGGTAATGCATATCTACTGACTTCCTCACCTTTAAACCAGATTATGTGGGGCCATGGATGGGCGGAAAAGGCCAATGGTGTAGTCAATCAACACCCATCATAAGCTGCCACCACCAGGGGGGTCTGGGTAATTTGTACCTATCTCTCACACCCTCTCTTGGTGCACCTGTAGACATCCACTACTATTAGAACAAAACAATGTTTGAGACATGCCATATGGCTATTATTATATAAATTAACAACAATCATAAATAAACAGCAATATTAGAAATTGCTTATGAAGTGCAGAGCTATCTTTGCCTCATTTACAAACTGGCTTATTCATTTTTTCATTAACTTACATGAATGAAGTAGATGTCAGTGTATACAGTAAATGTGGGTACACAGTCACAGAGCTAGTGCAGCCCAGATGGATAATCACAATACAGTCATATGTGTGAAAAGCACAGCTCACTTCAGACATTTGCCTTGCCTGCCTTTCAGTTATCAAAACAAGCAGTTTCTTATAAAGGTCACGGGAAGATAGCTGTCTAGCTGCAATCTTGCATATTTAACAGCTGCCATCTCATTTGTGAGAAGGATATTTTTAACCCTGTCATTACGAAACGGGAACAAGTGATTGTGATTAAGCCAGTTTACACTGTGAGGGATAACTTGTTGGACTTGCGATAGTATTAGAAGTTAGGGGCATTGATGGTAACTGACAGCTGTGAGTTAATTTGACATCTAGCATCTGAGCGTTGATAAAATCACATGCTTGCCATTCCACGAGGTGTCACAGAGTCACGGGCACCCCAAGTGATTGACAGATAGGTGCTTTAAAATTCCAATGCAGGGCTACTTAGGTAGACTGAGGTTTGTATGATAACTCATCTAGCAATCAGCCTGTAAGAAAGGTACATTCTGGGTGCCTCTTCTTGTTTTCCAATTTAACACCATGACTGATCAATACAAAGCTGTAAAAGGAAACTGCAATGACTGATGATTATCAGAAGTCTTTAAATATGAGTGGACATGATGTTTATGATAAATAATTGAGTGGCCCTGTTGCAGAGCTCTGTATGAATAACACGGAGGCCCTGGAAGATTTAGGAGTGTCTTAACGCCTGGTGCTGTCACAGGAGTCAGATCTTCTGCCCCAGCTTCGACTGCGGCTCCTGCTGTTTTCCCTGGAGCTTCTGTTCCAATCTCTGCTGCTGCTTCTCCTACTGCTTTGACTCCGGCTGCGGCTGCTCCTATTACTAAAGAAACTGCGACTTCTAGACCTGCTTCTGGGGCTGTACCAAGGAGGGGTACTGTCGGCACTGCTTGAGGAAGATGGACTAGGCCGGTAGTATGGGATGGGACGCTTGCGAGCACTGTGTGGAGAAGAATGACAGACACATTAGCACAGCTTGTGATGGATTTCCATAGCTGAGATGCCAAGTTGCTTTAGGTCACAAGTGCCATGTAAGGACAGGTCTGTTTTTGAGAACAGTCTATATTTAGATTCTACATTGCTGCTTTTCTGTGCTGGAAATTCATATGAAATATTACTGACCTCAAAAGTCTTGGGAGTTATTAGTTATGTCAGAGAGAATAGTTTGTGTAGACTATACTAGCCTAAACACAATAAAATAAAAATATATCTATTGCAAGCGAGAGAAGCACATAGTCTAAAAAAATATGAAAATCTATAATTAATACCTAGAACTAAATGATGAGGATGATTCATAAGTGTCCTGGTCCTAGGTAGGTTTTTATAATGTCTCTTTACCTGTTTTACTGCATGGTTAAGAAGTCTGCTAAGAATACATTTTGGGGATGTAATTTTGACACACAAACCAGGACAACTATGTGCACTGTATAATTAAGGTGGCTGGACCCTGCCCCCGCTTCACACGGCTCTGCTTGAAAAGAGAGAGCTGCGTGCACCTAACGGTAATGAATGCAGCATTGCCGATGTATATTATGGGGATAGGGAGAGTTGGAGAGAAGCCAAGCACTCTCTAAAATTATAGCCATGTCCCTATGCATGCTAGTCACGCCCACTGGCGGCGTGGTGTGGAAACCTCCCTCTGCAAATCCTGCGTTCGCCCCAGTTGTAAGGTGTCACATTGCAGAGCAGCACTACACAGTGGGAAAAACAGGACATACAAGGTAGACAAAATAAATGCAGACATGAAAACAAAGAGTTGGGCGGGCCCTGCTCAGGAAAGAGATTACAATCTAATTGGAAGAGGGTACAGCTGAGACAAGACGAGTGAGTATGAGTCATATTGAAGATTGGGAGAGATGTGAGGGTGTACAACTGTGAACAATATAGTTGGGAGTGGGGTTAGCTCTAATAAAGAGGTGGGCTTTCAGACAGTGATTAAAGATTTGAAGCCTGTGAGAGAGTCTGCCTGGGAGTTGTAGGGAATTCCATAAGTGGTTAGCTTCATTGGAAACGTTTGGTAGGAGGAAATGAAAGGTGGTTATCAGAGATGATGTGAGACACAGGTCAGAGGTAGATCTAAGAGGGCTGAGGAAGAGTATTTTGATAAGAGATTTGACATGTATGAAGGGATGGTGTTGCTGGGGCTCTGTTGGTGAGGGTGAGCCACCTATGCTTCCTTTATGGTGACAAGAATTAAACAGGTACACTAATTTATTCCCACTAATTCTACTAATATGGGGCATCAGGAATTATAGCAAAACTAGTATTGCAAGTTACAGATTTGCACTGGCTAAAAATGGAACTGTAGTGAATGGATATTGATACTTGGCAGCCACTGACATCATGATAAAACATTTATATACATGTATAACTATACATGTCTATGTATATTCTTGTTCAATAGCTATTCCTTGATTAAGTCATGTTGTACTATATTCTATGGTAATTGAATTATTGGACCACTGCTCTGTTCAAGACTATGAATGATAGGTCATTTTACCTTAGCTAATTAAAACAATACATAAATAAGATTTCTGACAATGAAAGTAAACCATGCATCCATGGGTATTATTGGATTGGACATGGAGTTGTCTGGTATTTAATATGTTCCTGGTGTTTATGGTGTTATGGATTATACCTAGTAATCCTTCTTGCTTCCAGGTGACTTGGGGAATCTCTCCTGCGCTTTCTCATAGGAGAATAGGAGCTGCGTCGTTTCCTGTGAGCTCCTTTTCCAGACTCCTTTTCAGCAGAATCATACTTACTGCTTCGGTCTCGATCTCTGTGGGAATCAATCAAGTTATATTTATGTTGTTCAAAACATGAATGTTATCAAGACGATTTAAGGCATTATCTTTTATCTGTTACCATAGAAATTACTCAAAACACCAACAATGGTGGTGCTCAAAAGGCCCATCTAGTATCTTGCATTATTATTGATGGCTTGCCCAAGCTTTGGGTTGTCTCCACCACTTTACAAACTCCCTCTCCAAAACACCAATATGTTGCATTTACAACTAGTGTGGCAGCTGTTATATGGTAAGCATATACCCTATATTTAAAGTATAAATCTCCAAACAAAAACAGCATTGGCACACCAAATATCATACTAATAATGAATTGTGAAAGCATTCGTCATTCAATTGTTTTTTCAGTTCATTGTAAAATAATACCTGCTCGGACTGTATCGAGAGTAGCTGGGACTTCGTCGGGCTCGTGAACTTCTACTTCCAGTACTCTTCCTGCCAGATTTTGAAGAATAGCTGGGAGATCTAGAGTATGATCTGCAGAGAGATATGATGATTATGTGACACCATTGCACTAATGTGATGGAAATGCACATATCGGCAAATGTAAAAACGTCACTTCAATGTCTTGCTTACTACCGCATTTAGACCACCACATTATTTAATTAAGTTTAAATTTTCTCCTAAAATTCTGCTTGTTTCTTAAATAAACCATGAGAGAAAGAGGACAGTAGGCCAGTCTTCATTTTCTGAGTCAATTATTGTACTTGGGCCATTGTCATTAAGCAAAGCAAAGCATAAAAAGGAGTAACTTTACTCCTGGACAAAACCAATGTGCATTGGAGGGAGAGGTAAATTTAAAATGTGGGGACAGATTTATAGTTGGGGTAGGACATGTCCTAGATCAGCTCTAAATTTCAGTGTAAAAATAAAACTATCAAGTATTTGTGTGCTATATGAAAAAACAGCCAGTGTTTTCCTTATGTGCAAAATAAAAAAACTAACTTGTACTCCTTGTATTGTAACATGGTTTGTCCCGGAGAACATTTACTCCTTTTTTTGCCTTTCTTTCATTAATGACTCAGGCCCATTGTACTTTTATATTACTATAAATGTGCTTTCCTGTAAAAATTAAACTTGAATGATGCATTGAAAAAATAGACTTACACCTGATTACAGGCATCTCTGTGGATATTGTGCCTGGGTACTCTCATGGAAGGCAGATATTTTGAACCAAATATATTGTGTAGCCTTTATCTGAAGTCAAAAGCCCCACAGTGTTGCCAAAGGCTTTATTAGAATGTATTATGTTACACAAAACTGTTTTGGGATCTTTGGGTGGAGAATTTGAGTGACGAGTGGGCTGATATTTATCTATTTTGGCTACAACAAACAAGGGTGAATTCAGTACAAGGATTTCCTGCAGGGTGACTTGGGAAAGATTCTTAGGTAATTCATCTGACCTAATCTATTAGAAAATGAAAACTCCAATTTAAATCTGAGAGGCAGGTTCATTGAGAACCTTACACTTCCTAATGGTAAGTGAACAGGGTAGAATACCCCAAAAGGTTTCTGATGCAAATTCCAAAAAAGGGTAAAAAAAGATATTTATTCAGAAAGGCATCCCAGTTGCTCAGATGATGGCTAGATGTGTTTACAAGATATTATTGCTCTCACACATCTAGGATTTGGTGCTGCATTCTACATGTAGTTTGCTGTGTTACACTGGGTGTACTAAATGGGCACGGAGCCAGTTGAATCCACTTACGCCTGCAATTTGTCTTATTCTGAATGGTCTGTAGATTCCAAGACAAGACATTGCCCAGAGAAAGAAGTTTTGTCACAAGGTGTAAAAATGAAGTTGATTTGTAGAAGGAAAGATGTTCTGCGGCCATACACCAAACCAAGAATGCAGCCCTAGTATGAAGTTATTTATATAGTGCCTACATATTACACAGTGTTTTACAGAGAATGTTTTTAACAATTCACATTAGTCTCTGATCCAGTGGAGTTTGCCATCTATATTCTCTACCACACAGAAACACACACAAGGGTTAATTTAATCGGAAGCTAATTAACATAGCAGTATGTGCTTGGATTTTGGGAGGAGACCGGAGTACTCAGAGGAAACCCACGCAAATGCAGGGGGCATACATTCAAACTCCCCACAGATAGGACTTGGTCAGAATGAAATCCATTACCCCCTGCGCTGTGAGGCAGCAATGCTAACCACAGTGCCACACAGGATGTACTTTCTCCACTTCTTGAAGCACATTTAAATCTTATTCCACAAAACAAGATGTAGTGTGCAAGTAACACTAGGCATTCCTGTGCCTAGCTCCCATTACCAAAGCCACAAAGTTCCTCAAATGAGAAGCAACAAAACGTAGCGGTTCCCCCACATCCACCACCATCTTAATGGGCAAAGCAATATGCATACCTATATATATGAGTGCAATACCACAGAATAGGCATTTCCACCGTGGGCATGCATTTTTGCACCTTTGAAAGCTATTTTTAGACAAACATATTTTATTTATGTTTTTTTAAGGGTAAAGAAACAGTGGACCATTTGCCCCTGACAGATGGCTTTAACCTCTTTAGGGATACTGGCACATATTTGTAAGTTTACTTTTATTTCAAAATAACAGTTATATTTAATTGCAAAGCTCTCTGAATGCTTATTTATAACTAGAGATGCTCAGGCTCGGTTCCCCGAGAACCGCATACACCTGAACTTAGCAAATCCGAGTACCAAGCTGAGCCGGCTCTGAACCTTTGCGCACCCTTGGAATTGAAAACGAGGTAAAACGTTATGTCGTCGGATATCGAGAGTTTTGGATTCTATAAGTACCGCCCTCTGCAGCAATCCAGCATAATTTCACAGGGGGACACAGAAGAGGTAGCACAGTTCTTAGCAGTCTCTAGTTGGGTAGCGTCATAGGTAGAAAAGAGGGAGGAGGGGTAGCAGTGTTCTTCAAAGTCTCCAGTGACATTCAGGAGAGCTCCATCGCTCTATTGCTAATTGTCATTGCTGAAATAGAAATAATAGGGCTGACAGTCTTGGGGGTAAATGTATGAACATGCGGGTTCTTCACCACCCGCGTGTTCAGCGTGTTCGGCGATTAAATTTCAAGTGGCGCTGCATTGTACTTCCCTTT
Source organism: Mixophyes fleayi (assembly GCF_038048845.1). NCBI lineage: Eukaryota > Metazoa > Chordata > Amphibia > Anura > Limnodynastidae > Mixophyes > Mixophyes fleayi. The sequence goes on along the minus strand of NC_134402.1, from coordinate 365,005,195 downwards.
ACAATGCAACGCCGCTTCAAATTTAATCGCCGAACATGCTGAACACGCGGGTGTTGAAGAACCCGCATGTTCATACATTTACCCTCTGGTCTCCTAAATCTGCAGTCACATTGTACTGTGTTATATAGGTAACACTCAAAGAGGAGCGCTCCATTGCTTATTGTCATTGCTGAAATAGAAATAATAAGGCTGGCAGCCTTGGTCTTCTAAATCTACAGTCACATTGTACTGCGTTATATAGGTAAGACACAAAGAGGAGCGCTCCATTGCTCCATTGCTTATTGTCATTGCTGAAATACAAATAATAGGGCTGGCAGTCTTGGTCTAAATATGCAGTCAAATTGTACGGTGTTATATAGCTAATACACAAACAGGAGAGCTCCATTGCTAATTGACATTGCTTAAATAGAAATAATAGTGCTGGCAGTCTTGGCGTTCTAAATCTGCAGTCAAATTGTACGGTATTATATAGGTAACACACAAAGAGGAGAGGTCCATTGCTTCATTACTAATTGTCATCGCTGAAATACAAATAATAGGGCTGGCAATGTTGCTCTTAATCTGCAGTCACATTGTACTGTGTTATCAAAATGGATTCACAGCAGTACACAGAAGACCAGGAGCAACAAGCAGCTGCTGGCACCAGTTATGATGAGTAATACTTCTACGTCATCTGCTAAAGCCTATCTTAAAGTACATAGTGTTTTTAAGTAAGGGAAACAAAAATGTAAAAAAACACCTTTTACCTTGGTCAAGAAAAAAAGACCTGTAATCCAGGCAAAGTTATCTGCAGAAAAAAATAAAATTGCCAACATGCCATTCTACACACGCAGTGACAAGGAAAGAATGAGGCCTTCGACTTTCTCTATGAGTGCTAGTTCTGCAACTGTCACTGAGAAATCTTCTTGTAAAGTCAGTCATGACAAGCAAGACCTTGTCATTCGGACTCCAAAAGTGGTGTCCAAATACTTTTACGTGTAAAAACCGAGCTGGAAGAAAACAGTAAGGCATTAGAGGAAAATGTATGTTCAGATTCAGAAATTACACAAATCCCTGACGAGAGTCTATCCACGAGAACTATGTGGAAACCTGACCTTTCTGATAATGTATCCATAAGGAAGGCCCCTTTAAGCATTTCTGCAGATGTGTGCATGAACAGCCCAAGTGTAGCCGTTGATACACAAATTGAGGATGCCAAGTTGGAATTGCAACAGGATGAGGGGGATATTTGTGTAGCTGATGAGGATGTTGATGTTTGTGTAAGTCTTGCACCAGTGGAAGCAGTTCTTGCACGTAATAATTGTCGTGCCTGGGAATAAGACCAAAAAATCCACCTCTTATGTATGGAATTATTTTTAACCAAATCCTGACAAAAGTTGTCTAGTCATTTGTAGTGTTTGTAAAGCCACAGTCAGTAGAGGTAGGGAACTTAACCATCTAGGAACATCATCCATGTTACGCCATCTGAAGCGAGTTCATGGCAAACTGTTGGGAAAATCAGAAACTTATGCTAAAAAGATAACAACAAGCAGTCCAGCATCAGCTAGGTCCTTTCTCTCAGCTAGATCCCGACACCTGCAATCTACACCCACAACACTGTCCTCATCAATATCCTCACTAGCGATCGGAGTTAGTTCTGCATGAAAGTTGGTAAGGCTAGATGACTCCTCCACTATCCTGGATTCCTCTGAAGAATTCTTGAGCGTTAGTCTCACTGCTGCTGCTGCTGCTGGGGGTGGATCTTCATCCTAGAAGCAGCCCAAGAAGAAGACTACTAGTAGTTTACAACAATTGACTGTTAAACGATCCTTTGCAAGAGGAAGCAAGTATGAAAGCTGTCACCCAGTCACAAAGCGGATCACAGACGCCATGGGGACTATGCTAATATTAGATCTGCATCCAATATTCACTGTTAATGCAGCTGGTTTTAGACAGTTACTTAAGGTCTTGTGTCCCTGCTACCAAATTCCATCACGACATAATTTTACTAGAAAAGCTATTCCTCACCTCTACTAGAAGGTTCGTAAAAATGTAATTATTGGGCTGTAAAATGCCATAATAGCCACTGTACACTTAACCACAGATATGTGGACAAGCTGAACTGGGGAAACTAAATATTATATGACTGTGACAGCCCACTGGGTTGGTGATTCGCCTTCACCAGCAGGAACAGCAGCAGCATGTACCCAAGTACATCACATTTTTCAGAGGCAGTCTACTCTGTGTATCAGCGGCTTCACTAAGAGGCATACAGCTGACAATCTGTTATAAAATCTAAGGAATATCATTGTAACATGGCTTATCCCGTTTGGACTCTCCTCAGGATATGTCATTTCAGATAAAGCCACCAATATTGTGAGAGCATTACAGATGGGTGAATTCCATCACATTCCCTGTTTTCCTCACACAATAAACTTGGTAGTGCAGAGCTTTTTAAAAAATGACAGGGACGTCATGTTACCTACATGTGCTATATACTGTTGTGTGCTTTGCAAAAATCTTAGACACCCATTGATAATGCAGAAGACTCAGCACAACATTTTGATATCTGGTCTTGTCTACTGTAAAAGAATTGACCAGAATTAGTGACACCTCTGCTGTAACTCCACCTGATCCTTCTATCAACTATCAACATCCAAAGAATGGGGGAGGAGTATTTTAATTTTTTTTGAACGGTATAAAGACAACAGTTTTATTAACAAATAACAACGTTGCTTGCCAAAGTAATGTTAGCATGGATGTCTAAATAGACCTGTATATGTATTCCCTTCCACTTTGATCGTGTTTTATTCCACAAAGTGTTTGTAATCTGCACTTTTCGTCAAGGTACCTAACTATATTATAATTTTTTGGGAATTGTGGCTGATTCAAAGCTCAGTAATGAACTTGCATTTTGCTGTGAATTACAATGGCTCTTTTTAGTGCATTGTTTGGCACCCTGGATTGGTCTGGGTCTGATAAAAGCACGCATCCCGGGGGGGTCATCGCTCGTCGCCATGTATTAACTGTAGAATTACCACAGTTATCCAAGGAAAGGGTGGAGCGATGAAATGAACCATAACCGATTTCATTATCCATGGACAATTCCATCTTGCACCAATTTTCTTTTCTGCGCACTGCTGTGTGGCAATGTTTACTAGATGTGCTATGAATTGTCGTGTGTTTGTGTCATTGCTCTATCGTTTGGCATCCAGCCAGGTCACTGCAGTCTTTGTTTGAAAGTGTATGAAAATAATATTGTGACCTGTGAGCTGGTCAAAATTGACTGCAAATGACTTGAAATTAGTGTTATTGAGGTTAATAATAATGTAGGGGGGAAAAAAAGCAGAATTATGTGATTTTAGAAAAAAAAAATAGGGATTTTAGAAAAAATCTGGATCCAAAACCAAAGCCAAAACACGAAGTTAATCCAGATCCAAAACTAAAACCAAAACCAGAACACGGGGATCAGTGAACATCTCTATTTATAACTAAATCATTCAATATAATCAATATGGAAATCCATTTATAGACAAAGAATTTACAATTCCTGTGCATTCGATTGGGACACATTCACAAATATTCAACAACAATTTGCAACAGTAAATTGGTGTATTTTTTCAACATGATATAGAGAAAATTTTGTGCAATAAAAAATGGTCCACGTATTCTAGATATGTTTAGGAACTGTGATTGTATTCATCTACGGGTTTATTGTATTGTGTTTATTCAATTCAAATAAATAGTAAATGTCCACATCTGTGGACATTTAGCGCTTGTGGGTATTTTTGTGTCAGTGTATAGTCTATATGTATTTTTTGTGCCAGTGCGTCTGGCTTCCGGCGCCTATTGATGACATCACTCCCACTCTATGGTGCAAGTCTCAGCTTCCCCCGGATTCTTGATAGGGATTTACATCGGAAGTCCATCATCAAATGATGGCTGGGCTTTCTCCATTGAAATTTGTGATGTGATGGTAACTAACTATCGCATTAAAAGAATTAGATGGAAAAGGTATTCATATGGAAACAGGGCGGAGGGTTGGTGATGTGACTGGGGGCAGGATCGGGGCGGAGCGTGGAGTGGTGACTCACTAGAAGAGGTGGAGCAGGACAGGACAACACTATCCCTGCCACCAGTGACTGACTGTTGCAGCTGCTGTGCTGCACACACAGTGCTCATGCAGGCAGCTGAGTGAGTGTGGGATTGTGACAGGTCTGTGTGTGATTCTGTAGCTGGATGTGCTCTGATTAGCTCTATGAGAAAGTTAAAGCCAATCAGAGCAAGCAATGTGAAAATGCTTCAAGAAAATCTAAAGGATGCTACATTATAAACACAACAGTGAAATACCAGATGACTGCAACAATATATTTATCAAAGGTTGTCCACTGTTAGATATGTTGTCCAAAAGATTTGCTGACGTCACCAATGCAACAGAATTCATTGAAATGATTATCCTTTCCAAAGACACAGAGACAAACAGTACTTAAAATTCAAAGCTAAAAAGTGGGGCTTCAAAGTATGGGTGAGGGCATCTCAAGATGGAAATGTCTCAAAGTCTGAAATGTACCAAACATCCAACTCCTTGATTGTAGAATTTGGTGTGATTGGTGATACTGTGATAAGATTATGTGATGGATTAGAAGATAAAAACCACAAGCTGTTTCTGGATAATCTCTATACTTATCATTCTAAATCTGATGGCAAAAGGAATTTTTGTTGTTGGTACCATTAGATGAAACAGAATGAAAGGTTCTGACACCAAGCTTGTCAACTCTAAAACTTTAGCGAAATGTGGTAGAGGATCGATGGCCACATCAATAGACAATGTGACAATTCTATGGTGGGCAGATAATAATATTGTTCATATGATCTCTACAAATACAGGAATAGAACGCAAGATGTCGTCTCCAGATGAGACAGAAAACGAAAGCCATATGCCCAAGTTACAAGGCTGTTAACCAATACAACAAGTTTCTGAGGGGAGCAGATATGTACAAGATAGAATGATAGCTCACTACCCTCATTCAATCAATTATCTAAAATGTTACCATAGCTTTGCCTTCCGTTTTCTTAATGTTTCCATAGTAAACGCATGGATCCTTTTTAAACATAATGAGAAATCAAACATGGTTTTACTAGAATTCAAAGCGGGAATTGCAGCAACAATAATTCAAATGGGCAAAAAAACCACAATAAGGGGAAGGCCTTCTAAATCTAATGTGGAAACACCACCAAAAAAGCAAAAAGTTGGCAGAAGGTTGTACCTGAAATAAGATTGGATGGAGTTGGACATTATCCAAAAATATTAATCTTAAAAATCCTGCACAATGCCACGACAAAACTGCAGAAAATGCAAATATTTGGTGTGTCCAGAATGCATGGACTCATCTCATACTTAATAACAACCAAAAGACCAACATACACATTTGGGTAGTTAATTTTTCCGGCCTTTCTACGCCCGTATAAGAAGAGAAATTCTTAACTTGAAAGGTATTATATTTTCAATAAAATATAGCAAAAAAAAATTTTTTTTATTATATATTTGAAAAGTCATAAATTTGTCCCTGAAGAGGTTAACTAAAATAAATGATGGCATCATATCAGAAAGCAGTATACACAGAGCTCTGTGTCTCCAGCTATCCATTAGTCCCTTCCTGACTTCCTTGGGGAGCTAATGTTTCAATAGACTATCTAATAATCTACATTTAAAATGTTCATATCATAAAACAAAGAGTTACAAACATGGCTCAGAAACACCCGTGTGATTTTAACATTAATAAGTCAGTTACAGAACTTTAATGAACCATGCTTACTATAGTTTATATTTCATATATGGTCAAACTCAACCTAAGACCTACCTGGCACCTGAAGAACTAGATCTGCTTCGTGACTTTCTGCCAACGGATGACCTATAGTATGATGAATAAGAGCTGATGGAATGGCTGGAACTGTGGGAGTAAGACCTGGTGCTGCTGTATGATGAGCTCCGTGATCGACGACTATGTAAAGAGTTTCTGTCTGGTGATAACTCTGAAATGCTCTTGTGTTCCTCCAGACAACCCAGGCATGATGACAGATCTCTGCAGAAGAATTAGACCCATCTCTTAATAAACATCTCAAATAATCTCACTTTGATTATTCTAAATGGGTAAAAAAAATGTAGACGGCTTTGGAGGAAATAAAATGGAGATACTGCTTTGATGCTACATCAAACTTTTTAGAAACAGAGACATCATTTGTTTTTATTTTTTAGCCTGTTGACGATAAAATCTCTGAATACATTTAAGGGGAAACTGCAGATATGAGTGGTAAAGAAATGGAGAAAAATACCATTCTTGACCTAAAATAGGACTGGCCACTAATAACATTCATAAGTAGATATGTTACACCTAACAATAATTACATTATGGCTGTGATTGTGGGGTAGGCACATCTACTGTAAACACAGGATTTCTGGTCTGTAGGTTTAATGAAGGACTCTGCAACTGGGCCCTTGGAAGTTAACATGTAAACATTCAAATTATAATAGTTAGCAATCTACTAAATGGATTGCAGACAACTTAAAATAAAACACAATATTAAAGCTGTACATTCTGTCGAGTGATTAGAATATACAGTAAAAGCTTATGATAACTTAAATACATCTTCTAAGTGATAGTTTGAGACCTCCTATCTTTATAACTCATGGATATTGGCATAATGGTCGTAACATAACCGAGCGCGCTCAACTGGTCCCTCAACATTGTTCACATCTCTTCACCTCTTAGCCTGTGTCCGGGAATCTCCCAGAACAAGTGCAGAATCCTTTGTAAAAGAGAAGCAACTGGCTGATGAATTCCCTGAATCAGAGATGTTATCACTCTGGCCGTTCGGAGTCTTCACAGAGGAGGGCACGTGTCGAAAACCCTGGTGAGTAGGGCTCTCCTTCTCCTGACTGATCTTCAACACAGAAGAACTTGTCTGCATCGAGGGAGGGGAACACATATCATTTCCCGAGTCATACTCATTTGTAACTTCCTTCTGACAACCTCCATGATTCTCTGCTGTGACCAAAAGGCCAGGGACTGCTTGGGAAATCTGAAAACACAAGAGAGTGTTGACATAGGTGGAACCCAACACTTCTATCGCAACTTGTCACTTAGTACCACAGTCACTTTCCAGAGTTAACTCCTTATTAACATTCTCTGTATACTGTATATTTTATTAAACAGAAAAGAAAAGAGAACAAAAACAAAAGAGCGGGCAGTGAAAAAATGAAACAGAAATAGAGAAAACGAAAAATATCTGAACAGAAAGTCCACAGAGGCATCTGCAGACAGTGAGAGCTGCAATGATACAGACACCATGCACAGTTCTGGCATGCACCCATAGGAAAGGAATAAGACCGAGAGTGAAAAAGGAAAAGGTATTGCTGTAAATGTAATAAGCTTCCTTTCTGATTAAATATTGGCACAGCAAATGGAACACAGGCTACAGAGGGGGATTGTTAGATTTAATGTAGCTGTTATGGAGTTCAATTGTGCACAATGTGTTCTACAGATTTAATTAGTATATGGAAAGAAATAAAGCAGCATCTTTCAGTGCAGCGGAGACCTAGCACTCAGCCATTTGGCGCCTGCCATGTCCTGACTTTCTATACTGACAGACAACAGTAATAATACATCGCTGACAACTGTCTGTAAATTCACTGAGCCAATAAAAAGCTTAGACAACTTTTTTGGCCAACGGTAAGATTACAAGTTGGGTGTATGAACTTTATTCCTTTTTATATATTTATTTAGAACGTAATCACCCTGCACCAGGAACCTCATATGATTAGTCTGTGCTACGGGTAGACCTCTTCTGGGAGACTCCTCCCACTATCTATCTCTCAGTCTGTGGCTTCCTACTTGTTTTTAGTCTCCTCTTCACATCGCAACACTGCCATCCTCACTTAGGGGTCTATTTATAACCCTTCGGTTTTTTTACTTGATACTTTTCAATCCTTATCTCCTTGATAAGGATTGAAATGTAACGGCTATGTATTAAAAAAACCTCTCAGGGACAGCAGTGCCGATAGACTGCTGTCCCTGAGAAGTGACTCACCTGATCATCGCAGTCTTTTCTCATTTTTCAAGGCTGCGGTGATCTTCTCTTTTTTTTGTTTTTTTGTTAGTGCGCATGCACCGACCGAATAGTTGGTGCATGTGCAGTAACATCCTGGCCGGCAACCTGCAGGATGATTGACAGGGAGGGATCACATGATCCCTCCACACATGCGCTGTCCAGCTCTGCTCTTCAGATATGTTAATGTACGCCAGCTTCACAAAAGTTTCTCTAGTTGAACTTTCATACATAGCGGTTCTGAGCACTTGCCATACACTGTTATGGGGAGTGCTCAGAAAACCGATAGGAAATGCAAGAGATATCTGCTGCGATGCTTCAATGGTACATAGTGATTTCACGGTAAACCCCCAAAAACTGTTGTTTTCGGGGGTTTCCCACAGGAAAAATGCTTGGTAAATAGACCCCTTACACACAAGTCACATGGGTGGATAGAGTATATAAGAGTTAAATATTCATTCTTAGAACCTATTAAACTCTGCTTGGTCCCCTCCAAACACAATTAAATTGAAAATATTTTCGTGATGACACTTGTTTGGGGTCTAAATACTGTTCTCTGCCCCTTATTTTCAACCTATCACCCACTTTTGTCACCTACAAGCTGCTTCATTTTTTTTTTGTATTTCAAAATCTTAAATAATAATGTTTTAGTAAAAGTTGTTGCCTGTCACTCCATTTTCATAAAAATATCAGGAGAAAAAAATATGTCCTTTAAGCTATTGATTATGTAATATTTGACAACCTGTCACTAATATGGCTGTTCAGCAGCCGTGCTGCATATGTAGGGGAGTTCTAGGTAAGAATGGTCATATGACCGGATCCACAAGTTAAGTTCCCAGTTGAATCACAAAACAGTGCACTAAATTTTTTCATTAATCTGTCCAAATATATTATACCTATACTATGTCAAATGATAGAATCCAGCTATTTGCCAAATTATTTTCTGCAGCACAATCTGTTTGATCATTCGTTGTCTTAACGTACACACCAAATCAAGATCTTTATCTACGTTTTTCATATTAATGTTGTTTAAATTGATGTTTAGTTTGATGTGTGGCTGAAAGCTATTTGCTGGACTGATTTTGTTCCTGAGTGACTTATGCATCCAATGTGCTTCAATAAAAGACGCCTATCCCATCATCTCTGATGTGCATACTACAAAGGATTAGAGACATTGTATTTTAAAAGGTGTTGCACAATTTATTTTTGTAGGATACTGGGGCAAACAAACTTCATGTCTGTTTTACCTGTAAGTGTCTATGTGTTCAAATCATAATAGATAATCATTAAATGGTTCCACTGTAGCAGGTAGTGTGCTACACAGCTAGGAGTGCTCGTTTACAAGGAAAATAATGTATAACACAACATGAATACATAATTTATGCAATTAAATATTTACCACTTTGAGTTACATGAAAATAGGAGAGAATCATTATGATGACTGATCATAATTATACAACAATACTGTTTGGGGAAGAGCGCACATGAAAGCCCTTATCTAGGGGAAAGGTTCCTTGAAAACATCAATAGACAAATAATACTAAAATGATAAATACTTCACTTTTTTAGAGGCAGCTGCTATTAGACGGTAGCCTCGATTTGGTAATTGTTGATAATTCTGACTAGTTTGTTTGTTAGTCTATCAGTTTCATTTTGGAATGTCCTGTGTATGTCAAAAGTACATAAACTCTAGCTATAAATAGAATAATATAAGGAAAGTTTGTCACTTTTAATTCATCTCTTCAACAAATTTGCATAAATGCAAAATAGTTGATTGCATGTGTTTCATTGCTGGAGCCTACTTACAAGACTAAAATAATTAAATTTAGTTTAAATTATATAGGTTATAACAATAGTTAATTTAGAGCTCCAGCTTTATTTTTGTGAATTTCTCACATCCACTGCTAGCAGAAACACATACTGTAGGTATCCACCATTGCCCCCTGCAGTTCATGAGCTATGCACTCCGGTCAGTATCCAGACCACAACAGGTCGTTATGCCTAGAGAAATACTGGTTAGCTTATTGTTGTCAATTTTACACAGAGCAGCGTTTAAACTTAAACTTTCCTAGGCAGTGCTGAGTCTCTTCTGAAATTTTGCTAGTTTGGTGAAGTCAGGTTAACTCCTGCCACTTGGTGCGCTGGTTCTTTATCTGCATTGCACATAATGATAGCAGCTGCATTGCATCAAGCCCCCCAAAAGAGTGATATAGGGAATGCATGCTGAACATATTGGTCCTGATTCATTGAGGAAGAAAAAAAAAATGAGTAACTTTTGACCTTGGCAAAACCATGTTGTATTGGAGGGGAAGTAAATTTACAATGTGAGGACGGATTTATAGTTGGGGTAGGGCATGTCCTAGATCAACATTTAATGTCAGTGTAAAAATAAAGTTATCAAGTATTTGCGTCCCCGTGGAAAAACAGTCAGTATTTTTCATATGTGCAAAATAATAAACTAATTTGCACCCCTTGCAGAGCAACATGGTTTTGCCACGGTTCAAAGCTACTCATTTTCTTGCTTTACTTTCCATAATGAATCAGGCCCATTATGTGTGATACATATTTTAAATAGTTTATGAAACCCCAAAGTGACTTCTTATATTTCAAAGAAGGGGGTTTATTATTCCTTATTAGGGATGCTCTAACCAGTTTGGTAAATTAGCTCTAAAATTTCCAACATCCGTTGGCATTTTTAATTGTGAACTTTGAACAGTAAACTACGAACATGGTAGTGTTCACAGTTTGATTTAAAAAAAAAAAATACTTTAATATTATTTAAAAATGTTATTTTTATTGTGTTTTAAAAAAATAAATAAACTACAATTTTAATGAAAACTTTGAAGGCGTTTGAACCTGGCTTTGTAACCAACTGTATAGCAAATATGTGGAAGCCTATTTACTGAAAACTGTCCTCCATTCAGGGGCGGGCTGGGCCGGGATGCAGGGGGGCACATGCCCCCCAGGTCGGACAAAAAAAGATTATTTTGCGCCGCCAAGTCCCCATAGTCTGTACTTGGTGGCTGGCCCCTCCCCTCGGGACCAGCCACCTTCTTCAATTGGCCGTGGATCCTAACGATCTGCCCCCCTCCCTCCCTTCCACTATGTGTGCCTCTATTTGTGTCACATGGGACGCACACCACGTGACAGGTGCTGTCCCATGTGTGAAGAAACTGACAGTGGACAGAACCAGGTAAGTGCCGGGGGACGGGGTGTAGTAGTATATTAGTAACGTGTCAGTATGCTAAATTAATGTGTGTGTTGGTATGCGAAATTAATTTCTGAGTGAGAGGGGGCCAGTATATGAATGTATTGTGTGTGTGTGTGTGTGTGTGTGGGAGGGCCAGTATGTGAATGTATTGTGTTTGTGTGTGTGTTTGTGGGGTCAGTATATGAATGTATTGTGTCTGTGTGTGGGGGTCAGTATATGAATGTATTGTGTGTCTGGGGGGGCAGTATATGAATGCATTGTGTGTGTGTGTGTTGGGGTCAGTATATGAATGCATTGTGTGTGTTTGTGGGGGCCAGTATATGAATGTATTGTGTGTGTGTGTGTGTGTGTGTGTGTGTGGGAGGGCCAGTATGTGAATGTATTGTGTTTGTGGGTGTGTTTGTGGGGGCAATATATGAATGTATTGTGTGTGTGTGTGTGTGTGTGTGGGGGTCAGTATATGAATGTATTGTGTGTGTGTGTGGGGGTCAGTATATGAATGTATTGTGTGTCTGGGGGGGTAGTATATGAATGCATTGTGTGTGTGTGTGTTGGGGTCAGTATATGAATGTATTGTGTGTGTTTGTGGGGGCCAGTATATGAATGTATTGTGTGTGTTTGTGGGGGCCAGTATCTGAATGTATTGTGTGTGCGGGGGGGGGGGCAGTATATGAATGTATTGTGTGTGTGTGGGGGGGTTAGTATATGAATGTACTGTGTGTGTGGGGGGGCCAGTATATGAATGCATTGTGTGTGTGTGTGTTGGGGTCAGTATATGAATGTATTGTGTGTGTTTGTGGGGGCCAGTATCTGAATGTATTGTGTGTGTGGGGGGGGCAGTATATGAATTATTATTATTATTATTATTATCTTTAATTTATAAGTCGCCACAAAGGGTCTGCAGTGCCGTACATGACATATACAGAAAACCGTGAATCAAGACACAACATGATACAGAAAGAACAGAAAATGAAGAACAAAAATATATACACACACACAGGTAACATGGTAATGCAAATCAAATTATTACTGGGCCAATGGGTGAAAGATGGTAGAAATCAGCGAGAAGTAGGCCAAAGCTTAAGAAAACAGGGCTAGGGAAGCAGGCAGTGTGTCTGTGTGTGGGGGCCAGTAAATGAATGTAGTGTGTGTGTGTGGGGGCCAGTAAATAAATGCAATGTCTGTGAGGGGGCCAGTAAATTAATGTAGTGTGGGAAAGAGGGGGGATCTTAATATAATGTTGGAGGTAGGCTATTAATTTAATTGTGGAGTGCAGGTGGGGGCTAATTATTGGGTGTTATTTTATTTGTGGGGCAATTTTATTTAATAGTGGGGCCTATGAATTTATAATGGGGTAATTGTACCTTTAATTTAATGCTGGGGTGGTTTGGGAGCTATTTATTGATTGAGGTCTATTTATTAAATGTGATTGTGTATTATTTAATGCCTGTGATTGTTGTGGGAAATTGTTATATTTGTTAAATGTAAATGCTATTTAAATTATTGCTGGGGCTGTTGGGAGGGAGGCAAATAGGATTATATATTAAATGTGTTTGCTATCTAATGTCAGGGTTGGTTGGAGGGAAAGAGATCTATTCAGCAAATGTGAATATTATTATTTTAATGTTGTGACTGGAGAGAGGCCTAATTATAAAACGTGGGTGCTATTGATTTAACACTGGGACTGGTTGGAGTTATCTAAATTTTATGTACCCATTTATTTTCCAACTAGGGCCTCCAATATTCCAGGATCCAGACATCCAGCAAGTGAGCTTAAGTAATCAGCAGCCACAAGTGGTGAAAGTGACAAGAACATGTAGGAGAGAGCAGGACAATCTGCCAACTGTCCTGAATCTGGTGGGACAGTCCCGAATTTGGGTGACTGTTTCGCTTAGGACAGTTGGGAGGTATGTCCCGCTTCACCGTGTACTGCTCGTGAAGGCAGAACTTTGAGCACCTAACAGTAGTGTACACAGTATTGCTTGTGCATTTGTCTAAAATGATAACTATGCTACATCATAGGGGGTTACCCTATCTAAAGTGCCCAGGCTCCCCAGAGCCTTAATCCAGCTCTGGGCCTGGGCATAAATATATATATATATATATATATATGGATTAAGCAACACTAAAATAGCCTCTTTTATATATATAAATATATATTGTACCAAAAACCATCCTTTAAGGATGGGACGCTACTTATGGGCTAGTGCTGTGTTCTTGCCCCTCGGGCTAAAGTCTGCCAGCCCTCCCCTGCCTTCATTAAATATTTTATGTGACTGGACGCCTCTTTTATCTTAGTATTTGTGAAAAAATCATATATTTGTTCTTTAATCTTGATGCGTACAAGCCAAGCGTCAGTGAACGCTGTTTTATCTCAGTATCTAGATACTCTTGAAATCAGTGTTGACTTGATATGTAATTGGTCTTGCGACTCCTGCTGAGAAGGCTCAAATAACTGTTTGCTTTCACCATATTTATGTGTCACTTTTAATAGCTGTGTATTTAAATCTATGCCATGACTTGAAATCTGTTCAAGGTCACAGTAATTACAAGCTTCCTACACAGCGGCTGAAAGTCACAATTAGTGTGATGTTCGATAAACACAGCCTTCAAATGATTGTAACGACCCTGTGAGGTTGCAGTGATTAAACCAAACAAATGAAAGAGCAAGCTTTGTATATTAGAGCACAAAACTGTCTGTTTTAGCTTGAGAAAAACATTTGGCATTTCAATGTATATCCTTTTGTTCTAATGGGAGAGTAAGGACAGTATATATCTGGGAATTTTAAATAGATGCCTCCATTTCATATATGTTTTTTTATGAAATCATCATAGTCACAAACTAAGAAAAACAGCTTATCATATATTTGTGCAACTTTTTGAAGTATTTACATTTGAATTTTTTATAAATGAGAAAACATCACTAAAACTATTTTGTAAAAACGTTTAACTTTTATGCAATTTTTACTTTGCATGTGATATATTCATTTATTAATTGTAAAATTAATATGGTCATTTATGAAATGCAATGCCATGTGGAATAGCAAGCACACCGTAGCAACCTCCTAAAATAAATGTGCACACAGGGACCTATTGGTAGACCCGTGGTAAAGCTGTAAGGGCCCAGGACAGACTAGGGGCCTGGATAGACCCCTCCATCTGTTCAGGCCCCTAGTCTGTCCGGGCCCCCTAGTATGAATGCCATGACTTCTGCATCTCTCCATGTTGCGGCGGTTCCCAGTCACTAATAGGGTGGGAGCAAGCAGTGTGGTGACATCATCACTGTGCCGCGTGTTCCCAGTCTATCAGTGCCTGGGAGTCGCTGCATCGTGTCAAGAACTAGGTAAGTGAATTGGAGGAGTGTATTGTGCAAAGGGAGGGGGGCATGTACTGTGAAGAGGGGGGGGCATGTATTGTGTAGAGAGAGGGGGCATGTATTGTGCAGAGGGGGGAATTTATTGTGCGGAAGGAGGGGGCATGTAGTGTGAAGAAGGGTGCATGTATTATAAAGAGGGGGCATGTAGTGTGCAGAGGGAGGAGACATGTAGTATGCAGAGGGAGGGGGCATGTATTATGAAGACAGGGGAGTGTAGTGTGCAGAGGGAGGGGGCATGTACTGTGAAGAGGGGGCATGAATTGTGCAGAGATAGGGGGTATGTATTATGAAGAAGGGGTATGTAGTATGCAGAGGGAGGGGGCATGTAGTGTGCATAGAGAGGGGGCATGTAATATGAAGACGGGGGAATTGTAGTGTACAGATGGAGGGGGGCATGTACTGTGAAGAGGGGGGCAAGTATTGTGCACATACAAAGGGGGGCATAAATTTGTACTGAGCTCCACAGTTTCTGATGGCAACCCTGAACTGGCTTATGACCTTAATATTGCATTTACACAGATGGCGGCCCACCCATGTTTACAGTGGGCCTGACTGAGTAAATAGTACACACAAACTGAACAGGTTTATGCTGGATGTCAAATAAAATCCCCAAACACCAAGCCCATCCTTAGAGGAAAAGTTATCCGATAATCCAGTTGCTTAAATGTCAGCCTGAATGGACATAGGAAGAACATTATCAGGAAAGAGCAGGACCACAATTAACCCTAGTGACCTGCAGGCCTCTAGTTACATCACAGATTTATGATACAATTATATAAAGATGTCTCCGGCACTATGTGTAAATTCTAGCTCTAGTAGGTATGTCAAGAGACAGTAAATGTATTATAGATTTTAATCAAAGAGAATGCATAAACACATAATAAATCCTAATGAAAATAAAAATAAATTAATACACTTTGGGTTCTTAAAATAAAAGTACATGTATATGATCAAAATATAGATAAATGATGAGACAGATCAACATAGCATCCTTGTATCTGTCTCTAATAATCAACAGAAACTCCTAGGGGTCTATTTTCTAAACCGCGCATTTGAAAAAGTGGAGATGTTACCTATAGCAACCAATCAGATTCTAGCTGACATTTTGTAGAATGTACTAAATAAATGACAACTAGAATCTGATTGGTTGCTATAGGCAACACCTCTAATTTTTAAAACCCGCAGTTTAGCAAATCTAGTCCATACTGTTAACAAAAACTATGTTTTTATAGGTCACAAGCATTATCCAGAATGTCCAACATCGATATTCCTGATAGTCCAGAAGGAGAAAAAAATCACTCTGCAGTGGAAATCCAAATAGTAGTCAGTAAAACTCTTATGAACACAATCTCATGTAAACAAATTCACTCACCCTTATTTATACGTGTTATATACAGAATACATAGGAATAAGTATGAGTGCATTTGTTTACATGTGTTTGTGTCTTATGATGGATTCATAAGACTTTTACGGTCTACTATTTGGATTTCCACTGGAGAGTGATTTTTTCTGATATACATGTCCTTTTATTTTAAGAACCCAATTTGGGGATTTATGAAGTGTATTCATTTATTCTTATCAGTGCACTGATTCATTATGATTTATTATGTGTGTATGCATTCTATTTAATTAAAACCTATAATACATTTACTGTCTTTTGACATAGCTACTAGAGCTAGAATTTACACATAGCGCCGTAAACATCTTTATATCTTTGTATCAGCTATTCTTTAAGAGGATTAGGGATCTCCACTTATTATTCCCTTTTAGTAGCTTTACATTTCCTGTGGAGAGTGCTGGTATATTCCCTTTTTCATTAACATCACAGATTTATGCTAAGTATTTGTTCTTTATGTTCCATGTGTCAACCCACCAGCTGTGTGTACTCGCCAATTTCTTGTATTGGTTAGAAGATGATATGAATAGGTTTTGGTATTGTCTTTATTTGAAAGCTGTTTAATAGAAACTCAAAAACATCCGATTATTGATTTCCTATATGTTCAGGAACATAACCCTGCATGGGAGCACATATGAATCATTTAATCTAGTTGTATTAATTGGTTATATATGTTTGTTACAATTGTCCGGCTGATGTCTTAATATTGAGATGAGGGTGAGAACTGCAGTTATGGGATCTCTAGTGAGAGTTCACAACATTGCACATATGGACATGGGCACCAATGTTTTAAAGACTTCAAACATGATGATGTTCTTCATCTTAGCAAACTGCTCACTAAATTTGCTTTTATTTGGCTGTCCTAAACTATGACAGTGTAAGACTCAACATTGCTTAACAAAATATTACAGAGTTCTTTTGAGCATCCTTGTTCACCTCCTTGCTAGATCTCATGTACGTTATCATCTTGTGTCCATTTATCTATATAACATTTTATTTACCCCCGATCAAGATAGGCAATTATCTCCCAAAACAAAAACCGTATCCACTGCACATAGTCACTATGGGATATATTTATCAGAAGGCAAAGAGGCTTTTAGCTGGTGAAAATCGGTGTTCTGCCTGTGAAATGGATTGGCTTTGCTTCACTCAGTCTATTAATGGGGTTACTGCTGGTATAAACTTGTTATCTCTACCACCCACTGGTGATATTTGTATTAGGGGACTTCTCACATACTTTTGTATTAGGGGACTTGTACCACTGCAATACCTAATCTTCTCGCACAAACAATAGTCTGAAAAAAATAATTTATTGATGCAATAACTTGATTGTTAAATCGCAGCTTTCATAGCATCAATATGCGAGTACAATAAAATATTGCACTTATTGCTGCAGTAAGAATTTATTTGATAAATATACCACTTATTTGAAAATAAATAAATAGCTATCTATCTATCTATATATGTATATATATATATATATATATATATATATATATATATATATCTACATGAATATATATATATATATATATATATATATATATATATATATATATATATATATATATATATCTATATCTATATAGATATATATATATATATATATATATATATATATATATATATATATATATAGATATATATTCAAATAAGTGGTATATTTATCTAAGAAATAACCCAAAAGAAACAGAAGAAGAAAATATTTACAAATGTGTACTTTTTGTGTGTGCAGATGTGTAATTATTTTATAAGTGACAAATGCATGTATACTAATGCATTCACTTGCTCTAGAAAAGCAAAAAACATGACCCAGCATTTATTGAATGTAAGAGTGGATAACACTAAAAAATGTAGTTACAAAAATTAATGAAGAATTTACTTCTATGGGCAATCCTGAAAGACTCCTATGGTGATGTAAGATTTTAATAAACTGTATGTGAGGGAAAGTTATATGTATCATTTTATATGTGACAAACTACAGAGAGAGATATATTGCAGACTATACTGCGTTCTGTTATTAAAACTCCAATTTCAACCAGTCACTAATTATAGAGCTAATAAAGATGGAGCTACAAATGATGAAATCATGATAGACCAGTTGTCTGAGTGTTGATTACAGAATTTGTGCTTACAGATGAAAAGAACAATCCTGTGTGAAGCCACAGGGCTGCTTGCTGTTCAGTATTGCCATTCGCCTCTTCTTTTGTCCTTGAATGATTCTGCCCGTATTTTTATGGCTAGCATATTGTCCCCTGCCATTTTCTCACTTTGTATGCTGGATAAAATGATCCATACATTTACCTAATCAGTATGCCACGTAGGTATGTATAATACAGTGCTGGTGTAGGATAGTATACCCTTAAACACTTTACATTGATAGTTCCTAAAGACAAATGAAATGGAAAGTAGGGTGATTGCTTTGTTTGGTAATAATGTTATGCACTCAGATATGTTCACAGAGCTCTTCTTTCTAAAATCACTGTGAGGAGCACTAATAAAGGAGTTCCAAGTATTCTGTAACATGATTATACTCTATAGCATGCACTGTTTTATGTTTCAGTATAGTGTGTGAGGTATAATATGTAAAAATGCCCATAGCAAGAAACCAGAGGCTAAACTACCATTGGTGCAGCAGATGCGGTGCACCGGGCCCATGGAGATAATGTGACCTGCTGCATCGGGAACTAGTGAGCTGTGGGCCCCCGTTCACTCCTCCCCGCTTCCCTGTACCATGGCCCACAGCTCACTAGTTCTGCCTCTACAAGACAGAAATTATTCTTGGAAATGGGAACTATGTTTGATGAAGTAAATGCATAGTGTAAGCGCTGCTTTCATATTCTAGTTTGCCACTTCCTGTTTCCTCTATAGGAAAATGTGAGAATCTACCATGTGACATGTACCAGCCAATTACAGCCCCCTGGGATCTACTTTGCTAGGATGACTCTCTACCTGAAAAAACCCCATCTCTGGCACTTTAAATGTTATGCACTGCCACACGCATTATTAAGAAACACACGGTGGGACAGCTCTAATAGGAAAAATACATTTATTTCTCTAGTGGATTCATGCCAGTGACGTCTAGCAAGCAATAAGAAGTGTATGTTGCATAGCTTTTAAAGGGAAAAATATCACAACCCCAATATGGTACAGTAAGTGTTAACAGATTTTCTGCACTAAATTATTTAAGTAGATGAACCTCTTATTATGGCTATCAATTATTTGGTTATATAATTAGAACAATATAATGAGGAGAGTTGTAGGAGCCTATTTCAGATCATGGTATGGAGTTTTATCAGCCACCGTGTAAATTCATATCACACTGCAGATTTTTGGTATATTCCATAGAAAAACTACATATATCACAGCTTGTATGAGGACGTATCATCTGATCTGATAAAATAACACACAACGGTCAGAAAACAGAGTGACAAAGGAGAAAAAAAAACTGCTTTGCATTCAACATTGCATGTTCCTTAGACAGACATAGCCTGATTTATTGACCCTATGGTTACTTAAAATAATATGTGTCCAAATATGATACAATAAAACAAGAAATAACAAGCAAGATAAAGAAAAGAAAGAAAATGACAATAAAGAGATAAGCAAAAATGCCCCATTTGCTGGGGTTAAGAAAGGGGCAGAGAAACAGGAAAATAAAGTATACAGATATTATCAGTTTTGCTTTCCTTAATTGAATTCTGATTTTTTTCCCCTGTAAGTCCAGATTTAGCAGGTGCCTCACTCTAACAAAACCCCTAACATCTGTCAGGAATCAGCGACTTACCAAGCGGGAACTCCTCCTTTAGTAGGTAAGGTGTAAGAAAAAGGTAACATAATTCCATCATTACATATTACAGGTCAGCAAAAACAAACATTCACTCTCCCTGACAACTGCCTACTCCTGGAATATGTGCTATGGGAAAGACAGCAGGACAGGGCTCATATAGTGAGTACCTTGAGAGCACTGTCATAAGCTGCAGTGGTAATATTTAGAGAATGGGTTGGAGAGTTATTACATACAGAAATTGTTATTATTATGTGATTGATATCAAGCTAATATAGAAGTCAAGTAATTTTCTTAAGTGTGCTACAACCATTTTCAATGGATCTTATGTGTCAACCTTGAATATATATTTAATATAATGAATGGTGTACTCCACTGTTAAGGAATTCTGTTTTCAAGTCAGATATGAATATGTCCCAGGTAAGCTCAGCTTTGGGCACTGGATACAACTGCTTTTACAGAGCAGAATGACACGGTAAATAAAGGACCTGCTTGGCAGAATTATTTGGAGGTGGAGTTGACCTTTAACTTTTTAAATGTGAAGATCCACTCAACTTAAAATGCTAATTGTCCAAATGCTGATCCCTTGTTTAATATTCTAAATCTATGTTTAAAATGTGATATTTGACATAGTTTGAAACATTTTATGTGACCTAGTATTAGGAATGCATCAAGGTCAGGATTCAGTTTAGTTTGTTACTGAATACTAAGGGTATTGGGTTCAGCTAATGGCTTAGGATTTGGCTACCCGAATCCTGATCTCCCTTCTATCTTAGTTCACTGGGAAATTAATTATTACTGTCATGAGCTAAAATTAGAAACACAAGGTAATCATTTAGACCCTCTTGCTTTATTTTCTTATGCAAATTATAGTTTGATCATGTGACAGTTTGTTTTTTTAAAGTGATTTGTACTCAAGCCAAAACCAGAACGGATTAGTTGCATGAAAACCTTGTTCTTATTTTGTTCTCCGCCTGACATTTTATTATCTATAAAACTCACTGTGTGTCATTCAGTAGTGTTACAGTCAGGAAGTGGTGTGTGCAGAAAAAAAATACTTCCCCACCATCACAACCTAAAAATGTATTCATTTGTAAATATACATGTTACTAGTAGCTGCTTGTATTTTATGTTTAATCTTCCATTAATGTAAAGATATTTTTTTTAGGTTTGAGTTATTGCTTGTACAACTAGGTCTTCCATTGCTGATATGTTTGCCTTTAGAATAGTATTGAATCAACTGATAGAATGAATATATTTGATTCCAAATGCATTGCAAAAGCTAAGTGTCTGCATCTCAGTATATTAAATCATTATTTATTTCAGCAGTGGCAGCACAAATATTACTGATTAATAATTAGCATTCACTGTGCTGCCTCACTACTCACAACTCAACAAGTCCTCCCATAAAACAATGTGCACGGCCATGTTCAGGTATTTGGGCTGAGTGAGGTTTATCTGGCTTGAGGGAAATGGTAGATAATGAGTTTTCCAACCGCAGGTAATTAGAAATGAATCAGACTTTAAAGAGCCATCTGTTCAGGCAAGTTTTTCTATACAAAACAGCCCTTGGCAATAACTGGTGGAATTCCTAAATTAAAAAGTTTTGGCACAATAAATACCAAAATTACCTTACAATATCCAGTAAAAAGCAGTTTGGGAAATTGACTTGTTTCATATTTTACAGAAAATTTCTAGCCGTATCACACGTATTGTCAGATTGTATTTAGTAGCAGTAGCTTCTGCTTCAATCCATGGTATAGTTTTCATATCATTACTGAGGTACCACAATATTAACTTATGGAGCGCCTTCAGGCTAGACACACGTGTCAATCCACGATTGTCTATCCTTCCAAATCACATCTGATTGATGCTGATTGTTCAGAATGAGGCATGTTACAATGTTGACATAGTTGTATTGAAAACTAGTAAATTGCTCAGCAAAAACTATGGCAGCATAATACAATTTTTGGTAGAAATCTCTTTGGTCTCTAGGTTCCCTGTAAAACACTGGTGTAGTGTTAAAGGATTGACGTGCTTAATTACAGTTGTAACTTGCTGGATGGGTTTGAAAAGCACCTACATTGTCAATGTATCTGAATGTATCTGAAAATCAACAGCTCTGTCTCATGATAATTATTCATTCTGTCTGTCTGTGTGTGTGTGTGTGTTAGGGAATTTAGACTGTAAGCTCCAATAGGGCGGGGACTGACGTGAGTGAGTTCTCTGTACAGCGCTGCGGAATTAGTGGCGCTATATAAATAAATGGTGATGATGATGATTCTAATTAAGTTGATGTAACAGTCAATCAGATGTCTATTTACATTTTGTAAATCGTATCAGAATCTGATTGGTCGTTAGGTTACAGTCCCTTTTTCTTACACACAGTTTTAAGAAATGTCCTCAAATTTTCTGCAACACAGCGTTCACCAAATAAACCAAAGTATCCAAATACTAACTAGTGGCTTTGATATGTTTAAAACCTAGCGGGAAGCAATATTCAGGAAAGCATTATATCTGGGTTTGTATAAAACTTACAACTGCCTTCTGAATAAAGCTACACAAATTATATTACAAAAAGTATGGATGCCTGTAAACAGGCTGACACTACCAGACATGTTAAATTATTGGTTCTTCTCTTTTTTTCCATACAGGCCAATGATACATTGTTCTCCTGCAAACAAAGCCCTAGAGTATGTCAGATTATGTTACCAAGCATCATGAGTTATGTAAAATTATTTTTACTAACACAGTGAAGCTCTGGGTACATTTATTGTATTATGCAAATAATATTACTTGCAGAATAACGTAAGAGCGATATGGAACTTGTTATGAAATCTGATTTTCTAAAAGAAGGCAATGATTCCCAAGTTACATTCTGTTGGTACAATTTGTAGACTGGATCTGCATGTTAAACAGCCTTAATGTATCTAATCAATTCCTCATGTGAGCGTTTTGATTTAAATTGCAGTAGGGGCAGCACGTAACTATGCATATATTGTGCTATAGCTGTGACACTTACTACATCTTACATGACTAGGGAATACATGTTATATGCTGTAGAATACAGGAAACAATATTAACACTGGGGCCTTTGTACATTCTTGAAGGGCAGCTTGTTGCCTGGACATATAGTTTGATCCAGACACATGGCAGTCAAATAATTTGTAATAAATTTTTTTTTTTTTAGAGTTTATGTGACTGATTGCAATAATATGGAACACATGTACTACTGATTCATTGGGACTCAAGAGGGCAATACAAAGTGTTTAATAAATTGTAAAGCGCTACGGAATATGTTGGCACTATATAAATAAATGATAATGATGATGATAAATATGGCTGAACAAAATACGCTATGTGTAAAAAGCTGCTCAGTGGCACTTTTGCTGGTATCACATGGTAGAGATTAAGTTCTGCACTAATCTTACTAGAAAAGTGCAAGGTTCATTAAGAAATTAATTTATACAGCATCCAGAGCTGAATCTCTCCTGTGTGGCAAGGACAAGATTATCTCTCTCACTTTAACAGAGATTCAGCTCTTACAAGAACTGCACTTGCTCAAAAGACACCATGTTCTAGTACTGCCTTGTGATACCATTCTAGACCTAGTAACACGCAGACTCGTTGTGTGCATACGGAATCTTGGCCCTAAGAACCCAGTATTTGCATACGCTATTTGCTTGCAGAGCAATCAATATAGGCACCAAGTTTCTGTCGCATGAGCATTAATATGCTGTGGCTGCCTGATCAGACTACAGTGTTTATATTGACTACTATATATAGGCAAATAAAGTACACACTATGTTCTATCCACTGGAGCACTAAACACCTCTTTAACGCATACTTGCCAACTTCTTCTAATTGGCGTCCGATAGCTGCCGGGGGGGGGGAGGTGGGCGAGGATCCGAAAATCGCCATTTTGAACCCGTGGCGTAATGACGCAAAAGCATCATTTTACAGCAGGGGGCGCGATTCCCGGAGAATCGCGGCATATTGGACCTAATTCTGCCCACTTCACTAGGAAGTGGGCAGATGCGGGAGACTGCCATACACTCCCAGGAGTCCAGGAGACCAACCCGGAATCTGGGAGCCTCCGGACATTCCGGGAGAGTTTGCAAGTATGCTTAACACTACACTGATATTGTCAACAAGGTGCATGCACAAAACTGAAATAAAAAACTCAAGTGAACTTTTTTTCTTGTTTGGGTAAGAAGGATAAATAAAGTAACTATCCCAAATCTTCAAGCTTAGCTGCAGCGTGAATATAACAATGGATGTACAGTGCACTGCAGAGCAGTGACATTGAATGTGAGAGAGTAGAAATTGTGCTATGATAAAAGCTAGCTCTGCATGTTGTAAACCCCAGTAGGGAGGTTACACACTCCAGAAAGTACATAAAGGCTGCCTTCCTCTAAACATTCGCCAGTAAAGAGCTTTAATGTGCACAATGTAAGACATTGATGGTTACATAGTGTTTAATGAAATAAACCTAATGAAAGCCACTTGGTATTTCATCCTGCTAAATTTGCCCTCTGGGGAATTCTTTTATAGACACAGTCTGCAATTCATTTAATCAGGGAAAAGGAAATTGATAACCCACGCTGGCATTTAAAGTGTCATTTATTTTTATCTCTCAAATCACCCCTAACTACTTCAGAGCCCTGCTTAGCATTGTAGGGAATTAGAGGAAGACTGTCTCTGCCGTCTGGTGAATATACATGTATCACACCAACTAAACAAGCTCCTATAATCCTACAGGTTAGACTATATATCACACACAGGTAAATACGTCTGGTTGACAGGGGTGGCCAACGATGCACGACGAGCATAAAATATATTTACCCCCTCTAAAGGATGACACATACTCAATATTGGATTTAGGAGTCACCTTTTGTTGTGATGTAAAGGGATATTTCTTCAATGTAAAGAGGACCTACCATCTCTGTGACATGCCCTACTGTAGGCTATTTGTCTAACTCAGGACAGGGTCAGATAGCAGAGCACACTCAGAATGCTATTAACATACCAGGTAGCCCTCTGTCCCTCACTTGTCGACAGCAGCTGGTATAGAGTGCGGATGTGGGTTGACATTTGCTGATCAGACCCTTTCCATTTGGTTCAGCAAGATGATCTACACGTGTTCTACTATGTCAAACAAATTTGGTTGAAAATCACTAAACTGGCTGAAGAAATCTACTGTGGACGGTAAGTCAGGTGTACATTGGAAAAAAAAATGTATATATTCAAGTATGAGCAGTTCTGATAAGCTATTGAAATTCTTACAAATAGATTTATGAATATTAGTTTAGGCTATTTTAATTTTAGATTTAGTGGGGTAACTCACTGGGAGATATTTACGAACACAAAACTAAACTGTTGTGTCATAATAGTATTATTATAAACTCACAACAAGGTAGTGTAGTTTTTCTACGTATCTATGGCTTTAGGAGTGGAAATAGGTACAGCATAGGTGTCATTGTCAACAGTCTCTAATTATTCATTAATACTTAATAAAAAATGAACATACTCATATAAGCAGAGAATATATCTTCATAAATGAACTTAAGCTTCTATTTAAATGATCTTTCATATGAATCTATTGGGTATGTGTTTTTCAGATCCATCCAGCACTAAAATGAAACAACTGCAATATGCCACATCTATCCTTCTATATAGCACAGGAGTATAATAGGTCACTGCTTTGTCAAATTGAAGAGTTCTACTTACTGTCATCTTGGTGGAGCAGATTCTGCTTTGTGCAGACAGGACGGTGACTTCTCTCTGCTTCTTATTTACAGACCTAGAATTGTGACATTTGTGTTTCTTTCTCCTTGATCGGTGTTTCTCTTCTTTAGACTGCTGCCTTGGTCTTAAATGAGTAAATGAAACGATCAAACCTCTAAAACAATAGACATGCAACAGATTTGAACTAATAGTGCTAAGCATAATTGGTTAACATGACTTCAGGTCACTAAACTTCAGCTTGTATCAAAAGCCACTTTCTCTTTAAAAAAAACCCCAACGATACATTTACAAAATGTTTTATTAGTCTTATTTGGAGCTATCTAGAACGTTGAGCACTAATTGAAAGAAATGTATTGTATGTGGTCATTGCACAGACAGAGGGCCTGATTCATTAAGGAAAGTACAGCAATAAAAAGGAGTAACTTTGCACCTTCACAAAACCATGTTGCATTGGAGGGGAGAGGTAAATTTGAGATGTGGGGACAGATTTATAGTTGGGGTAGGGTGTGTCCTAGATCAGCTTTAAATTTCAGCGTAAAAATAAAGGTATCAAGTATTTGTGTGCTACATGAAAAAACAGCCAGTATTTAACTTATGTGCAAAATAATAAACTAATTTGCACCACTTGCATTGTGACATGGGTTGTCAAGGAGAAAATTTACTCCTTTGTTTACCTTACTTTCCTTAATGAATCAGGCCCATAGCGTTTGCTTAAAATCAATGTCATCACTGTATGTGTAGTTGGCGATGTCATAAGAAAAGGTGAGCATGAAGCTTCTGTTTTAGCAATCTTATCGAAAGGTGATTTTTTTTCATTCATATCCTAAGTCTTGACAGCTGACAGGTTTTTTTTTATGAAAGGGATAAGAGATCCCTCATGTACAGGTCTGCAAACACTACCGGACACCTGCTGAGAAAACCTCCTGCCACCTTCACACAACAGCCAGGCAGCTGTCATAACAAGGAATGCAAATAACAGAGCATAGAAATAACTTCAGCACTGTCGTCTGTGATATTTTCTTCTGACAGCAACTTAATTTTCCGTTTACAGCACAGTTGGAGACATTTATGATAAGTGTTGTACAGGTTACTGTTAGAAAAAGATGTTGCTGCCCATAGCAACCAATCCATACCTCCCATTTTTAAAACAAAAACAGCACACAAATAAACCATTCTTGACAACTTTTAAAACCTGTCTTCTGGGAGAACCCGGAAGACAGGTCATGTGACAAGTGTAAGGGGGCGTGGTGACGCAGTTGCATCATCACAGCCCCGCCTCCTACTATTGAATAGTGATGGGCAGGGCTTAATGGCACGATCGTGTCATGGCACCTCAACAAGTGTTCGGGAGGTTGGCTACTCTACCGGGAGTCCTGGAGGACTCCCCAAAATTCGGAAGCCTCCCAGAAATTCCTGGAGAGCACACAAAACCATGTCTACATTATTGTGACATGCCCCTCACGCAGTCTGCAGATCAGGACAGCCCTGCATACATAGGGACTGTTAGCCGCACTAGAAAAAGGTTTGAATTAATAGTTACTATTGACAGCACCTCCATTTCTGCACATAAACCTGCATAAACGTTTTCATAAATGTCCCCCACGAATAACAGTGTTTTCAACACGTTTGAATATGAAATACGCTCATTGCTAGCAGGAATATACTGTATAGCAGACAAAGGGGCATATTTATGAAAGCACGGTAGTGCACTATCGTGCACTTACCGTGAAATTAAGGTCCCACAGTGTCCTCCGGATATTTATGAAAGGTGCATCGCAGCAGATATCATGGATATCTGCTGCTTTGCACTCCTCTTCGTTTTTGGGAGCAGTCACCATTCTACAATATGGTGACTGCTCCCAGCTCAAATCTAACAAGTTCCGAAAAAACATTTTTTTCGGAAAGCTGGCGTACATTATCATAATTGAAGAAATCCAATGCTGTCAGCTCTGCTCCGAAGAGCAGAGCTGGACAGCGCATGTGTGGAGGGATCACATGATCCCTCCCTGTCACTCACCGATCTCTCTCTGCAACGATAGTTGCAGAGACAGAGCGGGGATCTTTGTGCGCATGTGCAGTTCTTGGAACTGCACATTCGCAATTGAAGAATGAAGAGAACGAGGAGAAGATCCGGAGACAGCGCTTCCGAAGAGGGGGGGTAAGTATGTTTTTTTTATCACAGAAACAGCAGTTTTTCGGAACTGCTGTTTCTGTGATCTGTTGTTCATAAATTTGAGAAATAGTTCAATCCTTATCCATGCGATAAGGATTGATAACTATTTCTCACTTTTGCCGAACATTGATAAATGTGCCCCTAAATGCTCTACAATTTTTGATTCTGAATATCCCATAACAGAGGAATAATACTGTGCTGCTATAAACCAGTTGTTCCCTTTAAAAGGAGGCTCCCTGAGGGACATTTATGAAAATAAGTGCAAAGAAAAAAGGGTGCTGTAAATGGCAATCATTCAGATTTAAATTGACATTTTTCTAGTGCAGTTTAGTTTTTAATTTGATTTTGCATCAGTTTTCATAAATGCTACCTATGTCTTTTGTAATGGGCAACGAAAAACCCGTCAAGTCAATTTAAGAACATTTTAGCTTTTCCAGCATAACAAATTTATATATATATTAAAATAACTTTTAAGGCCTGTTTGCACAATACTAAAGATGTCCATATTTTGTATGTGCAGATCTTGTTGCCAATGGCCACACATTTCAATCCTGATTCATTTTAGGCCCATACTGGGTCCTAAAAATACCACATTAGTGGTACCAAATTTTGTATATACCAGCAGCTTCAGATTTACATGTTTAGCAACTCTTGACATTTAGGAAAACTCTGCAGAATCAACCCTGAAATGGACATTTTTCTACTAATAATTATACTTTATATTATTGTTCATGTTACATTACCTGTTTTCAAAGCTGGAGGATCTAGACTTGGAGCTCTCTGAGCGGGAATGTCGGTTGTGATGGTGATGGGACTTCCGCTGTCTGCCACGTGAGCTGTGTATATGCAGAGAGAAATCACATACGTTATTATTATCATCTATAACATGTATTAACAGATGCACATGGGCGTTATGGAGACCTAATATTTCAAGCCATTTATTATATACAAACAAAATTACAGGCAATGGTGCATATTTGAGTCTGCTCATTACCACAGGCTCTGGTAATAATATTTTTGTAACGACAGTGTATGTTTGAGCACAAGAATTCATGTAAGACATTGCTCACCTGATGCTAATTTTTGCTACTGCTTTGAACTGTACCTGTTGCCTACATACAATGGAGCCAGCCATTTTGTGGGCGGAGCCAATATTCTTCAGAATGCAACATATCCAATTTTCTAGGAACAAGTTACATCAATCACTTAGGCTTGTGGCACTCCATGCCTCAGATGTCACTGACTTCTAGCGTCCAGTAGGATTTCATTCACCAGATTCAAACATCACAATCAGACTGGACTTCTTACCTATTTATGTCTAATTCACCATTTCATTGTCTATCTTACACTAAGTCAAAGCTAAATGCTGACTGGTTGTTATGGATTACTGCACATTTTAGTTTTATTTGCAAATAATCCCGATGGCTCTATTACATTGTTATTATGGCTTCTCAAAGGACCATTTTGGGGTCTGTTTATCCCAGCAGTACATAAAGAAGCACCACTGCAATTTACTATGCGGGGGCTGCTCTGGCGTTGAACCCTCTTCTCAATGAAGACATTTTATGTTCATCGGCAGCTTAGTGTTTTCTCCCAGGAGGGATCGAGTGAAGCGCGAGAAGCTTCAACTGGATCCAATTGAAAAATACAAGTAACGCCATAATGAGATGGAATTACATAACGCTGCTGTTCAGAGGCGGAATTTGCAAGGTTTGGGCCCCTATACAGGGAAATGGGGAGGGGGAACCTGGGCCCCCAACCCTCTGCATCTGCCATGTAGCGGGCCTCATTATCTCTATGGTCCCTGATGCAGGGCACCTGCAGCACCAATGGTAGTTCTGCCACTGCTGCTGTCTTCATAGAGGTAATATATGATTTCTCCAGCATTAACCCTTTGCTAAATAAGAAAAAGTGGTGAAAGAGACTTTACCCAGCATTTTGTCTCTTCACCACTTGTTACATAGGCATCATGGTCAGATACTGGATCAGTGCTTTCCCCTTAATATATCACTGTAAGTTTAGCCTTAGGAACTCAGGCAGGCAGGGTATAAACGAAGTTCGGTTACACAGGAGCTGTTATGATATATAACGAGTGCTGCTGACCAGATCTATCTATCTTTAGCAGTCTGTTCATCAGATGGACCTTGGTGTTTTGCCTGTTTACTAAGCAGATAATTCTGGGAAAAATATTAGTACTAAATTCAGAACATTTCATTAGCTTAAATAATGACCCGGCAATAGGAATAACTTAGCAACGTATGATCTTAAACAGTTTCTGACAAATATATATTGTGAAAAGCCAACAAAATTATTATTTTTTTTAGATATTTTGGAGAAAAGACAACTTATGTCATAGGGCACTTTATGTAAGAGAAGTGATGTATTTTCGACAATGAGCCATTCCTTGGTACCTATATGTAATTGCAATAAGACATTTAAAAAACAAAACAAAGCTATTAACTTCAGAAATTTGGCATTGCCACAGTGTGAAAATAAAATTTACTGTGTTAAGCTACAGTACAAAGTAGTTTCACAAACTCTTCACTTCAAAACAAAGCTGTGGTGTTTCATTTGTGTCTACCATCTTATGGCAGAACTTAAGAACTGCAGTTTCTTACAAACAGAGCACCTACTGCTAAGTCAGTGACTCCTAATGTTATTACTAGAGATGGTCACTGACCCCCGTGTTTTGGTTTTGGATTCGGTTTTGGATCTGGATTACCGTCGTGTTTTGGTTTTGGTTTTGGTTTTGCAAAACCTCCATTGCGTGTTTTGGTTTTGGTTTTGGTTTTGTTTGGTTTTGTTTTGCTATTTTTTGGGAAAATCCATGTTTTTGGGCCTAAATTAACCCAATTTAGTGCTCCAACTGTTTTAGAGACAAGTAATCTAATTGTTGAGGTAATAAATCATCCCAAAAAACAGTTTAATTCTTCGTTGGTAGGCCTATTCTACACACAAAACAGATTGTCTTCCTCTCCATCTATGCATATTGGCAATGCAGCCATCGTCTTTGAATGTATATTACACCCTACACTTATAGTTAAATATGTAAAGAAATGGAAAAAGCCAGTTTGGTTTCTGTCTCTCAAGGCCCCCCTCCACTTGTATAAAATACCAAAAAATTCAGCCATTATAGACTGTACAATATTAATTGACATGGAGAAAGCCAGTTTGGTTTCTGTCTCTCAAGGCCCCCCTCCACTTGTATAAAATACCCAAAAATTCAGCCATTATAGACTGTACAATATTAATTGACATGGAGAAAGCCAGTTTGGTTTCTGTCTCTCTAGGCCCCCCTCCACTTGTATAAAATACTAAAAAATTCAGCCATTATAGACTGTACAATATTAATTGACATGGAGAAAGCCAGTTTGGTTTCTGTCTCTCTAGGCCCCCCTCCACTTGTATAAAATACTAAAAAATTCAGCCATTATAGACTGTACAATATTATGAAAAATGGACAAAGCCAGTTTAGGGTCACTCTGTCTATGACACCCTACCCTTAAGGATAAATTGCCCTAACAGCAGCCTTTCAAGATGGTATGTGATATGGAAATGCCACAAGTCCCTTTCCTCTTTGGGGGTAGATTGCACCCTACACTTACATAGAAAGTTTTAAAAAGATGTTATCGGCATCATCTTCAGCTTCATCCTCACCCTCATCAGTGTTATCGTCATCATCACAGACTATCAATTCATCGCCGCTTGAATCCGCCATTAGAGAACAGTCAGTGCTTGCATGTCTTGGATGGTGAAGGCCTTCCTCGTGGAAGATGTAGTTCATTTTTATAAACATCATTTTCTCCACATTTTTGGGAAGTAACCTTCTACGGCGATCACTGACTAAGTTCCCTGCTGTGCTGAACACTCGTTCAGAGTACACACTGGAGGGTGGGCAGCTTAGGTATTGCAAAGCAAGTTTGTACATGGGTTTCCAAATAGCTTGCTTTTCTTCCCAGTAAGGAAAGGGACTGTCTGACATTTCCATATCAACTACCTCTTGAAAGTAATCCTCCACCATCCTTTGCATGTTTATACTCATATTGGATGGACTTATGGGCAAAGTGACACTTTTTTTTGAAAAATCCTTCAAACCAGCCCAGATGTTAAATTGTTCTCGTCTGCCCCCTGTGTCTTCCCTGCTTCTTTTTTGGAAATTTAATTTTTTACGAGCAACAGCTTGAGAAAGTGAAGGAGGACACGTCGTCAAGCCGAGGCCCAGTTCAGCGGCCAACTTGCTGAGCAATAGCTCCTTGCAAAAGTTCACATCTCGCTCATTTACAAGTAAAGACTCAATGTAGGTTTTAAACCTTGGATCAAGCACAGTGGCCAAAACGTACTGATCCGAGTTCAAGATCTTAATAACTCGAGGATCATTGTGAAGCGAATTAAGTACTTGATCGACAAGGCCAACATACTTTGCTGAATTGCTTGCTTTCAGCTCCTCCTTCATTTTCTCAAGCTGCTTTTCCAATAGTCTAATTAAAGGAATGACTTGGCTCAAACTAGCAGAGTCTGCACTGACCTCACATGTCACAACTTCAAATGGTTTCAGCACCTTGCACAGCACTGAAAGGATTCCCCACTGTGCAAGAGTGAAATACATCCCCCCTCCTTTCCCAATGTCATGACTTGTGCAATATGCTTGGATGGCTTTGCGCTGTTCCTCCATCCTCTGAAGCATGTACAGGGTGGAATTCCACCGAGTTACCACCTCTTGCTTAAGTTGGTGGCAGGGCAAGTTAAACTGCTCTTGGAGCTGCTGTAATCTCCTACATGCTGTGGCTGAATGCCTGAAATGGCCTGAAATTTTACGGGCCACCGAAAGCATCTCCTGCACCTCACGGTTGTTTCGTAGGAAGCTCTGCACCACCAAGTTGATGGTGTGAGCAAAACAGGGAATATGTTGGAAATCACCCAGCTGTAATGCTCGCACTATATTGTTGGCGTTATCTGAAATGACATACCCTGGGGAGAGTCCGAGTGGTATAAGCCATGCATCAATCACATCTCTCAGTTTGCGTAACAAATTGTCAGCCGTATGCCTGTTAGTGAAGCCGGTGATACAAAGAGTGGCCTGCCTGTGACAAATGTTACGTAGTGGTGTACATGCTGCTGCTGTTCCTGCTGGTGAAGGTGAATGACCAACCCAGTGGGCTGTCACAGTCATATAGTCTTTGGTTTGGCCACTTCCACTTGTCCACATATCTGTGGTTAAGTGAACAGTGGGCAGAATGGCATTTTTCAGCGCAATCTCTACATTTTTACACACTTTTTGGTATAGTTGTGGAATAGCTTTACGGGAGAAATGGTGTCGCGATGGAATTCTGTAACGCGGACACAAAACCTCAATTAACTGTGAAAAACCAGCTGCGTTTATGGTGGAGATTGGACGCAGATCTAACACTAACATTGCAGCCATGGCGTCTGTGATTCGCTTGGCGACTGGGTGACTGCTGTCATATTTGCTTCCCCTCGCAAAGGATTGTTTCACAGTTAATTGCTGAAATGTAGGACTGCTCATTTTATTCACCTGCCTCTGGGATGACGATTCACCCCCAGCAGCAGCAACAGCAGCAGCAGGACTAACGCTTTCTTCAGAGGAATCAATAATAGTGCCGGAGTCATCCAGCCTTAAGTGGGATGCCGGGCTAACTCTGAGCGCTACTGAGGATATTGATGAGGATGGTGTGGTGGGTGTATTTTGTGGCCGTCGGTATGTCGGTGAGCGGAGGGTCTTAGCTGATGAGGGAGTGCTTGTATTCTTTTGGGAAGAACTTTCAGCTTTTCCCAACACTTTGCCATGAACTCTCGTTAAATGGCGTAACATAGACGAGGTTCCAAGATGGTTAAGGTCCCTCCCTCGACTGACTGTGGCTTCACATACACTACAAATGGCTATACAATTGTTGTCTGGATTTGGGTAGAAATAATTCCACACATAAGAAGTGGATTTTTTTGTTTTATGCCCAGGCATGACAATGGCCTTTTTCTTGTCACGTGCCAGAACTGCTGCCACTGGTGCAGGACTTACACAAACAACCTCATCCTCATCAACATCCTCATTAGCGCCCTCGTCGCCTACACAAATCTCCCCCTCATCCTCTTCTAATTCCAAAGTGGCATCCTCAATTTGGGTATCACCGGCTACACTCGGGCTATTAAGGCACACATCAGCAGAATGCTCACGATTAGACATCCCACTGTTGGATGGACTCTCCACAGGGATTGTTGTCATTTGTGAATCAGAGCAAATATTCTCCTGTAATGCCTCACTGGTATCTTGCAGCTCAGCTTTGACGCGTAACAGTAGTTGTGCACCAATTGTAGGCTGGGTAACTTTTTGGGATCTGCCACTAATAGCCAAAGGTGAAGGCCTCATTCTCTCTTTGCCACTGCGTGTGTAGAATGGCATGCTTGCAATTTTTTTTTTATCGTCACTTAACTTTTGCTCAGTTACACTTCGTTTTCGCTTCAATACAGTAAATTTTTTTTTGGTTTTTGTTTTTTGCACTAATTTGAAAACACTCTGTTGTTTGACATCGCCTTGGCCAGATGACGTACTGGGAACACTAACATCAGGACTGGTGACAGAACCTGGTTGCTCATTTAGATCATATGTGGACTGCTTTGAATCCATTGCGTAGATACTGCTGACAGATATGACTTTTGACAGCCAGAAATATTAATGCACAATTAGGGAGGACACCCCAAAAACACTGAGGAGTGCTAAAATTTATTGAGTAGATACTGCTGACAGATATGACTTTTGACAGCCAGAAATATTAATGCACAATTAGAGAGGACACCCCAAAAACACTGAGGAGTGCTTAAAATTATTGAGTAGATACTGCTGACAGATATGACTTTTGACAGCCAGAAATATTAATGCACAATTAGAGAGGACACCCCAAAAACACTGAGGAGTGCTTAAAATTATTGAGTAGATACTGCTGACAGATATGACTTTTGACAGCCAGAAATATTAATGCACAATTAGAGAGGACACCCCAAAAACACTGAGGAGTGCTAACATTTATTGAGTAGATACTGCTGACAGATATGACTTTTGACAGCCAGAAATATTAATGCACAATTAGGGAGGACACCCCAAAAACACAGAGGAGTGCTAAAATTTATTGAGTAGATACTGCTGACAGATATGACTTTTGACAGCCAGAAATATTAATGCACAATTAGAGAGGACACCCCAAAAACACTGAGGAGTGCTTAAAATTATTGAGTAGATACTGCTGACAGATATGACTTTTGACAGCCAGAAATATTAATGCACAATTAGAGAGGACACCCCAAAAACACTGAGGAGTGCTTAAAATTATTGAGTAGATACTGCTGACAGATATGACTTTTGACAGCCAGAAATATTAATGCACAATTAGAGAGGACACCCCAAAAACACTGAGGAGTGCTAACATTTATTGAGTAGATACTGCTGACAGATATGACTTTTGACAGCCAGAAATATTAATGCACAATTAGAGAGGACACCCCAAAAACACTGAGGAGTGCTTAAAATTATTGAGTAGATACTGCTGACAGATATGACTTTTGACAGCCAGAAATATTAATGCACAATTAGAGAGGACACCCCAAAAACACTGAGGAGTGCTTAAAATTATTGAGTAGATACTGCTGACAGATATGACTTTTGACAGCCAGAAATATTAATGCACAATTAGAGAGGACACCCCAAAAACACTGAGGAGTGCTAACATTTATTGAGTAGATACTGCTGACAGATATGACTTTTGACAGCCAGAAATATTAATGCACAATTATGGGGGACAACCCAAAAGCGCTGGGGAGTGCCAAATATGAAGAAAAAATAATAAACCTCTATCCTCCTCTCTGCACTAGCGATTTTGGTTAGAGCAATTGCAAGAACAATATTGTATTCTTTCTCTGTCCCTGCTCTAATTAGCCTATGACTACACCCTGCTCTCTCCCTCTGTCAAATGGCGATGGATTGCTGTGGAGGCGTGTATTTATAAAGTTGAAGTATCGCGAGAACCGAGTCCCGAGATCCGACGACGTCACAATGACGTTCGGCCTCGATTTGGATTCGGAATTGGCGGGAGAGTACCGAGCTGCTCAGCTCGGTACTCGGATACCCAAAGTTCGGGTGGGTTCGGTTCTCGGAGAACCGGACCCGCCCATCTCTAGTTATTACTGACAGCAGTAATAATCACGGTTGCTCTTCAGAAGATAAAAAGGAAGTTCCCTGTAGTTCTTGTCATCCCAAAATGCTTTGCAATCAGTGCAGAACAGAAAAAGCAGCATGTATCCGTTTCCAGATATCTGATCTACATGACGACATGGAGATGGAGTAGCAATAGACAATGAGAATATTATTACTGGCTGCTATTGGTGATGATAATGTCATTTTTCTTTATTTCAAACAGTTATCTTGAAAACAAAAGAAACACATTTGGAGATGATATATATCATATTTCCATTTCAAATATTATGCGTGGCAAAGCGTTGTAATCTACAAGTTAAAATCTTCCCTTAGAAGGGAAGTTTTATTTACCAGGCGTTCTGGAAACCACTTTGTAGGCACGGTACTTTACATATCTAAGTTAAAAACTTAAAATAGAGAGAAAATCAATTCAGTCTGGAAATCTCATTTAACCTATACAACTGATTTTGTCTGTTAGAAAATAATTAACAAGCAGCTGGCGGAACTATAGCCATTGCAAAAGACGATATCTATGGGGCATGGCGGTGAAGGGGTGCTTTGCAATGTTTCTCCATTTGCTACACTAGTCCATTCTATACTCTTCAGTGGAAGGTCTGGATTAAGCCCCTGTTAACAATTCTATGTATCAGTGACACATCAATGAGCAAAAAAACATTTAGAGATCAGGGGCCTGATTCATTAAGGATCTTAACTTAAGAAACTTCTTATTTAAGTCTCCTGGACAAAACCATGTTACAATGCATGGGGTGCAAATTAGTATTCTGTTTTGCACATAAGTTAAATACTGACTGTTTTTTCATGTAGTACACAAATATCAACTTTAAATTTCAGTGTACAAATAAGCTATCATGTATTTGTGTGCTACATGTACAAACAGTCAGTATTTAACTTATATGCAAAACAGAATACTAATTTGCACCCCTTGCATTGTAACATGGTTTTGTCCAGGAGACTGAAATAAGAAGTTTCGTAAGTTAAGATCCTTAATGAATCAGGCCCCAAATTGTTATTTCTGTGTTAAAATATTTTTTGCTTGGAAAAATCTGTTGTGACGAGTTGCACTGAGCAGCACTTCTCTTTGGATTAAGCTTTTAACACTTTCCATATTGTCCATTTTAGAGAGAACTATACTCGAACTATTGCAATATCTCTACATATACTGTTATACTGAACTATTATTATTATCATAGATTTGTATGGCGCTACATTGCTCCGCAGTGCCATAGGGAAGACAGGACATATATAAAACAAGGACATACAAAGCAGACAAAATAAATGCAGACATGAAAACAAAGGGGATGGAGGACCCTGAGAGCTAACATTCTAAGTGGGCACAGCTGAAACAAGAGGAGCGAATGTGGCTCAGAGTAGAGATTGGGGAAGTTGTGAGGTTGTATTAGTGTGAGTAGTATCATTGGGAATAAGATATCCTCTAGAAAAGAGAGGGATTTTCAGAGAGCATCTAAGGATTTGGAGGCTGGGGGAAAGTTTGATTGGGCGTAGTAGGGAATTCCATAAGTGGGTAGCAGCATTGGAGAACTATATAAATATTATACTTCTAAATAAAGATACTAATAGATATATATTATAACTAATTTCTGGAATATAAAGTTAAACGTATGGATGAAGAATAGATTAATAATAGCATAAAGGAAAGCATCAATGTTAGTGTAGTAAAGCAACGGTGGTGAATACAGGATTAATTACAGTATCTGTTCTGAACAAAGGCTTATCTTTGGTACTCTTATACTGCATTACTTATATTCACTATAATAGATATGTATAGGTATAAATTGTACGTGCAGTGGTTTTCTGTGTTTATATGTACTTTAAAATTCATATGTTTAATAGTAAAATACTTGAATGTAATAAGTATAATACTTGTGGTGATAGTTGGTTATTTATAACGGGCATATGTATATACTGTGAAATATCGATGTGATACAGTAAGTATTGGATGAGTAATTCTGTGAAGATTTAGTGTAATTTAACATGGTGAAAGGACTGGAGAGGGCAAGGTTATCTAAGGAATAGGCTGAAAATTGTGAATAGGTAACAAGTATATCTTGGAACAGGATACAGAAGCAGGAGTGCAAAATTAAGGCACTACCCTCTATCTTTTACACACAGAATTAGGTGTTTGTATTATTTTTGGAAAACAGGAATTAATGTTAACAAATGGAGGCACCATGCAACATACACATTTTATATACATATTATGTATGATACACTAATCTTAATCTCAAACATTCTATTAAAAAAATAAGAAATATTGACTAAAATGTAGGTAAATGAGTTGTAGACGAATGTCCACTGTTTACTTTATCTTGATTAATTATTTTCAGTAGACCAGATGGAAGCCAAAGCCTAACCAAAGGGATGGGCGATTTCACTAGAGAGCCATGGTTCCCAAATGCGCATACATTTCTGATTAATCCCAGTAGCTTGAGACACCATATATTCCATATATCACAGAGACTGTTTATTCTCTGGGAGACAGGTGGAGACAAGGCACTGTAGGCAACCTCCATCTCCAAGCAATGTCCAGACCAGCAGCAGTAAAATAAATGACAATAAGCGACTCTGGTATCTATCCAATTCTAAAGCTTTCCAGCAAGTAGTGAAGGAGTGAGAAGTAGAACAGAACGGTATGAGCACCTGAACAGTAATAGCTCAACACTATTCCATATTTTGCCCACTTCAGGGCCGGTCAACCATCTGCTTCCATAGTTGGTTGAATAGAGGTACCAGAGAGTAGATATGAAAGAATACGTCGCCCACGTCTGCATTTCCATACCACTGCCAATAAGGTAGCTTCCAATTTCTTGCCACAATTTAATTTATGCTCATCTTTATTTTGGTAGATAATTGAGTGTTTTACTAAACAAATTAAATTTGGTCGTTAGTGTTCATGACCAGGTGTATTCCGTTCAAGTCCAAGGAAATAAAATAACTTATTGGTTTTCCCTGAAAACAGGAGTAGACAACGGACAGCATTAGGTGAGAAGTAAATACTTACTGCTTCCTGTGCTTCCTCTCTTGCTTTCTTTTACTTTTTGGACTGGAGGAGCTAGGAAAAGGAGCATTTCATTAACTGTTATATTAGAGACATGACTATCTATGTATTTATTATAACATCCATGTTACATCTATAAATGTGAAACTGCAGCATGGGTATCTGTGTCTCAGTCTCGTAAGCACTGGACTATGCTCTGGATAATGAATTCACAGTACAAATACCATACCAGACAACATGCCACACTATAAACACATGAGGCACTGTCCGCTCACGCTGATAGCAAGTGGACAGAGCTGAGCCTATATAGTAAATGCTCCCACTGGCAGCAGAGAGAGTGGAGAAGGAAAGATAATAATTGTATAGTTGGGGAAATCAACATGCATTGAGGCATACTGTGCTTCAGCCATCTGCCAGCATGGTGGGTGAGGGAAAATCACTCTCCAACTCCACTTTTTTGCTGCCAACAGGAGAGGATATTGCCTAAATTATGTTCTCAATAAGATCTATAGTTACCAATGTGAGATTTTCAAACCCCTTGTGTAGACAATGTTAGAGCTAACCAGAAAGAGTCCACATGCTCTTCTGAATACCCTCAATACCTTCCGTTCTTTATTTTCAATATTTCATTATGGCTGGCTCACTGACTAAGATAGATAGCTATGATACGAATTTAATTGTTTTCAATGTATGTACAACAAGCCAGTTTTTCTCATCTAACCGTTTAGCTTATGCCAGTTTATTTTCATGGTTGCATGGTCCCTAGGTCTTAGAACAGGCATCATGTAGGTACAAGTACTGCCTGGATACTTGTTAAATAGACCTTTTATCCATGGGTGAAGACTTCATTGACAACATTGCTGGAATAAACCCTTTTAGTCTGTAGGGTGATGCAATAGTGTGATAACAAGCCTTATTGCTGGCAACAGGGCTCTTTGCCCTTTGTTAGCTATGTACGTAGGTGACAGAAAATATTAACATATTTTAATTTACTCCATTCACTCTTCTCTTTCCCGAGCCATATGTATTAAACCGCATGGATTTTCTTTATAATTTTATTACTTATGTTACTGCATCATTTAGCATACTTCCCAAAAATCGTGATTCTCAAGGGACAGTTCTGAAAACGGTATTGTGGTCACCTGGAAATGTGTGTGCCCTTGTGGGGAACTGGCCAGATCAAGGCATAATCAGGGTGAATTATGGCTGTGCCTTAATTTGCCTCTTATTTAAAATTTGAAATGTTATGATTTTGTAAACAGCCTTCTTATGTTTACTAAAAGGCATCTGAAGGTAAGCTATTAAGACCTTAATGTAATACTCAAGGGAAGCTTAAAATGTTTACAGTGGAAACAAGACTTCTCTTCTACTTGAAACTGAGCTTCCAGTTCAGTGCATGTGTCAGACCCTAGTGCATGCTGAGTAGTGCTGAACGGGGTCTTGTCGAGCAATAAGAATTTTAAAATACATTTTGCTTTATTTGTACATAACTCTCGGTTCAGTTTATTTAGGGCACCTAGGATGTGCAAACTGAACACCATGAAAGTAATGGTTAACACCACCTCTGTGCTGACAATAACTAAAATCAAGCTCCGATACGCCAATTATCAAGAACATAAAATGCAGCATTAGCAATGGGTTCTAGGTTGTAAATCATTATGGTCATATAGATAATATTAGCTGTAACTTCTTATAACTCATAACACATAGGAAAACAAGAAACATGAACATATGCATTTGATGAAGGGCAGAATATCACTTACTTATGTCTTCTTTTCTTGGAAGAAGACCTATAAAAATCAGAAACAAGCTGACTTTATATTTCACAGAGGCATTATTTCACAAATATGTTTTTTTGCAAAATATATATATATATATATATATATATATATATATATATATATATATATATATCAATATGCTCTGAATGCTGAGAGCATTTTACATCATCAGAAGGCTCTAATACTATGGCTACAAGTTGATTTTAGCTCAACCCACTACTCCCACAGTGCCTGAAATATACCCGGATCTCCTAACACCTGCACATAAAAGACAAATAACTATAACATGTGACAGTAAGGAGCCCTACTGCACTATACAACCATTAGGTATGATGCTGTCCTAGGTATATCAGGACTGTGTATCCACAGGGACCTTCTACCCACCAAACATCCCATGTGTTGCTCAGCAACTGAATTACTCACAGATTTAAATTATTTATATCAAATAAATTGTGGCAGAGCTGGTGAAAGGATTTGAAAGAAACATGTGTAGCAATAATACTATTACACTAAATAATGTTTATTGGATAATAGAATGAGTAAAGATAAAAAGGAAAGAGTGAGAAGATGAAACTAGGATAGACTATGATATAAAGGTAAGGTGGGATGAGCTATATGGACGTGGCTGGTATTAGAAACAGAAGTGCCCAGGGCACAAACAAACTGGATCTCCCAGTATTCAGCTAGGTTAAAGATGAAACCTTATTAAAATAAATGTTAATGTATTACATTAGCAAAAACATAAAGCAGTGTAATTCATTAACAACGTATTACATTATAAAATACAGGTCTACAGTATGGAACTTAATTCACATATAGGAAAAATCCAGCAAATGCCCTCTCTGTTACCCTGCCAAAAATCTGGCCCTGGATAGAGACATTGATAATATGAGTGAAATAGGAATTCAGAGAGGAATACATAATATGGATGAAGTAAGAAGATATGGAATAAATTATGGATGGAAAATATTCCTAACAATACATTCTGCCAGCTTATTCTGTATTATACAACACATGTTATTCTTCAATGCATGGTGTAATACCTGTTTCTCTTCCGCTTTTTGGAACTCTTCTTTTTTTTCTTTTTTACTGGGGAAGGACTATAAGACCGAGACCTGGAGAGGAAGGTAGAAAATAGGTCACAATTGCAACTTATTCCAGCTTGATTACATACTTTAGTTCTCCAAAATTCTAACTTTGTACTGAACTTGTTTTCCCTTCAAGATAGAGTTAGTAAAAGATCATAATGCATTGTGCTTAAAAAGCACCCAAGAGGGGTGAGCTGGCGAGCCTGTCACGGGTCACAATGTAGCTGGGGGCATGGGAAGTCTCATTTGTTATCAGGAGAAACAACAAGACATCTCAGGTAGGACAGGAAAGAGAAGGAGGTTGGTGGCATCAAGCCCGGGCTCCAGTGCCACATAAAATGAGATGGTGTGATCATTACCACTTCTGTCTGGCAGAAACAAAGGAACGGAAAACAGATTTAAATATATGAGTGGAAAAAAAATAATAATGGAGATGTTCTGATGTACGGGGGGGCCTTTTGGCAGTCTCTCAGAAACAGTAGAATTGTATGATCATGTTTTGAGGGAAACTATGAAAACTAGCTGGTGGCAGTCCAGAAGGTTTCCAGTCCCACAAAATGGATTATTCTGTCCCGATTTATGGTTGTCACCGGGACAGAAGATCAGGTGGTCAGCCAGTTGGATGGGCACGGCATAAGTGACCCTTGTTTTTGTTAGTGGGTATGGTTTTGTGGCCTTTGCAGGGCATTTGGTTGCCCGGTATGCTCTTCCCCTTAAGGTTACAGTGAAATAAGTAAATAAAGGGCTGTGGCCATATTCTCTTAATTGCTTGGTGATGTGTAATTATTATAAATATCATTATGCTGAGAATGTAAAGAATGGAGAGACAAATAACTTCCCTGTCCATGGTCATGTATGCAACAGAGTGAAAAGGGTATTATTAAAGGTAGTATTAATTATATGGTGTGCATGAAAAATTGACTTAGAAAACTCAAATTAAAATGGAGTTTCTCCCATTAGTAGTTGTGTATTTCCTGGGTAGACCAGTGAGACTCACATCCCTAATGCCCTGTCTCTGACTCCTTCCCTAGTGCCCTGTCAATGACCCCTTCCCTAGTGCCCTGTCTCTGACCCATTCTCTAATGCCCTGCCTGTGACCCCTTCCCTAGTGCCCTGTCTCTGACCCATTCCCTAGTGCCCTATCTGTGACCCCTTTCCTAGTGCCCTGTCTCTAACCCCTTCACTAGTGCCCTGTGTCTAACCCCTTTCCTAGTGCCCTGTCTCTGACCCCTTCTCTAGTGCCCTGTCTCTGACCCCTTCCCTAGTGCCCTGTCTCTGACCCCTTCCCTAGTGACCTGTCTCTGACTCCTTCCCTAGTGCCTTGTCTCTGACCTGATCCCTAGTGCCCTGTCTCTGACACCGCTGCTAGTGCCCTGTCTCTGATCCCTTCTCTAGTACCCTGTTTCTGACCCCTTTTCTAGTACCCTGTCTCTGACCCCTTTTCTAGTGCCCTGTCTCTGACCCCTTCCATAGTGCCCTGTCTCTGACCCCTTCTCTAGAGCCCTGTCTCTGACCCCTTCCCTAGTGCCCTGTCTCTAACCCCTTCCCTAGTGCCCTGTCTCTGACCCCTTCCCTAGTGCCCTGTCTCTGACCCCTTCCCTAGTGCCCTGTCTCTGACCTTACTATTACTGCTTGAAAGGAACTTGTGCTTCTATTTCTTCGCTCTGCATCTATTGAATGAGTGGTGCCTCTAGGTATAATTTTGGCAGTTGTGAATGGGGACTGTCCACCAAAGGCATCATCTTTTTCAATTGACAACTATTTGAAATGAACTAATGGTTCAACTTCTTCAGTCTTTCAAGGAGGAGAGAAATAACCACTCAACTAGTAGGATACAACAGGACTTGTGGACGGTTTCCCAACTGCTGGAGAACCACAGGTGTCCTAAGCCTAATATATATTATATTGAACACATTGCCCCTTATTAATTTGCATACACAATCTAAAATGAAAAACAGTAGAGAAAAATGTGGGACAGAATTATATCTTCAGAAGGGATAAGTAATCATATTTGTTTATTAATGTTGCGAAAGTATGCGATATATAATTGTATGTAAATTTACCCTTTTTTGTTTGCACCACAGTTTTCCTCCTTTCTTCTCAATAAATGAATGTGTATTTAGGAAATATCTCATGTGCATGGTATAGCCATAATAAAACATAAATCAAGCAGGGATATCTGCACAGCTGGATTCATGTGATCCATGGAACAGTATCAACCATGATATTGTTATACAACCTCTGGCACCAACCTTTTTCTTTTTTTGTGCACTGATTTTTTCTTCTTCTTCTTTTCTTTAGGAGGTGGTGAAGGGCTGAGCTGTT
This sequence comes from Mixophyes fleayi, assembly GCF_038048845.1. Taxonomy (NCBI): domain Eukaryota; kingdom Metazoa; phylum Chordata; class Amphibia; order Anura; family Limnodynastidae; genus Mixophyes; species Mixophyes fleayi. The sequence continues at coordinate 364,960,988 of NC_134402.1, read as the reverse complement.
CTGCTTCTGAGAAGCTATCCCTAAACATAAGAGAAGGTCATCCTTGGTTAAGATTACTATAGCCTAATCCTGTAGGCCATAAATAAATCATAATACAGGCCTGTAAACTAAGATCCCCCTACCACACATAATACACTAAGACTGTCACCTTCTTAACGGGGTGTTCCAGTTTCTGACCAACACCCGCACCCCACTGCATGTAGAAATTTGGTTTACCTCATTCCCTGGAAGCCGTCACATAAGTTTATGCTCAGTAGGATGCAGTTCATCTAGTCAACTTCAACAGAACAACATAGCTGTATTGTATTCCGCTCTATGGAATAAAGACTCTTTATAATATCTTGTATGTATGTTAAATGGCTGTGGACATTAATCAGTCTGCAAAAACTGTTTCTGCTGACTCTGTGGAAAAGGGAGTCTTATAGCAGTCGGGGGCATGATGAGTCTTTGAGTTTAATATGCGGGTGAAAGTATTATGGCAATTGAGTGGCAGCCATATTATATGACCAAAGAGGGAAAATCTCTATCCATAATTTCTATAAACATATAAAACGCTTAACAAACATTGCTGCCAAGACAGAGAAGACATTATAAAAACTATTTTGTTTTGGATATGTCCTTTCAGTGATTTTGAGAAATATTATTGTTTTTCCTGCTTTTACTATTTTAACAAAGTGATGAGCAGTTCTGGTTTTACTGCATGTATAGGTTTCCTCCTCTGCTATTTATTAGTGTACAGCATTTACTGTAAGGGACAATTAGCGGTGAAATCCTGTAGGAACCTTGCACGATGGGTCTCTGTGGGATGTTAATGGTAAGAATCTTTCTGTACCATAATTTGCCCCTTATGGGAAGTCTCAATTGGCTGCGATGTGCCGCTGGACATCACTGCTATGTACGACTGCACACATGCTCCTCTATAGATTGGTGTGGCCCTGTCCTGTGTTGGTTGCTATGGAAGGGGCCTCAAGGAGTCCGAAATTTCTCTTGGCGGCCCTGGCCTCAACAGAGTGTATCTCTGTGGACTGATCTGGAGACACATCTCTTTGAATTCAATCTTCCCGTAAGAGTTATGAAAATTGGGGGGACTTACAATAATACAAAGAAATATGTGACCTAACGAAAAGACTATAGACTTCAAAGTTTCACTTCTTGGAGAAAGGAAGGAGGTGGGCACACTCCTTAAATCTGCTTGTACCTGCTACACTGGATTCTATACATTTAGGCTTGTGCAGCTAGATGTTTCACTAAAACAGCTTATCTGTTCTCATGCGCTAGTTTCACCACATGACCCAGCTGGTGTCAGGTGTATTTGTTAGAAGCCATCAAACAAAACAAGAACTGATAGCGGCACATGGGAATCAGTTTCCTCTCTGCTGCAGCCTTCATCCTGCAAGGAATTTATGTCTCGGAACACAAATTTCTGTTCTAAAACCACAATTCCCTTTTTAAAGTGCTGTATACCCCCTATCTTAAAACTGTCCTCAACATTGTAACAACAAAAAAGGTTTGAATTGTGGTTATAATGGTAGTAAGCATGGAGCCAAGTGCTCACGTAGCTGTCTTGGCTGTGAAAGCTGAATTCTCCCATCACACCAGGTTTGGAGGTCAGCAAATAGCTGACTTCAGAGGCTTATCAAGGAAATTGTTTTATCCAGGCTTTCTCAAAAGCTTTTCTGACATCCAGCAATGTCATAAAGATGGATGGGCTTAGAACTCATGTGCTTTCAATACCATTTAAGGTATAATGATATTTCATGTTTCACTGTCAGGTCATCAAATTGACATTTTATATAATTAGGCCCATTCAATACAAGACGTGTCAGGACTCAGTCTGCTTTTAATTGCTAAGTTTAGAAGGGTCACAATGTGATTCAGAGCTGTACGTAATTTCCTCTGAAACCTTTGTTCTCTTACCTATTTTTCTGGGGCGGGCTGAGCTCTCTCCCAAGCCTGTCTGTTGTACGCCCATTCTCCAAATTTCCATTTTGCTTCTCATGTTTCGTCTCTATGTCTGGAATCGGTGGGCACTTCACATTGTCACTACAAAGAGGGAAAAAAACAAATATATTCTGATATCAGAGTGGTGTGGTAGGACCCAGAATGAAATTAAATAACCAGAGACTGGGTTCAGATTTTATTTAAAAAAACAGGGATGAGGTTGAGTAGAAAAACATATCAATATTTTTTAAAGTTAAAAATACAATGGACATCTCTAAATCAGAGTAAGATTGCATTGGATCTGCATTACGTAAGTTTCTATCTGAACGGACAGGTGTTCCCAGTATAGTCACAGTCATCACTACTGTGAATTTTAAACTTGAAATACTGATTATTGCAGCAGTTTTAGTAAGAATAGGATCATATAACTGTTCTACTTCAAACAGGAAGCCAGATGTGCCTTCCAGAATTGAACAAACACCATAGAATATATTTACTAAACTGTAGGTTTGAAAAGGTATAGCAACCAATCAGATTCTAGCTGTCATTTTGTAGAATGTAGTAAATAAATGATAAAAAGAATCTGATAGGTTGCTATAGGCAATGTTGCCACTTTTTCAAAGCCGCAGTTTAGTAAATATACCCCCATGTCAGATTGGTGTCCTCAAGTATATAGGAATCCAGTATATAAAGCCACAATACCATATTATCATTCAAAATAATACATAATTTATAATTTTTGTCATTATCAACGTGAAGCAACCAAGCACAGCGAAGCATGCTAGAACCCCCTATTCTGTGTATAAAATATATATTAAGAGATACAAGCCACATACTTATTTGATATTTAGGTTAGACATATAATGGAGTTGGGAGGTCAGAGAGAAGATAATATAACACATCCTCTATATGCAAAACCTCCTTACTAAATATCTATCACTAATCCAAGCTGCAGAACCACCCCAAGCCATGCTTAAAATTGTCTCCATATTTTCTTCTGCTGTTTGTCACCTTTCTCAGTCCTAATCAGTTGCTCGTCTTCATCTATCCCACTAACAATGAATGACAATGTTTTGAAGCAAGCCTTGGTAGCGTTATGAAGGTGGAAAAAGGTTGACAGACGTTAGCATGAAGGAATTCTGTTGTTGGTAGAGCTGACAGCACAGTGAGGTTTGATAGATGTTTGGGTGAAGGATAAAGCAGTTATATGGTGCAGATGTGGGTTTAGAGGAGGGAGAATGAGAGATGGAGAACTGGCTACAGGAGTGACATGGTTTCAGAGGCAGATCATGGTTTTCCCTAAGGAGAAATGTCCTAATGCAAGTAACATAACTGTGAATACTTTTGCAATTTGTCTACACAAACCAGTATGTAAATGTTGCTAATCTTATGCTTATCATTATTATTCAGACCAGGGGGTAAATTTATCAAGCTGCGGGTTTCAGAAAGTGGAGATGTTGCTTATAGAAGCCAATCAGATTCTAGCTGTCATTTTCTAGAATGTTCTAAATAAATAACTAGAATCTGATTGGTTGCTATAGGCAACATCTCTACTTTTTCAAACCCACAGCTTGATAAATTTACCCCCAGATCCCTTTGTGTAATGATAATTTGCAGAATAATAGTACCCTCTCTTCTAGATTTGTGCAGAAATTACCCAGTTCCACCTACAAACCCACAGAAAAATACTGTTATATTTTACAGATGATATGTCTAGATAAAATGACTAGCCCAATGAGTTGAACAAGCAACATTTTTTAAAAGCATGACCTGTTTTTTTACAAGATGGGACCAGATATCTGGGAAGTCTAGAGCTATCATTTAATTTAATTATGTCTCCACCTGTAAAAACAAGTAGGCTTTTCCAGGGCCTAAATGTGCAGTATAAAAAATGGTTATGTCCAAAAGTTGTGTGGATGGTTTGCCTGACATGGTTGTGCTTATAAAAAGCCTGTGAAATGTATGTAGCAGAGATGCTCAGGCTCGGTTCCCCGAGAACCTAACACACCATAACCTAGCAGATCTGAGTACCAGCCCGAGCCAGCTCAATATTTTAGCGCGGCCCTCGGAATTGAAAATGAGGCAAAACGTCATCGTTACGTCGTCGGATCTCGTGAGTTTTGGATTCTATAAGTACCGTCCTTCACGGCAATCCAGCACCATTTCACAGATGGACACAGAAAGGGTAGCACAGTTCTTGCCAGTCTGTAGAGCAGTTGGGCAGCGTCATAAGTAGAATAGAAAGAGGAGGAGTAGCAGTGTTCTTCAAAGTCTCCAGTTACATTCTGGAGAGCTCCATTGCTAATTGTCATTGCTGAAATAGAAATAATAGGGCTGGCAGTCTTGGTCTAAATCTGCAGTTGCATTTTACTGTACCGTAGCTCACTCAGAAACAGGAGAGGTGGCAGGGTTCAGTGCTGAAACAGAAATTGTAATAATAGGGCTGTCAGCGTTCTTAAAAGTCTCCAGTGACATTCTACTGTGCCATAGCTCATACAGAAATAGGAGGGGTGGCATTGTTCTTGTCACTCTCCAGTCTCAGTCATGATCATACTAATCCCTCTACATCATGTGCGAAAGTCTATTTTCAAGTGCATAGTGGTTTTAAGTCAGAGAAACAAAAATGTAAATAAAAAGCTTGTACCTTTTTAAAGAAAAAAACACCTCTCTAATAAAGGTGAAAGCTTACTGTAGAAAAACATAAAATTGCCTACATGCCATTCTACCCAAAATATTACCAAGCATACCAGCATCAACTAGCTCCCTTCTCTCAGCTAGATCTCAGCACCTGCAATCTACACTGTCATCATATTCACCCTCAACAGTGTGTACATCATCCTCAAACAATACTAATATATCCTTGCTGTAATCCACCATCACAGAAGTCTCTGTACTTTGATGTAATTGCCGGTAATGGCTTTCCTCATGGAATTTGTAGTTAATTTTACGACAGAGCTGTCATGATTTTTGGGCAACTCTTTTAGACCAAACCAAATGTCAAAATGTTTTGCAGACTCATCTGCATCACCACTGGGTGTTTTGGGAAAGCTAAGTTTTTTCCTAGCAGCAATTTCCAGAGAAACTGAAGGAGGAGACGTCATTGTGTAATGTACCACTTGAGCTGTCAATTTGCTGACCAGGACCTCATTGCATCTCTTGAGATATGGGTCAGTTGGAAAGAAAGAAAAGGCATAGCCCTTAAACCTAGGATCAAGCACAGTTACCAAAATGTACTGATCCGATGTCAAGATGTTGATAACTGTTGGATCCCGGTGAAGCGAATAAAGTACTTAATTTACAAGTCCAGCATATTTAGCGGAATTGCTTTGTTTCATTTCCTCCTTCAATTTCTCTTGCTGCTTTTCAAAAAGTCTAATTAGGGGAATCACTTGACTCAAGCTAAAAGTGCCTGCACTCTCTTCACAGGTGACTATTTCGAATGGTTTCAGCAGCTTGCACAACACGGAAAGAATTTTTCACTGCGCTGGGCTAAAGTACATTCCCCCTAAATTCTATTCTTCTTGCAGCTGCTGCATTCTCCTACATACGGTTGCAGAATCCCGAAAATGACCTTAAATATTTCGGGACACAGACAGCATCGCCTGCATGTCATTGTCATTTTTTTTAAAAAGTTCTGTACCACCAAGTTGATTGTGTGAGCAAAACAGGGAATGTGATGGAATTCCCTCCACTGTAATGCTCTAACAATATTGGGGGCGTTATCAGAAATCACATATCCTCAGGAGAGTCCAAGCAGCATAAGCCATGTTGCAATGACATCCCTTAGTTTTTCAAACAGGTTGTCAGCGGTATTACCTCTGACCTGCGCCTTGTCTCGTCTCTGATAACCGCCTCTCACTCCCACCTTCAAGACTTCTCCTGTGCTGCTCCCCACTTATGGAATTCCCTACTTCGCTCAATCAGACTTTCCAACAGCCTTCAAATCTTTAGATGCTCTTTGAAAACCCATCTTTATTTTAGAGGTGACCTTATCCTTGATAACACTATTCCCACTAATGCACCCTCACAACTATCCCAATCTCCATTCTGAGCCACACTCGCTCCTCTTGTTTCAGCTGTGCCCTCTTCCCTTTAGAATGCAAGCTTACTAATCAGCAGAGTCCTCCATACCCTTTGTTTTCATGTCTCCATTCATTTTGTCTGCCTTGTCTGTTTTTGTTTTACGTAAATCTTGTTTTATGTATGGCCTAGTCTTCCCTACTGTACGGCACTGTTGAGCACTGTGATGCCATAGAAATCTATGATAATAATTATAATAAGAATAATATGCCTCTTAATGAAGCAGATGATACACAGAGTAGCCTGCCTCTGAAAAATGTGACGTACTTGGGTACATGCTGCTGCTTTTCCTGCTGGTGAAGGCGAATCACGAACCCAGTGGGCTGTCACAGTTATATAATATTTAATTTGCCCAGTTCCACTTGTCCACATATCTGTGACTAAGTGTACAGTGGGTAGAATGGCATTTTGTAGCCCAATAATTACATTTTTACGAACCTTCTGGTAGAGGTGAGGAATAGCTTTTCTAGTAAAATGGTGTCGTGATGGAATTTGGTAACGGGGACACAAGACCTCAAGTAATTATCTAAAGCTAGCTGCATTAATAGTGGATATTCATCATCATCATCATCATCATCAACATTTATTTAAATAGCTCCAGAAAATTCCGTAGCGCTTTTCAATTGGGAACAAACACTGATAAGACAATACTGGGTAATACATACAGACAGAGAGGTAAGAGAACCCTGCTCGCAAGCTTACAATCTATAGGACAATGGGAGTTAGAAACACAAGGGCATGTGCTATATCATATTGCACAATGGACCAGCTAGAACGCAAAGGTAAAAGTATTGAGTGGGCTATGTGTGTTGCAATGTTGGTCAGAGGGTTGTTGTCTTGCGTTAGCAGTGTAGAGGATGGTAATAGGGTAATCTAGGGAAATTAAGATGGTGGTTGAGGAATATCATAACCTTGTCTGAAGAGGTGGGTTTTCAGTGAACACTGGAAGGTTTGAAGACTAGAGGAAAGTCTTATTATGCGTGGGAGGGAATTTCACAAAGTGGGTGCAACACATAAAAAATCCTGTAACCGAGAATGGGAGGATGTGATGAGAGTGGAAGAGAGACGTAGATCTTGTGCAGAATGGAGTTGTCGAGTAGGGAGATATTTTGAGACAAGTGAGGAAATGTATGTCGGTGCAATTTTGTTGATGGCCTTGTATGTTAGTAGAATAATTTTATATTGGATTTATTGATATACAGGCAGCCAATGTAGAGACTGACAGAATGGCTCAGCAGAGGAATAACGGTTAGTAAGGAAAATCAATCTAGACGCTGCGTGCAAAATACATTGTAGGGGTTCAAGTCTGACTTTGGGAGGACAAGTAAGGAGGGAATTGCAATAGTCGATGCGGGAGATGTTGAGTGCATGAATTAATGCTTTTGCGGTGTCTTGTATCAGATATGTGCGTATTCTGGAAATGTTCTTAAGGTGTATGTAACATGATTTAGATATAGAGTTGATGTGGGGAATAAACGACAGTTGTGAATCAAGGATTACACCTAGGCAACGAGCTTGCGGGGTGGGATTTATGGTCTTGTTATCAACAGAAATAGAAATGTCAGGCAGGAAACTTCTGTTTTTGGGTGGGAATATTATTAATTCAGTTTTTGAAAGATTGAGTTTGAGTTGGTGAGAAGACATCCAAGATGAAATGGCAAAAAGACAGTCAGTAACATGAGACAACACAGATGATGAAAGATCAGCAGAGGATAGATAAATTTGTGTATCATACGCGTAGAGATGATACTGAAATCCAAAGGAGCTTATTAGTTTTCCAAGAGAATTGGACGCAGATCTAATACTAGCATAGTTGCCATGGCGCCTGTGATCTGCTTTGCGACTGGGTGACAGCTTTCATACTGGCTAAGGATTGTTTAACAGTCAATTGTTGTAAACTACTAGTAGTCTTCTTCTTGGTCTGCTTCTGGGATGAAGATCCACCCCTAGCAGCAGAAGCAGCAGCAGTGGGCATAAAGCTCAAGGATTCGTCTGAGGAGTCCTGCATTAGCAACTTGGATGCAGGACTAACTCAGAACACTTGTGAGGATATTGATGATGAAAGTGTTGCGGGTGTAGATTGCAGGTGCTGGGATCTAGATGAGAGAAGGGAGGTATCTGATGCTGGACTGCTTGTTGTTATTTTTTTAGCATAAGTTTCTGATTTTCCCAAGAGCTTTCCATGAACTTGCTTCAAATGGCGTAACATGGATGAGGATCCTAGATGGTTAAGGTACCTACCTCTACTGCCTGTGGTTTTACAATGCTTCAAAAGCTAGACAACTGTTGTCAGAATTTAGTTAAAAATAATTCCACACATAAGAGGTGGATTTTGTGGTCTTATGCCTAGGCATGACAATGGCCTTCTTATCACTGGTAAGAACTGCTGCAGTCTTTGTTTGAAAGTGTATGAAAATAATATTGTGACCTGTGAGGTGGTCAAAATTGACTGCAAATGACTTGAAATTAGTGTTATTGAGATTAATAATAATTTAGGAGCAACAAACAAGAAAAATTATGTGATTTTAGCATATTTTAGCTATTTTTCTAAAAAATACAGATCCAAAACCAAAACCAAAACACACGAGGGCGGTTTTGCCAAAACCAAAACTAAATCATGAAGCTAATCCAGATCCAAAACCAAAACCAAAACGAGAACACAGGAGTCAGTGAACATCTCTAGTATGTAGTCGCACACTGTGAAACTTCCCTTAATGCCCAGTAATACAATGCACTGTCCCCTCTGAGCAATTTAATAAAGAGCCCACCTTTGATGCCCTCTAATCTAACATAGTGTTAATACAGTGTTGGTCATGGCTGACATGTGACATTTTATTTTAGAGTGTTCAATAAAAAACTTAGGTAGTTCAGCCAATCACAGACTGAAGTTTAGTGAACTCTGATTGGTTGCTGAAGTTCATTGAAGAAAAGCAAATAGCATGTCTGCTTTTCCTTAGAGAAATCTTCAATAGTTAATGTCACATTGGGGTGATAATGGAAAAATTATTAAGGAAAAATGTAAAGCCATGTGGACAAAGCCATGGGTATCCATGAGGGACTCACAGAGTGTCAAGGGGTGCAAATTTTGGCCATTCATAACATGTAGTTATACATGGTACCTTAGACAATGGGACCGAAATATTACAGTAGTGTTTCTCTCCTGGCAATCCAGATCCCTATGTATCTCGTCTACATGCATTACCCTGGATCTCAATCAGGAAGAGTCTCCTGCAACAGCAGTCAGTTCTGGCCATTAATCAGTCAGGTCAGTCACAATGAATTAACTATACTCAGGTCTGTACTGTAGAGCTTGTGTGAGACTTTAGATGCCACTGCCTGGAAGTCAACTCAACCTTAACACAGATAACTTGTAATTATTTATTATGTATTTGTGCTTTATAAAATAAATGATGGTCTGTAAGGAAGAATAGGTTGGAGGGAGATGGATTAATGTGCATGGGTTGGTTCAGCCCAATCTGGGGGAGAATCAATTGGACAGTTTATCATGAACTTGCAGAGAATCAATGTCATGTCCCTTCCATCACATGACTTTATACCATGGTACCTGTCACTCACGTGATACTCCCAGCAGCCCACTGTAGTGGCAGCGATGTCCACTACAGTGATTCATTTACCCATCTTGGGGCCAAGGATAATTGCACTAGATTAGAGAGAAACAGAGTCAATGACCAGCGCTGGCCCGCCCCTCTCCCATATTCCTGTACTCCTGGGTGCAGATATTATCTACACGTCCAATAGTTGGCTTATAGATAAAAATTCTGATGCACTTATTGGATAGTTGGATGTCCAGATGGATATCTGGGATCAGGGAAGGGTTAGGTGCTCAATAGTAAAAAATTGAGGGGAATCATTCCTGCATATCATTTTTTACAGGAACTTATTCATATTTACCATTATTGGTATTGCACAATGAGAGGTTTTTTTTAATTACCATTGTGATGATTTTGTAATATATCTAATGACTGATTGTTATTTTCTGTTGAATTCATGTATGACAATGTATATTGGATGTAACCTTGTAATGTAATCTCAACATGTGCTTTGCTAGATGACATGAGTTTGAACTTATGCAAGTGTCAATTAGCCAGACAAAGATACATAAGAATCTTGTAGGAGTTTGAAGCCCCAAAGTTGTAAACCACTTAAGCAGAACGAGCAGAGGTGAAAGATTCTATGAGGTGCCCAAACATATTTCTTAGTGATAGATAATTTACTTTGGAAAGCTCTGTGTCATTTTGGAAATCAATCTGACTTAATTGAAAGTGTAATTCCTAAGGTGGGAGTGAAGAGCCTGTAAGAAGGGTTTAAAATTTACTGCTTGAGACATTACATCATCATCATCATCATCATCATTTATTTATATAGCGCCACTAATTCCGCAGCGCTGTACAGAGAACTCATTCACATCAGTCCCTGCCCCATTGGAGCTTACAGTCTAAATTCCCTAATATATACACACACTCACACAAAGACAGACAGAGAGGGAGACAGACAGAGACTAGGGTCAATTTTTGATTGCAGCCAATTAACCTACCAGTATGTTTTTGGAGTGTGGGAGGAAACCGGAGCACCCGGAGGAAACCCACGCAAACACAGGGAGAACATACAAACTCCACACAGATAAGGCCATGGTCGGGAATCGAACTCATGACCCCAGTGCTGTGAGGCAGACGTGCTAACCACTAGGCCACTGTGCTGCCCTCATGCATTTTCATTGGGGAGTCTGTCAAGACTGAAATGTCCCATATTTTTCCATTGTGTTCCCTCACATCAAGTCTACCTAGTAAGTGTACTCTGATTTTATTTCCTATTTTATTTTCTAAAACTCATTTGTATAAACTTATTGTATGTCTTGTTATTATTTTTTGTAAATAAGGCTTGGAAACATTTTTCAGATTAAATAAATTTAATCTAGTGTATTCTCTATGATTGTTTGCGAAGTTACGAAGCCCAGGGACGCTCATGTTACATGTGTATGTGATTTAAGCATGTAACATTAATAAATGGTTCTGGTGAACATAAGGGCACAATAATAAATCCTTTGTGGTGGCAGAAAAGGTGTATTTATTGCTAAGTGACTAAGGTGACGGCAGTCACGGCCAGCTGTTCAGATTGCTGTATCTGGTCCAGGCTGGGCGTTCGTGACAACTATGATTTAGAATTAGTCTTACTGTATGTAATGTACACCGATCTGCCTAATATTGAGTAGGTCCCCCTCGTGCTGCCAAAACAGTTCTGACTTGTCAAGGCATGTACGCCACAAGACCTCTGAAGGTGCCCTGTGGTATCTGGCACCAATACGCCAGCAGCAGATCCTTAAGTTCTGTAAGTTGCCTGGTGGGGCCTCAATGACTCAGACTTGTTATTCTAGCACATCCCACAGATGCTTGTTGGAATTGAGATCTGTGGAATTTGGAGGCCAACACCTTGAACTCTTCGTCATGTTCCTCAAACCATTCCTGTACAATATTTGCAGTGTGGCAGGGCGCATTATTCTGCTGAAAGTGACCACTGCCATAAGGGAATACAGTTGCTATGAAGAGGTGTACTTGGTCTGCAACAATTTTAGGTAGGTGGTACATATCAAAATAACATCCACATGAATTTCATGACCCAAGGTTTGCAAACAGATCATTGCCCAGAGCATCACACTACCTCCGCCGGCTTGCTTTCTTCCTATAGTGCATCCTGATGCCATCTCTTTTCCAGATAACCGATGCACATGGATATTGAGAGTGATGGATGCACATGGATAGTATAAAGTAAAAATGTACGAGCTGCTCAGTTGGAAAGAGATAAAAAGTCTCCTAAGTTACAATATGAAAGGATGATCCACTAAGTGCTCGCGTACTTTGGAGGAGATGTGATTAAGTGTATTGCTGCAGTTATGTTTCAGCCAAGGAATGCAAATAGCGATTAATGCAGCATGGGTTGCTATATGGTGTGTGGAGGGAGAATAGCGCTAAGCAGTAAGATAATCCTGCCAATCTAGTGGGTCAGAGACAGTCTGGTGATCACGCAGTCTGAGGGCTGCGATTACAATGTTGATGTTGTCGATGCACGTGCCCTTGGCTGTCCACATGATGCAAATGAAAACATAATTGATTAGACCAGGCCACCTTCTTCCATTGCTCTATGGTCCTGTTGTGGCACTCACATGCCCATTGTAGGTACTTTCGGTGGTGAACAGGGATAAGCATGACTGGCCTGTGGCTACGCAGTCCCATGAGCAGCAAGCTGCAATGCACTGTGTATTCTGACACCTTTCTGTCATAGCCAGCATTAACTTTTTCAGTAATTTGTACTACAGTTGCTCATCTGTGGGATTGGGCTAGACAGGCTAGCACTTTTCTCCCCACATGCATCAATGAGCCTTGGGTGCCTATGACCCTGTCGCAGGTTCATTGGTTGTCCATCCTTGGAGCCCTTTTGGTAGGTACGAGCCACTGTATACCGGGAACACCCCACAAGACCTGCTGTTTTGGAGATGCTCTGACCCAGTCGTCCAGTCATGCAAATTTGGCCCTTGTCAAAGTAGCTTAGCTTGCCCCTTTTTCCTGCCTAGAGCACATCAACTTTAAGAACTGACTGATCACTTGCTGCCTAATATATCCCACACCTTGGCAAGTGTCATTGTAGCAAGATAATCAATGTTATTCACTTCACTTGGTTTTAATGTTCTGGCTGATCAGTGTATACTTTAAGTATAAGGCATAACAGTAAACATACAATACTTTACAGGGATCAATCACAGGCTTATTAAAAGTAAAGTGGTCATACAGCGGTAAAGAAATATCCATTGGCTAATTCCAGATTCGAAAAATGTCTTGAGAGACAATTACAACCCGCTATTGAGTGGGCGTTATTGATAAACCATGATGAAATTCTATTTCTCAAAGGACAAGGCATAGTTACAAAAAAACATTTAGTTTAAAGGTGACATCAAATAAATGTTCAGTAATATAGAATTCAGCATTAGCGGGATGCTCTGAGAAATGTCAGTATGTGACTGGAATATTAGAAGCCACCCCCGAACACATCTCATCACTACTTTATTAACAGACAGCTTTCAGTCTGACACTCTCTGATGTTGTTTTCTTAACCGTCAAAACATTGACTAACAGCGTCTGCTACAATTTCATGCTGCAGTCAAAGACCCAGATAAAAAGACAATGATTTTGTGTGTTGTCTTTCTCTCACTTGTAGCATACCCCTTATTTTGATGTATTTTGCTCATTATCACTAGCAACTTAGGTGCATTTAGCAAAAAGCAAGATAAGGCTCCATCTGTTTTCAAAACTCCCAGCAGTCCAGATATTTTGGAGGCTTAAAGAGATGTGCTCTTCCAGAAAATGGCAGCTGTCTTGTTGGAAACAAACATGGCATGGCTGGATCTGTTTGTGGTCTAAGTGGATTGGGAGTTTGAACTAATTCATCTTGATTCTCCAAACAGGAATGTTGTGAGATATGTGTCTTGTACATACTCAGTTAAAAGGTCACATGACTCATTTTAAAAGCATTGTATAATAAAAAGCACACTGGGTATTAGAGGCAAGGCACCCCTACATATGAGGACTTCCTTACACAATCAGCCTGCTGCAACTAATATTTATTCAATTAGTGACAATAGCAAAGTTGTAAGAGCACCCAATGAGCTCTCCTACCATTTCTTAGTCTCCGTTATTTCAGTTAACCCGTCAGGGTTAATTACACTAATACTTCTGTCTTGTTTCTATATCCGTGGCCTAATTAGAATTCACTATATAGCTTACTTAAATGATTGACAGTCCAATTGTCTACTAAATATTATTTAATCCAAACTTTAACACATTCTGGTGCTTCCCTTTCATCTGAAGCCCAAGGTACAAACTGACTGAGGAAATGTATAAGTGCTATGTATAGAAAAAATATTTAATCAGAGCCATTTGTAAGTAGCCGCAAAAGAAGCATTTCATATGTGTCTAATAGGAGGTCCATCGTTACACTTTCTAGCAATAATGTATGGGTATCAGACGCCCTAATGGAGCTTCTAACTCAATTGGGTGTCCAAGAAGCCACGAGACCACTTTTTACACTTCTCCGTTTTCAAAACAGTTACTAGGCCAAAGTGATCAAGAGATCACCTTGGTAACAAAATAGTAACGTGACCCTTAACTTAATAGTTAAAACCCTAACCCTTATATAGCTGTATCATTATTCCAAGTTGTAAATCTGAACTATTCCAGGCTTTACCCTTAGACCTAACGACTACCCAATACATAAAGTCTAATTACTAACCGTAAAATTATTTATATATATTATTATATACTTGTCTCTTATACTGCTCTCTTGAGGAACCTTGATATACTTATTTCGGAATACAGTTGTAATGTATTCCTCATGTTATGCATATTGATTTGTAGGCCCACTAATAATATCTTTGTCTTGGACCCACCAATGTCTTAAAGTGGTTAGTAAATAAAATACAAATATTTTTGTTTTTATATAGGCTAAGCTTGGTAGTGAGTGTGAGCACCTTAGTGAATTATTAATTGTCTTTGTTTACTAGCATAGTTGCATCCGTTCTTCAACCATGTTTGAGTTATTTAATTCTAGGATTTTTTGTGTGATTTTCCATTAAATCCTAATTGAACAACTTTCTTTTGAAATATCTGACCATTAAATAAACATAACTCTTAGCATTTTAATTTGCTCACTTTTTTTGGTATATGTGATATTGTTCTGCTGCTTATTCCTTTCCTAGCAGCCTTTGTGAAAACTTCCAGGTTGAATCAGCAGTTATGAGAGGTAACCAGCCAACTTTATGGTTACTGCTACACAAATAATTATCATTTGAATGAATAAATTGCATTAAGCCCCATTTATGATTTCACATTTACTATTCACATAGCTCTGTGACCCAGTAGGAGCGCTCAGGTTGTTCAAGTGCTCTTGCTAGATCTTATGAGGATGGAGGGGGCACAAGGAGGTGTAATGTGTCTCTAGAAATAGTGGAGGACCTAGGCAGTTGTTTACCCTGCCTCTGTCTCGTCCAGTCACTCATATAGTGTGTCATAGACCCTGCAAACTCACCTAAAGAGAATAAGAGGCTATATACACCAGTAATATCATAAGTGTCCTTATACCCAAAACATGCATTATGAGCTACGCTGGCCTCAATCAACAAGGCTAAAAAATCTGATTGCAATTAATTGGATTATTTAAATGCATGCATGAAAATCTAGTCAACCTATGCCCACTATTTGCCCCTGTGTACAGTCGTCAGACAACCTCATTAATCTGGCTCCCATGGGATCTGATTGTATGGCATGACTGCAGATTTATCCAATTTGACCACCCAAATTAGGTGGCTAGCTTAAACACAGATACAGTCCCACTCAGGGCCCCCAACAACTTTGCAAATATCTCTGTATTGCTTGCTATTATGCATTTAGATTACTGTACTGCATAGAGTATACAAGGTGAACTCATTGGTGTACCTTAAGGTCTACATTTCCTGATAGGCCTTTCATAATGTAGTCTAGCAGAACCCACTCCAATATTTTCCATTACACTGTGCTAGTATAGCATCACACCTGATATAACCACTAGCACTGAACCCTTATGACACTTGTCAGCCTAGGTTAAATCTGCGTACCTCATCCAAGGTTCAATGTGTTTTCTGGTTGTTCTTTTATGTAACTATACACAAGGTGGGCCTGATTCATGTTTGGATGCATCCTTTTTAAAAATAGCACAGACCTTGAGCATAGTTCCGACAGTATTCAAGTCCAAGTGGCTCTCAAGATATGTTTCAATTTGAATCTCGTTGTCAGTACACTCTGCCTAAACTTTATTTGCTGTATGTAGACAGACAGAACAGAGTGCTGTATACGCACAAGCATCTGTTCACTGAAAGGTCACATCTCAAGGCATAAAAAAAAAATTCCCCTTACATTAATGACATAAATCATGATGCATTTAATGCGTAATGTACATATACAATGGTTTATATAGTCTTTCTTGCATCAACATTTTCTTTGCTATCTAATGGCATGCATACCTGTAGTTTTTAATGCAAAGACTATGCCGTGACAGTCATCACTATCATTCAGCACTTATACCTGCCCTTTAGCTGGTACAAATGAAACAACTAAAAAAACGGACTTTAGAGAAACACAGCACTTCATCAGTATCTCCGTTGGCGCACACTTACTTTACATGGGCTACGTTCATCCACCCCTTCCCTCTCTCTTTTCCATCCTTTAAGTCCTGTCATTTGCGTTCAGACATGAATTGCGTTTATTGGCGCAATTTCAGTTTCTGAGCATGCACAGAGCCATTTCACACAACATACGGCTTGCAAATGGACTTGCGTCCAAACATGAATTCATCAGGTCCAGTATGTTTTTATTTTAGCCCTTGTACTACTAAACAAGATGTACGAGTTAAATATTTGTGCGATATATCCACCCTGCACCTTCTTCCAAGAGCTAAATTTAGCCACTGAAGTCTTGGGGCGGAAAACATGATGTTTTGATTGCATTTTCTTAGAATAAATCCCATCGACAAGGCAATTCTGAAAATGCTAAATAAAGGGTGAAGTTAGGGAAGGAAGCCCCTCCGTGGAGCTGTGATTATTAATCATGTGGATTCCTGTAGTTTGTTATGGAAAATTATAATAGCAAATCAGGGAGAGGCTTTCTCTGTGATTACACTGATTCACAAGTGGCTCTGAATATGTCAGAAGCTTTGTGGAGCGTTATTGGGATGTATAACACCAGCTGTAAGATTTTGGCAGGCACAGTTAAAAGGTGCAGTTTCATTCACCCAGTCTAATTTGTTTGTGCTAATTTAATTCTGCCTTCGCTCTGTATACATATATTATGAGCCATCTTACCAATACGGCAGATTTCAGCCCATACAGTTAAATGTCTCTATAAATTAGATACATTACAAGGTCACATCTACCATTCTGAGTGATGTATAATAGAGATATTCAATCACAGTCCTTAAGCACTACTAGTAAAATATTAAGTATTTAAAGCAATCAGTTTCAAATGAACCCCCAGCAAATGAATGGGTTAGTAAACTAGAAAAACAGAAGAACGTGTTTTATTTAACTTGATGTATACAAGCATAAACATTGGCTTTCCAATTCTTGTTTAACCATCCCAACATCCCCAGCCCCCTTAGTGTCTTCTACAGTATATCTATCAAATACCCATTATTATTTCTTTACTGTTTTTATTGTCTATTTTATATAGCATTATAAATACACCCTGTAATTATGCCTGCCCTATAGGTAAATGAAACACAATAAAGATCATTTTAGGCATAAATATTTTAATGTAGTGCTTTTGGTTATGTCTAATAAACTTTTTTAATTTTCATTTATACATAAATAACTGAAGTTTATTTTAAGTATCCCTCTTGGCGATTTGAAGTGTTGATAAGTATGAAGCAATTTAATCTTAATAATGTAGTTCTATAATACTTTAATTAAAACCATATACTATGATGTTAACAATGATTTTTAGTTTAGCTAGATACATTCAAAATAATCTAGAAGGGGGGTGACCAAAGGCATCCCCATGATTTATTCTGCATGGGGTGCTAGCCCTGACCTTTTGACACTTTTTGCTTTTGCTAACACAGCAGCAGGATAACAAGCACAAGAACAATGAGACCAACTCCAGTTACTGCAGTTGGCTTGGTTGGTATGTGTGGTGGTCGAGACAAATGGGATTTCCTTCCCTTACCTTGTCCTCCAGACAAGAGTCAGGTTCTTTTCTGTTCGGATATCCGGTGGTCAGGAGATAAATACTTCAATGAAAGGGACAAGGATTGGTCAAACAACTTGGGTTTATTAAGAATGCGGTAAGGATAATTTTGGTAAGCCACCGTGCCACTGACCCCTTCAGCTTAATGGTAATGACAAAATAATTGTTTGATCAGCATAGAGCACAATAGCATTAACATATAATATACACCTGGTCAGTATAAGGCACAATAGCAATAACATCTTCAATATCAATAAATCAATTTTTAGGTAAATCACTTAACATTAACATTCATCTAAAATATTTGGTGCACCAATATTATCCCTGGTAACGTTACCATATTTTACACTCAGTCCTGGGTTGAACTGTGCACAGGAATTTTGTAGTGTTTAAATATCCTGCAGAGTTTTCCAGAAGGGTTAATAATACAGATTAAGTCTCTGTACTTTCTCTCTAAAAGGTAGATGTAAAACTGTAGGCAGTGTTAAGGATTATAACAAAACACAGGACTGTTGCTCAATTCAGTCACAAGATGGCTCTGTTCTCTCATCACTCTTCCCTCTGACACTGGGGTGTGTGCAGTAAACTGCAGGCTAGAATTTTACCTTGAAAAGGTTCTGCAGTTCGTGGAGACTGTGTTGGACGCCCCACTGTGTGTCTCCAGCCGTTCTCCAGTCGTGTGTGCTGGCAATGTCACCAATTCCAGCAGCAGATCAGTTTCTCATGTCAGCTTTCCCTTTCTTGTTGCTATATCACACACTCCTCCTTCCTGCACATCCTCCGGGGTATGTACTTTCAGTTCAACTGTCAACTGTCATTCCCACTGTGTCTTCCTCAGCCTCTAGTAACCCCTTGTAGCCCTGCATTTTAAAAGCATTTATGTACTTCCTCTGTGCTGTTTAATAGGGCTTTGGGGCACCACATTCACCCCTGCTTTTTCAGGTGCGTGTCCTCACGCATTAAGACATAAAGGTGGTTGTTCTTTATCAACTCAAATCACACATCTACAACATTTATAATAGCAAACATTTTTAATGACAGCAGTTTTAATATCCATTATATACAACAGTTTCAGTGAGAAAGATCTCTAATCCTGATACTGCCAATAGTAGCTTGAAAGGGTCAGTGGGCAGCTGAGGCAAAGTCCCTTTTCTATCATCTGGCTCTTCGTCCCAGTCATCCCTTGATGTTTCTTCTTGAGGACGATGTTTCCTTCTGACAGCCAACAGGCCTGTGCATCCCAGTCGTAGTCTTTCTGCTGCCGTTTGTAGAAGAACAGAGGAGAGCGCCTACGCTGGACAGGTCTCTGCTGAGAGGACACTTCCTCTGCTCTCTCTCCCTTGCTCACTTGCTTCCCCAACAGATTCTGCAGCATTCTTTCCTCTTGGCCGGTTGAAACGTCTGCGAAACCTTCGTCGGTAGGGTGCAAATCTGCTTCCTTTTACTGGTACACCACCAGGGCCAGTCACGTTTGCTGCCTTGGCACCCTTCTCTCCGCCCACAACATCAAATTCCACAGTCTCCCCGTCTCCAACACTGCGCAGAAACTTCCGTGGGTTATTTCACTTTATTGCTGTCTGGTGGACAAAGACATCTTCTTTGGTGTCATTTCTGTTGATGAAGCCATATCCATTCTGCACATTAAACCACTTGACAGTGCCCAAAACCTTTACATGGGGACCAGCGGACTTTTGATAACCTTGTAGGAGCCGAACAGTATGTTGAAAGGCCTGATGACCGGGGGACGCCGCTTGGGTTAATTTACCCTTCAAAGTCGCCACTAGCTCATCCGGGCATCTTTGCAGCACATTCATCCCCAGGATGATGGGGGCTATGTTCCCTTCAGAGGCGGCGGTGACAAGACAGCCTTGTCTTGGCAACAAGGTCGCTCCAATCTGGATGTCCGATTCCCAATACCCTTCACACGCAATCTCGAGGCCGTTACTGGGGGTCAGCTGCAGCCAGGTTGGGGGTGGTGATAACAGCTGCTCTTTGCCCCAATACTTGTGGAATGTAGGGAGCCGGATGGTCGTAATCTGCGACCCCGTGTCAAGCATAGCCAGGGTCTCCACTCCATTAATTGTAACGGGTAAAGTGGGATGTACTGAGGCCTCCAGTTTTCTGGATCCGGATCTATTCCCGGGGCTCGCCCCGAGATTCGGCCCTCAATCTCGGGGTGTCGGAGTTTAAATGTTCGTTTTGGTCGCAGTTTCATTCTATGTGTCCTATTCCATGGCACCAGCAGCATATCGGGCGCCCTTGACTATCGAATTGGTTGGGCGATCGCCGTACATACTCGCAAAGTGGTTCCCACCTGCCTCGGGCTGGTCTTTGTCTTTCGGGCCTCCACTTTGGTTCACCATAGGTGGGTGCCGGTGGCCTCGCCTTTTGGCGCATCTCTCGCTGGATTTCTACCATTCCGACGACCAGCTTCTCCATTTGCTTTTTTGAGCGTTTGCATTGGGTCTCCGGTGGGATACTGACCGCTCTGTATTACCGATTCTTGGGCCCGTGTTGATTTTTCTGTGCTGCTTGCTATGGCTCCCGTCGAGCTTGCGCTTTCTCTGAAGCCCATCAATTCTGGGTATTCTTCTTCCCTTCCCCGTTGGTTGCCGACAATGGCGATGGCGGTCTCTTTAAACTCTCGATAGGTTTTGCCTGGCATCTGTGCTTTCATCAGTCGTAGCTGAATCTTAACGCTTTCTTGGGCGACTCCTTCTATGAACTGTACGGTCAGGGCTACGAACTGTACGGTCAGGGCTTTATCCGCGTTTCGTACTTCCTCTTTGTCCACTGCCTGAATGGCTCTTAGCATCTCTTTTAGGCTCAGGGCATAGTCCCGCAGTGTCTCGTTCGGTTGTTGCTTGCGATCATATAGTTTCATCTTCAACTCCGGAAGAGTTCTTGTCTCAAACGTTGCGGATTTTTTTTTTTAAAACTTGTGCTGCTTCTTTCTTGTCGTCCATCGGCCATGAGATTACTTCTCTGAGCGCCGACCCTGTGAGTTGTCCTATTAAGATCTCCACTTTCTGCTGTTCATTCAATGTGTATAGCCTGAACATGGATTCCAGTTTCTTCTTGAATTCTGTGAATGAAGTCTCCTGTAGCTTGTAGTCGTCTCCACTCTACTTCGGGAGCCATGGGGCCCCGAAATAGTACGGTAGAGTTATGGGCACATTCGGTTTTGCTGCTGGGGCAGCCTGTTCTGGTTTTTGCGGCCCTGCCGGTTGCTGATCCATTTTTCACTGAGGATACTACTCTCCTGATGCACTCGGATCCTGTTCGGTTTGACACCAAAGTTATGTGGTGGTCGAGATGAATGGGATTTCCTTCCCTTACCTTGTCCTCCAGACATGAGTCAGGTTCTTTTCTGTTCGGGTATCCGGTGATCAGGAGATAAATACTTCAATGAAAGGGACAAGGATTGGTCAAACAACTTGGGTTTATTAAGAATTCGGTAAGGATAATTTTGGTAAGCCACCGCGCCACTGACCCCTTCAGCTTAATGGTAATGACAAAATAATTGTTTGATCAGCATAGAGCACAATAGCATTAACATATAATATACACCTGGTCAATATAAGGCACAATAGCGATAACATCTTCAATATCAATAAATCTATTTTTAGGTTAATCACTTAACATTAACATTCATCTAAAACATTTGGTGCACCAATATTATCCCTGGTAACGTTACCATATTTTACACTCAGTCCTGGGTTGAACTGTGCACAGGAATTTTGTAGTGTTTAAATATCCTGCAGAGTTTTCCAGAAGGGCTAATAATCCCGATTAAGTCTCGGTACTTTCTCTCTAAAAGGTAGATATTAAACTGTAGGCAGTGTTAAAGATTATAACAAAACACAGGACTGTTGCTCAATTCAGTCACAAGATGGCGCTGTTCTCTCATCACTCTTCCCTCTGACACTGGGGTGTGTGCAGTAAACTGCAGGCTAGGATTTTACCTTGAAAAGGTTCTGCAGTTCATGGAGACTGTGTTGGACGCCCCACTGTGTGTCTCCAGCCGTTCTCCAGTCGTGTGTGCTGGCAATGTCACCAATTCCAGCAGCAGATTAGTCTCTCATGTCAGCTTTCCCTTTCTTGTTGCTATATCACACTCTCCTCCTTACTGCACATCCTCCTGGGTATGTACTTTCAGTTCAACTGTCAACTGTCATTCCCACTGTGTCTTCCTCAGCCTCTAGTAACCCCTTGTAGCCCTGCATTTTAAAAGCGTTTATGTACTTTCTCTGTGCTGTTTAATAGGGCTTTGGGGCACCACATATGCGTAGGAAAATAAAGGCAGCAGTTAGCCTGAATATTAGAGAACACTGATATTTGGACATTCAGGAAAGGCTGCAGGGAGAGGAGAGAAGGAACAGAACACCTTGAACCAGGGGTTGTCGCTTCTTGTCGGTCACCACTGACACACTCCGCACTCTGGTAGCCTCACAGTAAACTGTGCAGCATTCACTACCTCAATGCCTGCCCATAAATACAATCAGGCACCCCTCCTATAATTTACCTTTACTGTCAAGACTATTGCTACTATATCAGTTATTGCAGATATGTGGATGAAATTGGATGCTATATAAAGAAATGGATGTCACTGAAGCATTTATTTACAAGATATACCATAAAGGCAGATTAGGAATTGCAATTGGGAACAATGTTCTCTGTGAGTGCTGTATTTTTGCTCTGGATATATATGATTGGCCCACGATGAATGGACTACAAACAAATGCACACAAGTAAACCTAGACTACATATAGTGTTGGAGGCCCCATGTGAGGCCCATGAAATCTAGCTACTATACAACATGTGTACAATACGAGGAGACAGATCAGGTTTACACAGAAAAGTAAGACAAATGCACCATTACAAAATAATGAATCCTTACTTGATTCAAAGTCTCTGTTTATTCCCTATTTCGCTTTAATTTCTATATATATATATATATATATATATATATATATATATGTGTGTGTGTGTGTGTGTGTGTGTGTCATCTTCATTTATATATATATATAGCGTCACTAATTCCGCAGCGCTGTACAGAGAACTTACTCACATCAGTCTTTGCCCCATTGGAGCTTACAGTCTAAATTCCCTAACATACACACACACAGACTAGGGTCAATTTAATAGCGGCCAATTAAACTACTAGTATGTTTTTGGAGTGTGGAAGGAAACCGGAGCACCCGGAGGAAACCCACGCAAACATGGGGAGAACATACAAGCCCTATAAAGATAAGACCATGGTCGGGAATCAAACTCATGCCACCATGCTATCCATATAGTTATGCTATATTCATAATTCAATGCAAACCATTTAAGTTATTTGAATGGATGACAGTCAACTGTCTCTAGTTCCTAGAAGCATGCTGAAAATTACACGTATTACTTAATAACTTACAATCCAACTTCACATAATGTGTTCATCCTCTTTATACTGGTGATAACACGTAACACAGTACTCCAATAAACTAATTACAATTCATAGCACCCTAATTCCTTAGTAGAGGACTGTACAACTTGCAGACATTAATGGGCAAAACAATGGCTTGCTGGTCAATTACACTTTAACAGATGTATATTGTAGGTTGGTGTGTGTTACAGTTTCACTACATTAATAGATCTTGAAATGGAAAATGGACCATGGATCTGTAATCTTTTTAAAAAAAAAAAAAAAACATGCGTACATTGTGGATGCAATCCACATAGGGGGAAATTTTCCCTATTTATAAAACTATTGATGTAGTGTTGTCCGTGCTTTGAAAGCAGCACACAGTGCAAGACAACAGCTTGTTGAGTCCGGGAGGTACACGGTACAGTAGCACTGCTCACGTAGCTACATTAACAGGTTATTACAGCGCGGAATGCAGCAGTAGCAACTCATGAGACAGCAACTTAAACAAGAAGTGACATTCCTGCCATGAGATGAGTAAAGTTCATCACCTGAATGGTGGAAGGCAGTGGGGTGAATCAAAACAATACAAAAAAAAGTGTATTTGTTTTCTTGTCCGGTTCATATTATGTAACCTTTTCTACTGACATCAGGTTTAGGATCCTGGTATGACCATCCTGTCTTGTGCTCCTTAATACATGATGCAAAAAGAGGTGCACAGAAATCCCTGTGTGCCCCCCTAAGGTCTGTGTACGGGTAAGCAGTAGGGATGTGCACCGGCGACTTTTGGTGTTTCGTGTTTTGTGTTTTGGATTCGGATTTGCTTGAGGTTTTGGGTTCGGATTTGTTTCGCAAAACACCTGCCGAAAGGTTTTGGTTTGGATTTAAGGTTTTGGATTCGGATTTTTTTTGAAAAAAGCATAAAAAGTTCAAAAATCAAGTTTTTGGGCTTATTTTCACTCCTACGCTATTATTAACCTCAATAACATTCAATAACAATCATTTCCACTAATTTACAGTGTATTCTGAACAGCTCACAATATTGTTATTAGTCCAAAACGTTGCAACGAGGTATCTTTCTGGACTGCGTAGTGGAGTGGTCCCCACAATATAATAAGAAAACCATCAACTGGTCTTAATTACACCAAAAATTGTATCTGGACTGCGTAGAGGAGTTGTCCCCACAATATAATAAGAAAACCATCAACTGGTCTTAATTACACCAAAAATTGTATCTGGACTGCGTAGAGGAGTGGTCCCCACAATATAATAGGAAAACCGGCATCAACTGGTCTTAATTACACCAAAAATTGTATCTGGACTGCGTAGAGGAGTGGTCCCCACAATATAATAAGAAAACCATGAACTGGTCTTAATTACACCAAAAATTGTATCTGGACTGCGTAGAGGAGTGATCCCTACAATATAATTAAAAAAACCTCCACGGATCTGAATTCCAAAAAAAAAATTTCTTGACTGCGTAGTGGGGTGGCCCCGGTACACAATTTTTTACCGGGGCCACAATGTAATTAAAAAACCCTCCACGGGTCTGAATTCTACCAAAAAAGTTTATGGACTGCATAGTGTAGTGTTCCCCACAATATTATTTAAAAATTTTGCAGCAACAGTCAACGTTGTTTAATATCTGATACACTTCTATCTGGACTGCATAGTGGAGTGGCCCCGGTACTAAATTTGGTACCGGGGCCACAATACCTCCTCCAACTTCCAAGTGTAGTGTTTATAACATATAAACACTACAGTAGTTCTAGCACGTCAATACCTCTTGTTTTAAATTATGACAGGGGATTTTACTTTTGGTTTAATTTTTTGAATTTGTTGACATTTTGTTTTACTTTTTGAACATGGCAAACGACTGTTGGACGGTCAATTGTTTTGTGAAAGACTTAGCGGTCTTACGACTTCCCCTCTGGGAAGATGACCGACTAACAGCAGCAACAGCAGCAGTGGCAGTAGTAGGCGTACTGCTGCAGGATTCCTCGAATAAATCCCGTATTGAAGAGGACTCAGTCTGGCTGCTGACTTGGGCTGCAGGACTGAATCTGATGGAGATCGTGGAGGAAGTTGACGAGGAGGGTGTTGCTGGTGTGTATCCAACTGGACCACGGGATTTAGGTGTCCCTGTACCGATGACGGTCCTAGCCCCAGTTCCTGAACTAACCACTGAACTATAAAGGTTATTCAGGTGACGTATAAGGGAGGATGTCCCTAGGTGGGCAAGATCCTTACCCCTGCTTATTTGAGCTTTACATAAGCTACATATGGCAATACAATTGTTGTCCAGATTGGGATAGAAATAACTCCAGACCGAAGAGGTGCATTTTTTGGTCTTCTGACCTGGCATGACAATGGGCTTTTTAATCCCATGGACATCAGCTGTTTCCCCCACTGCTGCCTCATTTACAATAACCACATCAGCATTATCATCATCAAGTTCCTCCACACCGCCAGCTACATCAATAGCCTCCTCCCGAGCCACCTCTTCCCGTACAGTGATGGGAAGGTCAGGCTTGACAACCACCAACACCCTTGGACTCTCCTTGGGGATTTGTGATAATGTCTCTTTAGAAGGCAGAGTTGTTTGCTGTGTTGTTGCTGACAGCATAACTCTCTTCAATTTTTTGTAGGGGGAGGAGGAGAAGGGCTTAGTTCCTTGAGTGAAGCTGAACCACTAGTCATGAACACGGGCCAGGGGCTAATCCGTTCCTTGCCACTGCGTGTCTTAAATGGCATATTGGCAACTTTACGTTTCACTGCAGATGATTTTAAGTTTCTCTTTTTGCTACTTTTACTTAACTTGGGCTTTTTGGATTTTACATGCCGTGTACTAGGAGATTGGGCATCGGGCTTGGAAGACGACGTTGATGGCATTTCATCGTCTATGTCATGACTAGTGGCAGCAGCTTCAGCATTAGGAGGAAGTGGGTCTTGATCTTTCCCTACTTTATCCTCCAAATTTTTGGTCTCCATTATATGTAGCACAAGATACTGCAGAATGTGTGAACTTGGTAATATTGCAGTACCACTGGACTTTTACTGCTGAATGTGTGAACTTGGTAATATTGCAGTACTAATGGACTTATACTGCAGGATTGGTTTTGCAAATTTTGTTGTAATTAATTTTTTTTTTAATTATTTTTTTGTATTTTCTTTTTATAACTTTTTTTTAACTTTTTTGAAAATGGGGAATAATGGGGAAATAACTATGCCCTTAGAAGGACAGAGCACAGGACACAGCACCACTGGACTGAACAGGACACAGCACAGGACCCAGCAGCACCACTGAACTCAAAATTGACAGAGCACAGCACACAGCACCACTGGACTGATACTGCAGAACACAGCACAGCACAGCACAGCACAGAACTAAACAGCACAGCACGAGATCTACCAGGACAGAGGACCACCTAACACACCCTCCCTCTACCCTGATCAATGCCCGAGTGAAGATGGCGGCGACTAGCGGGGAATTTATAGGATCCGAGTATCGCGAGATCCGACAGCGGGATTATGACTCAGAGCCTTGGTTTCAGGTTTTCATTTGGCGCCAATACCCGGATCTGTCTCGGATCCAGCTCGGATCGGAAACGTTCGGGTGGGCTCGGATTCACGAAATCCGAGTGCGCTCATCTTTAGTAAGCAGTAGTGACAGCATGACATGCAAACAATGGCGGAACTAGCGAGCTGTGGGCCCCGGTGCAGGGAAGCGGGGAGGAGGGAACCAGGGCCCACAGCTCACTTGTTTCCCGTGCAACAGGCCCCATTATTTCCATGGGCCCCGGCATGCAAAGGACAAGGGAGGGAGATACTAAAGTGCAGCACAATTAGGGGCCTCGCTGCATAAACACAACCTGGCAAAAATTAAAAAATCATTTTTTACTAAATAATTTCTTTGGTGGTAGAGAAGGAGAAGGAGGAGGATGAATAGTGTATGGCAGCATTAACAGCCATCTAAAGCATTCGGACCATAAACAGCCCTGCATGTATAAATCAGGTAATAGCGGTATCTACTCCTGAAGTCTTGCAGTAAAACCTGCTGAGTGACCTCTAGTCTACCATAAAACGACATTGCTACAGAAATTTTATTTACTATGACTATTATTCATAGAATGGCTATAATTTATTTCCTGCTTGTATTAATTGTAGAAAAGAAGGAAGCCTCATCTGTCGCACTAAGGTTCATCTATGAAAAGAGGAATGACGAAGGGTCAAATGCTCTCTTGACCCCTGGTCTTCGAGTCATTATGTAAAAAAACCTGTGTTCTTCTATTGAAATCGGAGCATATATAGCAATGAATCTAAGTTTGAAGGAAAATTGTACTTTATGTTTTTGTTTAATTTCATATTCCTATTTCCAGCTTACGTCAGATTTTTCTTTTGTGATCCCAACGGTTTTAATGCATCTGTGTAATGAATATAATACATCTTTATATATATATACAATGGCAGTCCACTCCGAGCACATCAACATGTTTTGTGAAAGGTAAATGCTGAGTGCAGCTAGGCAACTATTATTCATAGAACGGCTATAATTTATTTCCTGCCATAGCTGCTAATGGATGCATGATTACCTGTTAAATATTCCCTGGCCAAAAAAAAATCAAAGAGACTGCAGTTGCTCTAAGTCTCTCTTTACATGACCCTGTCACTTACATTAAGGATGAGCCGTGATACTACATTCAGCTCGTTGGCTTTAAGCCTACTCACACATCCCATATTGTCATAACACAAGGTGCCAACAAGCTCAAAACTTTGAACCGCTGACACTAATTACATGAATTAGAGCTGGCATCGAACCCTTGCAAAGCAAAACAATGCTGTATCACATGAGACCTAAATGTCAAAACTGAAAAGAGGAGAAACTCTGAAGTTGTACAATATGTTTAATGTTCTCAGAAGGGGGAGGAGCCTCTTATAGATATTTCATAGTCCAGAACAGAGATGGACAACCTGCAGCTTGACAGCTTAGGCGGAACTGCAAATTATAGTATATTCTGACAATTTATTCCACCACAGGTGTCTAAGCTTGGTCTAAATATTTCTTAGCATAGTAATACTAAATTATATTTTGGAAGTAGTTGTACAACAAACTAGAGAATAACTGGTCAATAACATGAAAACACTTGTGTAATGGATGCAGGATGGAGAGATCTGGGTGGGTGTAAGAGGTATAAATTTGATAATGGAGGCAGTTTATATACCTTTGGTGGGTAAAGTATCAGTAAAGAATAAAATGGTATCTTCCAATTAAAGTGTACTTGTGATGTACACATAGTGGAGGCAGCCATTTTCTGGTTTGAACTAATATTTGCGAGCTTGCAGCTAATCAATGCACTAGCAACTAGTGACGTCACTAAGGTATGTAGCCCTCTATGCCTAAATAATGTTGTTAGTTCCTAGTGAAGTAAGTTGGCTGAATCTTAAGCTAGGTACACACTATAGGATTTTTAGCTGTATCATGCCAATCACACGACAAACGACTGTTAGGTCTGAGATACTGTTAGTGTGTACGCTCCCACGATCATGTTTTATCATACGAAAGCACATTGTATGGTTTGATTTGATTTTATAACCAAACTAAACATTTCTATAAACTGTGGACCGATGTCGGGCACATGTGGAAGTGTGTATGCACTTTAGACCAGCAGTGTTGGCAGATCTCCATAGAATTTACAGAGTCACAATCTTATTCAGAAGATGGTTATGACAGATGAAGAGCACAGATTTGAGGCAGGGGGAGGCTGGACTGGGGGGCAGGGGGGTCATCTGCCCCCTGGGCCAGTCCCATAGTGGGCTACATTGGGCTGGGTCACTGGGCCACCTGCAGTTTTTTCCATTAAAATAGGCTGCTAAGTAGAGTTTTGCCTCCCCAGGCTAACATTTACCAGCCCTCCCCTTTCTGAAGGTAAATCGTGTAAGTGTGTATGCAGGAATCGGCATGTTGAGCGGGACTTTGAGTCGTTGGTAAAAAAATTCTGCAGTGTGTACCCAGCTTTAATGCACCCACACAATTGCTGCCTTCACAGTTTGAGGTGAAGTACCCACTTGCCAAAATTTACCAATAATAGTAATGGTAAACGCATGTTTCCCATACATGGTAAGCTTAACGAGTTAGGACAAAAAGACCAGTTTTTTAATAGTTTTCTTTTTCCAGTGTGGACAAGACCATAATAAACGGTGTCTCACATGCACAAATATATTAGCTTATTTGCATATTTACTTAAAGTGTTCCTCTTAGCAATTCTATCCAGCATAAAAAAAAAATTTTCTTTAACATAACACAGCTAAAAAGGAAAGGTGAAGGTGTTGCCCATAACAACCAATCAGATTCTAGTTATCACTTTCTAGAATATACTAGATAAGTGAGGGGTAATGTGAAAGAGGTGTACAGCTCTCCAGCCTCCGGGTAAGCAGCGTGACCTCCCTGCACTGTGTTGAGGAGGTCATGTGACATGGAAGTCGACTGCCCCTGCTCTGATAAGATCTAGCGCAAAAGTCTGATGAGGGCGCAGGTGAAGGTGCTGTACTAGATAAATGACAGCTACAATCTGATTGGTTGCTATGGACAACACCTTCACTTTACCTTTTTAGAAGTTTTAGTAAAATACACCAGTCTGTTTTGTTTTTCACAAATGTCTCTGTCTTTTGTCATAGTTTCTTTTCTTTTTGGTATTCTTACTAAATATGATAAAAAGCGCATAATTCATTGCAATTCCTTAGAGAATCGGAATATTGGTTTTATTTTACTTTGCTTTGGTTAAATAGGTCTTGTTGGACATCTTATATCTCTGGACGACATCTCAAATTACATTTAGGTCACATATCTTTCATTGATGTTTTACATTTAAAAACTCCAGAGGGTATGAGACCATAAAAAGGAGTGGTTTTGTTGATATATGAATAAACGATTCATTTAATAGAGAGATGTGAATGATAATGAAAAAAGAAATGTGGTACACACTAATATACTGAAATTTGACACAAAAACACCTGTTTACCTTGGTCCTAAGATTTATCATTGATTAACATTAGACAGATTTTTTTTTTTGTATATGAGCATCTAATTGCTAGTAAAAACACTGCTATTGGCGATCTCTGCTACTATTGCCCATGTCCCAGGGCAGAGCTTCATTTTATTGATTATGCAGCAGTAATCATGTCAAAAATAGAGTACAATACAATAAATCATCTGTATGTCTTGGCGCTAAAATGTTTATTAATAATATTAATAATAATAATAACAATACACTGAGTGGATGCTACTAAACATTTTGGAAATAATCAGGCAGGCGATTTCATATACAGAGCAAAGCAATAGACCTAAATGGAGGACTGTGGAAGGAAGCTGGACAGAGATTTGGGTCCAAAAAAATGAAATATGGAAAGGCAGAGATGGTACAGAAATAGAGGGAGAACTTTAGTATATTCATTGTACTCTGGGAACTATTAATACACAGTCCACATACAAAATGTATTTGTTGTTATTAACTAGTTTTGTTCTAAATAGACCACTAAGTTTTGTAAAGCAAGTGTGATTTCTAACAAACTGAAACAAAACAGATTCTATCTGTTACCAAGCAGGAGAAAAAAGGGGGATGCAAAAGAAGCCTGAACATTTGGGAAAAGGAGTTTTATAACCGCAGAAGAGAACAGAACTGGCTTTTCATCCTCTGCAACAGGATAAGTAACAGATGTTTGAAACATTTAGTTTTGCCTTAATTTATTGTGGTAACGTGCAAATAAATCTCTCCCACAAAAATTAATTATTAAAATGAATGTTTTTTCTTTAGCAAAGGACGTCTGTGTCCAATGCTTCCGACAGACAAAAGAAGTTTTTTGCTGAAGTCAGAGATATTACAAATACAAATCTAATCAAGCAATCAAGTTAATGATTTATGCGGTTGTTTAGTGATTTGATATAACAATGATGTTGGCTGTAAGCTTAATATTTCCTGACCTCTAGTGGGTTATTTTGTAACTGAGGCACTTTGTCTTGTCTGAGGCACTTTGTCACTGGTTTCTAGCTGCATGAAATGTTTTGTTATTCTGTTGAATATTGGTTCAGTCAATCCAGTGACTTCCTCCATTGTGTAGGTGGCAAATGCATTTTAGTAGTATTATGTTGCACTTTAAAATAACTTATGACTGATACCTCTTAGAGCCAACATTAGTTTCGCATGATATTCAGACAAGTAATCAAGGTAACTTAGATAGTTTCTGTCCAGAATAATCTGAGTGGTTTCTTTAATGTCATGATACAAAGACTAATGATGCAATGGAAACCATAGCAACAAATTAAATGTCTGCTTTTAGCATTCTGGGCTAGTTTCTAATGTTAACACTCATGTTAGTAGCATAAAGTGAAATTACATTTATTTGATGTTTTAATGACCACTTTTAAATGAGAAATGTATTTTTGAATGAATCTAAAAATCACATTGCAGATTTATAAAAATGTATGTAGCAACTTTCTATACCCTGTAGATTTCTCTGTTGCTTGCCTGTTTCTCTGTTGCTGTGTCCCACTCGTAATACCCTATCGAGCTGTGAGCAGTTCCTGCAGCTCGCTAACGCTTGTGCCTCCTAATTCCTGCCGCACAGCTTTAGCTCTGTTTTGACGTGTGTTGCATCTGCTCCTCACTGCGACTAGGATGTATTTACATGGTCACGCCTTCACAATTCCACGTTCCTCCCTTTCTCTCGTAGTGAGTCGCAAGTGTTAATTGCGTCCAAGATGTAGGCGGATTTGGTGCTTTCTACACATGCGTGATAGTGTTTTTTGGTTAGATGCGCCTAAAACGGACTTTGCGTTTGACTCTAAATGAGGTCCACGATCTTCATATTTCACACAATGTATTTGTATACATTGTTACCCTCTGTCTTTCATCTGCACCTTGCATGAACATGTTCCTTTTTTGTGTGATTTGCTTTTGTATGATTTGTTATGCAGACTATCCGATGCGGCGGAGTTTTGTGGCAACTTACAAATAAGCAGTGATGATAATGATGATGAATTTCTAGTCTATAGACAGAGCTAGAGCGATGATGGTATCAATGAATTCTGCTCTAGTGTGGTTGGGGTATAGTGAGGCATAAGCCAAGACAGACAAAAAATTACAGAGGGAAATCCGGGAGGAGCAAAACTGATAGGGAGAGTACCACATGGAATACTTAAGTCCAAATTCTGGAGAAATAACAAAAACACCCAAATGTAGAATGAGGCAGATATTCCATATAACAGTTTTGAAAAATTCACTCAGCTCTAGTCTTACAGTAGAGTTACTGTCCTGCCGCTAGCAATAGTTGACTATAAAGAATAGAAAGGTATCTTACAAGCAAACAATAACAATGGGGTAGCACTGTAGCCCAGTGGTTAGCATTGCTGTCTCACAGCGCTGGATTTGTGGATTTGAGTCCAACCAAGACCCTATCTGTGTGGCATTTGTATGTTCTCCCCATGTTTGCTTTGTTTTCCTCCGGGTGCTCTGGTTTCCTCCAATACTACAAAAATTGCTGGTAAGTTAATTGGTGTCTGACAAAATGGACCTTAGTGTGTGTGTGCAGTGAAGGATATAGATGGTAAGTTCTACTGGGGCAGAGACTGATGTCAGTTATTACATGTTCTCTGTGAAGCTCTGTGTAATACATAAGCTCTTTATAAAAACCTGGAAGCAAATAATAAATAAATGAATGACAACCACAAAAAGGAAAATATCAGCACCGCAAAATAAACCTGGCTGTGTTATCATGACAGTATTTATTGGAGACCAAATTCTCTTCTTTCAGACATAGAGGTTGCTCATTGTATTCATTGCTGCTATTGTGGAAACTGCTTTGACATTCAGGTTCCAGCATCCACAGTGCTAGTCAGGTGAAACAGACAATGCATGAAATATCACAGCACACGAGTATAATGAAAAACGGGTCACACAGACACTCTTTTATTGCCTCTAGTGTAAAAAGGTCCAGTCTCAGAACAAATCACATGGCTTTAGGTGGAAAGGGAACAACAGTGGCTTAAAGGGATGGGTTTACCTAAAGCATAATTATTTGAACAATACTATAATAGTAAGCAGAAAAGGCAATCAAATACCTCGGCATCATTCATAAACTATATGACAACACCAAGAAATGTCCATAGAGCCAAAGCTGCCTATAATTCTGTTTATATAAATGTAAAAAAGTAATGTTGACAATTGTTCTGAAATAAGATGTGTTATTCCTTTTTGCAGTGAAGTTAATGGCTAACTACTCTCTTACTGAAATTTTAATACACAGGTATCGGATCTATTAATTTTAAAGTTTTCTTTCTTATTTTACTTTTTTGTTTGTTTGTTTTATTAAGTATACTAAATTATATTTAAAAATGACCCCTGCATTTCTCCACATTGTCCCAGACATACACCCTTATGAAATGATTTAACAGCAGCCCTCATAATGACTGTAAGAGGAGGCACTTGCTGATCATGTCCGGGTTTATGTCATTATTACTAAGAATCAGCACTTATAACTTTGTCGTCTTTCTGTTTTTTTCTGGATAACAGATTCCATATCAGCAATAATCCACCTAGTCTAAAATAGTTTTCTAATTCACTGATTCACCTAACTATACTTTTTAAATTACTGGTACCAATAGGAACATGTAACAACCTACACTTTGGCCCTGATTCATTAAGGAGAGTAAAGCAAAAAGAAAAAAGGAGTGACTTTGCCCTTTGGCAAAACCATGTTGAATTGGAGGGGAGGTAAATTTAAAAAGTGGGGACAGATTTATAGTTGGGGCAGGGCGTAGCCTGGATCAACTTTAAATTTCAGTGTAAAAGTAGAGCTATCCAGTATTTGTGTGCTACATGAAAAAACAGCCAGTATTTAACTTATGTGAAAAGTAGTAACTAATTTGCATCCCTTGCATTGTAACATGGTTTGTCCCAGAGAAATTGTACCGTATATACTCGAGTATAAGCCGACCCGAATATAAGCCGAGGACCACAGAAAACTGGGGAAACTTATTGACTCGAGTATAAGCCGAGGGGGGCTTTTTCAGCATAAAAAATGCGCTGAAAAACTCGGCTTATACACGAGTATATACAGTACTCCTTTTTTTGCCTCACTTTCTTTAATGAATCAGGCTCTTTATGTTTTGTTTCCCATGTGTGTTCCATGTCGGCTAGGTCCACACTTTTCTCTGGCCTTTAGGTGTGTGCTGAAGCTGGCAGGAATGTGAAAAATGATGTTTGCCTGATTTTTTGCTCTCTGTCATGCTCCAACACTCCCTGCACACCTTACAAAAGCAACTGTGTGGGTGCAATCTTACGAGTCAAAAACATGAAATATGGAGACTAAATAAAGTACTATAAACACGTACCTTTAATAATTTAGTGCATGTTTATTTACATTGCTCATATAAAAATTGTATATACATATAAAATCAGTTAGATGGCTGATTTCAATGCATCTTAAAGATCGTGTTCTGCTTTTTGTATTACAACAAATATCTAATGGGAGCAACAGCCATAAGTAGTGTACAACAGCAGACACATCCTAAGACCTCTATGTCCTAATCCCTAACAATTAGTCTATTAATGCATTGTAAAGTATAGACTTGTGTCTCCACTTCACTGAAGCCAACTAAGCAATGCCTAGCAACAGTGATCAATAGAATGTATGAACGCTTGGGGAAAATCGTCCAATAAGGTGGCTGACTTACGCTGACATCAATGATAGATCGTCCTGCATGGACAGCTACAAACCAAGGAATATTGTTTTTTAGGTCATGGATGTGTTGCTGTTTTTTTTTTGTTTTTTTTTTCATTTTAAAGAATCAAGCAAGGTTTAAGACAACAGTAACCTTTTTAAATTGGTATTTATTATTAGAGCAATAAATAACAAAACATTTCATTGTTTTATTTTGTATATTATCTTGGTTTGTCAGCTGCAGTAATAAAGAACAGAGTCGCAAAAGTCCGACTGACCTTTCCTATTCTCTCTCTGCCACTGTCCCTTCAGTAATTCAGCCTTGCATCCCAGGCACGCTGTTTAAACACAGCTATCTCTTACAGTGACATCCCAATCTCTAAACCATTGTTCACCAGTCATGCTAGTATCACTCACTCTCAACATTACTTTCCACTCTTTACAGGACTAACTGAGAGATAGATTCACCATTTCCTTTATACCCTTCTGGTCAATAAAAACAATGTTAACATATAGCATTTCCATATTTTGCAATAAACACAAATATTATGTTATTGTTGGGACAAAGGGAGATATTTACCACAGGCTTCTAAAGGAGACAGATATTTAGCTGGAAATCTGTTGAGAAAGACTGCAAAAACAGAGTTACTCATTTGTACAGTAGTTCACCTAAGCTAAAGAGATACAGATGGAGGACATATGTGTGACAAAGTAATAGTAAAGTGTCTGATTTAACTTACATGTTTTGAAGTGGTTTAAAAAAAACATATTTTCCACAGCAAGCAGCAACCTGACAGGTTGGGTCTGCAACCAAAACAGAGCACGTAAAACAAATTCCCTTTTAAAGGCAAGGTGGGAGTGTCATCAGTCCATCAACTTAGGGCTGTGGGTGGAGTGTAAACTATTTAAACCTGTCTGTTGTATTGCTCAGTTGTGACCAATGCCAGATTGTGGCCGGTGACTAAGGAGTTGGTCTCTGTCTACCTAGCGTTAGAGTCACCAGAAAGAGTGTGGAACTGTATGCTGTCAATTTACTTTACCATTCTGACTATAAAAACAAAGTAAAAAGCAAGAAGGTTTTCGTGTGTGCATCACCTGAAGTCTGCCCATGTCACATTGTATATAGATTACATTTCATTGTGCTATAGGTAAATGTATGTTGTTTTCTTTGCAAGGTGTGCAAAAGGGAAAAAAATAGAAGCAAGCTCTAAGGATCCACTTTGCCTGCTATATATGTTGGTGTCCCTGCCATCTGGGCATAACAGAAGTATAGTGTACATGTGGGCAGAGCCGTAACTTAGAATTCTAGTGCCCTGGGCGAGAAAGACAAATGCCGCCCCCCTATCCCTCAATTTTAACCAAATAACCTAAAATATTCCTAAATTGCGCCCCCCTCCAGCATTGCGCCCTGGGCGGTCGCTCCTGTCGCACAGCCCTAGTTACGGCCCTGCATGTGGGCATATGCCATACAGGAAGAGGCAAGATAAAACCTAATGCTATACTCATATACCCAGGTGCTATCTGTGTGGAAGTTACATGTTTGTACTAGATTCCTGGTTTAGAGTTAGGTAAATCATTTTCCTTGGGTGCAGAACAGGTGTAAATAGAAAGTGTTTTTTAGAGTGCGTGAAGAGCAAATATTGCATGCTGCACACACAGAACAATCAGCCTTATTTTAACACTGTATTTTAGAGTTGGTCTAGACTGCGACCCTCACTCAGAACACTCAAAATCAGCCCCATTGGTCCATTGACATATTGGATAACATTTCTGAAAACTGTTTTTAATGGTAACTATGTTGAAAATGTGGTATTGCTCATAGCAATCAATCAAATATTTGCTTTAATTTTGTAAACTGTACAAGAAACATGACAGAGAGAATCTGATTGATAGCTATGAGCAAACCACATTTCCTAAATCGTTATCTGTAGAACATGTTATTTGGTAATTGTCTTTTGGTTAAACTGGCCCTGGTTGTGAGTGCTCCTTTTTGGCAGCGATCAATGTGTCTAAATCAAATTCTCTCCCCTGTGCTGTGGAA
Source organism: Mixophyes fleayi (assembly GCF_038048845.1). Classification (NCBI taxonomy): domain Eukaryota; kingdom Metazoa; phylum Chordata; class Amphibia; order Anura; family Limnodynastidae; genus Mixophyes; species Mixophyes fleayi. Next base: position 364,924,021 of record NC_134402.1, on the reverse strand, counting down.
TCTGTTGGCTTTCAATAAATTAATAATAGAAGTGATAAATCTCTGATTGTTAAATGTACATACTGATGTACAAAAAAGAGACAGTGTTTTCTAACTTGGTTTAACAACAATGTGCCCATAGTGTTGCAGTTGTTTGTAACCTTTATTGAACCCCTGTATCCAAAATCGCTGCCACCCGGATTCTGGGTTCATGGTGACACTTATAGTGCTTTTTACTATATCATCTGCATCTTAATCACATATTAGAAGGGAGTTTATTAGAAAGGTTTTTCAGTTTGTAGCTGTTCTCAGTTTTAAAATGTTATTGAAACATTTTGGGTTCACTTAAACAAGCATAAATGAACATTTAGTAAGAATTTGCCTGGGACAAGACGTGAGTAAAGCAACTTGACTACAGTACTAGCATTAGATTGTTGATTCCCATGGCTGCACACCCCTACTGGGCAAATGAACAGTGTTGAAAACCACAGGTTAGTCTCAAATGCATGCAAAATGTTACAACGTTCGTGGCTGATGATCCACGGCTTCACCCGCTGTTCGTCTGAACAGTGGAAGAGAGCAGCTACAGGGATCAATGATCCTGATACCTGCTTGATATTCAGAGCACATTGATCATCGTGCACCTACTAAACACTCATTAAGGTCATTTGAAAGAGCCTTTTAAAATGGAGAGGAATGTTGTAAGTTTGAAAGACTTTTCAAATGTTCCACCTGTCTGCACAGCTGATAAGACGAGAGTGAAGTGAGCAGATAATTAGATCCAATCAAGAGAAATGCACAGTAAGAATTAAAACTCATTATCCTCATGTTCTGTTTCTATCAAAAGTCAATGAGAACAAAACTACCCAATGGTAAAATGTAAGGTCCAAGTACAGGATGTCTGCAAAAATAAATTGGTCAGTAACGTTAATAACCTGTATCCCACTTGGTGATTATGATTCCATAACCTCCAAACTTTATTGCACAACAAAGTAAACATGAATTAATTGCTCTCTACATATTGCAATAGTTCTATAGATGGCTGCCCCATGTCCCTCCCTTCAACTGGTATGAAATGCTTTGCTTCCAAATGTTACACTTAATTTACTAGTGTAGTTACCTGAGCTGAATTAATTGAACTGATAATAGAGGTGTTTTAATATTAGGCTTAAGTGGGAAATTCTGTAATGCAAGACTTTATACCTGTGTAAGGGGATCATGTTGGAAACTTTGCAGACATAGTAAATCCTTGTCCTTTTGATATGGATGTTACTCTCTTTAAATTGAATAGAAAGGGAACAAAATATAAAAATAGTATAGAAATAGAAAACATGATATGTTACTAGTGTATAGTACATCCTATGGGATCTTTCTGATAATTTGTGTTCAAGAAGAACTTCTACTGTACATGTATAACAAACTGCATAACTGGTGTGTGGTACCGCTGGTATTGATGTGTACAGTTGGTAACTGCAAACAGGGTCACTGGGTGACTGGGTGAGTGGGTGAGGTGCGCTGTGGACTTGTTCATTACAGCGACCTTCAAACTAATTTCAGATTTTGTCCCCAAGTGTCAGTCTGCTATTGTTGTGTTTTTGTGTTTCCAATATAATGTATAGCATATCTAACAATCAGGTGACTCCCACACACAGATTCCAGGCCCCACTTGGGGTGCTGACACACAGCTTCCATAACTTTGTTGTATGACATGATTTCCAATAGATAAGGCCATGTAGGGACCTCTCTGAGAGGTGTTTATAAGAGAAGCACATTATGATCGGGTCACAGGTAAAGGTCCCTGGGTTCTGTGCACACACCTTTCACCCCCATGTACCAGAGAAAATGATTTCTGTTGATCCTTATAGCTACAGACTACACAATATGGAATCATGCTCACACCATTATATGTATTGGGACCAGGGAATATATGAGGTAGACAGTGCTATGTGTTTTGGCACATAAAAATTGTCTCCCACTGCCAAGCTCAGACTTTCCAACATAAATGAGCTTTTAATTTGAACAAAATTGTTCACTCTCTATATCAAGTGGGCAGCTAGGCTTTAGGAGCTTAGCACATAAATACCACACTCCTTTTCTCTTTGAGCTTCCCGCCTAAGCTAATTCTAGTTTATTTCTCTTCCAAGACAAGAACGGGGGCACCAACAGAGGAGGGGGGGAAACGGTTATGCCTCTCTGGGGGCCCTAGCCTGTCTATGTAGTGGGAGGACCTTCCAGTCTGGTGTGACCATGCCCCCTTTGGTACCAGTGGAACAAGCCACAAGATGTTGCAATACTGGGACCTGAGATTCCGCTTAGCGGCTCTGGACAGTACAACCTCCCGTCTTCAATGAATCCTCTGTCTCAGACCTGTCTGACTCTTGCAGGACACACCGCTTTTCACTCTGCTATCTCCTCAGCTTCTCTCTGACCTGTCCTCTCAGCCTACCTGTCTCATACAGGACACACATCTCACACTGGACCCTCTGCTTAGGTCCTACCTGATCCCTATACTGAGCACTCCAAACTGCAGATAGGTGTGATCATACCTCATTTAAGTCCTGTGGGGGAGGATCCTAGACTCAAGGGCATGAACCACATTACATATATGCTGCAATAAATATATTTTGAGGGCCTCATTTAGAGTTTGACACATTTGAACGTGTGCAGAAAAATTCTGTTGCAAAAAAATAAAAAAACAGATTTACTTGTATAAGAGGAGTTGCTCGTATCTCAAGAAATGTCCAATTAAAAACACAGCATCACCTCGGGTATATGTTAGGCATACAAATGTGTATGCTCACACTTAACAATTGCATAGAGCTGCAGCTTGACAGTGTTAGTTCTAAATGCACTAACGTTGCATTACCCTAGTTATTGACAATATAATTCTATGTGATTATATATAAATGGGAATGCAAGAGAGAATAGTATCTTGTCAATTTTATGAATAAATGTGAAAGTCTCGTTTTCCATATAAAATGTATGGAAATACAAACTCACCCATATGCGCCTTTTACTGATTTATAAATTCAATATGAATCTATTTTCCTGTAGTAGTTAATGGAAACGACAAATAAGAAGTCAGGATAGACGGCCACAACTTGACATAATTTAACTGTGACGCTAATGAATGAAGTACTAACCGCTGAAGGAGCCAATATGGAAACAATCAAACAGAAGTAACTAGTCCTGCTGATTGTCGTCATCATCACCACCAGAACATGTCTTTATACCAGGCCTCCGGTACCCGCAAACTACTTGCCTTATCGGGCATCTCCCGTACCTCCTCTCCAAGCCTAAGGACTCTATGCTCTAATGTCTATACCAACACATTTTGGTGTTTATGTGTTTGAAAATGGTCATAGGTCCAACTGTAAATGAGGCTGATGGAGCCTACTGTGGCTAGTTAGGAGCAAGCTAATATGTATCAAAGCCTTTGTAACTGTATTAACTTGTGCTTATTCTCAACTAAAATCCATCCAGCGTGCTATGTCATCCTGAGGTTGAATTGCATATTCCCTGCTTATAGGCATCAGCCTTTCAGACCAGCCACAGTCTGTTGATTGCCAGCTGCTGTGTTTTTCTTTGTTTCTCTGATTGTTAGATCACTTGCACCTGCAGCTCTCTGCTGACAAAGAAAGGGTGTAGTTAACTTTCTTAAAACCCTGTCTCTTTTGCCTGTGCTAGAGGTTCTGTACCTTAGTTGTCAGAACTGCTGACTACTAAGGTACAGGCATACTGCCTTGGTTTGACTATGTTTGACTATATTTGATTGCTTATCACCCTCATCATCTGCCTTGTCATTTTGTTTTGCCTCTGTACTACCTGTTCCTGACCTTGGACTGGATTCTGTTTTGCAACCTGAACTGCCAGTCCTGACCTTGAATCAGCAGTTGCCTAGTGATAGTAGTCTGTGGGAAATGATCAATGGGTTCTCTGCATCAAATCCCATAAATCTCTGGCAGGAATCCCTGGGGAGGACTGGGGCTCCCTTTAGACTATGCTCCCTGAGAGCCAACGCTTCCACCTGGTTCTGCTCCCAAATTTGCTACCTACTTTCTTATTGCAGTAACATGGGTTGAGTGAATTCAATGTCGTATTTGGTCATGAATTAATTTATTCGATTAATTTTGGAATTGTAAAGTAAGGTATCACCCATACTAACAGTGTGCCTAACTGGCCAAACTGTCTTGAAATATCATAGAGTATGTACTTAGCATAAGTGCATTTTTTTAGCTAAGAAAATACAATATACATGTGTAACAATACCATTCGGAGATCAGACTAGGCAGGTAGCGGCAGAGATTAAAGTTACTCTTTTAGCTCAGAATATATATTGCCCGTGTACGCTACTCATAAAATTACATTACTTTGAAAAAAGCATCAAGACTTACAGTAGTTTCAAAATAAGATACATGTCTAAATAACATTATTTTAAAAGCCATTTGTCATTTACAAGCAGTAATGACCCTTTTGGTATTGTATAGGCATAGTATATGCTGGTATTGTTAAGCTGCAAATTGAATATTGCTGATTAAATCTCTAGTCTGCTGTCTGAATTGTCACACTAGCAGCTGCACTTGAAGCTATCTCCGGAAGACATAAGTGTGTATATAAACATGGTATTTAGCAGCAGAAAAGAAAAAATGGTTCCATTTAGGCTGTCCTTTTTGTGTTTGTTTTCTGATTTCTTTTTTGGTTGGGGAGGGGGGGCAGAAGGTTGTTTGTTTTTTTATTTTCTTAATATTATCTAAGTCATAGCAATAGCAATATATTTGTCACATGTGTCTTGAATTCTTTAACTTTATCAGTCCATACTTGCCAACTCTCCCGGAATGTCCGGGAGACTCCCGAAATTCGGGTCAGTCTCACGGACTACCGCGAGAGACGGCAAATCTCCCGCATCCCACTACTGGCGTCCCAAAATGACGTGATTCGCGGTGAATCGCGCCATTTAGGCCCCGTGACGAATCAACATTTCCATCACGGGGGCGGGGCCAAAATGCAGCGTATGGCTGTGCCACGCCCCCCTCCCGCCATCCCGCCACGCCCCTCTCACGGAAAAAACTTGCCCAAAGTAGGCAAGTATGTATCAGTCCCTACCACTACTGCAGGGAGTCTCTCCGTGGATGTGTCACTCTTTCCGTTCTTACAGTCCTTTCTTCTGTTACCTCCTTTTAGTGTGTCCCCTTGTTTTAGGAATCCCTCTTCATTTTTTGTTTTATAAATAATGCCTTCCTTACCTCTATTAAGACTTTTTTATATTTGAATACGTCTTCAATATCTTCCCTTCTCTACAATGTCCAGCTCTTCAAGTCTTTCCTGTGTTGTTTGTTTAGTTACACAGTCCATGCATCGGTTTTCTATCCCTACTCTGATGTTTTTTCTTTGTTTTTTGGATAGAGAACCCCCAAAGCTGTACACAGTACTTGCAGTGAGTTCTTACCAGTGACACATGAAGTAGTACATATTTCCTTCATCTTCCTGATAGTTATATCTCTTCCTATACAAACCTATACAAAGTATTCTATTGGCTTTGCCCACTGTTTGCTTACCTTTGTATCACCGGAAGCCATAGCCTCAAAGTCCTGGGGGTAAATGTATCAAGCTGACGTGTTTGAAAAAAAAAAAAAGTGGAGATGTTGCCTATAGCAACCAGTTAGATTATAGTTATCATTTATTTTGTGCATTCTACAAAATGATAGCTAGAATCTGATTGGTTGCTATAGGCAACATCTCCACTTTTCAAACTCACCGGAAACTCACAGCTTGCTACATTTATCCCCTTAAGTCAAATCCAAGGATTTTCAGTTTCTGAATCAATTTATTAGGTCAACGCAACCGGCAAACTGCAAGCCGCAACTTAAACTGAAAAATTGAATTTGTACAATTTACATATCAGTGGCCTTTGAATCAGTGAAATTCAATTGAATTTCAAACCAGTTCGAAATTTTCATGGCCCACAGGTCTATACTGCCCCCTACTGCCTTATTTGTGTAGTGGAACTACATTTGACATTCTCCAATCACCTATAATTACACCTGTTAGAATCAATTGGTTAAAAAGGTTAACTGTGAAATGGTTCTTAGTTCTTTTAGTACTCCTGTATCCAGTGACTTGTAGATACTCCTGAATCTACTTTTAAAAGTAGGATTCAAGTAACATCAATTCTAGTAGGGACAAAGACAGGGAAGGCTTTCATTTTATTGCAATTTACAATTAGGAAATTAGGTGTTTTGCTAAATTGTTGGACACTGTGTTATATTTGCATTGGAAATAAATAGATGTATTAAAGTGTTTATAGATATACCATTTAATTTAGAGAGCTACTAAATAATCAGTATATATAGTTATTTTTCACAGTATATATCTAAAAAAAATGATTATAACAATAATTTTATAATTAGTGAGGTTCGATTTTGGAACACATTTGTTATTAAAATATTCTGCATGATTAATTACATGGCTGTAATTACATGACCACTGAGAGGTACGTACTGCTTCCCTGTTTCTGAAGGGAAAGTTGTGTGCACCTAACAGTGGAGTGCTCAATGCGTTGGAAGGGAAGGGGTTTGAGGGTGGGTTAGCATTGGCTAAAGTAATAGCCATTCCCCTTTCATGTTAGCAACACCTACTCCCACAGCATAGCTGCTCCCTTACCATGCATTGTACCTCCTGACAATTTGACACTGCCAACAGACAATTTGGACTTGCCTACAACATGGGTCCACTTTCAGAAAATTTTCCAGGGCCACTTTAAATTCCCATTGCACAGAAAACTGCGTCATGTAATAATGCCATTCCAGGGGGTAAATGTATCAAGCTAAGAGTTTCCGGTGGGTTTGAATAGTGGAGATGTTGCCTATAGCAACCAATAAGATTCTAGCTGTCATTTTGTAGAATGTACTAAATAAATGATAACTAGAATCTGATTGGTTGTTATAGGCATCATCTCTACTTTTCAAACCCGCCGGAAACTCGCAGCTTGATACACGCTCATCAATAATTTCAATAATGGCAGTTCTAAAATCTACAATGTGGATGTACTCTTGTTATGCGCGATGAGGACAATTGTGCACAAATGCTCTGCCCGACTGTATATTTTGCAGTTCGCAAAGGGTCTTTAATGACTAAAGCAATGACACCATAGTGAAAACAACGTTAATTATAATAAACTAATAGGTTTAATAAAAAAACTATGTCATTTATTCTAATGAAAACAACTTTCAATTAATATGTACAACATTCCCTATTAATATTCTGCCTCTTTTAATAAATAGAACACTTAGCCTCAGGGACTCTATAGGCCAGATTGAAATTAAAAACACAGGAAGGGTTAATTAATCCTTTCCTTTTGGCTTTTCAAGTACTGAAGGTTCATAACTCAAGGACTCTAGTGAGTATATCCTGCATTGTAAGTAGCCTTTTAGTATGTATTCATTTCACATGGGGTGGTGTGACATTATACAGAAGGCGTCTTGTCACTTGGTAAATTGGACAATATATTTTGGTATGAACTATACAAATACTTTAAGATTTAAACAGCACTGTAACCACCAACGTTTTGTATTTAAATATATATTTCATAGCGAAAATGCAGAAGACTGCTTTTGACAGTGATCTATTAGGAGATAGCTGTGAAAAGCAGAGAGTGGCAGTTTCCTCATGGGTAGAATAAAATTAAGCCTGGATTATAATCCCCCTCCGCTACCTGCCCACTTTTTGAGGTTACTCATACCCTCAGCACTTCTTCAAACAATCTTGGCTGCATCCTATCTGCAAAAGATTAAAAAATATAAATCCTAATTCAGCCCTAATGTTTGTAATATGAAAATAAATATTATATTCAAAACAATCTATGATATGCGAAGTGGTCATAAATACGCTGGAATTAAATGAACAATTGAAAAGGTTGTTCATTCTGTGCCTGTGGCTGCATGAAGATTGTGGGGGTTGTAGTAAAGAAATTTTAGGAGGTGAACAAGGACCATAAAATGCTAATAGTGTTATATAGCATTCATTATTATACAGTACCACTGTTTAGTGCTGTAAAGTATCATACTCTATAGGTTTTTATTAGACTTGAGCAAAGTCATGGAGAAATTTTGCATGAATCTAGTTTCGTAGTGTGAAGTTTGGTTGATACGATCTTCGAGTTCTGGCTTCGGCTCACAATTCTCCACTGTATTTGTATTTCATGGAAGTTATGCACTGTGAATAGAGCTGCAATATCAACAGTCAATTCATTCTGCTGTGTGGTATATTTCGGGAAGAACTGGGAACACGTAAGGCCAAATTCCACCAAAGAAATGTGCAACATTTTACAGAATCCTCTGATGAAACCGTGACTGATACGGAGAAACGCGTCAGGATATCTCTATCTGACTCTACGAACACATTAAGTCTGGCATTCTCTATCTATACCCCGGGGTATCAAGCTGCAATTCAAGTAAGTGGACTAAGTGGATAAAGCGGATCTATATTTCTATTGCCTCCGTGCAGATGTCTATACGGGCCATGAAGAGTGTATGATTGTTCAACAAAAATCATCTATTACTGCTGATGCAGTTGGACTGTACGTTTATTTCATTTACACTTGGCCGTCAACTACATAGTAAGACCAGGACAGCGTCTTTTCCTTTGATTATTAGACTGCATACTTCCGCTTCATTATAGAAGATATCCACTTGTTCTAATATTGTTTCAGCGTATACTTACATGCCGATTGGGCTGCTGAATATCTGAAAAAGTTTAAGGGAATTTCTTTATGCCTACACAAAAGACTGACTGTTATTTTTCTATGGTATAAGATTCCCAGTGTCTTACTTACTGCAGCGGATATCTACATCTACTAATTCCATCTCCGGATGCATTCAATTGCTAGTTAATCTAACTTCTGAGAATGAGAATGCCAATTAGTGTGTAACATTTGTTATTAAGAGTTTTTCCACTGCGCCTGAAGTGCAGTTGGATCTATAGAGTATTAACTCATATTTTATTTGTTTTATATATTTCATTCCAATGGAATAATAAATAATATTGTTGGAAACTGCGCCCCTTTTTTTTCTTTTTTTATATGTTATATTGACAGTTTGGATATCTGTTTTAGGGAGCTGCGATCCATCATTATATGCCATTTTTTATGATTCTTAGCGCCTGAGTAACCCTTGTGTATATTTTACAGAATGAGGCAGATGTTTCAAGGGACAGTTTTGAACGTTTCGCTCATCTCTAGATGTTATTCACGTTAGTGTCTGACAAGAAATGCATTAAGCTCTTTTTGTTGGGAGAAGGAGTAGGCTAGTGGGTAAAGGCCCTGTCTATATAACAATGACACTAAGGGCTAGATTTACTAAACTGTGGGTTTGAAAAAGTGTAGATGTTGCCTATAGCAACCAATTAGATTCTAGTTATTATTTATTTAGTACATTCTACAAAATGACAGCTAGAATCTGATTGGTTGCTATAGGCAACATCTCCACTTTTTCAAACCCACAGTTTAGTAAATATACCCCTAAGAGTTTTGCTGGAGGCACTTGGAATTAATGCATCAGTTGCTCTGTAATATTGGATAAGTAATTTGTCTCTCTGTATCGCATGCCCTAAAAATCAACTTGTAAGCTTGACTGGACAGGGAAGTGTGCAGTGCTGCGTAAAACATCAATACTAAAATGTCTGAATGGTCATATGTATGAAAATGATAATTATTTGAGGCAGGAATTTAGTCTCCCATTTTTCATGATAAACTGACCACTGAAGGAGCTGTTCCATTGGGGACCAATTATATTTAGTCTTTGGGGCAGATTCAATTAGATGCTAGAACATCGTGGCTGCGCACTTTTACAGTTACTACGGTAGAAATAGCCCCTTATTTTTCCTCGCACCTCTATGGGGTGCAAGGAATAATAAGCAGATATTTCAGTAAAAATATCCGCCGCAAAGTGTCTCTGGGATGGTCAGCTAACTGAATTCCCTTATAGTTACAGAGGATGCACTACAGTAGATGCCCGAATGTTAATAAATACAAAAAAGCAGATTAACTTGGACCTTTATGCTGAATAGACTATGACCATATTTTTTAATGAGTTATCCACTATGGGCCTGATTTATTAAGGAACATGTGCAAGTCATTTCTTACTGAAGTCTCCTGGACAAAACCATGATAAAATGAAAGGGGTGAAAACTAGTTTTCAATTTTGCACATAAGTTAAATACTGGCTGTTTTTTCTAGTAGCACACAGATTTCAACTTTAAATTTCAGTGTACAAATAAGCTACAAAGTATTTGTGTGCTACATGAAAAAACTGCCAGTATTTAACTTATGTGTATAAAACTTATGTGCATAAAACAGTAGGGTATACTAACCCTTTAAATGATTTGTTATGTTGTAGGTGCTACTTTACATAGCCTCCCTATTCCCCAGACTGGTAGATGTGTGGGGTCTTACCCTTAGAATGTGTGCTGTCTACTGTACTTACTTGTTCTGGGGATCTATGCTGTAGCAGGATTGAGTAAAACATCTAGTGGATTGGCTGAAATGAATATCAAAACCATGCAATACGTGTCTTGGGAATGTCAAGCAATGGTAAAAGTTTCCTTGTACAAAGGAAAATAGAAAACAGATACATCATATTAATGGGTTACACCGTAGAGACCCCCAATGATGTACTGGGCTCCGAGAAGGGGGTTTGTGTGAAACATCCCCCACAAAGATGGAAAGTCCCTTAACTCTTGGCATATTTGAAAAACAACCATTTCCAGCACTCTCCTCAGTCGTGCAAAAGGGTTAATAGTAGGAATTTGCTATGAAATAGACCTGCAGACTTATTTACAGTTTCTAAGTAGTAATGACAAAGAGCAGGACATAGATCTGTTCACTAGCTACCTGCTCTAAGGAATACTCCAGTCTATTCATTACTGTGTGCAGCTTATGCTTGCAGCAGGTGTACAGCTATATCATTGATTCTGATGCAGACAACTGAAGGACAAGTGAATGTTACAGTAATTTTTATGCAGAGAGTACCCAGGGGTCACCAGAAGGTCACTGAGCAGCACAAAAGCAATCGCCCCTGGCAGGACCATGTATCGGCAGCAATGTATGACAACAAGCAGAGGCAGTTTGGGAGGGATAAGAATCATAGCCTTAAAATCACTTTGCTATGAATCCTACAAAATATATATATATATTGAGAGATGCATGCGTGATATCAGAGATCATCTATTGTTTATCCTGTAACCCATATTGTCAGTGTGATAAGTATTCATGCATACCTCTTAACTCTTTAAGTTTGGGAATCAGGACAACGTGTGTCCTACGCCTTAAATCCGGACTGTCCCTGATGAATCGGGGAAGTTGGGAGGTATAGACTAAGGGCCCCATGCAGACTAAATTGTGTCTGGAAAAGACACATCTTACATAGGAATATTGAGCAGGACACATCTCAGCTGTTGATCACAATTTCCAGTTAGTAACTTTCACCTGTGGTCAAGCACACAAAAGTTTCCTCTTTCCTAACAGGTGCTTGTGCATCTTTGTCCCAATCTACATAAGTCGCAATTGCGCCAACACACACCAAAATGTATTTCTGCTTACCCAGCCCCTCATTCCCCAGTCCCAGTTTTGACATACTCTCAGTAACACCCACACCATTTATAGTGTCTCATATGTATATTTTTGTGGCTTTTTGGATCCTGCCACTAGTCTTTCCCTTTGCTTATTTTCAACTTGGATGATTCATTAATTAACTAAAATAAGCCTACATATAGCTGTATGATAGTCTGAAAAGTTGTACACAACTTGTTGTATCTATGGCAGGTTTTAAGTTTCCCATTTCCTAGCAGGGTGCAAAAGAGGCTTATTATTGCTCCGTCTCTGTCTCAAAGACATTAGATAAATGAATAGATTGCTTGGGGCTGGCAGATCATGCTTCACTTATTACTTAAACATTCAGGGGAATGTGCCAAGAAAATCCCACTGTCCATCTGTTTGTGTAATGTTAATCTTGTTTTACTATGTACCACACCTATGTCCTTATGTCATTATGATTCCAGCATGGAATAGTGACTTCTTTTGTCAGGACAATTTACATCATGCAAGCTGATCATCATAAAATATCTCTCAGAGTAACCTCCTTTCTTTTTGTAAAACCCATTGTTCTCTAATGTCAAACAACCAGTAATGCCCCTGTTAGTCCAGATATAAAACAAAGATACTTAATCTATACATGCTTGTAATGTTCATCCAGTTAAGTGCATTTTTAACCCATTAAATATAAAAGACCAAATTGGTTGTCAGTTCATGTATTTGCTATTACTACTATCAGAACAATTTCCAGGAATCTACGCTGTTCCCATTTTAATATCCCACAGCTGTCAACAAACAAGAAGTCTCATAGCCGAGCCTTGGATGACTATTCAAATCAGTCCCATCGACCACGTATTTATTTTACTGTTTCTACAAGTTTTTTCGAACATGAATTCAATATTCATCATATGTTGACACACAGACAGATGTAGTTGTCCTCCGAAAGCAGTGAAGCACTGGGATGTGGAAAGCGAAGTTTTGCCAACGGAGCCACCTGGAGATCTTAATTAGGGGCTTCATCAGCCAAGTTACCTGGCAAGTTGAATTGCCCCCCTCTGCCAGGCCACCTGGATGTTGGGGCTGGATCTTTCTTTGGCTCCTGTAATCTCCCATCTTAATAGAATTGGTTCTAGGCAGATGCATATCGAGCATCCTATTACCAGGGATTGCGGGCAAAGACAGAATGAAAAATTGTACACTATATTCAAACTACTTCTTTCCATTACATGGATCAGTGTTGAAAAAATAAGCTCCTATTCTAAAAGGCTAAGTAAAGCCTTAGTGCAAATTATTTATTATTTATAGTATCATTCTCCTGTGTATTTAAATACAGGTGCTTGATATGCAATTAAAAAATGGACATATGGCAAAAATTAAACCTTAAATAGAAAAATGACACTGTGCCTGCAAAAGTTCAACAAATCAGATTGCATCTTATCCACTGAACTTTACTCTATAAGATCTTTCTCACACAAAACAGCAAGCAAAGAGTTAAATGAAAGACAGAGCTCAGGCTGTACCATCTGTCACTTTGAGTCCTCTAAGAAAGGCCATGAAAGGGACACTAATAATATGTAATGACTGTTAATGGTAAAGATTGTGCGTGGGAGGTGTCTGCATTCTTGGATTAGTGCCACTTTAATTAGTTAGATACGTAATGAAATTTGGGGAATAAAATATCAATATGATCTTTGCAAGTCATATATATATATATATATATATATATAAATATCGTTTGTTATCTATCTTTAGATTAGGGGCTAACACTCAAGAAAGTTTGGAGTATGATAAAATGTTATGTTTTTTCCCACTAAATACATAAACTGTAAAATGGTTAGTAAAAATGTAGTATTTATTCTTGGGTTGTACTTATCTTTCAACATTTCAAAGGAAGTTGTGAATTTGATAGGGTTAGGGTACACTGGCCTCTTATAAGCAGGTGATGCATGTTCCTGGAACAAGCTTCACCCACAGCATAAAATACTTTATGGTAAAACAACAATAAACAAATACGAGCATAAAACAAAGAATAGAAAAGATGCGAGTTAGTGTTTGGCAGCCATCCACATTAATTCTAGATGGCAGCTAGGCACAACCTTGCATCGCGCACAGATACCTACTTGCAATTTGTTGTCTAGCACAAGCACAAAATATACCTCTTGCCATTTGTAAGATCTTAACCGTCTATCCATTTACTTTGATGCTGCTAATTTTCAACCTTTACCGTTCAACCCCGATACAGTTATGTACTGATCAAATGTGATTATAATTATTGGAAACCTAGGTGCAACTTCTCTGTGGATTATGTATATACTGAACCTGACCAGTGTGGGTTATGATTTGGTACCTGGATGCCTGTGGATCCACCCTCTAATATTCATCTAGTGCCTCATCTGCTTTGGATAATACCTCTGGCTCATGCACAAGACCTGGGGGCATTCAAGTACCAGTAAGCGTATTGCACTTTAATAAGAGAAATTGGGGCTGCTATAGGTAAAGAGCACAATAACCCGATTACTGATGTTTACAAATGGGATGTGTGCCGAGATGATACACTATTATCTGGTATTTTGCTGTTGACATACTAAACGTACATTACAGTTATCAATAATTGTTAAATTGCAAAAAACAGAACTTAAGTCTTCTTCAGAGACAGGGGCCCTTTAAATACAGACTGAAGGAGTCATGTGCAAAAGAATGTTCTCACATTATACTTGCAGCCACTGGCTATATGCTTCTGTCCCTTTAAAGCATTCTGTATACACTAATCATTCTAATGCTGACAGCAGATGTCCCATAGACTTTTCTGCAGAGTATTGATTGCTAACACTGCTACACACTCTGTCTTTCTACAGCCCATATGTTGTGTTTATAGAAATCATTGGTTATCGATTTCAATGAAAAGATTACCAGATACCAACAAACAATAACTGGAAAAAACGTCAATATTATTGTAGGTTATTACAATCTGGTGGCATTTCATTGCAGTGTCTTTCAAACATCAGCACACAATAAGAGATATGGGTCATTAATATTAGTTTAATGATTTCTTGTCCTATAATTGTTGCATGGGGACATTGCCATAGCTATGCCTCTTTCACAATAACTAATGCAGCCATGATAACTATGACTATGGTCCACCAACACCAGTATACATCACCTTGTGTGTGTTGTGGGTTGTTATTGGCTAAATTAACACCTTCTGTACTATGAAAATTTTCTTTGAATATTTTTGATGTTGTTGATGCTTAAATGTACCATTTGCTGTTCAAATGAATCAGGAACTTCTTTTACTTTTAATAGTGGAGATGTCCACTTTCAGCAAACTGGGGGGGGGGGGGAGATTCTATGAACTGCCCAATAAAAAGACTCTTATTATGTCAGGATCTGCCTTCAGCTACACTGCCGCATCTTTCATTTGGGCTGCTGCTTGCCTCATGCAGCTCCTGTCTGCTAGAGCTATGTTTGGACATTGCCATTATGTGAACCCAGTTTGCAGTACCTCTCTACCTCTAGAGGAGCTGCTGTCTCGGGTTGGATATGGTTTACCGATTACGAGAACTCCGACAAGGTTGACACCTGCAAAAAAAATCTGACTGGCTAAAAAAACGTATAGAATAAGAACAGACTTATCTGAAAACCGAAGCTCCAGATATCCGATGGCAGCGGCATGCTGACAGGCAATGATTCCGAAGACCCAGCTGTCCGGCACTTCAGTGTGACATCAGCGTGACTTTGATGTGGGTTAATTTAAAGTGGCAATGTGTGGACCCCGCAGGTTAAATGTTTAAACACTTAACCTGCGAGGTCCTGACATTGCCGCTTTAAATGAACATTGATTTATGTCGCGCTGACGTCACACTGAAGTGTCGGACAGCTGGGAGTTTGGAATCACTGATGTCAGCATGCCGCTGCCATCGGACATCTGGAGCTTCGGTTTTCAGGTAAGTCTGTTTATATTCTATTCGGTTTTTTAGCCAATCTGATATTTTTTGTTGGTGTCAACCTTGTCGGAGTTCTCATAATCGGTAAAACAATTACCACCGGCTGTCTCACCATTGTACATTCCATTTCACTAGTAGGAGTTACCTCATTACCTAATCAGCACTCACACCTGTTCACTGCCTTTATAAGACTGCGTCTCCCAGAAATCTGTGGCAGTTCATTGTCATATTGCCTGCTGCTGATTCTCCAGAGTATCCTGTGTCCTGTTCCAGTCTGACTTCCTTGTATTGACACCTACTTGTTCCTTGGTTTTGCTGCTTATCTTCTGTCCCAGACTCAGGCTCCGATTTTGACTACGCTCCAGGTGCCTTTGTGGCACTCTTGACTTTGACTCTTTGGCTTGTTTGTCCCTCCCTTATTCTGACATCCATGGATCACTCTAGTGCCTCCTGGCAAAACCTTGAGTGGTTCTTCCACTACCTTGTGCATCCTGAGTAAACCAGGTATCCTGGCATCTGTGGTTCATTCAGTGCTTCATACCTCCTGAGTCTACCAGGTATTCTGACACTGTGGTATATCCTGTGTCTTCAGCCTTCTCTGATTCTCCAGCCTCTGAGCTAGGTCTGGTATTAAGTTGCTCTGTACTGCCTCTTAGAACTGTTTTACCATGTGTGACTTCCTGAGTTATTCACCTATTTTCCCAGTCCTGCAGTTGTATCTGCTTCCTTGAACTGTGTTGCTGTTTATCATTTACTGCACCATTCTCTGCCTCTGAATCTCTGCCTAATAAAGAAACTTTATTTTTACATTATCAATCTCTCTGGAATTCATGCTAGGAATCCTGACATATTCTGATGCATAGGGTATGCTCTTCCCTCCATTTGAAATTCCCCTTGGCCCAAGCATTGTGATAATAGAGAGAGGTCATCTTGTGGTTAGATAAAGGATGTAATCTAAGGCCACAGGGGAGATCTTAGTAAAGAGATTCATGTCAATACCCCAACTAGGGTACATTTTCAATGGCAGTTGTACAGCTGTCCACTGTACATCATGCTATGTTGCTTTCACTGTGAGGTGAGCAGATTTTAGAATAGAGATCTACTAACCACTATAAGGCCGCTCTGTCAGCACTTATGATCCCGTCAAACAGTAGACATATCAAAAATGCAACCTGCTGTGCCCAGTGACCATGCAGCATTTGAAGTCAATAATATGAGTATTGACAATAAAATTCTGGGCAACAGATCATTATTTTGTGGTCTGCTAATGCTACTTTCCCCTCCCAGTTAAAGCAGCTCATAGTAATATACTATGAACAGCTCTAAACTAGCCGTCACTAAGAGCCTTTTATCTGTACTGGTAGCTCTACTTTCCTGCATATTTGGAGCTTACACTAAAGTATGAACAGGCATTCATACTTGTGCCTATTTGATACATGAATGATTTTCATTTGATATGTGCCTATAGTTCATAAATAGTGACATTGGATTTATAAAATAAAAATGTTTAATTTATTATCAAGTGACCAACTACGATATGTCTGTAGACTGCTAATTATTATAAAACCATATTTAAAGTCCCCATTGCTCATTTGCATATTCCAGGATACATTTTTGGCCAAACTTTGCTGGCAACATTTCTACACAAAGGTAGCAAGCCTCATGAACAGGGGCTATCATAGCTGCTTGCACTGAAGTACACTGGAGACACTTTGCTGCATCTGTACTCGTCACAAACAGTGACATTTAGGTGGAAATCATCATCATCATCATCATCATCAATATTTATTTATATAGCGCCAGAAAATTCCATATTGCTTTACAGTAATAAAACAATACGGACAGACAGAGAGGGAAGAAAGCCCTGCTCACAAGCTTACAATCTATGGACGTAATGTATTATTACACTGCACTAACATGTTGTGACCATAGTTAATATCACACTTGCTAACTTTTCCTTGTTGGCTTCAGGTAGGTCCCGGGGGAGGTGGGCGTGCGGGGGCAGGATTTGATGAATCGCATCATTCTGGCCCGCTAAACGATTGTCACAATTTTGGCCAATTACAGCAGGGGCCAGGGCTAAGATGACGCGATATTTGCGTCATTAAGACCCCCTCCACTTATCTCTTGCGGAGATGAGAACCGGGATGTTGCTCTGCTCTCCTGGGAGGTCTCCCAGAAATGTGGGAGTCTCCCGGACATTCCGGGAGAGTAGGCAACTATGCTTTAGAAAAGCAGCTAATGAATCTCTAGAGACTGAAGTGTCTTTTACATTTCTGTCTCCATTACTGAAGTTATGTTGTCTTACCTGTCAGTCTTTGATTACATCTTGGTCTCCATGAAAATGGCCACCTTCATAAACATCAAAACATGGACATAGGACACAATTTCTGAACTGTGTCATCATGCCACAGATGGCGAAGCCAACCACGTCTTGTACCGGCTCAGCATCAGGGAGAATGCCAGACTCTTCAGTGAGTGAGGGAGATAACCCCTATTTAAAGGAGTCTCCCTGACATTCAGGGAGAGTTGGCAAGTATGGTTAATATTGTGATCATAATTCTACCGTATTCCAAATATTCTCTTTCATTCAATTTAACTAAATAAAAAGCAATACTATAGTATCAAACATAAAGCAGTATTTTAAGCGGGTAATTTACGAGTTGACCCACAGTGCTGGAGACATGCAATAGGCTTTAAGATTACAAAACAGTATTTAGAAGCTGTTTGCATAGATAAAGAAGATTGTACATGAATGTGTGCATTAAGATGGCAGCTATTACAAATACTTGCCCATTTTCTGACTCTGTCCTCCGGGACAGGTCATGTGACAGGGGAAGAAGGGGGCATGGTGACGTCTTTGCGTCACCATAGCTCTGCCGCCACTATAAAATGCTGAAATTCATGGCATTGAATAGCAGGGGTGGGGCTTAATGGCACAATTAAGCCCCGTCCTGACATTCAATGCTGTGAATATCGGCATTTTTTAGGATCCGGGAGACTTGTCTACTCTTCCGGGAGTCCAGGAGGACTCCCCAAAATTCGGGAGCCTCCAGGAAATTCTGGGAAAGTAGTCAAGTATGTTACAGAATGGGCAAATCTGGTAGGACTGAATGAAGAGATAAACAGTCCTTACAGCTATAGGCTTTGGATAAAAATGTGAATCATGTTATAACTGAAATACATACATTAAATGTAGTTTTATGGAACAGGATATTACAATCTGCTGAAAAACATGAATATTGCTTATTTTTAAGGTGTGTCTGACTTTATAGAAACCACAGCTCTTTACAGATTGCAAACATAAACAGTTGTGTGAGTGTATATTATAACCAGAAAAAAAAACTGTTCCAATGCACACATATGTAGTATGTACCAGTACATCAATGTGCTCTGTTATACAAAGCTTATATATTTCATATACATATTAATTTCATCAATTGGTAAAATGAAAGGGAGGGGCAATTGTGATAGTTGGCAGTAGTATGTGATGAACACAAAATAATGATGTGCATAGAACTGTGCTTGCCTTATTTCCCTATTTTATCTAGTTTCCTGCAAAACACCAGAGCAGATGAATCCATAAGGGAAAAGCGCTTGTGAGCACGCACAAATTATGCAAATGTAGACATGCTGCACCATGTAGGTTGAATGATTAGTAAATTAAATGCTAACAATTACATTTAGCTCACAGTACAAAAGAAGTGTGTTGTTGATTAGAATTAAAGGCCTAGGGCAACTTCCACGTACAATAACGCAGACACCCTGGAATTAGGACACTTGCCAAGAATGGGTTACAAAGTGTACATTAATTCCTTGTACAGTGAGCTTGTACTTTATATAATCTCTGCGTTACTCCCCTGGGTGTCCACAAGGATGCTCATGGTGAGTCTGAATGAAAATCTATGTTAAGTGCCTCTCTACAGTGTGTTCAGTTCACAGGCCCAGCCATGCTTGTAAATTGAGGTTTCTCTCATTGCAGTAATATGCTTATTTACAAATTATTATACCAGGTACAGGTTAATTAATACCCAGAGTGCAATGAATGCCTTTGCAACATAAACTGCTTATTTCCATTATTTATTTGCCTTGCTTTGTTTATTGTCCACATGTCTCCCATTCTTTCACTAGCTCTTGTATTCCTTTTGTATGGCTGCTCTTCATTTTATTAGATGGGGGTTGTTGGAGCCACTTGATGAGGGTCAGAAGTTATAACCTCCGGAATGGGCTCTCATCTCTCAGAGTGAGATTTATTAAAAAAAACAATGTTTTTCTGTGACTGTCATGTTAAATACCCCTGTATCGCTCGTACAACACTATATATGTTTATATATATACACACAGTATATATATATATATATATATATATATATATATATATATATATGGAAGCAAGCCCCATGAACAGGGCAGTACACATCTAGAACTGCCAGTGTGAAAATTTGTAAGTGATGGTATAAAAAAAGGTAATGGGAATGTAAGTGAATGGAATTTTACAATGAAGACAGCTAGAGAAGTGTTTGTGTGTGTGTGTATATATATATATATATATATATATATATATATTCCCTCGCTATCAAGTATATACTATTATATTATTTCAGAATATAGTACTTAGCTTAAGATGTTTATTAAAGATACTATACAGTGGTCAGCATAAAAAACACAGAAGGTGATTTACTACAGCATGTAACTTTCAAGGACACCCCCAGTCCTGTTAATTAGGTGTGAAAAATTAGCCTTTATTTATTTGTTTTCTTTATACAATTAATTACACATGATGCAAGTAAACCTGGACCTGCAAAGCCATTGAAAGTTACGTCTCTATTACCATTATTATTCATCTTTATTTAGATATATATTATGCAGCGCTTTATAGAGAATAGTTCATCATCTACATTAGTCCCTGCCCTAGTCTAAATACACTTCCACACAAACACACTCTGGCATTACCCAACCAGTGTGTTATAATAACATAATCTAATATATAAATGTCTAGTGGTGTGTGTTAGTCTGTCTGTGTGTGTGTGGAAAATATAAAACCAAGCTGCAGCGCCACCTGCTGGGTGGAGTTATAAACTGACCTACTAAATTCTTAGTGTGTGTGTGTAAAAAAAAATCAGAAAGGGCTGAAATTTGGTATACTAAGATGTTTTTAATTTGTTAATTTAATTTGTTAATTGTTAAAAGTGTTTATAAAGATTTAAAAAAAATATATATATATTTCTTGAAGGAGAAGTGACAGTTGGGAGTGGTTGGTGGTTGCCGGGGGTGACAGTGGGGAGTGGTTGGTGGTTGCTGGGGGTGACAGTGGGGAGTGGTTGGTGGTTGAGGCCTGGGCTATGGCCCAAATGCATGACAAGAACCTTTTTAACACCTTAAGCAGCTTGATTTGACTAGAATGCATGAGTATCATGCACGGGTTAACTTGTAATCTATAATTCTTATAGAAATGAGTGACTTTGTTTTCTTTATATGTTTTCACATTTTTTTCTAGTAGATAAAATGAATTAGTCATTTTGTATCTGTTTGTATTGCTTTATAAATTAATATGTGAGCAAATCATTAGACTGATCTGCATTGTATAGGAACATTGCTCCGATCTCACAATTTACTTTGAATATTTTAAATGAAATCTTCCTATTCTTTACTTTTCTAATCTCCATTTCTTTTAATTACCAGTTCTTTTTTCTCATTCACCACAGGGGTTTCCATTTAAGCCAGGAGCTGCACAGAGCAAGGCAGTAATCCTATGTGACTTAACTGAGAGTTTGACTGGCTGTGTTAGACACATGTCTATCTTTATGACCTTCTGTATTAATTCCATGCTGATCCCCCATTCCTGGTCCCGATGCACCTTACACACCTATGGTACTATCCCTGCATCAGTGACATCCATAACTCACTACACCTCCCTTTTATCCCTCTTGAGAGGAAAGCTTGGTGCAGCTGGAGTAGCTGTGGGAGAGAGGGGGATGGTGCTGACATAAACTGTGCCTTTGTTAGTGGAGCGGATGGTGGCTACACAGAAGATGTTCCCTCTTATGGGAGCAGGAAGCGGACAGAGATATAGCAGATGGTGAGCAAGGGACCTGCTCAAAGCAGAGAGGGCGGGAGCATGGGGATTAACAATTCCAGCTCTGGCAGATGCTAAAGTAACTTAACTATGAGGCGTGGGATGTTAGAAACACATAGAAAAGAAAGGAGGAGAGCTGGAAAGAAAGGGAAAGGGAAAGTCGAGAACAATGAGGTTGTTGACAAAGGACAAAATGAAAAGAATTCAAGAAACAAGATCAAATGGAATGAGAAACAAGAATGGAGTGTCAGCAAAAGACATTTATGACTCATGTGAAGAGGGAAAACCTAAGCGAGAGATAACTTCAACCTTGTGAGGGGTTTATGGATTAAACATTGTGGTGAACATTACAGTAATAGATGCATTAGAAAAAGTATCTTCTGTCTTCAAAGTTCAATAGTAGAAAAATGTAATCATTTTACAGGGAAAGAGACGTTGTAAAGTGTGTATAGCACATGAGGTAATCCATGTTTTGTACATTTACCAAACCATAAAAAACACAGTTGTGCAAAGAAACTTTGCCAACACTACTCCCATAGAAGCACCTATGTATATGTGAGACACTTATGTATATGTGAGACACTTATGTACGTATGAGGCACTTATGTATTTGTGAGGCACTTATGTATATGTGAAGCATTTATGTATATGTGCATAGGCAAACCGAGGGGGGGTTCCTAGTGCCCAGAAACCCCCCTTCAAGCTTGGGGCACTGTATAATTGAGGTAGTTGGACCCTGCCCCCGCTTCCCACGGCTCTGCTTGAAAAGGGAGAGCTGTGTGCAGCTAACAGTAGTGCACGTAGCATTTCCCATGTATATTATAGGGATAGGAAGAGTTGGAGAGCAGCCAAGTACTGTCTAATATTATAGCTATGCTCCCATGCATGCTGGTCATGCCCACTGGTGGCGTGGTGTAGAAACCCCCCTTTACAAATCCTGCGTTTGCCCCTGATGTGAGGCACTTATGTATATGTGATGCATTTATGTATATGTGAGACACTTATGTATATGTGATGCACTTATGTATATGTGATGCGTTTATGTATGTGATGCATTTATGTATATGTGAAGCACGTATGTATATGTGAAGAACTAATTTATATGTGAGGCACTTATGTATATGTGAAACACTTATGTATATGTGAGGCACTAATTTATATGTGAGGCACTTATGTATATGTGAAAAATGTATGTATATGTGTGGCACTTATATATATGTGTGGCATTTATGTATATTTGAAGCACTTATGTATATGTTAGACACTTAAGTATATGTGAAATATATATTTTTTAAGTATAAAAAGAAATGTGCTATGTTTCATACACATGGGAGCATTTCAACTGCATTTACAGCTTGATGAACACAGGTCGACCAGCACTGCAAATAGATTTCATTGAACCCTATGAAGAGTGAGTTGACAGTATAAATGGATGTTCAAAGTGCACACTGAGTGAATCATGAATGTAGATGTCCTATTGCCTTGCATCCATGATCTGTCGTCTAGCTTTCTCTCTGAATGTTCATACTGTTGGCATGAAACTTTATATACACTGCCAACTGACCTGTGCACCAAACATGCACTTTTATTAGATGTTTGCATTTACCTACACTTTATAATATATAGTTTCCATGTTCCTACTACATATTTTCTCACAATGGTTACTAAAATGAACATATGTAATAAGACAAATAATATTAATAATTAAATTGATTTTCAAATGATATTATGATCAGTTCAATTCAAACATTAAATGACACAGGGCTCTGTAGCATATATTATCATCATCAATTATTTATATAGCGCCACTAATTCTGCAGCACTGTTCAGAGAACTCACTCACACCAGTCCCTGCCCCATTGGAGCTTACAGTCTAAATTCCCTAACACACACACACACACACACACACACACACACACACACACAAAGAGACTAAGGTCAATATGATAGAAGCCAATTGACCTACTGGTATGGTTTTGGATTGTGGGAGGAAACCGGAGCACCTGGAGGATACTCACGCAAACATGGGGAGAACATACAAACTCCACACAGAAAAGGCCATGATTGGGAATTGAACTCATGACCCCAGTGCTATGGGCCAGAAGTGCTAACCACTAAGCCACCGTGCTGCAGTGCTCAGCTATTGGCTGTACTGTATGTAATATTGATTTGTTACATACAACACAGGATGGCTCAAAACAAAGCAAAACTGGCCATCACCACCTTTCTCAGAGGTAGCAGAGAATTTTGGCACATGCGAAAAGAGAAAGAGCAACACACATACTGAATGGTGATGATTAATCTCATTACTTCGTGTTTGCAGCCTAGCATCACCCTGAATCCTTCCCGGGCACACTTCCCAGTGGATGACAATGCAAAGTGACTGAGAGGAACTCTTCCCTTAATATTCGTCTTTGTACATATAACCCATAATGTTTTATTACATTTTTATGCATAGACCTAGATTTTATGATCAATTTTACATTTAAAAGGAGAGTTTCCTTTGTTTTCTGTAAATGGTTACCTTGTACAGAGGGTATCAGTCTAATAACTGCAAAATGACAAAATCTGACAATCTGACATTTCTACATTAATAAGGCTGATTTTCTTATTGCTAAATTATGGCAGTGCTAAAAATCCCTTATTGATGCAATCTATCTAAAAAAATAGATATTGGTTTTCGCTGGCCATAGGGCTGGTAAATCTGCCCTTTAATTTTGCTGTCATATAGATTTATGCTGGTTGCATTGTGAAAAGCATTGCTATATGAAACAAGGTTCATACATATAACTTGTTTTACAATCTGCCTGAGACTGGTGTAACAGGGTATTTACCTGTGCATATTGACCTATACATCTGCCACAGTACAAGATCCCTGGATCCTAAATTGATCTGAAATAACAAGCTTGAAGATTCCCCCACTATTGCGAAGCTTAAGGGCACAAAAGTTTTCCATCTCAACATATCCTTCAACATGGCATTTTCAGCCTCCAGCACCAAATCTGTGAAAACTCGGAGGGTTCCTTGCTGCAAATGTAGGGACTCAGTGAAATGGCAACATAATGGCACCGCCTACAAGGTAATTGGCACTAGCCAAGTTTTAGAACAGATTATGCACTCTTGATAAATCAGGATTTTAAAATGATTTACAGTAGAATGCAATAATTGTCCAGGGGCAAACATAGGATTCGAGGAGGGGCGTTTCCACGCCACTATACAAGTGGGCGTGTCCAGTATGTGTAGGGGCGTGGCTACAAACACACAGATATGTAAACTGTCCCATACACAGACAAGCACAGACTCACATATACACAAACACGCAGACATGTAAACTGCCACATACACAGATAAGCACAGACTCACACACATACACAAACACACAGGATCAAATACACAAACATGTAAGCTGTCACATACACACACATACATAAACACACAGATATGTAAACTGTCACATACACACACATACATAAACACACAGGATTAAACACACAGATATGTAAGCTGTCACATACATACATAAACACACACATACATAAACACACAGATACATAAACTGTCACATACATTCATAAACACACACATACATAAACACACAGAATGTAAGCTGTCACATACATACATACATACATACATACATACATACATACATACATAAACACACACATACATAAACACACACATACATAAACACACAGATATGTAAGCTGTCACATACATACATAAACACACACATACATAAACACACACATACATAAACACACACATACATAAACACACAGATATGTAAGCTGTCACACATATACATAAACACACACATACATAAACACACAGAATTAAACACACAGACATGTAAGCTGTCACATACACACACATACATAAACACACAGACATGTAAGCTGTCATATACACTGACAAACACAGACTCACACACATTCTTACCTTCTTCTGCTGCTGCCTCCTGCATTACACCCATGCTGGCCCTGTGGGAGGAAGGGGCGGGGCCAATCTGCCGGCAGAGAGCTGTGCTCACACAGCAGGGGAATGACTGGGAGATGATTGCAAGCAGTAGTGGCTGGTCCCGGGAGAGCATACGACACCCCAGATAAGACAGGGGTTTCTGGGGACTAGGAAACCCCCCTGGGTGCGCCCCTGTTGTCATAGAGTAAAACCTTGAATGCTCTTTTATAAGAGTACAAAATATGAATGCAGATGCAGACTTATCAACATTTCTTATCCCATAATTCTTTGGTCTGCATCAAAAGCAACCAACAGCCAACGAGAAATGCAATACTGAATACAATAACTAAGCAAAAAGCCATTAATATTATTCAATAAGTTCAGGACCATTATAGATCTGGGCTCAACAATGCATGTATACAGTGGCGGAACTACCATTGGTGCAGCAGGTGCTGTGCACTGGGGCCCGTGGAGATAATGGGGCCCGCTGCATGGGGGATGCAGAGGGTTGGAGCCCCGGTTCTCTCCTCCCCGCCTCCCTGCACCGGGGCCAACAGCTCGCTAGTTCCTACTCTACATATATTGTAGATACATTAGTGTGTCTCCTTGTAATAAATGTCCATGATTTTAGCACTCACAAGATCTGTTTACAGTAAGTTCACAATAACAGTGAAATATGTAGGAACAACATTACCTAGATAAATTATTTGGAAAATGTGTAAAAATGTTTGTTCTTGGTTTTCTTAATGAAGCCAACCAGCTCAGGCTATGTTGTTTACCCCTGAAGGTGATTGCTGTAGAGCAGTTCAGTATATGTGCAAAGGGCATTTATGTATGGTGTGCATAGGCCTCTGTGTCTCTATAGATTTCTTTTGATAGACTAGGGTATTCCGGTCTTTTCATGTGTAAGAGAAGGTCTGAAACTGGTCAGCTCTTTCCTGATTTGTGAGTATTGCCAATGAGTGCATATTTTCCCAGAGGAAAAGCTTGATGAGATCCCTTGAGTTCTTCTGTCTTATGCACATGACTGGATCTGACAGTGCCTATGCAGGCAGAGATGCTATCCACCAAGTGAGTATCCTTTGTTTGGGGTGCAAGATACCATGTAGCTCCCGTATCCCTACCCAAGTTAACAAAGCATGAAATACGTATACTGCTGGTATCTGGACTTTATTCACACCATTCCACAACATTCTTCTGCTGGTACTCTGAGAACTAGGTTTAATGGATTGATTAATATAGTCACCTTGGCTTGGGTCACTTGGCTACCTGCATTGTTTTCCCATAAAATGTTCCTAATAGGCCTGTTTTATATATATATATATATATATATATACAAATTTTATAGAATGGGATTATGATCACTACACATGTTAGTAGTGTTCTATATCTGTGTAAAGTTTAATAGAATTATATTATGATTCTGTCTGGCTTCAGGTAATATTAGGAGGTTAAGAGTTTTATGTTTTCTACAGAGAATTTCACTATGATCATAGTATACACAACGGTAAATCCTGTATTTGTTTTGGTATTGTACAAGCTTTAATTTCTACACGTTATCCCCATCATCAGGTCATTTCAAATACGTAAAAGTGAAGAGATTAATGTTACATTTTGAGCATCTAAAATATGATTTCTTGCACCATGTGTCCCAGTCTGGCCACACAGAATGTAATCTTTCTTTGGTTTATTGACTTACAATAACGGAAGGGATGCTTCAGTCTTGGTACAGGGGATTAAGGGTTAATACTAATCCTGCTCACATTATTGTGTGCTGACCCACTTAGTCCTCCATCTGCTGCAGACTGGAGTGCACTGAGAGGTGAGATACATAAATGCTACTATGATGCATATTCAATAGTGATATACAGTTATAATGTAATTAAATTAGACACAAAAACTAGGTATAACCAAATACACAACACAACCATACACATAAACATTGACCCATCCCCAAGACATATATTAATATGGGCAGACATAGAATCTACATAACAAGGACAGGAATGTGTTTTAACCTATGTTTTTCAATGTCTCAATGATTACATTAGACTACTGAAATGTCATAGATTATTATGTCCCATTGAAGGATCTGCCAAATCCAGAAACATAAATTTGACCAATCACAGCAAAATATGGCTGTTCTGCAAGATAGAGCATGGATACTATGCTATGAAGAACTAGCCGAAGTGGCTTCCTTAAGGGCACAGCACAATACACTGTAAATAAGGGAATATATAGATTTTAACTGTCATTTTTTTAGTGCAGTTGAGAAAACTGAAGGCAATGTTAGATTGGTCGCCATCAATTACACCTTCTTTTTCCTGCCTATGTTAAGCCTGCTACTGCCGCTTTGGCTTGGTGCAGAACCCCTTCATAGCTTTAATGGCCAGTGTGAGCCATTCAATACATAAAGTACACTGCCATAGAAACAATAAAACACACTTTATGTATTTAATTCAAACAGCTGTGCTTTTTAGTAGCAGATTCTAAATTCTTGTTTTAATCCCCTGACACATAAAACCATTCCAGGTGCCAGCATGTGTCTTCTCCATAAGTATTGTTTAATAGCAGTTCATTAATGAACCGCTACTTCCCTCAGCAGCAAAAACCTCTTTAGCTAGTGGATTATAAAAACGAAAACAACGTTTGCTAAATAGTAAAGATGAGCAAAATTTTCAAGATAGATCCAAAAAATATTCGCCTTATACCGCATTTGGACGCAATTCATGTGTTTCATTGACTGAATTTGTCTAAAGTGTTTCATGTGGTTTTCCCTCTATAATTTTTTTGTCACCTCAACTTTGTTTACAGGCTACAAATTTCACAAAATGCAGAATATAAATTTAATAATACAGTGAGTAATGCCAACATCAAAGTGTTATCGGAGATCATATTACCGGAACTTCGCACCTCTGCAATTTGGGCTGTTCTACAGCAAAACTGTGAACGTTTTCTGTGATTTTATTAATCTCTACTAAATAGCAATGTGATGCGATATCAGGCCGAAAGGACGATTATCGTGTGATTGGCCAGATAATTGGGTGATAAACCTGTAGTGTGTACCCAGCCTAACAGAATCACTGTTCATCTTAGCCTGTTAAATTACATTTCAATTGAACTGGTGAAAGCTGTGATGCATGATGACTTAGAAGATTGTGTAATGGGATAAATCAAAGCACCTCTGTACAATGTCATTCCTCTGCCATCTTTATCTCGGTGCTCCATGTACCTTACAAGCACTGACATCTACAAGAGGAAGGCGTTGCGGACAGACCTTTTCCTATTTCACACTGATAACAGTAAACACTGTTGATGTAATAATCCATTGCAATTATATGAAATTAGTAATTTTTTTGTTAATATTTATACTGGTGCTATGAAATTGGCAATTGTTGGTTATTGATTTAATGATTCATTTATGTACTACCCAAATATTTCTCTTTATAATGTAACTTTCTTTAGTCTTTTGCAGCTTAATATTAATTAACAGAGTATGTAGACATATGTGATAGTTTTGTTGTACATCAGGGTTTGCATATCTCTGCACCATTACCCCTGCTTCTTCCCTTAGCAGGCGTGTGAGGAGGAGGGGGGGGGGGTCCTCATCCTCTGCTGCTGTCAGACAAGGAGTGTGACATAATAGACCAGCAGCTATAAACTTCACATGTAAGAAGCTGCCCCTAATCCATTACCACCCAGGCAACGTCTATGTTCACCTAATGCAGGGGCTGGCAAATTTTAGCCTGGGAAGAGGGGGTGAGACTCAACTCAGCAGCCTATTAGGAACAACAAAGATGTAGTTATCCCAGTGACCCAGCCCAAGGTAACCCACTATGTCAGTGTTTCCCAAACCCAGTCCTCAGGGCTCCCTAACAGTGCAGGTTTTCCATATCTCCTTGCTGGAGCACAGATGTAGTCATTACTGACTGACACATTGTAACAGATCCACAGGTGGTCCTAATTATGTCACATGTGATCCAGAAAACCTGCACTGTTAGGGAGCCCTGAGGACTGGGTTTGGGAAACCCTGCACTATGTGATTTACAGATGTCCCCCTGCCCCCAGCCAGCCCCTGACCTAATGGCCCTTTTATTAAAGCCACTCTAATAAAAGGAGAGAAAAGGAATTTGTCCTGGGCAAAAAATAAAAAGGTTCTAAGTAATGAAATCAGGATAACTGAGGCCATATTAGAGCTTTCAGACCTAACCTAAACTCAAGATATAATCCAAGACACAGTGTAAACCTAGCTCAAGATTTACATGACTAAGAGATCTTTGTTTACTCTACAAATTCTAAAAGTGAAAGAAACAAGTGAAGCAAATAAAAAAAAAAAAAATTGATGCATTTTTTTTTTCTAGAAAAAAAAAATCACTTGATACACACTACAAGGTGTAGGTATCAGCCCTAGGCCCACTAATGTCTTAAAATAGATCTGTCTGTGATGTAACCACAAAATCACCAAATCCTATTTCACCACATAAATTGCACAGATTACCTTGTAGATGCTGTGTGCAGAAATGACCTGCAGAAGTAATATTACTGGGAAAATGATTCTGTTATGCTAATATTAGAAGTCACCTCCACCAAGATCTAGGATTGCACCTTGTGGCTTTATTGTTGAAAGAACATTTACTTTACTTGAATGATACTCATACTAAATGAGACATAACATATATTCTATACTGAATAATGAAGCAATGTCACCAATAAATTAGATTTTTTTACATCACTACTTTCAAATTAAAGCAAATGTGAAATTCTATATTTGCAGACTACTCAATTTAATAGGCCTATTTATCTTAATGAACATATATTTTTAATTCTATAAATTATACAAATATAAAGTAATGGGTGAGTCGAGCTCATGTTGCGCTCCAAGATGAATCAGACCCCATGGGGTATATTTACTAATCTGTGGGTTTGAAAAAGTGGAGATGTTGCCTATAGCAACCAATCATATTCTAGCTGTCATTTTGTAGAATGTATTAAATAAATGATAACTAGAACCTGATTGGTTGCTATAGACAACATCTCCACTTTTTCCAACCCGCAGTTTAGTAAATATACCCCCAGGAGTGCAGGAGCAGAGTGAGAGTTATTTATGGTCTTTAGGTGTTTAGTGAGGATTAACATTACATTTGCTGACTTTTGCATTATCAATACTAAAAATAAAATGTAAGAAACACAGTTTTCATTGCCACAATTTTTGGCAGATGGAAGATATTCATTGTTGAGTTACCATATGGACTAAGGTGAGCAGGTTGCAAGGGCCATATGCTACTTGTGTAATTGTATTCCTGTGTTACCTTGTGGGTTAGGATTTCAGGCTGCAGGGCCTGTTTTTCTGAACATGTGGGGTTAACTTTACAGGCTTCATTGGGAGGTCTACATATGCTGTGCACTTCTACTATAGTAAGTTACAAGATAGCTTATGTGTCAGTTATTCACTGCTAACACTATGGTTTTTCTATAGATGTGAGCCTTTTTTTTATAACACTTAAATATGTTGGAAATATCAGGTTCAATGAAGCATGGTTATCTTGTGTGTCTATGACAACATTCCTGCTGTTTATTGCAGGAATTCATTAGGTTGCATGATGTATGTGGGTTATAAAAAGAAAGTGAGAAAGAGAGATTTTGTAGAAAGCCGATTATCAATTATATACGACTTTTCTATTTTTTAATTAATAAAGCTATATATCCAACCCTTAAAATGAACTCATAATTTATACACAATAGAAGTAATGTTTGGGGACTGTCTTTACTGCAGGTGCCAGTAAAGAAGCTTTTTATTCCGCTTGCAACCTGGAATCACGCAATGAGTCTCATTAGAAGTATAGGATGAGACACGGACAGTTCTGAGCTGGTGCAAAATGTAAGTCCTGTCGTGGAGTAGGAAAAGGGTCATAAGGGTGGAAATGAGAGGCATGAGAGAGGGCGAAGAGGCATGAGAGAGGAGATTATGGGTTACAATGAGAGACTTGGAAAGTGGCAATGTGTTTGTCAATAAGAGGGGGCAAAGAGTATATATATATATATATATATATATATATATATATATATATATATATATATAAAATTAATATCCCCTGTCATGCTTATTGCCCCCTCTCATGCTCTCTCTATATATATACATATATGGTCCAAATAGAGTTGTGTTCAAGCCACACAATTGTGAAATAGTGAAAAATACAATTTTTCGTAATGTGCATTCGCACTACAGATGCACATCTCTAGTAGTTTGCGCGTCCTTGCATCTGGAAAGGCGGAACAGGAGAGGGAAGGGGTGGGTAATATTGTAGGCCAAGTACAGTAAAGGTGTGTCCATGTAATTGCTCTATAGTTAGAGGTGAACACAGCCGGAGATACGCTTGTCAGTAGATGTATCTGTTGTGGACGTACCTCCTCCAAAAGCGATTCAATCATCAATGCTCGTAGCCTGGAAAACCCACAGTGTGAGGTCCCTATATCATAATGTAACATTGCCTCATCCTGTTCAGCATTTCCCCCTAGGAAAAATACATTACTGTGCTGAAAACCCTGGGGCTCCTCCCAACACCCGTGCCTAGTGGGTTTTAGGGTAATAAACAGTTAACAGTTTTGTATGTGGCACTACTGTTCCAGGCAAGCCTTGGCAGCTATAAACTGCTTGGTTATGCTGGTGCTTGTAGAACTGTAAGTGCCAGCATACCCATGGCTTCCATTCAGTTAATTGATAAAGTTTATCAATGAGTTACATTGTATCAAAGTAGCACATTGCAGGTAAACCACACTTGTGGTCTGCCCGCTGCTGACCAATCAGATTGGCTTTCTCATACTCTGACCAATCGGAGTGAAGACGCTCTCTATTGATTAGTTAGTGACAGGCCTACTGGCTGTTTGTCTCACTTTGGGACTGATAGTGAGTTGGGCATATACTAGTATGTTTAGTGTAAAATATGCAAATTTACTGTGATGCCCCCCTGCCCCAAAAAGTGGCCATTATCCACCCTTTATCTGATATTAATAATCTTGCTCTGACATAAATCTCCTTTTTTATGGATCCATAAAACTAGGTGCCTCCTATTAGCCTGTGCAAACTTTTAATCCTTACAAAGCTGTCATCTTGTCCCTCCTACCCCTCATGGTGTTTGGCTAAATACTAGGTGCAAATACAGAAGTGGAAGATGCTCAATCAATTTATAGGCTCATAGCAGGTGCTTGAAAGAGTGGGGTTATCCTAAATACTAGGTGCACCAGCGCAAATCTTGAACACTTAGGAGTTCATTTACAATGCACAAAACTGCTGAAAGACAATCTAACATCATCACGCCTCTGCAGTTTTGCTTGTCGTAACTTATCTTTTAAGTGTTTGTATTTGCAGTGTAGATTATGGAATCTAGTTTCCACAGGCACTGAATGCTTATTTGATCCAAATCAGTGCAATGTTACACCTGTTATCATATGGTGTGTGTGAATTTATGTATATTGTTTCTTAATTGTTTACAATCTCAGCTATTCCACATTGTTGTCAGCGAACCGACTGTACTTTTTGGTAATATTCCAACTTCCAGAATGTATTTACACTTTGTCAGCATTTCCATATTTTTGGCTGATAAGGGATTGCACTTTTCTATTACAAATCTTCCGGCAGCATTTTACACTAAACATGAGGAGGAAAGTGTTTCAATGACAATGGCTATCAGATATGCTTATTCTGTCAATATTGCAGCAAGTCACAATCCGTATACTTGTACCACCATGCCCCTACCATCCTTTACTTGATGAGTGGTCTACATGATTGCCCTGCCCACTTGATGCCCAATGAGTTCCGACAATTGTACATGATGCTTGCCGATTGGCTTGTTTACAATCCATGCATTGTGATTTGCCTGACTCTTCAGCGTATGGTAATCATTCAACTTCTTGTCAAATCAGTAACTTATTCACATGTGAAATTATTGTCACATAAATTATATTGCTATTATACACACAGCCAATATCCATTAAATGTTATAATGTAAAAACTCATATAAATCCAGTTGGGCCTGATGCAGACTGAGACGTATGCCTGTCTGAACTATATGGATGGGTTGATATATGATTGAGAGGAACACATCAAAGTGACATATATTTATTTTTCATGTTTGGCAATGTGCATGTGTATAAACTGATAAAGACAGATTTGATTCGGCAAACTGCAACAAATTTGCTTTTCTTAAATCTCAATATGACATTCGGTGCATCAACACAATGGACAGAAAACTGCAGCAGAGATGAGACTACAATTTTATTAGCAAATCAGTGTAGTATCTAATAAAGCTAATTTAATTGCACACTAATGAGTAGTGGGAAAGGAGCTGGTGCAGTGTTGTTCTGTACATCGTGGAACATCTGAGTGGAGTTTGACTAACACTTTTGGATTCTTGGTGACGTTCCAGAAGTATAATGAGGTCTACTGTGCTGTTATAGAATATATGCCACTAATCAGTCTAGCAAGGAAAACAAGTAAATGAAAGCAATAAATATTGTATATTCAGTAATATGTTTTGTTTTTGGATTTTGCTGGAGCCATTGCAAATCTATTAAACATATTTTAAATTATGCAACAACAGCTAAAACAGAAAAGCGGCGCATGCATGATTGATCGCATTACTGCAGCTCTACTTCGTGTTGCTAAGTCAAACTATGGCTTTAACAAGGAGCAAAAACACTAAGAGGATTTCACTAGAGAACCAAACAGCAATTGTCCTAACGCTTTGCTGATATTGGATACCAGGAACAATAAGAGCCCAGAGCTTGTAGCAATATGACTGCAGTCCAGATGGCCCTGCCTAAGGGAATACACAAACTGCAATCTACTTGTCTCTGTCTGTCTTCCAGACTGCTGGCCGCGTTGTGTTTTTAGTCCGTGCGTATTTCACACTGTCTCGTGCTGGCAAGCTTACCGTAAACAGCAAGACTTTTATATCATTTGCCCCAAAAACAAACTTATATATTTGACATTAAAAAGAAACATCCTATATATCTGCAATAATGATTATTACTTATAATGTGTTGACATATGAATGTTTCATTAGGCACCAGATATAGTAAAAGAAAATTCTGTTTTAAAATAACTACAAAGCCACGGGTGTCTGCAACACTTTTTTCAGGGGGCAGGCGGTAAATGGCAAGGTCACGCATGCGTATGTGCTAAGCCACATTGTGCTAATAACCGGACGGGAGGGCAGGAAAGCTGCGGTGGGGGATCCGAACATCCCTCTACTGCAATGTTCTCCCCTTAGGGTAGAATGGCTAACCCCATTTTCAGATGGCGTTAGCCAACGGGCTCAAGCTACGAGAAGCTAGGCTTTTTGGAGCTTGTTAAATAGCCCCAGACCACAGTTCAGATTGAAAATTATGGGCGCTGCGGTAAAATGCGAAAACTTAGCCTAATGCAGGAGATATCTATGATATCTCCTGCATTAGGCTTATCTGATTCATTCTGATTTGCAGCTAAATTTATTCTGATTAGTATATTGACTAACCCCACTGGTGAATTGCTCGGTCTTACAATGGCCTTGAATGTGGGGACTCTTCCCAACCAATACAGCCACAGTGAGACCTAGTGCAATGCGGAACAGGACAAATACTGGGGACCTGTGTTGCAGGAACAGAAACATTGCTTTTGTATTTCAAAATAGTCATCAATGATCACTATGAAAATCAGATAGTCAATACTTATAGTACGGACTTCAAATGCTGGATGGACTCTAGGAGCCTGATTCATTAAGGATCTTAACTGAAGAAACTTCTTATTTCAGTCTCCTGAACAAAACCATGTTACAATGCAAGGGGTGCAAATTAGTATTCTGTTTTGCACATAAGTTAAATACTGACTGTTTTCTCATGTAGCACACAAATATCAACTTTAAATTTCAGTGTACAAATAAGCTATCAAGTATTTGTGTGCTACATGAAAAAAACAGCCAGTATATAACTTATGTGCAAACCAGAATACTAATTTGCACCTCTTGCATTGTAAAATGGTTTTGTCCAGGAAGTTTCTTCAGTTAAGATTCTTAATGAATCAAGCTCTAGATACTTTTTGGTCAGTGCTCTGAGTACAGACAGTGCTGTCCTTATAGCAATCTGTTGATCACTGCTTTGAAATCCATTAATGCAATGTACTACCAGTGAAAACAATGCAAGCAACATATTAGCTTTACAACCGTTCATATGTATGTACCATAAGGGCTCCTGTTAGAAGCACTATCCATCATCTTCTTACACCACACTACCAGCGAAGGTGCAAGGAAAGCACTTGGAATGCTACAAACTGGGATATTTGTGGGTGTGTGAATGTGTGCACACACCTGCCTGTGGTAAGACAAACTAGATGGGCCAGGAGCTGTCCCATCCAATGTGCATGAATAACGTTCTCTGGTTACACAGGAATATGTTGCCAATAAATAAATAATAACTACAGTAATAATAATTTTAATGAAGTGCTGAAATGGAGATTATTGATGCCTGTACCAAGATGTAAATATTGTGTAAATAAATAGCAATGCTAATCATGGATCAGAGGAAAATTCCAACACATTATGTATGTGTTATATCCTTGCATTTCACTCTGACTTGCTATTAGCGCTATAGTTCAAATGAAAACCATTTGTGTGTCCCCATGCTTACAGCATTTTCTGAGTGCTTCCCTTCCATCAGATCTGTGTTCATTACATGGTGTGAGCAACCGTTTACAGTAAACCAATGAATGCAATGTGCAATGAATATGGACTGGCGGCAGTGACAGAAAGTGTTAAATGGACAGTGACACATGCAGTCCCACATATACAAAGAAAAGTAGTCAGTTTCTACAAAAAAAATAGGAACAATTGTAGTATCCAACCAAAGCGCTGACCTTGTTGCCCACTGCTCTTCATAAATGATTTGTCCATTTAGATTATTTGGCCTGGATGTTGGGTGGTGATTTATCAAGTTCCTTCACTTGACTGCTTCTGGGCATTTTCTAAGTCACTTGCATTTTGACCAATGTAGCTTTTTGCAGTCATTATGGAACTTTAAAATCACATTCCTCCAAAGGACTACATTTATTGTTCTCATTATTATCCTGCACCAATAAACCAAACTCTTTCAGTGACTGCAATCTGCTTTGTTAACTCCGCTTTAGAGACAATTATATCCACTGTATTGTCACTAAACAGGAAGTGCCATTTCCTTATATATCAGATTCTTTATGTCAAGTCAGTGTGGTACTGGTTTAAAGTATGTTATAACAGACATGCTAGAATTGTATATTTCAATGAATGAAAACCATATCTGCATAAAGACAGCTTTCTAGGTTACATTAGTTGAAGATAAATGTAATTGTTTTTGTTGGAACTCATTCCTCACTACAAGGAGTATTACAGATGATAACATTTTTTATGAACAAGTCATTAGATGCAAACTTCATCATCTTGAGCAATTTTGTAGTGCATTATGCTCTACACCAAAACACAAGATATGTTACTGTTGATATTTTGCAAGGGATAGTCTTAGACTAAATTCTCCTCATCCTCTTTCCTTCAATACGTATATATATGCTAAGTTGAAGGCTCTTAAGATACGTTGCAAATCAGCATTTATATGTACTTGAGTGTGAATGTTTAAAGTATGATTGCATACTATTAAGCTTATCATCTATTAGGCCAGGCGGACTGTCAGCTTCTAATTAATACAGAGTGGCTCCGCTCTGATTGGTCAGAGCATAGGAAAGCCGCTCTGTATTGGTTAGTAGTGGTTATATAAAAACTATAATCACATTGCTACAATTGAATTGACTGATAAATTCTCATCATCCTTAGAGTTTTTTTGTTTTTTTTTACCCACATGGATGTTAAGCAGAAAGAGAAGAAGATCCGCCCAGGATTTAGGAGCACTATTAAGTGGTAAATGAGGTTGTGTGGGGAGTTTCTTTTTAATAAAGTTGTTTCTTTTACAATGACAGTGTATTTGTATTATATTTTTTGTAGGTGCGCTGCATGTTCCTGTAGACACTGGATGCCAGGGAACGCTGGTGCATTTGTTTTACAGTCCTGATTCCTCTGGGTAATTCAGTCCCACACTCAACAGGCTAGGGCTAAGTGACATTATGACAGGGGAACCCAATGCTGCAGGTTTTCCTGTTATCGTGTCACCACCCCAGCCTGCCATAGAATAGAATTGACCTACAACTAAATTCCTTGCTCCGTTTGGCACAGATAATGCACAGTACGAGAAAATAATAGAGGCAGCCATGTCTAACTCTATTATGTATGAGTTCCAAAATGAACAGTACTCATTGGAGGAAAAGTGGAAGAGTAAAAATTAATTAGGGGGTGCAAATTTTAAAGTAGGCTGTACTTTGTGATGATGTTTTCTCTTCTTCATGACAGCTGCATTTAAATTTCAACTTTAAAGCCCCAATTATTACGCATATTGGCTGCGTAGGGGGATAAAGAAGTTGCTCAGTAGAATTGTGCACATGCTAAGTTCAATTGTGCACATATAGATTCTCTGTACCTTGCTAGGCTGCTATGCTGCTGCTTGTGAACAACCCCTAGCATGTTTTGTTACTACTATAAGTTTTTTAGTTAATGCTGATGCCGTACTTCATATACATCTGGATTGTCTTTTCCACATATATATCAATGCAATGTTTTCCATTATAGAATCCACAACTAGATGTGTTCTTTATCACAGACTTGCTGTATTTCATGACATTCTTAGGTATTTACTTGCAACTTCCTAGACAGACTGGTTGCTTTGTAAGTTAGCACATTTATTCATAGCTTTTTATTTCATGGTGACCGTTACATATGAAAGTCCAAATTTTAGTTGTATTGGTAATCATTCAGGATTACAGTGTGGCTGGATAGTCTTCAGACTGGTGCCCAGAGCTGGTCCACAATATGTGCATGAGCAGGTATGGAATGTAGAGTGTAATAACTCTGCACAGCTGGTCTCAGATAACTCATATATCTGGCCAGGCACAGTGTTAGTTATCCTGTACATGAACTCGAACGTTACAACAGTATACTCTGTATGTCCCTGTTTCTTCCAGTGGTTGAGTTATCATGTATATAATTTAAGGGGGAATAAAATTAGTGTTAGATTTGTAGGAGGCTAACTGGCGGTGCTCTCTCCAGAGATAAAGCTCATCTTCAGGTTGAGCTGGCAAATCATTTTTGTAATAAGGAAAATGTATTACTTACACAGATTGTGGCTGGCTGATTGGAAGAGGGTGATTAC
The DNA here is from genome assembly GCF_038048845.1 of Mixophyes fleayi. Taxonomy (NCBI): domain Eukaryota; kingdom Metazoa; phylum Chordata; class Amphibia; order Anura; family Limnodynastidae; genus Mixophyes; species Mixophyes fleayi. The sequence continues at coordinate 364,885,221 of NC_134402.1, read as the reverse complement.
TTCAAGTGTACATCTCACCTGGTCCCAATCAGCCAGCCACAGTTTGTGTAAATTATATGTGGCTCTTACTACAGAGATGAGATGGCAATCCAATAAATCTAGGTGATATGGCAAATCCCTTTGTCTTGAGCTGCGCATAACATCCCTGCTCTCATAACTTTGTATGAAAAAAGGAACGAAGTATGGGTCTATCAGGGAAGTGGCCTAGGCAGACTAGGGGAGGTGGCGGCAGGTGGAGGCATGTAAATGGACAATATTGAGCTGCCAAACAGATAGACTGATCTGGGGGGGGGGGGGGGGGGGAATAAAGGGGCAGACGACCTGAATTTTAAATATGCAATGATGTGATCTATTCATAGATCACACATTGCATGAGCTCATGCAGACAGGTGTAATATAGATGTGCCAAGACTGCATTTCGTTGTATGTGTTGAAAATTGCAAGTTTGTACAGTGGTCTATTTATGGGTAAAAGCTGCACTGTTCTATATTCCTTAGATGTTTGCAAGGTGTCTGCCCATATGATGCTGTCTGCATGTGCACATGGTATAAAATGACTAAGCCGCAAAATAAAACACACATATTACAAAACAGCATGCCAAAAACAAGCACTTAGTGGTATATTTACTAAACTGCAAGTTTGAAAAAGGGGAGATGTTACCTACAGTAACCAATCAAATTCTAGTTATCATTTGTTTAGTACATTCTACGAAATGACAGCTAGAATCTGGTTGCTATAGGCAACATCTCCACTCTTTCAACCCTGCATTTTAATAAATATACCCCTTAAAGTCATACACTATGTAACGTGACAATAAATCAAGCTTGATTTTTTATTTTGTAATGTCGGGATGAACAGCCTAGAATATATTTAAAAAAGGGTTAAAATACAATACCTGGCCAAAACTATGTGAACATTCCTTCTATTTAGTGTGCTTGGCCTTTTCAGTTACACCCATTGCTAACTGATGCATAAAATCAAGCATACAGTCATGAAATCTTTATAATCAAACATTAGCAGTAGAATGGGTCATAGTGATGAGATCAGTGCCAAAGTGGTAATGTTGTAGGATGACACTTTTTCAACAAGTCAGTTCATCAACTTTCTGCCCTGCTAGAGCTGCCCTGATCAACTGTAAGTACTGTTATTGTGAAGTGGAAATATCGAGGAATAACAACAGCTCAGCCGTGAAGCGGTAGCCACACAAGCTCACAGAAGTACATAGCGAATATTAATCTCTACTTAGTTGTAACACTCCCTACTGAGTCCTAAATGCCCCTGGAAGCAAAGTCAGCAAAACAACTGGTCGTCGGGATCTTCATGGATTGTGTTTCTATGGCTGAGCAATTGCACACAGGTCTCAGATTTCCATGCACAATGCCAAACGTTGACTGGGGTGGTGTAAAACACACCACACTCCGGAACAGTAGAAATGCATTAATTGGAATTACACTTCACCATCTGGCAGTCTGACAGACAAATCTGCATTTGGAGGCTACCAGGTGAACGCTTCCTACCTGAATGCGTACTGCTAACTACAAGGTTTGGTAGAGGAGGAATAATGGTTTGCCGCTGTTTTTTATGATTTGATCTGGACCCTTTTGTGTCAGTAAAGGGAAATCTTAATGCCACAGCATAGAATGACATTCTAGAGAATTGTGTGCTTCCACCTTTGTGGCAACAGTTTGGGGAAGGCTGTCTCCTGTTTCAGCATGACAATGTCTGCATGAGCAAAGCAACATCCATAGAAAAATGGTTTCTTGATGTTGATGTGGAAGAATTTGGCTGGCCTGCACAGACCCCTGACTTCAACCCCATCCATTATTTCTTTGGGATGAATAGGAATATAAGCCATGCCTTATCGCTGAACCTCACCAATGTTCTTCAGCATGAAAGGATGTAAATCTGTGCAGTTCAGAAACTATGTTACAGATATATATCCCTATTAATTCTATGAGTTATAACGAGAACACATTTTATTATATAAAGAAAATAGGGAGACTGATTTCCGAAACTTAAAAAATTCAAATGTTAAAATTGAGCCACATAGAAGCTCTAAGCAATGAGACTGGTGTAAATGATTGTAGCCTTGGCATATACACAGAGTGACCCGCTGCAAATCTGGCTTTCCAATAGCCACCACTAATCATCCAAAAATAAAAAAACATTTATTGGACTTTTAATCTTCTGGAAAGAAAATGTGCTGTATGATTTCAGTCATAATGCATGAATGATTGGTTCACATTATCTACCCAATTTTATCAGACCCAATGACCACATGTGTGCATTGCTTATTACTGTACAGTTCTTCTAAATCAGTAGACATTGACATAACATATCCAAGTAAACAAGAGTGAATGGATTTGGAGGTCACAGACCACTCACAGATTGTGTAATTGCCAGTCAGTTATTGAATGGATTTCTCAAGGCAAAGAGTAAGTGTTTGGAAACTATTCATATAGTATTATGGTCATAAACATCCAGTATATAAATGATGATGTGATTAAAATATGCTGAATATATTCTGCACTGAAGACACACAATGGTATATAGGAGATACAGGAGAGTATGTTTCCTTCTTAAATTATTGAATGTTTATTTTCAGTATTTAATTACTTCATGTCATTTTAAGTCAAGGAAATCTCCCTGTCTCTGGGATTTATCTTCCTCCCACCATTGCCTCTCATGTATACCGTATCTGTCTATATATCTGTTTATAACCTGTCTATCTTTTTCTTATCTCTCACTCACTCTTCCTCCTAATTTCAGTCTTTGACAAACACATCCTGCATTATATCCCCAATTTCTCATCCTTTTACTGTGCAGTGTCTCTCCCACACGCTCATTGTAACTGTCATTTTCATTCTCCGTGTGTCTGTCTGTTTTATATATTTTGTCTATTTGTTGTCAGAAGAAGAACGGAACTGGATTTATTATTTATATATTAACTTCCTAAAAGAAATACTCATTCCTCTCTACTTGTTAGAGATATTCAGACATGAGAAGTGCACAATGTCATCATGGAAGTCACACAGTCACTTGGTCACAGTATAAATAAACAAACAAACAAGCAATAAAAGACAGTGTAATTGTGTCCATGAAGTTCAATTATTCATATTCAGATAAGCTGAAGACTTAGGGTGTACTACATTAACTTTATCAGGCATCAGTGGTAATTGGGTAGATATTGTAATTGTGTATTGGGCACCGTCTAACTGGGCTACAGCCCAGGGGCCTTGGGCATCCAGGGGGCCCTTGAAAGTGCTCCGCAGCATTATTGATCGGTGTGAGTGTGGAGATGGTGCCCGAGAAGCGGGCGAAGGTGCCCGCCATCGCTATGCCCCTGGAGGGGCTGAAGATGTGCCTGGCGCCCGGGGAGGGGATGAAGAGTCCCCTGGTAGCTGAGCCCTGCAAGCGGGTGAAGAAAGAAGAGGAGAAGTACTTACCCGTCCATCGATCCAGCGGCGGTGAGTATGACTTTCTTCCTGCAGGTCCCGTGCGCGGGGGAAGGATGAGCCAATCAGGGCTCATCTTTCCCCGCTGGCCAATCAGCGGCCGGATGCGCGAGCCAATCGCGGCTCGCGCCCGGCCATTCAAAAGATTGGCGCCGACGCGAGCCAATCAGCGCTCGCGCCGGCTGATGACGTCACGCCGGCGACTATATAAGTCGCCGGGTGGCGCCATTTTGCCAGAAGTCCGTCGGCGGAGAAGAGAGAGGACGTCTCTTCAAGACGTCCAGCAACAGAGCCAGCAGCAGCGGCGGCAGGGGGCCCTTGTAAGGGCCGTGAGCTACCCTGCCGCCAGAAGACTTCAATCAAGCCGCCGGAGAGCCCTTGTAAGGGCTGAGAGCGCCCCCACCAAGCACCCCTCAACAGCGCCGAAGAGGAGAAGAGGCGCCGCCGGCTGGAGGGTCTGGAAGACCCGGAGAAAGAAGCAGAAGACGGCGTGGCAAGTTGAGTATCCTGCGCAGAGCAGGTAAGTATACTCAGCTTTGATTCGGGCACTAGGCCCGTGGGCACAGTCGGGCACAAGGCCCGTGGCACCGTGAAGTAGGGGCACTAGGCCCCAACGAAGTTAGTGGGCCAGTAGGCCATTAGTAAATATGATAAAGGGGACAAGCCCCTATTAGTTAGACAGGGGCGTGAGAGCCCAGGTACAAGGGCACAAGGCCCTTAGGTAGTTAGTGGCCTAGAGGCCATAGGAAGGCCAGAGGGCCTGGTTAGGGGCTAGTAGCCCGTAGGCTATTAAGGGCACAAGGCCCTCAGTCAGTTAGGGAGGCCACAGGCCTCAGGCAGGGGCTAGGACCCCTAGGTAGTAGGGCACAAGGCCCTAGTTACATTTTGGCGTAGTCGGCAGGATACACGATGGCTCATCGGGGGATCATTCCGCTGTACGAGGGATACAGCTGTGTCATCTCTCGTGACGAAGTGGCAGCGTTCACGAAGCAAATCCTGGAACGTTGTGAGACAAGGAAGAAGAAGAACAGAGGTACTAAACGGCAACCGGTGGAAGAAATGCTGTGCTGGAAGTGTGGGTTGCCTGGACACTTCGCATACCACTGCCCAGTTGCCGAGGAGCTCTTTGGTGAATGGGAGGACGAAGAAGTCTCCGATGAATGGGAAGACGTAGAAGTCTTCGAGTGGAAGGACGAGGAAGCCTTCCATTAATGGTCTCAAGAGAAGTCGGAGTCTGGAGGGAAGGATCAGCAGAGCCTGCTGACTGTTGGATCGCAGGAGATCGTCTCGTCCAAGCAAGATTCGCGACAGGAATACCCGCGTCAGCCGGATGCTGGAGCTGGGGTATTGGAGACGTCGGATACGTCAGACGACTTGTCCGTGGCTGTGGAAGAGTTGGTCCCTGAAGACGAAGGGAGAACTGAGCAGACCCTCCACGGGGCAACGTTGTGTCCGGAGACATGTGAAGATGTCTGCCCGGTGGTACCTGAAAGGATGGAAGCCATCAGTACCCCGGAAGAAAGAGCTGCTGAAGAAGTACGGCCTGAAGAAGACTGTACTTTAGAGAGCGCAGCTGGAGAGTGGTGGATGTTGTCACCTTCTGAAGAAGCTTCCCGCACAACCGAGGAGGTATCGGACGGATGGGAGGTTCCGGCAGGCGCCGAGGAAGAGACTCCCTGGATACCGACTTCGGGCGAGGAAGTTGCCAGGATGGTGTGGATCCTGCGCGAGAAGGCCTTACCGCGAAGGACCCGGTGGACGCAAGTCAGGGATGCCGATAAGCGACCCTTGGAGGTGGACGTTGAGGAGAAGACGTCGATTGTGGGGACCACAATGGAAAAAGGCGGCGGAAATGTGGAGATGGTGCCCGAGAAGCGGGCGAAGGTGCCCGCCATCGCTATGCCCCTGGAGGGGCTGAAGATGTGCCTGGCGCCCGGGGAGGGGATGAAGAGTCCCCTGGTAGCTGAGCCCTGCAAGCGGGTGAAGAAAGAAGAGGAGAAGTACTTACCCGTCCATCGATCCAGCGGCGGTGAGTATGACTTTCTTCCTGCAGGTCCCGTGCGCGGGGGAAGGATGAGCCAATCAGGGCTCATCTTTCCCCGCTGGCCAATCAGCGGCCGGATGCGCGAGCCAATCGCGGCTCGCGCCCGGCCATTCAAAAGATTGGCGCCGACGCGAGCCAATCAGCGCTCGTGCCGGCTGATGACGTCACGCCGGCGACTATATAAGTCGCCGGGTGGCGCCATTTTGCCAGAAGTCCGTCGGCGGAGAAGAGAGAGGACGTCTCTTCAAGACGTCCAGCAACAGAGCCAGCAGCAGCGGCGGCAGGGGGCCCTTGTAAGGGCCGTGAGCTACCCTGCAGCCAGAAGACTTCAATCAAGCCGCCGGAGCGGAGATCGTCGGCGGGGAGCCCTTGTAAGGGCTGAGAGCGCCCCCGCCAAGCACCCCTCAACAGCGCCGAAGAGGAGAAGAGGCGCCGCCGGCTGGAGGGTCTGGAAGACCCGGAGAAAGAAGCAGAAGACGGCGTGGCAAGTTGAGTATCCTGCGCAGAGCAGGTAAGTATACTCAGCTTTGATTCGGGCACTAGGCCCGTGGGCACAGTCGGGCACAAGGCCCGTGGCACCGTGAAGTAGGGGCACTAGGCCCCAACGAAGTTAGTGGGCCAGTAGGCCATTAGTAAATATGATAAAGGGGACAAGCCCCTATTAGTTAGACAGGGGCGTGAGAGCCCAGGTACAAGGGCACAAGGCCCTTAGGTAGTTAGTGGCCTAGAGGCCATAGGAAGGCCAGAGGGCCTGGTTAGGGGCTAGTAGCCCGTAGGCTATTAAGGGCACAAGGCCCTCAGTCAGTTAGGGAGGCCACAGGCCTCAGGCAGGGGCTAGGACCCCTAGGTAGTAGGGCACAAGGCCCTAGTTAGTGGGCTCAGAGCCCTGAGGTAGAGAGGGGGCTGAGGCCCGTTAATCAGAGCACCAGGCTCTGTGTGTAGCTGGGCAGAGACCCATGGTGTGTAGGGCATAAGGCCCTGGTGGTGTGTGGTAGAGGCGTGGGAGCCTCGTGAGTGTAGGCGCGGTCCTGTGTGAGGTGAGCACACGTGGTTAGGAGGTACAGTAGAGCGTAGGCTCCTGTGGTGCTGTAGCAACCTGCTGGTTGGCTAACAGCGGTGTGCTCGGGTAAGTAGCGTGCAAAGTACTGTATACTGTATTTATTCTGTCTGTGCGGCGAGTATAGTTTACATTACGGTATTTTGGGGTGTGCTACATAACTGTGTCCAGGGGCAAGACGTCAGGCCCCCATTAAAGGTAGGCTCTTGTTCCTGTGGTTTTCCTGTGCTAACCCGTGTTGTGGGGACAAGCGTAGTTACCAGCATACACATAGTCAGGGGAGAACACACGTAGTTTCCCTGTCCCTTAGGTCCCCGGGGTCACACTGGTACCCAGAGGGGGTGGCTGAGTGAATCGGTGGCAGTGCAGCACACCTTGAGGCAGTTCCAGGGGCGGCCGTGGTTCTGATCAAGGGTCCTCGAGGCCGGTTCCGTGCAGGTGGACCTGTGGTTCCGGACGTAGGGACACGTGTGAGATACCCGAGTACAGGCAGTCGGGCGGTTCAGTTCGATCGGCTGTTCCGTGCGGCAGTCGGCCCGCGGGTTAGTGTGCTGTCCTACTGAGCCTCAGCCGGGCTTAAAGAACCGGTCCTTAGGGTCCGTGGGTGACCCCTAGCAAGAAGGCAGCTTCTTGGTACGACCTGGGTGAGGGGGTTAGGAACCGCCCTCCGGTTTAGGCTGTGAACACCGGCTGGTGTTCCCCGTAGTGTGTAAGTGAGCAGTTCCGTTAGTGCACCACACCTAGTTAGTCCTAGTGTTTTGACTAGTTGCGTTGCCGACCATTAGAACGTTGTTAGGGTCGGGTCGCTGTTGCAGTCAGTCCAGTTTTGTGGGTGCCATCTTAGTCTCACGGAGAGCGTAGAGGGAGGCTGTGTGTTCTTGTCATCCGCAGGAGTCGGGAAGGTGCAGGAGAACCGGATCGGAAGTGGGAGTGTCCCGGTGAGTATCACGCTCGATTCCCCCTTTCGGTTAGGCCCTCACCGGCAGGTGTGTGAGGTACTTGAGGCGGGATTAGTCCTCGGATTAGTCTTGGCCTTCAGTGCCTGTAGTCCCCCGCGTCTTGGCAAGAACAAAGTGAGGAGGCGGCAAGGAGCTTGGACTGACTGTGCCCTTGTTCTTTGCCGTAGTCTCGGACAGCCCTTACCTGGTAGGCACGGCCGTAATCCCTGTCTCTATCTTAGAGGGACGTGATTGGAGGTGACTGCGGCTGCGGATCTGCTGGGATTGGATCGCAGCTGGGAAATAGGAAGCGGACTGGAGGTGACCATCGTTTTCAAGGTGAGTTCTTTTGTGTTGCGTCTGTCCCTGTCTTTCCCCGCAGGGGGCGTTACATGAGGCCGGGGACGCCCCCAGCGCGATAAATGCTGCTGAGTCTGTCACTGAAGTCCTGCGCCGGCGCTCAGTAATCTCTTTACTGAGGAGCTCTCGTGAGAGTGGGACTATGAGTCTCTCTCTCACGAGAACTCCACTGTAAGGAGCTTACAGTGTTGCCTGCGGAAGGACTACAGTGACAGGAGAAGGAGGTAAGTGCTTGGGGGGAGGCTACGGGCGGCTCACAGGGGGGCCTCATGGGGGGGGCTCACGGGGCAATGGAGGCCCCCTTAGCCCAGGGGCCTCCATTCCCTTAATTCTGCCCTGATTGTATGTTATTATTATTATCTGTAATTTATATGGCTCCACAAAGGGTCCACAGCGCCGTACATAGCGTATAGGAGAAAACAAACTTCAGCATACGAGGAGGTACAAAAAGAAAAACAAAGTACAATTTAAATAGCCAACTAGACTGGACAAGCCGGCTGAGGACAGGTGGACTTGGCAGAGGGGAATGAGTGAATAAAGAACACTGGGAGCCAGAGGGAGGAAAGAAGAATGGTTGGGAGTGAAATAAAGCAGGGTGAGCCTGAGAACAGGAGTGTGGGCGCAACTAGCTGGACCACAGTCGACTGTGGAGGGGGTGATGGGAGGAAAGCGAGTCAGGAAACTAGAGTCAAGGTAGAGGAATGAAGCTGGGGTGCTGGAAGGAACAGGATGGTGACAGGAGGAGGACGACACAAGGACTAAAGGGCCCTCTATTTCAGAGCTTGTAGTACAATTTTAGCAGAGAATATTAGAAATAGCACATCTAATGTTGGAGCAGGGGTAGACATAGCCTGGGTAGTAGTTATTTGTCAGCTCAGGTGCATGTTTAACATTCCATATCTTGAAGGATAAAAACACGGTTTTATTTTTACAAGGAATGTTTACTACTCCATTTTACATAGACTTTATTACAGTCAGTCCAGTTCCATCCTGGATCATGGATAGTTGTTATGGTCTAACCAGCAGCAAAAGAGCCCTACTCAACCAGTCCAACATTGTTAAAGGGGAAATTACAGCAACTGCAGATTTGTCTGACTTCTAAAATGTCCCTTGACAACCATCTCTGTGATATAGCTGTTAGCTCCATTGCGGGTAGCTTCCCCATCTGACAACAAGTTGAGACAACAAATTACAAAGCAGTGATGAGGAGTGCTGCAGTTGTCAAGGAATGACTTACATGAGAGTCAGAGAACTCTGCAGCAGAGTGTACATCCCTTTACCTCTAGGGGGTCAGTCACACCTATAAAAAGTACCCGCAGACAGATAACTATCTACAATTATTATCTGTTTGATATGTCTCACTCATTTTTTTGCCTAAATACTTGTCTCTACACAGTTTCATTAAAAGCGGATGCAGCTTTTCCATTAAGTTTGCAAGATGGGGATATTACACAACCCTTGTTTTAAGTACTTTTAAAGTATTTAAGAATTTGTTATTCTTATACAAAGTGCCCTATAGTAATCTGGCTGCAATGAGCATTCTAATAATCATTGGTCAAAGACATTGATTTCATGATTTGTTGACTAAGATAAAGTGGAATTTTCTTATGGCTATGGAAATGTCAAGTTTCCCTTCTATATACCTTGTGTTATAGGGTAACAGTTTACAGTAAATGTAATGCAGGTACAGATTTCTATATTATGGTTATTGGAGATACAAGTGCTCTCATTACAGCATAGTCGTTAGCTTTTACTTCTAGTTAAAGAAAACAGCGTCTTGCTACTACCACAACATTAGACAGTCTGAATGAGGGTCCCATTTACTACAGCTAAATACTATTTAATTTTTGCTTGTATTGGATGTTTTCTCCCATCTTACATATTGCAGATTTCCTCTACAACACATGTATGGTGAATTCCTGAGCGCCAATGTCAGCTATTGCCAAACATGACATTAAATTCATCTTCAAAAGCAAAACTTCGCAATATTCATTTATTACAACAGCACTTAGGCTTTCACACATAGAAATGAGAAAACCTTTGATAACATTGTTGTTTTAGTCACATTAGTTCCAGCTTGTCCTATTAATCTAAGTGCAGCAGCAGTCTGAATTATTGGAAAATTAGCATTGAGTCAATTATATCCAGTGGCGAAAATTAGAACTGCCTTGGGAAAATCAGTGCATATGGGAACAGCGGATAAATGGACATTTGTGTTTATGACTTTCAGAATGTGTGTTCTTATTTGGCACAATCTAGAATCACTGTGTCCTCTAGCACAAGCTCATAACATTGCCATGTGCTATACTTGATTTACTGGAGTGTTGATGTGCCTTTTGCCTTTCTCGGGTCATCTTTTGCTAAGATTACAGGACCTGAAAGCTAATGTAGAAGTTTGAAAGAACTCCATCCCCCGATTAATTTTCAGTGACTGCTTTTACCTCTAGAGAAGCAGTTCTGACCAGATTTGTACAGGTTGTGTGAATACAATGCACAGCTTTAGAAAATTCAATTACTTCGCTTGCTGTAATACTTCCTAAAAACAATTTCTTATTATAGGATTTTCTTAAGCATGTAACATAGTATTTGAACATCTACCAGCTAAAAATATAAATAATATACCAAGATATGCATGATAAAAATGAATGTGGAACATTTTATTCTTATACTTGCTTATTCCTATATATAAAAACTATATTTAACCAGACTCACTTTCCTTTCCAGCAGAGCTTCAGAAGCATTATTATTGTTTTAATATTCTGACCAATTATCCCATACTGTGCTAATGATTGTTATTGCAAGTATGCATTATAATGCTAAAGCCTAGCAGATTTCTATCTAGTGAAAGATGATAATTAATGGTCAACTTCAATACTAGGAGAAATATTTAGTATTAAATATTGAACTTGTTAAAAATACGTTTATTTTCCAGTGAAAGGGAAATTTAAATGTCCTTTTCATAGACAGGGGCATATATTTAGTACGCCGGTGGTATAAGGTGACATTTCTTGGCACATTGCTGTATCAGAAGATAAGCTTTTACAGCGTATAGCACCCCTTAGCTTAAGTCATTATGGGACAAACATCTTGTCAATTGGGTGCCAGCCAACTGCAAAGTCTATAGAGCTATCTAATCAGCAGTGTAATCACATAGGAGGATGTTCAAGACTTACTGGAAGAAAAGTATATAATTACATTTTCCAATGTTAATGGAAAAAAAAGGGGTCATCCAATATCAAATCACAGTCACCGCTCTTGGGTGTCCAAATTGCTAGGTTGAACAGTACTGGGTAATTCCTCAAAGTAGTAGAATTGGGAATCTTTGTCCTTTTCACCTCTCCTAGCATATTTAATGAATACTGTCCATTTACTGCTGCAGTTGTAATTTCATTCAGACAAGATTGGATGTTCCATCCTCTGCTGCTATATATTTTTCTATTGCCTGGTGATATTACATACATGATAGGTTTGTTGGTTGACTAGGGGACAGGCAAGAATCTATAGAGTGATCACTTCAAAACTACTCTTCACCTGCTAATATAATATGTATCCACAATTTCCAAATGGGATTGACCAGTAATATATTTGTTAACAAAAACAAAAATAAAGGAGTAGAAAAGTTGTGACATTTTATAACAATGTTTTCAATTGCTGAGCCTAAGATCTCTGTTAGAAAATGATAACGACACTCAAACACAAAAGCATCTCTGGGAAGGAAAATCAGAATCATACACAGTAGATGTGATGATTGGGTTGGTCCTGGTTGGCCATACGTACAATTGAACCTACATTTTCTTTTCCAAGTTTCTTATTTTGCTCCTTGGAGAAGATCTTGCAAAATCCTTACTATTCCCCACTAGTGTTTGTACATCAATAATGCTATGTATACCAAATAATACAAATAAATATTAATATACCAACAGCATTTAAATATCCTGATATGTTCTATCCTCTTTCCTGTTCTCACCACCTCCCCAACTTCCACAATCTGTAAATATTTTATTAAAATGTTTTATGATTCATTACACATATTTTCCTGATTTAGGTTGTGGAGAGTGCACTGTAATAAAACTGCCTGATTCATTGCAAATCCAAATACAAAAGAAAGTAATGAGTTTTGAACAAAGAAACAGACTTACATTTTGTTTAAATAATTAATTTCTCTCCAATACGCTAACTCAGTTAATACAGCTCCAGCTGCACCAGCGCGCGTAGGGTTAGCTACATGGAAAAGAAATTCTGGCACCATCTGCGTAAAAAGCAGCATTTCGGCATATTGAAGAATAGATAAATAAAAGCTGGTTTATATTGCTTAAGTGACAAATACCACAATACATGGCACACTGCTAACATTTGATTACTCTATCCCGAATACAATGCATAGAGGTGATCCACAAATTGTATATACAATGCAGGGTTTGGCAGAGATGTGAGCTCCATGTACTGGACTGACAACTATCACTGAAAACGTCTTGCAAGTTTATTATAGGATCTTCCCAGATCCCCATACATAGAATGAATTAGTGACATAAGGGTACATGTGTAATAAAAAATACACAGTTCAATAAATTCATAAGGTTTATTGGCTTGAACCAAAACTCTAATACCTATCCAGGCGACCTGGTAACTGACTAAAGTTCTTAAGGAAACAAAACACTGCAATGTACTGAGTGTCATTACACCCCAGTATATAAGCAGAGAAAATATCCTAACAAAAGTTTCTTCACAAGCCATGGCAAGGATTCTGCTGAGTGACAATCATGCATGAGCTTAAAATATCATCTGGCAGCAGACATGAGGGCTGCCGCTGATCAGGTCACAATGTTTGTGCATGCTGGTAATCACCAGCTATAGGGACAAAGAGACTGTCACATTGGGGATGGGTTACTCCATGTCAGGCCCCGTTATGTGGATGGATGTCTGTATGTCTGGTACAGAGCAACCTGTGCTTATCAAGACACTACAGACTGATGCAGCAACATTGCCTTTATAGCACCTAAACCATTACTGGAAGCAAGAGGTTATAACATCGCCGACCAGACGTCAGAAAAGCAGCCAAGACACACAGATAATATTTGAGCTCAAGAGCATTGCGTGATATGATAACTGAAGGGATGCATGCAGCAAACGCAATATAAAGTATATTAATAACAGCATCCTATAAACCTTGGTTCTCCAAACCATACTTGTGCTCCCAATGATCCTACCTTGGTAGTGGCTTCCGAGAGGTGATGCTGGCAACAATGATGCTTTCCCTTCGCGGAGTGGCCACGGCTTTAAAAGTCCCCATCCAGAACTTCTCGAAAAGCTGCTTTTCCCCTTGTTGGACGCTAGCCATAGTCATTGTAAGGGACAGAAAGCAGCAGCTGCTCTTTTCTCAACCCACTTCTTGGTGCTAAGACTTCAGGAGCTGTCCAAATGCTGAAACTAATGACTCCTCTCAGCTGGGCAGCCAGAGACCGGGCTTCTGAAAGGGAGGAGAAATAGTCTTTTGCCTCCTCCCCGGCTAAGCAGCAGGAGCAGATTGTGATTGTAAGCAGTAGACCCACACCCTATACAGGTTCAAAGCTGTTGAAGGTATGGAGGAAATAAAAAAAGAGGATGGAGCGGTCATCTCATCCCTCCCCTACTCTAGGATTGGATGGCAAGGTAATGGGAGGGTGACACGTGTGTATCAATATGTATGCATGTGTAGAAAAGTATAGGCTCTTGTTTTGTCTCCTTTTGCACTGTGACGTTTAAACAGGGGCTGGCAATCCCCCAGCCTTTCCCTCCCTATGACTCCTTTCTACCCACTGCCCCCTCCTTTTATATTATCAAGAAAAGACAAGTACTTGCTTCCCAGGCCTGTCTCATCTACATAACAATAGCCTGCAGGCCAAGCGTGTGCCTAACATAATAGTCCAAGGTTCATTCTCACAGTGACCCTGGATAAAATGCACAAGAGGGTGAGGAATATCCCTCTCTTCAGTGCAAGAAAATGCACTGCAGCCTCCCCCCCCGTATTAATAGACCTCTCAATCTTTTATCAGTGGAAGACACGCACTCTGACTTTGATTGACCCTTTAGGGATTAGGTAAAAGCTGCAACTGCCAGAATGCTGGAACACCGGAACGAGTCAGCTTACAACGGCGCCCTCTGCTGCTTGGTGTCTTAAATTAAGTTTGCTGTGTCTTCTCTGCCTGTATAGTGCATTCTGTTCTGCTGCACAGATTTGCCTTCTGTAATATGTATCTCTGTATATATATATATATATATATATATATATATATATATATATATATATATACACACACACACAATATACACATTATATATTTATATATTTTTCTGTATATCACAGCTACATATTCTACCTGCCTGAATGTATGTTGGAATGGAGTGCTGAGTGCATTACCCATCCATTCCTTCTGCGGAATGGTGCTCTGAGGACCGTAACCATCCATTCCGGTTTCCGGAATGGGGTTCTAAACACCGTAGCCATCCATTCTGGCCGCCAGAATTGGGCTCTCAATATCTTTGACAATTATTCCAGGTGCCGGAATGGGAATCTGAGTACATTATTCATCCATTCCGGCAGTCTGAATCAGGCTCAGAGTACCCTAATCATTCATTTCCGGCTGCCAGAATGGGGCTCAGAGTACCTTAGCCATCCATTTTGGCTGCCGGAATAAATGTATGAGTACCTTAGCCATTCATTACGGTTACGGCAATGGTTGTCTCAATATCTTAGCCATTCATTCCGGCTGCCAGAATGGATATCTGAGTAACTTAACCATTCATTCCAGGTGCCGGAATGGATGCCTGAGTTCCTTAGTCATCCATTCCGGCTACCAGAATTGGGCTCTAAGTATCTTAGACAGCTATTCCAAGTCCCGGAATGGGGCTCAGAGTACCCTAACCATCCATTCTGTCTGCTGGAATGGGGCTCTGAGTACCTTAACCATTCATTCCAGGTACCGGAAAGGATGCCTGAGTACCTTAGTCATCCATTCCGGCTACCAGAATTGGGCTCTAAGTAACTTAGACAGCTATTCCAAGTCCCGGAATGGGGCTCAGAGTACCCTAACCATCCATTCTGGCTGCTGGAATGGCCCTTTGTGTACCTTAACCATTTATTCCAGGTGCCGGAATGGATGTCTGTGTAGCTTAACCATACATTTCGGTTGCCGGAATAGATGTCTGAGTATCTTAGCGTCCATTCCAGGTGTCGGAATAAGGTTTTGTTTATATTAATCATCCTATCCAGGTACCGGAATGGATGATTAATGTACTCAGAACCCCATTCCAGGACCCAGAATGAATAGCTATGGTACTCACAGACTCATTCCGGCACCCAGACTGGATAGCTATGAAACTCTGAGCCCCATTCGACACCCGGATTGGATAGCTATGGTATTGGCAGACCCATTCCGGGCCCCCAAATGGATGGCAAAGGTCCTCAAAGCACCATTCTGGCAGCCATAATGGATGGTTAAGGTCCTCAGAGCCCCATTCCGGCATCCGGAATGAATGGTTAAGGTACTCGGAGCTCCATTCCGGCAGCTGGAATGGATGGCTAAAGTAATGGCAGAGCCATTCCGGCAGCCGGAATGGATAGCTGAGGTACTGGCAGACCCATTTTGGCAGCCGGAATGGATGACTAAGGTACTGGCAGACCCATTCCGGCACCCAGAATGGATTGGTAAGGCGCTCTGAGCCCCATTCCGGTAGCTGGAATGGATGGCTAAAGTAATGGCAGAGCCATTCCGGCAGCCGAAATGGATAGCTGAGGTACTGGCAGACCCATTTTGGCAGCCGGAATGGATGTCTAAGGTACTGGCAGACCCATTATGGCACCTGAAACGGATGGGTAAGGTGCTCAGAGCCCCATTCTGGCACCCGGAATGGATGGCTAAGGTACTGGCAGACCCATTCCTGCAGCCGGAATGGATGGGTAAGGTA
Source organism: Mixophyes fleayi (assembly GCF_038048845.1). Classification (NCBI taxonomy): domain Eukaryota; kingdom Metazoa; phylum Chordata; class Amphibia; order Anura; family Limnodynastidae; genus Mixophyes; species Mixophyes fleayi. Next base: position 364,869,423 of record NC_134402.1, on the reverse strand, counting down.
CTCGCAGACCCATTCCAGCAGCCGGAATGGATGATTAAGGTACTGGCAGATCCATTCCTGCAGCCGGAATGGATGGATAAGGTACTCGCAGACCCATTCCAGCAGCCAGAATGGATGATTAAGGTACTGGCAGACCCATTACAGCACCCGGAATGGATGGGTAAGGGGCTCAGAGCCCCATTCTGGCACCCGGAACGGATGGTTAAGGTCCTCGTAGCTCCATTCCAGCAGCTGGAATTGATGACTAAGGTACTGGCAGACCCATTCCAGCACCCAGAATGGATTGGTAAGGTGCTCTGAGCCCCATTCCGGCATCCGGAATGGATGATTAATGTACTCAAAGCTCCATTACTGCAGCCGGAATGAATGCTTAATGTACTCAGACCTCCATTCTGGCAACCAAAATGAATAGCTGAGGTACTGGCAGCCCCATTTTGGCAGCCGGAACGGATGTCTAAGGTACTGGCAGACCCATTATGGCACCTGAAATGGATGGGTAAGTTGCTCAGAGCCCCATTCTGGCACCCGGAATGGATGGGTAAGGTACTCGCAGACCCATTCCAGCAACCGGAATGGATGATTACGGTACTGGCAGACCCATTCCTGCAGCCGGAATGGATGGGTAAGGTACTCGCAGACCCATTCCAGCAGCCGTAATGGATGATTAAGGTACTGGCATACCCATTACAGCACCCGGAATGGATGGGTAAGGTGCTCAGAGCCCCATTCTGGCACCCGGAACGGATGGTTAAGGTCCTCGTAGCTCCATTCCAGCAGCTGGAATTACTGACTAAGGTACTGGCAGACCCATTCCAGCACCCAGAATGGATTGGTAAGGTGCTCTGAGCCCCATTCCGGCACCAGGAATGGATGATTAATGTACTCAAAGCTCCATTACTGCAGCCGGAATGAATGCTTAATGTACTCAGACCTCCATTCTGGCAACCAAAATGGATAGCTGAGGTACTGGCAGCCCCATTTTGGCAGCCGGAACGGATGTCTAAGGTACTGGCAGACCCATTATGGCACCTGAAATGGATGGGTAAGTTGCTCAGAGCCCCATTCTGGCACCCGGAATGGATGGGTAAGGTACTCGCAGACCCATTCCAGCAACCGGAATGGATGATTACGGTACTGGCAGACCCATTCCTGCAGCCGGAATGGATGGGTAAGGTACTCGCAGACCCATTCCAGCAGCCGTAATGGATGATTAAGGTACTGGCAGACCCATTACAGCACCCGGAATGGATGGGTAAGGTGCTCAGAGCCCCATTCTGGCACCCGGAACGGATGGTTAAGGTCCTCGTAGCTCTATTCCAACAGCTGGAATTGATGACTAAGGTACTGGCAGACCCATTCCAGCACCCAGAATGGATTGGTAAGGTGCTCTGAGCCCCATTCCGGCATCCGGAATGGATGATTAATGTACTCAGAGCTCCATTACTGCAGCCGGAATGAATGCTTAATGTACTCGGACCTCCATTCTGGCAACCAAAATGGATGGCTAAGGTACTGGCAGTACCATTCTGCCATCCAGAATGGATGGATACGGTATTCAGAACTCCATTCTGGCAGCCAAAATGGATGGCTAAGGTCCTCGGGGCTCCATTCTGGCAGCCGGAATGGATAGGCAATGCACTCACTGTTCCATTCCGACACACATTCAGGCAGGTGAACAGGTAGCTAGAATATATAGCAACAATGTACAGAAATATATTATGTGTGTATATATATCTATAATATAAAAGCCTAGCGGCATGTGTTAGTCTGTGTGTGTAAAAAAAAAAACAAGCTGCAGCTCCACCTGCTGGGCGGAGTTATACACTGACCTACTAAATTCTTAGCATTATCTAATATATAAAAGTAAAAGCCTAGCGGCGTGTGTTAGTGTGTGTGTGTGTGTGTGTGTGTGTGTGTGGAAAAAACTATTTTCTCAGAAAGGGCTCATCCAATTGACCTGAAATTTGGTATACTGACATTATTTGCCAAAAAAAATAGAATAGTGAAGTCAGTTAACTTCCATCATCCCCCATTCCCCCCGTGGGAGGGGTAGTAAAGGCTAAATTTACGAGTTGAGGGGTCAAACTCATTTTCGTGAGGTAATTTTACCTCATGAACACACATTAAAAAGGGCGCTTGCGTCGGGAATTAACGCTCTTGCCCTGAGGAGGCCTGGGCTAGGCACAAATGCATGACAAGAACCTTTTTAAGACCTTAAGTAGCTTGATTTGACTAGAATGCATGAGTATCATGCACTGATTAACTTGTATATATATATATATATATATATATATATACACACACACACACACACACACAAACACAATACAATACATATGCAATATAATATGTGTAATAATTGTTCCACATATTACAGAGAACATATCTGTGAAGCAGAAGAGAATGCACTATATGCACCAAGCAGCAGAGGGCATTGCAGGGGGCCAAATCATTCCGGTGTTCCGGCAATTCTGATATTCACCCACACCCCTGATCATCAGTTTGTTAGGGGATATTATTCACATCTATTACTTTACATTGCCTCAGGCACATATTTCGTCTGAATCCTAACCCTGGTAATTCTTTGAATCCCTGTTGACCTTCTGTCTTGTTGTAGGAAAATAAACCTCTTTTCATGTCCCAGCGTAATGACAGCCGTGTACATGACTTCTGCATAATGGCAAAGCCATTCTTGCTATAACCTTATCTTTAGAAATATGCTACCCTGGATCCCACAATTTAAATTTAAATGAAATACTGCTACGTGGGCTCTGTTGACATGTTCTTTATATACAACACAATGAATACACGTTGCATTATTATATACATACATTCATGGTTGTGCACTTTGATCCATTTCTTCACCCCAAATATCATTAAATTTTACTGCCATACACTGTTCAATCAGACATACAAATAAACTATAGTTTTCTTTAGGATCAACTTGAGCGGGTTCTATATCTGACATTATCACCTAAAAGTTTGCTTTATTAAAGTAATTAAAATATTATTAAATGAGGAACAATCTTGGAAGGCTAACTGTGATTAATCTTCTCAGTAACTGGATGAGTCAAGCTTTTCTCTCGTTTATTAAAGCACCACCATCCCCCTTGTGGCTTCTCTAAGCTCCTTGTTGAATTGTTTTTTGATGTTGTACCGATTCCATCCTTAGGCTACATATGTGTAAAATAATGCTGTGTGTTCATTGCATTGACGTTATGAAACTTAAAGGCACTATCTGTAAACGGTTTATTTAGGCTATATCTGTATTTTACTATTTACATAACTATATGTGAACGGTTCCTGCTTCATACCAAGGTATTTCCTGTGCAAATCTTACACGTTAACTTATTCTTTCACTATATCTTATCTCCTGGATTCTGGATAGATATCTTTGCACATTCTCATCCAAGTATACTTCTTTTCATATAATTCAAACTGCCCTGGCTCTTTCCTATGATTTATGCATTCATAAAATTCATATTGTTTTCCAGAATTTCGCATACTGCAGTTACAGAAACATTAGATTGCAAACAATACAAGCAAATATCACTAGGTCAAACAGTTCTCTGTGTAGCTTCCCCACAGAGAACACACCAAATGCCCCAAGGAAGGTAAATCAAACAAAACAAAACGAGGAACTGACAAGCGCTCTAAAGTACACTATAGGAACAAATAAATAAAGTTCATGAATGTATAAGACAGTTATTATTGACGTGGATACTAGACTGGCACATCCATGAAGATCACCACTACCGCTGTCTTGGAGTGCAACAAATCTCCTCCCCGTAGACCAATCAGAGGGATCACATATATGGACAATCTGGGTGTAGGCTAACCCTCTCTCGCACAGCTTCGGTTGTGCGAGAGAGGGCGCTTCCACCTACTTCTAAGTTCCTTGCTTCACTTTGATGATGTAAAATCTTAGCTCCGAAGCTGTGCGAGAGAGGGTTAGCCTACACCCAGATTGTCCATATATGTGATCCCTCTGATTGGTCTACGGGGAGGAGATTTGTTGCACTCTGAGACAGCGGTAGTGGTGATCTTCATGGATGTGTCAGCCTAAGATCCAGTCTTCAATACGGAGATAGCAGTGAAAGGGATTTTTGCATAAGAGCCAATAGTGAGGAGAGGTGGATGTTCATGACTTGGTGGTGTCTCTACAGGAGAGTCTATATTCTGGCGATTTACTGATCACTCTCTACTGAAGAGTATCCACGTCAATAATAACTGTTTTATACATTCATAAACTTTATTTATTCCTATAGTGTACTTTAGAGCGCTTGTCAGTTCCTCGTTTTGTTTGGTAGATTAGATTGCAAACAGTCCTGGTCAAAAAGTGGACAGCGCAGTTATAGGGGCATATTTATTAATTAACAGGGTCTTGCCCCGTTAATTATCATCTGTCATCGCAAAGATAAAAGATAATTATTCGGCCCCATTTATTAAAAAATCATCTTGGGATAGTGCATCGGATAGAAGACAGTCCAGACGGTGATTTAACTTACCTTAAAAGTCCTTTTGTCTCCTCGGTCACTAGTGTAACATTGCTTTACACATGCGCACAGACATACTTGCGTTAGTAGCTGGAGGGGAGAGTAGGTAAGCTGATGGCGTTCGCTATTGTGGACAAGTTCCGAAAAATCTTTGATTAAATCATGCGAAATAGAGGTCCCCTTAGAAACTATGGGGACTGCTTTTGTGTACAATGATAGTGGGAACGCAGTAGATAGTTATAAATAACTACCTTTAATAAATTCCAGGTAGAAATGATTTAGTTAGTGTACCATACAATTCTCACCACACAAAGAAATAGGTTTTAGCCCCACCTTGGTGGCACTGTGTTAGCATTGCTACCTCACAAGACTTTATTCATGTGGGGTCTGATTCATTAAGGATCGTAACTTAAGAAACTTCTTATTTCAGTCTCCTGGACATGTTACAATGCAAGGGGTGCAAATTAGTATTCTGTTTTGCACATAAGTTAAATACTGACTGTTTTTTCATGTAGCACACAAATCTGTAATACCTTATTTGTACACTGAAATTTAAAGTTGAAATTTTTTGAGCTACATGAAAAAACAGTCAGTATTTAACTTATGTTCAAAACAGAATACTAATTTGCACCCCTTGCATTGTAACATGGTTTTGTCCAGGAGACTGAATTAAGAAGTTTCTTAAGTTAAGATCCTTAATGAATCAGGCCCGTGGAGTTTAAATTTTCTCCTCTTTGCATAGATTTGCTCCAGTTTCCTCACACACACTGGTAGATTTAATTGGCTGCTTACAATATTAATACTAAAGTGCCTGTGTGTGGAAGGGATTTCAAATTGCAAGCTCTAATGGGTCAGAGACTGATATGAATGATTACATATTTATTCTCTGTACAGCACTCCATAATATGATTTGTGCTATATTTATCAACAACAATAATAATAATAATAATAATAATAATTATTAATTGCTTATCCACTACAGTGGGGTACAATGAGCTCACACTAGGCATATATTAATAGAGAAAGCACATAATTAGGTGTAGACAGCCAAATAGTATATTCAGATTCTTTTTTTTATTAAGGAAGGGATAAAATGTGATAATAGGCACTGCTTTGACCTGGTTTTCACCTTTGCAAAGCAGGTATCATTCATTTTCCAGGTAAATAATAAATTGTAGTGCTCTAACAAAGCTTCTGAGCAGATGGATATGTGATATTAACCTATTTATGAGAGGTAGATAAATGTAATCAAAATAGTGTAAAAATAAGGGTATCATGATAAGGGAACTGGGTCTAGGAAACAACATTTATACTTGGATCGAAAACTGGTTAGAATATAGGGAACAGAGAGTTGTGATAAATGGAACATTTTCTAATTGGTCAAAAGTTATAAGTGGAGTACCTCAAGGTTCCGTGATGGGGCCACTTCTTTTTAATACATTTATTAATGATCTTGGTGATGGTTTAGAGAGTAAAGTTTCTATTTTTGCAGATGACACTAAACTCTGTAAGGTAATAAAATCAGAGCAAGATGTAGCTTCTCTACAGAGGGACTTAAATAAACTGGAGGATTGGGGCGGCCAAATGGAATATGAGGTTTAACATAGATAAATGTAAGGTTATGCATTTAGGGATCAAAAACAAGAACACAATCTATAAATTAAATGGAATTACTTTAGGAGAATCTATAATGGAAAAGGATTTGGGAGTGCTCGTAGACAGTATACTTAGCAAAAGTGCTCAATGTCAAGCAGCAGCTGCAAGGGCAAATAAAGTATTGGCATGCATAAAAAGAGGTATAGATGTAAGGGAAGACAGTGTCATTTTTTCACTGTATAAATCGTTGGTAGGACCTCATCTTGAATATGCAGCACAGTTCTGGGCACCACTCTATAAAAAAGATAATTTGGAACTAGAAAGGGTTCAAAGAAGGGCGACAAAATTAATAAAGGGTATGGAGTCATTAAGTTATGAGGAAAGATTAGCCAGTTTAGGCAGTGCCGTAACTAGACATTTTAGTGCCCTGGGCGAAACAGAATTTGATGCCCTCCCCCCATACCTTTATGGGAGTAGATGCTGCTTCTCAGCGGTAAAGCATCGCCGGTGTCTTCTGTCAGCTGATGTCTCATGCCTTGTTGCTGCTTAAATGGATCCTGGAATATTGGGGGTCTGTTTGGAAAAGAGATTGTTATTATTGACCTCCTGGAAAGTTGAGCAGTGAGTGAAGAATCTAGGTTCCCCTTCCCACAACCAGACAGACTTTAAATCAGTAGCTTTTTCTGTTTAAAAACAAGCCTCCTTCCACCCAATCAGTTCCAGAATCGAATTAATAGCATTTACAGTAAATGTCTATTTCCACCCATATAGCCCCAACATCAAATTAATAGCACCCACGTTTAATAAATAAGCCTCCCCAACCACTTCTGACATCTCACTCCTTCTCTCCAGATCCCTCACTCCTTCTCTCACCCCCCCACCAGATCCCTCACTCCTTCTCTCCTGACAACCAGACCGCTCACTCCTTCTTACCAGACCCCTCACTCCTTCTTTCCAGACCCCCCCCATTCACTCCACACACCTTCCTCTTCAGTCCTCGCCCCTGTCCTCTCCAGACCTGGCCCCTGTCCTCTCCAGACCTGGCCCCTGTCCTCTCCAGACCTCGCTCCTGTCCTCTCCACCAGCCCCCGCTACTGTCCTCTCCAGACCCCGCTACTGTCCTCTCCAGACCCGGCTCCTGTCCTCTCCAGACCCCGGCTCCTGTAATCTCCAGCTCCCGCTACTGTCCTCACCAGCCCCCGCCCCTGTCCTCTCCAGATCCCACTACTGTCCTCTCCAGACCCGGCTCCTGTCCTCTCCAGACCCGGCTCCTGTAATCTCCAGCCCCTGCTACTGTCCTCTCCACCAGCCCCCGCTACTGTCCTCTCCAGACCTGGCTACTGTCCTCTCCATCCCCCGCTCCTGTCCTCTCCACCAGCCCCTGCTCCTGTCCTCTCCACCAGCCCCCGCTCCTGTCCGCTCCAGCACTGCAGTATTTTACTCACCTGAGCGTGTCTTCTGCTGTCCTCCTATTCCTTTTGCGTCGGCTCCTTGTCGTCTGTGTTTTGACAGCACCGCCCGCACCACCCTTCTTACGGCTCTGAGTTTAGGCATGTTTACTTTAGAAAAGGTGACTTAGAGGAGATATGATTACTATGTCTGAATACATTAAGGGTCAATACAGAGAACTTTAATGGGAACTTTTTACCCCAAGGACTATACAGAGGATACGCGGTCACCCCCTAAGTTTAGAGGAGAGGAAATTTCTCAACCAGCTATGGAACGGGTTACTTAGAATAAGGGCAGTCAAGATATGGAATTTACTGCCAGGGAAGGTTGTAATGGCAGATTCAATAGATATGTTTAAGAAAGGGTTAGACAAATTTTTTGCGGAAAAGTGTATCCAGGGATACGACTGTTAATTAAAATGAAGGATAGTAGTGGATATAGGGTAAAAATTGAAAGTCAGAAAAACTACTGATTTGACTTCAGCAGTAGGGCAGGTGGGTGGCAGCAGCATATCTTGAACACACAGGGCCACTCCCAGGGATTAGAAGCTATAACAGTGTACGTGGCCCCTCCCTTGTGCTGCTATTGGCTGCAATATTCTGAGGAAAGTTAACTCCGTGAAGGTAAGCTGCAGAAACCAAAACAAATTATTTTAACTGTGTTCAGCAGATGGGCTTCTCTCGCTGGCTTGTAAAGGTAAGCAGCGCCGCTTTGAATTTTAGCTGTCAACTCGCCGATTCCCGGCGAGTTGAAAAAACCGGGGTATGGTACATTTACCCCCTGATGTAGAGTTGTGAGCGGCGTTAGGCTTAGCATTGTGCAACGCTTAATGCACGATGTGGGTGTGGGTGCAGAATGTAAGAACATGCAGCATTTGCAGTATTTGAAAAAAATTGCATTTGTGCCCCTTGCAATGCATCATGGTTTGCTCGCCTGCAAATTCTGCAGCCAGGTCAAGTTTGCACCTAATGTTATAAATTAAATTAATGCACATTAGTTTTCAAGTATATTCATATTTTCTCATGATTCTGGTTTCATCCACTGCAATAGTTCAGATTTGCATGTCCGGTGACAGTGGTTGGGATCCTCTGATTTAGGGAAGAAGCAGGCATTGTCATAATGTACAATCCATCTAGTGACTGGAGCAGACTTTTGTAGGTTGTAGAGTTTTATACCAAGCTTGGTCTTCATCAGAGGACCTCACAAAAGGATTTGGACTCAGTGGCAAGGTAAGCACAGATGGCAGCCCCTAAATCACAAAACAGGGTCCAGAAGCAAAGTTTGAGGTCAGGGACAGACAGATCAGATACAAAATCACAAGAATGAGCAAAAGTCAGAATCCAGAGAACAGCAGGGAAATGTAATGCACGTTTGCACTGCCCTGTAACCTGTCATAAAGGTGTTAATGGAACAGATAGGGTTATATTGGAAGCCAATTCCCCACATTGGCTACAGGAGGGACACAAATGAAGTCAATGTGGTAATAAAAATCCAGGAAAGTCTCAGAATACTAGCAAGATAAAGGGTCATAGTACCGCTGGCTAATGTGTAGAACAGCTGCCTGTGAACAAAGAAATCGTAGGTAACATCCCAGGGGAGGTAAATGACAAAAGCTTCCTCGGAAGATGCATGGATGTGAACACAAGTGTAGCACAAACAGTGACTGGCATGTAAAAGAGAGCTGTCTATGATCATGCTGCAGGGCATGAAGTTTCTGAGGAAAATGCTGCTAAGAACACAGGTGGTGGTCTACTGAGCAACAGAATACACTAATATAGTTACATGAATCATCCCCTCCAAGTACTTGTTTGGTGGATGCCAAAAGAAGCATACAATAAGGATGTATATGCTTGTTTCATACTGTGAAGGAATCTTGTAACTTTATTATAATGTGGGTGAATTTACCTGACATTGTAGACATTTTATGCTATTGGATGTGAAATCTCCAGAATGACAATGTCCACCCCCCACAGGGGCATGTGATATCATTGAATGGCATGATGAACATGGAAATTATGGAAACCAAGTTATTTAACAATCTGACTATTTTTTAGCCTGTCTGCTTAATATCAGTGTAACTTTCATGCTGCACCATACTATTGACCAGAACCTGTACCTGACCAAGGAAGTTAATCAGTTCCTGACACTATTTTTCTCAGAAGCAATGAATAGTCACCTGACCTGAGGGATCATCCAATGCATTCTACCTTCACTCTATCAAATCTTCATATTGTTCGCCCATACTACACTATTAAAGTGCCTTCTATTTGTCACGAGCCGCTGCGGTACGCCGCATCCTGGCATGAACTAGCAGCCGGGCGTGTGTTTTAGTTTCTGTGCTCTGTTATCCTTGTGGCATAGATGTAGGAGGGTGTAGGGACAGCCTCCAACACCAGGGGGAGTTCTCATGTGATTTAAATTGGTTCACTTATATTTTTATACATGCTTCCTGGTTATGTTATTACCTATGCTAGTTCTAGCTAGTAATTAATTTGCTGCCTCCTGAGGCTGATTGTCAGCCCTATCCTCCTCTGTCCTGATTGGCTCTTAGTACTATTTAAGGCAGTGAGATCAGAGCCTCACTACCGGTTATAGCTTCTGTTTCCAGTCTGCTGACCTGCTCTGCTCCTTGCTCCTGCCCTTTGAATATTCTGTTGGATTGCCCGTGTATGACCCCTTGCCTGGATTTGGACCCTGCCTGTGTTTCTTGTGACCCCGACCTCTGGCGTGTTTATCGAGCTTCCTGTTTGCTCGTGACCCTTGACCTTGGCTTGTCTATTGGATTCGTTGTCTGCTGCCGGCCCTCGACCCTTGCCTGGACTTCATCCTGCTTTCCTGGGTTCTCCCCAGCCGGTACGCACTTCACGACCCTCTGTCAGTCTGCGGCCCAGTCTGTCCCCACCACTAGGGGCTCCAGTGAACACCTGACTGGCAGAGTAGATTCCGAGTTGTGCTGTATCAGCTAGAGGGGTCCCTAACACTATTATTTTTAAATTAACATTCAAGAGTATATATATATATATATATATATATATATATATATAATACATGTTCAGTAGCTATAATATAGCTATAATATAGTTCAACAAATACACCTGTATTTTATGACATCTCAGAGTTGGTTAATTTTGCTTGTACTTTCTTTTAGCTCCCTAGAGAAAGCATTTGCCGAGTTGTTAGATCTCACTTTATGCAGTAGTGGAAACAGATCTGGAGTCTACTGCTTACTTTGAAATGTTATTATTTTTCGAAGCAGTAATACCACCTTTTTTAAAATTAACATGTCACAATCATGTTATTAGTCCTAACTGGCACTATTGGAGGATTTGGGTTCATTTTACAGCCATCCTTGCTTGCTTGTAGTTTCTCAAATGTCAGCATATCTAAACAGTCAACGGACCCCCTGGGACTATCAGTTTTTAATCTATTTTTGACTTAACTATCACCCTGGGACCACCACCACAGGGGTACCAGGATGATCACCAATGCTATTCAGCATGAGGCTGGTTGGCCTCGTGGGGGGCCAGCACATTTTTATTAGCCCAATACCTCAATGGGCATCAGCCCTGTGCTGGACAGACTGGGACTCATACTGCGATTCTCCCTGTTATAATGTGACCAGCCTGGTCCGGCAAAGCCTGGTGCTACCACTTTTGGAGGTGGATCTAATGCTCATTTTCCCTCTGCATTAGCAGTAACCAGCCTAGGCTATAACATTGGTACTCAGAGGCAGGCTGGGCTGGGGGGGCAGGAGGACATCTGTCCCGCAGACTGGTCCCATAGTGGGCTACTTTTGACTGGGTCACTGGGCCACCTAAATTTTTTTATTACTTTAAAATGTTCCTAATAGTCTTGCCCCCTTGGCTAAAAATTTCCAGCCAGCCCCTGTTGGTACTGGTTATTTAGTTGGAGGGGGGAGAGTGTTAGGAACCCCTCCAGCCGGCACAACACAACCCGGAATCTAATCTGCCAATCAGGTGTTCACTGTGGGGAGAACCCAGGCAAGCGGAGTGAGGTCCACGCAGAGGTCAAGGGCCGAAAGCAGGTAGCAATTCCAGTTAACAAGCTGGGGTCAGGGGTCACAAGCAGATAGCAGAAACGGTAAACAGGCCAGAGGTCAGGGTCACACAAGCGAAGTGCAATTCCAAGCCAAGGGTCATACACGGGAAATCAGCAGAAGTTCAGTAGACAGGAACGGGAACAAGCAGGTCAGCAGACTGGAGAGCAGAAGCTATAACCGGCAGTGAGGCTGCAGACCTCACTGCCTTAAATGTACAGGTGAGCCAATCAGAGCCTATCTCTGCAACTTACTCCCAGGAGCTGACTAATAAAATAATTACAGCCTAATAGCCAGCAGGCTATTAGGTCCCTCTGCGCACGCGCCCGGCTGTCCCCTGTTGCTGGAACCCGGCGCTACACTGGAGGGAAGTGACGTCCCGGTCGTCATGTTGACGGCCGGGACGCTGGGGCAGGCAGGAAGCGAGCCACGGCGGCTGTGAGTACCGCCGCGGCTCGTGACAGAGAGAGACAAGATCATTTTGACTTTTTCTTTTTTTTATATATTTAAGTGTATTTGTTTATATACTAAATACATGGCAGTCATCATGGTCAAATTGATGGCGATGACTACTGTACAGTCTTTTCTACTTTCACATCTATATTGAAATGTGTATCAATGCTCTGACGACATCTGTATGCTGGATATGCCTACTTCAGAATCTATACGTAAACATGCACCTGTTCTCATGCATTTTTACCTGTATTATCAGGTTGCATTTATTTAAGTATAGCTCTAAATCAGGCTCTTAATCTGTGCACATAACAGTTTATTTTATATACTTACACTGTAGACTGAGACTAGCACAGCTATAGGTGGTGTCTCTGTGTATTTATGTAAGGGCTCATCCACATGGGCGGTAACTTTCAAGTTGTGTATCCAGTATTACTGCTGTTGGTTTGACATGTATGTCAGTGGATGATGCACTGTTTCTCTGATCTTGAGTTGTGTTGGATTTGAACTCCTTTGTATGTGTGTGTGTGGTGGAAATGACAACCAATGTGTTCAGTTTGGTTATGGATTTGGGTATTGGATCACATGAGAAACTAACAATGCTCTTGGTTATTTTAAGCTTTTAACTTCTTAACAATTTGATTACAAAATAAGTGTCTGTTGTAGTCTTATTGTGACAAACAATTTTTTGTTTCCACAATCAAGCATTGGCGAGCCACCCCCCTCTAAACCTTATGTTTGCCCGATGATAGATGTAAATGTGCCTCAGTTTTATCGTTATGGTTATTTTTTTAGCACAGAAATCAGTCTGAGCATGCAAATTTAAGTTGCAGTTTAAATGTAATGTAAACTTTAGATTGTAGTCTTGATAACCAGACAGTTCAAATGCCCTGAAGGCTGCCCCTGGCTGTTTTGCTCTTATTTCTCATAGTCAGGAAGAGAGATTAACAGAGTACATGTCCGATTACTGATCTGAAATCTTCTTGGAGGATATATTGCAATTATCCAGTATTATAGTGCAGTACAACATATTTTGACTCTGCTGGAAATAGCTGTCAGATAGCAATTTATCTGAAATGTGATACTTTATATGAAAATAATGACTTGAACATTAAGGTAAGAAGTAAATAGATGACAAACAGAATACGGGAACATGGAAAAAGAGCTAATAAAAGTATAAAACATTGTTGAAACAATGAAACAAGGTGAACTGATTTTAAGAAAACTGCTGGAGGAATAAAACCTACACTTCATAGACTGAATCTGGTTCTTAGACTAAAGGAAAATGCTACTGAAAGAGTCCCTGCTTTCACAGCATAGTTTATTAATGGGAACAAAATAAATTATTGTAATGCTATATTGGAGAGTACTTTTGTTCAGAATATATTGCTTTTTAAAAGGAATGTTAATGGTACTGCATATTACATTTAGCAGGGGGACTTGTCAGTGGCAGGATGTACCTGGTCAATGACATGATATGAGTTAATCACTTGGTGCACACATCGAGTGGTAGAATACCCTCTTTTGACCAGGAACCGTATGTGCTGCTCCCATAGCTATTTGCTATAAATTTTATGATATAGCCAAGGGTTCCATCCCTTATAATGTCTAATAGTGCAATGTGAATTAAATTTGATGAGATATTACAATGATTGCTTCGTGTGTCGCACACAAAAGGACTTCAACAACATTATCTAATTAAGAAGATCTATGAGTGTTAAGAAATTCTCTCAACTTTGATTATTTTAATTGGCCAGTATTTAAAAAACAGCTGTCTTTCATTGCGAGTGGGCAGATGATTAGTAATTATTATAAGATAATATTAATAAGTGATCTCTTAAATGTACAGATTATTTAATAAAATATAATTTATGAAAAGATCTTTGGAATAAAATGAATAATATCACTTCAAGTGTGAGTACAGTAATTCCAGTACAGTTAATACTACGAAGTTAGTACCATGGCACTGAGTGATTGGCTGATAGAGAGCTACAGCTGTTAATCAGCCAATTACACTGCATAGAAACGCTGTATACAATTCAGGTGTTCCCAATCCTAGACTACAGTTTCTATGTTAGCTCTTATTTCATTGGATCATTAGCAGTAAATAATAATAAAAAGTACAAAGTACTAGACAAATGATAGCTAGAATCTGTCTATGGGCAACACCTCCCCTATTCATTTATAGAAGCTTTAGTAAGTCTACCCCATATCCTATTTAGGAATTAGCTTTAAAGAGTAATGTATGTCTAAGCACTGTTAAAAGTCACCCAGAGGATTTATCACTGTTTGGCTGGGCCTGTGTTCAAGAATGGTTTATAGTTTGCAAGTTAAAGAGCAGCAGTTTTAGCAGCTCACAACCAATCATATGCTGCCCTCTGCTTCACTGAATGGTCCCCAAGTACTCCATGCATAAAACCATACAATTCAATGAGTGACTTTAAAGCCCGACCAGCATTCTTTCACTTATCATCATAGTTTTGACCACTGGAGGCACTGCACCACTGAAGTCTATAGTTGAAATTCAGTTTTATTTCAGCCAAACAATCAGTATATATCAACTTCTACTTTTATAAATAAATATGAATACAGAGAAAAAAACCTGTATTTACTAATGAAATATACACTGTACTAGGTGAACATGTACAAATGTTGACTACATTACTTTTATACGAATTGCATTAGCAAAGGAATGTTTCATGAGTGAAATAAATGTATGGTTGTATCAAAAATTAAATCCTCACATATGCATATTAGTACCAGTATGTAATACTGTGTTATATCATCATCAACATTTATTATTTATATAGTGCCACTAATTCTGCAGCGCTGTACAGAAAACTCACTCACATCAATTTGATAGCAGCCAATTAAACTACTAGTATGGTTTTGGATTGTGGGAGGAAACCGGAGCATCCTGAGGAAACCCACGCAAACATGGGGAGAACATACAAACTCCACACAGATAATGCCATGGTCGGGAATCGAACTCATGACCCCAGTGCTGTGAGACAGAAGTTCTAACCACTAAGCCACTGTGCTGCTCATATCATTTTTTTTGCTAGAACAGGTTTCAAAATAGTTTAAGTTTAGTGCACAATCGGTCGCCATGAGTTGATATACATTATATGTACAAAAGTATTCGGACGCTTGACGATTACACCAACAGGGACTGTAATGACATTGTATTCAAATACATATATTTTAGTATGGATTTGGTCCCCCCTTTTGCAGCGATAGCAGCTTCTATTCTTCATGGAAGGCTTTCCACAAGATGTTGGAGTATTTCTGTGAGAATTTGTGCCCATTCATTATATAGAGCATTTATGAGGTCAGGCACTGATGTTGGACAAGAAGGCCTGGCTCGCAATCTCTGTTCCATTTCAGCCCAAAGATGTTCAATGGGGTTGAGGTCAGGGCTCTGTGCGGGTCAGTCAAGTTCTTCCACAATGAACTCTTTAAACTATGTCTTTGTAATCCTTGCTTTGTGCACTGGGGCACAGTGATGCTGGAATAGAAAAAGGCCTTCTCCAAACTGTTGCCACAAAAGTTAAGTTGTATAAGCATAGCATTGTCCAAAATGGCTTGGTATGCTGAATCATTAAGATTGCCCTTCACTGGAGATAAGGGGCCTAGCCCAAACCCTGAAAAACATTCTCCCTGCTCCACCAAACTTCACAGTTGGCATAATTCAGTCAGACAGGTAATGTTCTCCCGACATCCGCCAAACCCAGACTCTGACTGCCAAATAGAGTAGCGTGATTCATCACTCCACAAAACACCTTTCCACTGCTCCACAGTCCAGTGTTGGTGTGCCTTACACCACTCCATCTGATGATTGGCATTGGTTTGGGTGATGTGAGGATTGCTTGCAGCTGCTCGGACAATGGAAACCCATTTCATTAAGCTCCCGCCGCACAGTATTTGCGCTTACATTAATGCCAGTGGAGGTTTGGAACTCTTCGGCTATGGAATCTGCATTGAGTTGTAGACTTTTACACACCATGTGCCTTAACAGTCATTGACCCCGCTCTGTGATTTTATGTGGTCTTCCGCTTCGTGGCTGAGTTGCTGTTGTTCCTAAATGCTTCCACTTTCTAATAATATCGCTTACAGTTGACTATGGAATATCTATCAGGAATGAAATTTCCCAAGCCGTCTAATTGCAAAGTTGGCATCCTATCACAGTACCACACTTGAAGTCACTAAACTCTTTAGAACGACCCATTTTGTATCACAAATGTTTACAAATGGAGACTGCATGACTAGGATTTGCATTTATACACCTCTGGCAGGTGTGGCCAACTCCTTTTGTCCATATAGTGTATTTTAGTATGCTAGAATACATGTGTGTCAGGATCCTTGCTCTCACAACCACTGCCTAGTGTATCCTCTGAGTCCTTTCTGGTGCAATACCACTTCCAAGAGCAGTGATGGGCAACCTAGCTTACTTACATGTGCAGTCCTCCTATCTTCAAAAGGGCCACACATTCCTTTAATTTCAAGAATTGCAAATATCATCAAAATGACATTGACATCCGCACATCAGTTATCCCCAAATGCCTCCACATGAACTTCACTTATTCCAAAATTCCAACACGTGCCATACAGACACGCTCTTGACAAATGCACTCAGACTCCCTACTTGCTATAGTAAATCCACCGATGAGCTTCTAACCCACTAGCTATCCAAACAGCATGGTGACTGTTTCTTTATCAGCAACTTATTCATTCATCAGCAGCATACATTCACTTGTGCGGGTCTGGTCCTCCTACCTGCTAGTGGCAGATTCTTAGCTCTGCTTCTGAAGTTATAATGCATCCACACATTCATCATCACATTCTAACATTATGTATTGTCGGGAACTTATTAGGTAGCATCAACCGCAAAACACTAACATTGCCATGTTAAGGCATGATTTGCCAAAGCTATATTTTATCGAAGTGCCCAGTCAAAATAAAACTTTGTAAAGTTCTCTTAGTGGTTTTTCTTACCCCTGTGTCCTCTTTTCATTAACCATTTGCAAGAACTAATACCATTCTCCTACATGGCTTCAGAACTACCAACTGTCCCACAATATCCTCTCCCTTTTTAATCACGTGGTACAACAAATTCTCTTTTGTAGCCATGTAGGGTGATGAAATACTAACATTGAATTCTACCAGCTTCCCATAAATAATGTTGGCATCCTCCCTTACTCTAGCTAGAGTGGGAGCGTTCAGTTGTTCTGAGGTAAAATTTACTTTTTTCACCTCAAGGCCAGGTACATTTTCATTCTGCAGGTCACCATGACTTTGATAAACATCATTCTTCTTCTCTGCAGAAGCTGTCAGCATCAGCCTTGTCTGACTCCCGTCATACTTGAAAAAGGTAATGATTTTCACATACCCAGTGATATCCTGTTAACATGACTATCAAAGCAATCAAGTTAAATTTCCTACATTCTAAAGGTATTTAAATAGTTATATATAAGATTCCTTATAAGTCGAGGGTTTTCCATAATTTACATAAGATCCCTTCCCTATAACATGGTTTTACAGCAAGGAGACACCACACGTGTAATAAAATGATTTCCTTGTACAGTAATAGTACACATACCCTTATGTAGCTCAGTCTGTGGCATCGCAGTACATGCCAACCTGGCAAAGACACGTCTGCAACAGCACAATACATAGGTTTATTATTTAGGGTTAGGAACTCTGGCTGTAACCATTTCTTGGTAAGGTGGATGAGATCAGGCATGGGGAGGCTTGTCCACTTGACACATACAGTAGCACATTTACCTACTATAAATACTGTGAATGAATACATTTTTTGATATTGTTCATATATATAAGATATAATGTTGCAAATATCAATGCATATTTGTTATTTATTGTCCATTTTCAAAAGGAGTAATCTCTGCTAAACTGTCTACACACATGAGCGTCACTTGTTATTTTTTTCTGTAGTTTTCCATAGATTGCCTAGCAGGGCTTTCTGGTTTATCATCTTCTTTTCAAATAGAGTACACTATATCTATCCCATTTATTATTGTCAAACGTACATTCTTTCATTGTCGTTTGTCGCAACGCAAAAAAATACCAATAGACTAAAATAATTTAAAGCATATCACGGTCTGCTGAACGTTATTCATCTGTCCTGGCGACACTGACCTACAGTGATTAAAGTTTCTAGTGCTCTGGCGCACCAGTGTCTTTTGCTATTGGCATGCATATGCTTACTTGCTGCAGCATGCATGCATGAGGGAAATGAAAGCACAGGTTTGAGCATTTGGTTCCATTAGCAAAAAATGATAACAAAGCACATAAACATAGACACAAAAACAACATTATATGTAGAGATGTTCAGGCTCGGTTCCCCCGAGAACCGTACACACCCGAAGTTAGCAGATCCGAGTACTGACCCAAGCCGTCACGGTACTTTCGCACGTACTCGGTATTGAAAGCAAAGCAAAATGTCATTGTTACGGCATCGGATCTCGTGAGTTTTGGAATCTATAAGTCCCGCCATCCACAGCGATCCAGTGTCATTTCACAGAGGGACACAGAAGGGGTAGCAATAGTTCTTGGCAGTCTCTAGTGCAGTTGGGCAGCATCATAGGTAGTAAAAAAACAGAAGGGGTAGAAGTGTTCTTCAAAGTCTGCAGTGACATTCAGGAGAGCTCCATTGCTCAATTGCTAATTGTCATTGCTGAAATAGAAATAATAGGGCTTGCAGTCTTGGTCTTCTAAATCTACAGACACATAATGTACTGTTTTATATAGGTAACACAAAAAGAGGAGAGCTACATTGCTCCATTGCTACTTGTCATTGCTGAAAGAGAAATAATAGAGCTGGCAGTCTTGGTCTAAATCTGCAGTTCCATTTTACTGTACCATAACTCACTCAGAAACAGGAGAGGTGGCAGGGTTCAGTGCTGAAACAGAAATTGTAATAATAGGGCTGGCAGTGTTCTTAAAAGTCTCCAGTGACATTCTACTGTGCCATAGCTCATACAGAAACAGGAGGGATGGCATTGTTCTCGTCACTCTCCAGTCTCAGTCATGATGATACTAATTCCTCTACCTCATGTGCTAAAGCCTATGTTCAAGTGCATAGTGGTTTTAAGTCAGGGAAACAAAAATGTAAATAAAAAGCTTGTACCTTTTTAAAGAAAAAACACCCCTCTAAAAAAGGTGAACATTTACTGTAGAAAATATAAAATTGCCAACATGCCATTCTACTCAAAATATTACCAAGCATACCAGCATCAGCTAGCTCCCTTCTCTCAGCTAGATCTCAGCACCTGCAATCTACACTGTCATCATATTCACCCTCATCAGTGTGTACATCATCCTCAAACAATACTAATTCATCCCCGCTGGAATCCACCATCACAGAAGTCTGTGTACTTTGATGTAATTTCCTCATGGAATTTGTAGTTAATTTTATGCAAGAGCTGTCATGATTTTTGGGCAATTCTTCTAGAGCAGACCAAATGTCAAAATGTTGTGCAGACTCATCTGCATTACCGCTGGGTGTCTTGGGAAAGCTAAGTTTTTTCCTAGCAGCAATTTCCAGAGAATTTGAAGGAGGAGACGTCATTGTATCATGTACCACTTGAGCTGTCAGCTTTCTGATTGCATCTCTTGAGATCTGGGTCAGTTGGAAAAAAAGAGAAGACATAGCTCTTAAACCTAGCATCAAGCACAGTTGCCAAAATGTAATGATCCGATTTCAAGATGTTGATAACTAATGGATTCTGGTGAAGCAAATAAAATACTTAATTTACAAGTCCAGCATAATTAGCGAAATTGCTTTGTTTAATTTCCTCCTTCAATTTCTCTTGCTGCTTTTCAAGAAGTTTAATTAGAGGAACCACTTGACTCACTCTCTTCACAGGTGACTACTTTGAGTGGTTACAGCACCTTGCAAAACACGTAAAGTATTCTCCACTGTGCTGGAGTGAAGTACATTCCCCCTAAATTTAATTCTTCTTGCAGCTGCTGCATTCTCCTACATGTTGTTGCAGAATCCCAAAAATGATCCTAAATATTCCCATACACAGTGTTACGCTCCATATGGACACCTGTCTCGTTACCTGCCTCTCACTGATCTTGAAACTGGCATGTCCTGGCGTCAGGCTCACACCATACATGGCTCTACAGTCAGATCTGCTCAGGTGCAGGGTCTGTTTCCCTTCAGGACCTCCTCCCTTTTCCTTATTGGCTAAGAGTTATTGGAGCACTATTTAACCTCCTGGATTCACCTGTCTAATGCCTGTTCTTCAAGCTCATTGCCTCTGTTGAACTATTGCTGCACCAGTATCTCTATTACCATCTCCAGAGTACTTCATCATGACAGCCTCAGTTCTTTCATCGCTACCTCTCAGAGCCTAATCACAGGCCCCTGAAGAAGAATGGAATTATCTCGATGTAATAATAAAGTAGTATATTTTAGTGGGTTGTTTCTGTTAAAAAGTATAAGCCTCACAGTTTATTTATTTGCTGATTCTGTATTTGGCTAGGCAAATTCTGCTATTATACTGGTGTATGAATTAATGGGCATAATAGCTGCTTTGACATAACTAAAACTGGTGGGGTACGTATTTTTCGATAATGCTAATAACGACACAACTTATTTAGACAAAACAATACCTATTACAATAAAACTGACATGGTCAATGTACAGACTTACCAGAACACACACAAAGAACATGAGCGGCACGGGTGAGATCAATTCCGACTTTAGAAAATGCCGGCCTGTGGAATTCACGTCACTGACAATTGAGACAGTGAGATTTCTGTTTTTAAAGCAGCAATGCATGGACCTGACCTTTATATTAAGTACAACCTGTAATCCTACCCCTAACATTAATCCTAACCCCAATCCTAACCCTAATGTTAGCCCTATCCCTAATCCTAACCTCTCGATTAGATTACAGAGACGGTGGGTTCTTGCATTACCGCTTTAAAACCAGAAAACTCACTGTCACAATTGTCAGTGACACGAATACCAGTGGCCGACATTTTCTGCAGCTGGAGTTTAGTTTATTGCTGGTGATAATTCCAAACAAAAGCAATCTATTTTGCTGAGAAAACAACCATTTTTTAGTGGCAAAGTGACTTTACTCCTTTTAATAAATCAGCCCCTATGTCTTGCATCATTTATTTAAGTTTCCCACAATTGACTGTGTTTTGCTCATTATGACTGCATGACTTCATATGACAGTTTCATTAGATTGGTTTTCTATACTGCGCTCTTTGTTATACTTTCTGTGATTACTGTGATATCTAGTCTAGAGGGGGCACAACTGGACTCAGATATCATAGGAATGTTATTGTTTTATCTGTACTTTGTTTTAATGATTTGTCTGTATTACTGTTCTGACACTCCTTTTCGCAAATAAAAAAAAAATATTGGATTTCAATACTTACAGAGATTTTCATTTTTAAATATTTGCTTCTCTTTCATAATTAACATGAGCAACATCATAACCAACAGACATGTTTACACACCTACTGCTTTGCATTAATAATGTAAAGTGACAGTTGTAAAATGACAATTGTTAAACCACAGCATCTAGATGAGTACTCGGGAATGCATGCTACGAGTTGCAGTCTATCCATAACCATTATATAAGATGCCCTTTACATTTTGGGGAAGATTTAAAATGTTCTTTTTAATACATTTTATTATGATACTATGCAAATGTAAACAATATTTGTCTGCCGAGACCAGTAAGCATAAAAATATATTTTTAGTAAATGTGTACATTCAAGGATAAAGTAGTACAATCCATTAATGACAATGACACTATTAGTATTACATGCACGCAGATGTTTAACAAATTGACTAGAGGTCTCCAGAGACCCTGAACCTAAGACACAATGTTGTTACCATTGCTGGGATGCAATGCACTCTCTGCCCTTTTATTTCCTCACATGTGTTGTTCCATAGTATGTATTTTATGGCACTACTACTATTGCAATATAAATTAGAAATATGGTTCCAAAAAAACATAAGTTCATCATGTTACCACGAGGAGAAGTTGCTTTGAACCAGTACCTAAATGAAAGGTCTATATATTGCCATGAGAGGTAAAGATGTGGGGCCTGAGTCATTAAGAATAGTAAAGCATAAAAAAGGAGTAACTTTGCACCTGGGCAAAACCATGTTGCATTGGAGAGGGATATAAATTTAAAATGTAGGGACATATTTATGGTTAGGGTAGGGCATGTCCTAGATCAACTTTAAATGTCAGTGTGAAAATAAAGCTATCAATTATTTGTGTGCATCATGAAAAAGCAGCCAGTATTTTCCTTACATGAAAAATAATAAACTAATTTGCACCCCTTGCATTGTAACATGGTTTGTCCAGCAGCAAACTTACTCCTTTTTTGTGTTTTGCTCTCCTTTATGACTCAGGCCCCTGATATGTGGAGGAAGAGATTTCAGGTAAAAGCACCATCCAGCATAACAACTTAGTCAGGTTGCATGTATTCTTTTCACATATTGCACGTAATACCAATCACAATATTCTTTAGTTAGACAATATTGACTATTATATACAATTATGAACAATATTCAAGCTGTATCGCATAATCATGGAGTTTTAGGTTGGGACTTTTACTATGACTTTCAAGGACATTTAATTCAGGGCTAGTGCAGAATCATAGGGTGTTCCAAAATATATTATTATTATTATTATTATTATTCATACTTGCCAACTCTCCCGGAATGTCCGGGAGACTCCCGCATTTCGCGAGAGTCTCCCGGACTCCCGGGAGAGTGTGGCAATCTCCCTGATCTGCCCACTTCCTAGTGAAGTGGGCAGAATTCGGTTCAAACACCGCGATTCACCGGGAATCGCAGCGTTTGGCCCCTCCCCGCTGTAAAATGACGCAATTTGCGTCATTACATCATGGGGCGGGGCTAAAATGATGCACTTTTGGGGCCCCGCCCCCTAAACGCCCACCTCTCCCTGGCAGCTCCCGGAAGAACAATTTTAAATGTTGGCAAGTATGTTATTATTATTATTGTTAGAATTATTATTATTATTATTATTATTATTATTATTATTAATTTTATAAACCAAGGACCTATTATTCAGCAGTTTCTAAAGAATGTTTAATCACTCACATGAGCCCCTGCCTTAGTGATACTTATATTCTCGATTAACATGGGGAGAATATTAACAGCCCACACAGATAGTGCCCATGGTCACAGAGCTGTGAGGCAGCAATCTAACTGTGCATCTCTCCACCTATTTGTCTTATACTGGATGCTGGCCACCAGGGCCTGATTAAGTTCTAAGGCTGCTTATAGTGCCTCCTCGTCTTCCACGCCAGGTTAGTACGTGCCAGGTAAAAGTGAACTCATCCTTAATTAAGAATCTGGCTTCCTTTACTCCCCACCATGTTCCCATGTTTCCTAAGCTTAGCTCCAATTAGCTTTTTAAAAGGTCATTACTGGTGGTGAAGATATGAGGGGGAGGAGGCTGTGACACCTGTACCTGTCGCCGTCCTTGTCTCTCCTACTTGCTTATACTCAAGTGCCCACCTAAAGATGTCTTATTGTTTTTCAATTTTTGCCATTGGAATATTTAACATTTTTCTTTCATGTTTGCTTTATACTTCTTTTTACTGTTCTCTTGTATTTTAAAATTAATTTCAGTTTATACCTCTCCCTGTCACAACTTTGCACCCCTAAAAAATTGTTTCCACCCCCAAAAGCTAAGTGGCATAGGCTGTAGGATAGTCAACCTATTGGTTAATCAGGCCCTGCTGGCCACACATATTACAGGGCTGCCTAGAGGTATTTGGGGCCCCAGGATAGCAACTCACTGGGCCCCTCACCTCCACACATAGTAAGAGAAGGGATGTGCGCCGTCGGGCCAAAGGGGTGTGGTCACATAGTGATCGGGGCATGGCCATCATGGGCTGTGGTTGAGCCTATTTAGACATGACATACTATGTAAATGGTGTTGCTCTCACCTACCTGCTATTGCAGTTTTCACATCCTGGTGCTGGATTCTTGTATGGATCTTGGAAAGTTGGGATTTGTTTGGAAGATGTATAGGTACATCAATTATGGAAAATAATAAGTGAACAAGTACACAATATAGATCACACAGTATAGAATTATATAACAAGCAAAATATGTGTGATAAAAATAATCAAATATATCTATATCTATATGTTTGGAAATGGTCAGATAGTGAAACACAATTGTAAGTGTATAAGAAAAATGGCTGCCTCTAGGGGCTCTGCAACCCCATACAAAGAAAAATACACAATAAAAATTAAGAGGCACTCAAAAACCCTTAAACAAAATTAAATAATGATGAGATAAAATTGCATAAATTTGTAAACTCCAAACTAGAGATGCTCAGGCTCGGTTTTCTGAAAATCGAGCCCACCCGAACTTAGGGGATCCGAGTAGGCTCGCGAGCCGGCTCAGTACTTTTGCGTGTCCTCGTATCTGAATCGAGGAAAAACGTCATTGTTGTGTTGTCGGATCTCCCTCCCCAGGAGATCCAGCGCCATTGCTCACACAGAAACAGGGGTAGCAGTGTTCTTGTCACTCTCCAGTCTCCAGTGCCATTGCTCATATAGAAACAGGAGGGGTAGCAGTGTTCTTGTTACTTGACAATAATTGACTGGAAATGATTAGAAATTAATGTTATTGAGGTTAATAATAATGTTGGGATAAAAAAAGAGCCAAATTATGTAGTCTAGCAAAAAAATAGGGAATTTGGAAATTAAATCGGGATCCAAAACCAAAACTAAAACACGCGAGGACGGTTTTGCCAAAACCAAAACACGAAGTTAATCCAGATCCAAACCAAAACCAAAATACGGGGGTAAGTGAATATTTCTACTCCAAACTCATTTATTCATAAAGTAACAATATGGGGGAGAGTCAATTGTCGGCCATGTGGCACGCGGACATTGTGCTGCACACATTGTCAGCAATTACGGTAGGAATCTCTGCCGCTAGGTCTCTCGTGATTGTTCCTGAGACACCTTGCATCTAAGTGTGATGTCACACACTGTTTGGGGACTGGGAGCTGCAGACAGCAGTCAGATTGCACCCTCCCCCAGGCAGGTCCTGGTAATATGTTCCTGCCCCCCTTCCCCTTTCAGTGTCCCTAATTGCAGTCTGGTTGTTTGCTGCCTTTTTATAGACAAATTGTCTTGTGACAGAGAAAAAGTGTTTTCTTCTGAATGGCAGCTACTGACAGTTTTAAATGCCATAATTTAGAAAGAAAAAATCCACAGGGTCCAAAAGCACCCAACTAAAACTGAGTAAAGGAAGCCAAGTGAACATTTGAACTGAGAACTTCCCATTATGTGAGCAGGTTATGATTCCCAGTAAGCTTCTATGTGAGACTGTGTAATACCCTGCAAATCACAGGTATATTACTGTATGCACTCATTCATAAAACTACAGTACCCCAGAGTGCCTCTGGGAAGTTAAATGCAAATTGTGTCTGCATTTTTGGGATTGGCAATGAATGAAACAGAAGATTCCAGGAGATTCTTGGGGAAAATGGGAGGAGAGGAAAAGGGACTGGCTGGTGGTGTGACTGCTGGCTGAGCTAATGTTGGATCTCCCCAAAAAGAGCTAAGGAATGTTATGGCTGAATTGTTGTCCTAAGGGATGTTTGTAGCCAGTCCAGAAAGAAGCACCTTTGCAGTATAGGGAAAAAACCTAACTTGCCACTGCCCATGAGATGTCAGCAGGGCTCACATGAAGACAGATACGTTTATTTTGCTTTGCTATGTTCAAGTCATTTAAGTGAGACATCAAACCGTTTTATTAAAACCTCTGACCGGGACTGTAATATTGCTTTGAGAAGTGTTATAGCACTGTCTAAAGGAAGAGTTTGTTCCAGCCAAATTTGCTGTATTTAAAATTATCCGCAAGCTGATTGGGACCTAGAGAGCAATTATTTATCACAGGAGTTTGTCTATATTGCATCAGAAGTTTGATTCTGTAGAGAATTGCAAATTGTTTTACCCTACAGTTGCTGGGAGAGAGCTGCTTCTACCATTAGATAGATTGCTAAGTGGACACTGTCCTTTACACTGGAATAGTTTATTGTGCAGAATGGCTGTTGTTTATGGAGCTGAGGAGTCACGCTGATTACTGATTTCACCTTGAACAAGTAAAGAAGCTTCATGTGTCAGCTGAAATTTCTCTTGAACCTGTGAATTATAATTTACCCCCTTGTGTTCTGTATATCATAAAGTGAACTAGAAATCATCTAACCTGAACCAGCTGTATTAATCCTAGTTGCATCTCTACTAATTTTTGTCTGATAAGTATTATCGGTACAATTGCTAAAAGTATTGTGATTGATTGTCTATATTATCTGCTGCCGCAGCATTTAGGGTAATGGTCTAATTAACTTGTATTAACCGGATGTCTCCCAAACTACCTATCCAGTGAAATCCATTTTACTGAAGCATAGTGCCTAAATTTAAAGTCAGATATATTTATTCAGTGTCCTATGTATTGTGTTGATTTATGTTTGGATATTGTTGAACCAAGATTCCTAAAATGTTATTTATTTTGTGACATATATAATAACATTGCATGTTGATGGTATTGTGGTATTACTTTCCAACACTACCCTACTTATCTGCTGCTGTGGTAGAGACTTATGCCATAAGCAAAGAGAATAAACCTACAAGTTTATGCAAGTTTAGCCCTGAGTTCCTTGTTTTATTCCAACACTACTAGGGGGGATCTTCATCTCTCTACCATACCACCGGGCTTATAAAATACTTCCTTACACTACTTCTTAGGTGCCATCCAGCTGCACAGTTACAAATGGACAGCCAGGGAGTGTCAAATGAGTCTGACTCTCAGAGTAAAAGGTTGCTTGTCAGTTGACTAAATGTACAGTGTTCATATACTTGTGTCAAAATAGTGCTCAAAAGTGACAAATCTTGTGTTTGCTGTTTTTTTGGAGGTTTAGCTTTTCATTTTGTGGGGTTGTTCTATTCTGCCAAGTTTCAAAGAAAATGCTAAATTCCTAGCAAGTGACTGTAAACCAATAGACTTCCAAGTAGAGGAGGTTACATGTTATTTTGGTCTTAATGTGTGTGCTAAAATGAATTAAGGAAAGGTTATTGTGTTCAGAAAAAAATATTGTGGAGTTTTTTTGTATGGCACTAAACAAATATTCCTTCATGCTTGGATATCATCCCTAAGTGTACTGATGGTTAGCATGAGAGGTGACCTGCTATAATTGATCTAGTGCTAAACACATAGCATTGCAAATAAATCATTGTGTCTCCAAGAACCACAGGCTTGTAAATCTTAGGGAACGCAGCATTATATAAACACAACATAAACGATCTGAACAACACTACTGTATATCAATATAGGATGCTTTTATTTATAGTGCAATCTGTGTAGTTAAAGGTATGGAATACACAATGAAAATAAGAATTAGGCGCTGCAGGACAGATAGTTATTAGCTGATACTTTCTTCAAACTAGTCTTCAGACATTGTAAATTACTACAACAATACAGATAGGGCTCAATGCACTTAATCAAATAAGGTCAGAAATGTATGTAAACCATATTGTAGTTTGTTGTTATACCTAATTTGAAATATTGAACACAGCATCACTTAAGATAAAATTGCACTGTAATTAAATTTGAAATATGTTATCAAATCTTTTATAGTTTCCATAGCAACCTTGACTGCCTTGCATGTAGACTTTCATAAAGTGGAATCACCATTGTGGAACAAACAGCTACATAAATTGTGACCATCACATATTTTGAAGCAATGTTACAGCACTGATGTATCAATTACACATCCATTGTATAAGGTTGCATATGCCTAATAATTCATTCCAAAAATACATTTACAATGCATTCTATTTTCAGTTCATGGTAGCCTGAAGAATTTTGAAAGAGTAGTGGGGCATCTAGAGATGTTGAAGTCACCTTGCTGTATGGTTGCTGGTTATGCTTGGACCCAAGGTGCATTGTGAATTCTATGAATATATTTCCAGATATTATAGGTTAATACCTATTTCTATGTGTCTTGATATAATTTAGTGCAACCCTGTTTAATTATTAACCCCTCAAATCAGTAAATGTCCACAATGATATGTTATCCATGCATCTTTCTGGTCAATGACATTTGAAAGAGCGGATGGTAACAGCTGGTGAAGTCTACATGGTTAATTGGTCAAACAAGTGGTTGTCCAGTAGATCAATGTACTTACACAAGACTAGATATTGTCCTGTTTAGGTCCTTTAGAGCAGCTAACTCATACATAGGTTGTCAACTTAAATCCTGATTAATACACTATTGAAATAAGCACTGTCTAGTCACCTGCAAGGTGACCATATATTCTCCTGTTGTGATTAATCCTTCCACACATTGTCCATCCACAAGGCTTATGTTTGATGTCAAATGGAAAATAACACATTAACCCTGGGGCACATACATCTTGCCTTCCAAATTCAGCTATATTAATCAATCCTTCTTCACCAGGATTGAGTAGGTCACAGGCCCTGCATAGTTATTTGTAGATGTGTGCCAGATTATGTTAGGCAGGAGTGCTCACTTAATTATCTCTTTTCAAGATGCTTTATTTTATTATATGGCACAGTTCTTAGAGCAATGCCTCCTACCTCATGTGTGGTCTACCTAACTACTTGGGCTGCCCACCTGTAAATTTTGAAGCCTATATAGAAGCCTGTAGTGGCCTAATAAAATAAGGTTCTAAACTAACATTTAAAGACAGAAGTCCAAGTTGCATACGGTTACGGTTCTTCTGCTAATAGTAAAGTCCTAACTCTAAACAGTAATTGTTTGTCATCATTGGGTCACATGTTTTAATGTACCGGTATTTTTAATTTGAGAATAAGACTTGGTACCCCAGAACCTCCATCATGCACTAGTAAAAGGTGTTTAAAAAGGAGGGGTTGCTGTGAAACAGAAATAAATAGGATCCACGCACAAAAAAATTCTTGTTTTCCCTTATAAATATATGAGTGGGACTTACATATCGGAACTGACACTTTTCCTAATTAAAAGCTAATAAATTGTAACTAAAATTGTAATAACATAAAGTGAGACTAGTAAACTGTATATATAACAGTCTGTTTTACCAAGCATTTTTGCTTTAGTCATATATTTGGGAAGTCTTGTATTAAAATTGATTCTTCTTCCACCAACGACAATAGGTGATTATAAACCACAAGTGAATGCATTATTTAGTCTGTTTGAAAAAAACTTTTTTTGCTGCCCATATTCTGCATTACATATGTTAAAAAAGTACACCCAGTTTTCAAGTAGCTGCAATCTTCCTGACTCTTACTCTATCCTAATTCTCCTGGATCTCTCGGCTGCATTTGACACCGTTGATCACTCTATTCTCATACAAACACTGCAATCCCTAGGTCTTCAAGACACAGTTCTATCCTGGTTCTTATCCTACCTCTCTAATCGCTCTTTCACTGTTAATTTCTCTGGAGCCACCTCTGCTCCGCTTCCCCTATCAGTTGGAGTACCACAAGGCTCAGTGCTAGGTCCTCTGCTGTTCTCTATCTATAACGCTTCTCTTGGAAATCTAATAAGTTCCTTTGGCTTTCAGTATCATCTCTATGCGGATGATACCCAAATCTATCTATCCTCTCCTGATTTCTCGACATCTGTGTTGTCCCGTGTAACTGACTGTCTTTCTGCCATATCATCTTGGATGTCCTCTTGCCAACTTAAACTTAATCTTTCTAAAACAGAGTTAATAATATTCCCAACCACCAACAAGAGCATACCTGACATTTCTATCTCTGTTGATAACATGACCATAAATCCCACCCCACAAGCTCGCTGCCTAGGTGTAATCCTTGATTCACACCTATCCTTTGCTCCCACATTGACTCTATATCTAAATCATGTTCCATACATCTAAAGAACATTTCCACAATCCGCACATATCTCATGCAAGACACTGCTAAAACCTTAATTCATACACTTATCATCTCCCGCATTGACTATTGCAATTCCCTCTTTACTGGTTTTCCCAAAAACAGACTCAAACCCCTACAATCTATTTTGCATGCTGCGGCAAGACTGATTTTTCTTGCAAATCGCTATTCCTCTGTTGAATCACTCTGTATGTCTCTACACTGGCTGCCTGTCTTCTACCGAATCCAATATAAAATACTTTTACTAACCTACAAGGCCATCAACAAAGCTGCACCAACATACATTTCCTCTCTTGTCTCAAAATATCTCCCAACTCAGCAACTCCGTTCTGCAAAAGATCTGCGTCTCTCATCCACCCTCATTACATCCTCCCATTCCCGGTTACAGGACTTTTTTCGGGCTGCACCCACTCTATGGAACTCTCTCCCTCGCACAATAAGACTCTCCTCTGGTCTACAAACTTTCAAGCGTTCTCTGAAAACCTACCTATTCAGACAAGCTTATATTATTCCTCAACTACCCTCTTATCCTCACTACCTTTAGCCTGTTACCGCCTGTTACACAATTTCACACAAGACAACTACCCCCTGACCAACATTGTTGTGTGACAGGATCATTTAGCTTATGAGTCACTTTTACCTTTGCAGTCTGGCTGGGCCAAGATGCAAAATGTATACTTAACCTCATGTGTCAATCTCCCATTGTCCCATAGATTGTAAGCTTGCGAGCAGGGCCTTCTCACCTCTTTTGTCTGTTTTACCCAGTTTGTTTATTAATTTATTATGTTTGTCCCCAATTGTAAAGCGCTATGGAATATGTTGGCGCTATATAAATAAATCATGATGATGATGATGATGATGAATCTTGCAGTTTACACTTTAACAAAACAACAGTTGCTTTCTCATTTTTCCGGCTCTATTTTAATAGAATATTACATATGACAAATAGGGCCAGATATAGCAATTATGCTAGTTTGTCATTTTTAATTAGTTTTCTATTTCCGTGTCACAAGCCTCCTGAAGAGAACATTGGAAGGTCCAGGATTTGTCCATTCCCTATATCACCATCACTGTTCTACAGCAATTGGTGACCGAAGAGTTGTAGGTAGTAGTGGGGGGTAAGAATGCAGCTTAGTAAATGCAGCCTTAGGTGGCAGAAGAGGTTGAAACACCCCATCATGGGTGTTAAGCCAATATGTTTACAAAATAGTTTTAAGGAAATTAAAGGTTTATTGAGGCTGTACTTAGATTTCCAACTACCCTATGGCATCACTGTGCCAAAAATCACAACCACAAAGAAAACTACTACATTCTCTTTAATGCTAAGCATATTTAAAGGGTTTAGACACCAATTTTATATATACAGACAGAACATGATTAAAATAGCCAAATAACAACTAACTAGCCAAATAACTTGCATTGCTGTGCGTATGTTCAGGTGAACACATTTCATGATGTAAGTAAGCAATACAAGTGAATATACTTACGCACATTAATATTGTAGGTTTAGTGTAGAGAAAATGTAAAGGGAGCATAGAGGTGTGGCCTGACAGTGTTAGTAAATAGTAAGGTTGCTTAACCTTATTTGTACACAATAGAATAATGTAATAAAGTGTCATATACAGATTTATTATTAAATTAATATAGCAGCACCAGAAGCATAGATAAGTACAGTGGGCTGGGGGTGTCATAATGTGCCTAAGAGGATGGTGTGATGTGGCTGGGAGGGCTTGATAAATGTAAGGTTTTATTATAATGTATGTATCAATGGCCAATGTTGGCCACACCCACAACACAATGAGGTCATGCCCTGTTCAGCGCCGCCACTGCGTGGCGGTGTTACGAGCCGCGGCGGTGCCCAGCCGCCGCGACTCTCCTACCTCCGTCCCGGCCGTCGCTATGGCGACCGGAACGTCACTTCCGGGGGCTTGCCTGCCGTTGCCGTGGCAACAGATAGACGCTCCTCTCTCCAGCGCCGCATCCCGGCGTTGCAGGGCAGCCGGGCGCGTGCGCAACAGTGGGGCAAGCCTGCGGGCTAATTTGGCCAGTTGATGTAATTAGAGAGCTGGGCTCTCATTGGTCTGCTTCAGTATTTAGGGCAATGAGGTCTGCTGCCTCATTGTCGGTTATAGCTTCTGTCCCACAGTCTGCTGACCTGCTTGTTCCTGTTCCTGTCTATTGTATTCTGCTGAACTCTCGTGTATGACCTTTGGCTTTGGATTTGGACTTTGCTTGTGTATCCCGTGACCCTGACCCTGACTCTGACCCTGTCTACTGTTTCTCGTGTTTGCCTGTGACCCTTGACCCTGGCCTGTTAAACTGGACTTGCTACC
This sequence comes from Mixophyes fleayi, assembly GCF_038048845.1. NCBI lineage: Eukaryota > Metazoa > Chordata > Amphibia > Anura > Limnodynastidae > Mixophyes > Mixophyes fleayi. The sequence goes on along the minus strand of NC_134402.1, from coordinate 364,837,089 downwards.
TGCTGCCGGCCCTTGACCTCTGCGTGGACCTCACTCCGCCTGCCTGGGTTCTCCCCAGCCGGTACACACCTCATGACCCTCTGTCAGTCTGCAGCCCAGTCTGTCCCCACCATCAGGGGCTCCAGTGAACACCTGATTGGCAGAGTAGATTCCGGGTTGTGTTGTGCCGGCTGGAGGGGTTCCTTACAGGCGGCACATATTTTCTTTCCTGCTGGAACTGAGGTGGGCCTGATTTTTAGTCCCAGTCCGGCCCTGCTGAGGATACTCAAGCCTTAGTTTCATGTACTGAGATTGTCCCTTTAAATTGGTGCACTCCTGATTCTGACTGGTGCATTGCCACCAGCCACTGGGGTATATTGCTCAGAGTACTCGCTACCCAGGGATTTTGCAGCATCCTTTCCACTACCTATTCAAAGAATTTCTACCACACCTTTTCAGACTCCCTCAAACTTTCAAAGCTTCAAATGCTCTCTTAAAATTATCAATTATCTGCAGGATATTTGGCAATATCCTGACTCACTCTTCCCCAGTCTCAACCCAGTAAGCACAGCACAGATATCCTGCTGTCCCAAGCTCCGATCAAACAAAACAATTTTTGTATGGAATTTTTCTATAACTTTTTCTAGCTGACATAACTGACTTATAGGCTGACCAGTTATAGCTAAGTCTGACATAGGCCAATAAGTGACATACCTCTATTACTAAATAAAACCTATAATTTTATAAAATGTGTGAACTGTAGTAGATTAGAAATTCTATCCACCATGCATGAGGAATTGTCCCTATCATAGCCTAGTCAGGACAACTATTAATGTGACCATGATCTATCGTACAATCTGAAATTAATTTTGATAACATGTCTTATGACAAGTCACTGTGTATGTGTGTGTGTATGTGTGTGTGTGAGCAAGCAATGGGCTAATATATTTTGATGATGGAGACCAAGTCCTTACAAGTGCAGTAATGCATTTTCGCCACCAGTTGTCTCGATGGCGTTCATGTGCCATAGAAGCTGCCTCCCTCAGCTGTTGCTGGTTATCCTGATAACTACCCCATAGATACTACCTCTCACAATCAGACCTGGCAGTGCTTGGTTTGCAGATTTTGTTTTTCAGTTCCTATGTCCATGTTCCTGTATTTTCCTACACCTTGCATTTAGCAATTCTTACCTTGTTATACCTTCGGCACATCCTGTCCATGCTCCTTAAACTCTGGCACCATTGTTTCAGTGTTATAATATAATGTGGACACAAGAAAATCTTGATACCAACATGCTTCAGATTCCCACTTTTCGTCACTATGCTTTGGTTGTTTATTCAGAAACGTCTGCTCAACCCTTCTATTTGTTGTCCACATAAGAGCTCCACAGATCCTAACAGATTGGCTAAATGCCTGCATCTAGAAAGGACCAAATTTGGATCACTCCCAGTTCAGTGTATAATCCATATGGGCAATATAATGTATAAAATATGAAAGCAATAGTTTCCATAAGTTTGAGAGGACCTCTGTATTAATTTGTAGCATCTGGAGTCAAGTATGGAGTAAAGAGTAGGGTGATAGTCATTACTTCCCACATAATAGTAACTTGCATGTGGAGATAGCTGATATCAGGCCTCAAGCCCAAAAGGGTAGATGGCAAATATTTTACTAAAAGCTACCAGCTACATCTATTGGCCATTTAGATTAAGGGGAAGGCTATACCTTATCCATTATGAAATAAGTTGACTACATAGGACAGTAAGTAATTAAGTGGTATAAAAGGGAATTTTATGCCTCAGGAAATTCAGCCTAACCAGGATCATATATGTTAGCAAAATCTCTAAATAATTTAGGAGACTTAATGAGTTACACCCAGCAATTTTATGACAAACAGTTTCTTGATCACTTGCATTCAATTTTATTGCATATTTCACTGTTTTAATCTGAATAATATTTTAATGATATGTATTAAAAGTTACATTCTATTATTTCCAAACCGTTTCTTCCAGATAAATATAACTTATGTAAATGCAAGAAAGTTAAAGTGCACCAACCTCCAAACAAACTTCCTATTTTGTTCTTGAATATAGCTACTGAAGTCAGACAGGCAAAGTGTGTCAATGACATATACAAATTCCATAAGGAACCTATGACGATAATCTACCCAAGGAATCAATATAATGTAATCATGTTTCATATGCATATGTGTGAAAAATCATACCATGTTTAGTGGTATTAATAACACATTGCTGCCATTTTCCAGAAGATAGTTATAATATATTTATAGAACCCAGTACTAGAATTGTGCTTGGTAAAAAGAACAATAAAATGATTGTAAAACAGACTAGCAAACCAACATACATTTTACTTACAGGGGAAAAGAAGTTTGGGCAAGTGGAAGGGATGCTTTCTGGGAAAGTAATATTTAAAAGAAATTACATGATTTTACAAAATGTGAGTTTTGGGGATTAGTCCACACCTGCTAGCCTCCCCCGAGTTGCAGATTGTGCAAAAAGTATGTGAGTGTTTTTCTTCAGTTTCTGTATCTCTTGTTTTAATTAAAGCATTAAAGAAGTTCCATTTTTGTTGTAATTAAAGAAACTGTTTAAAATTGATATTTCTGTACGTCAATTTATCACCATTTTTTTGCATTATGACTTTTTGTCATATTGAATAATTTAATGAAGTTATATATTTATGTTTTTCATGTGTCAGATAGACTTGGTTATTATACTGTTATAGTTATATAGGGTGTTGTTTGGTTTTCAGTGTCTCTGATTAAATTAGGTTGCGATTCTATTTTTGGGTCAGTCAGGGAGTAACTGAAGATTTGCTTGCATGATAGCTAATGATAATTTCACACAGTTTTACAATGAAATAGGATGCAAGGTTAACACTTTACCCTAACAAACACGTGCAAAAAAACAACCTATAGGAATTGTGCAATGCAAAAAATATTATCGTTTTCGTGTGTAAAATGCTCTCGATCATGAAAATGGCAAATACACCCCCTTAAACTGTACCATTAAAAACCACACAGATACTCTTTTTAGTGCAATCTTAATGAAAATATGAAAAGGTGTGTTATAACATTTGCAGAAGTATATGTAAACATAGATTTATACAAACTTAGATGTATACCAATATCCACTGTAGGTACATTATACTGGGGTGAAATGTCATTTTTTTCCCTTAGAGATATCTGTAAGTAATTGGATTTGAAGCTGGCATGCTTGGTGGTTCAAGACGATGGGAATAGAATAATGTGCAGCATAGAGAATTATCAAACAAATGAGGAGCATTAATGAGGTTAACTTTAATTGAGATAGTGTGGTGTCTAACACATTAAACAAGACTCTTTTCAAGTTTACAATTCCAGTTCATCTTGCTTAGCTTTCCTGGTAAAGTCTAAGCCAAGGCCAATGGAGTTTGTGGGGTTGAAGACCTGAACTCTGGTAGCTTGACCTTCACTTTATTCAAGTTTGTATGAAATGTACATTTTGTATGCATAATATTTCCCCTCATTTACAGTTAGTAAACTTTAGTATTATATTTACAACAAGCATTATGAAAAGTATTATTCCAAGGCCCATTTCAGTGGATTGTGAGTGCTTATTGAAACGATATTTATTTTCACTGAAATCTGTGTGTGACCAACTTTACTTAGAGCCCCCATGAACCAATCACAGCAGTAGAATTTTCATAACATAAGTTAAAGACTCAACTGCAATATCATCATCATCTTCCATTTATAAGGTGGCATAAATGGTACACAGCACAGTAAACAGGGATGGGGGGGGGTTGCTATTGGAGTACACATTTACCAGTATTACACAGACAACTATGAATAAAAGGTATTAAAACAATACAAGCATTATACAGTGACCAGTCAACAATGTATTAACAGAGTATAAACTAGGAACATAGAATTGCAGATTGCAGATGTTACTTATCACTTACCACATAAGTGATAAGCAACACCCACATGTAGTAGACCTGTGCATGGGCTTGAGAAAGAGGGCTGGGGAGACTGGCCAAGAGATGAAATAGTATGAAGGGAAACACAAGCAGAGAGGGACCTGCTCACGGAGGTAACATCCTAGAGGGAAGGGGAGACACTAATAGGGTTGGCACTAAATGGGGAGTAGAGATGGCAGCAAAAGAAGAGGAGTTATTATGGCTGATAGAAGCTTTGGAGGCTAGTGGCTCATCTAATAGGATATGGGAGTGCATTCCACAAGTCAGAAGTAGCACAGGCAAAAGTGTGTTAGTGAAGCAGTGGTCATTGGCAGAGCAGAGGGGGAGGGAGGGAATGTGAATAGAGATGAGGTTGGAGATGGAAGTGGGATGGGAGTGGCTGGTGACTTTGTGGGCGCGGCTCAGGATTCTGAACTTGATTCTGTAGGAAACAGAGAGCCAATGCAGCAACTGTTAGAGAGGATCATCAGAGGTAGAGTGGCGAGAGAAAATAAGGGGGCATAAGTGTTGACGATAGACTGAAGAAAGGTGAGTGGGAGTAGGGAAGGGCAGAGAGAAGGAAATTACTGTAGTCTAGGCCACAGATTACAAGGGAGAAAATTAGAGTTTTGTGTGCTTTCAAGGTGAGATATGGCCAGATCCTGGATATGTTCCAGAGGTAGAAGCAACAGGATTTAGATAGGGACTGAATATGAGGAGTGAAGGAGTTGGAGGAGAGTACACTGTTGCAGAGCACTATGGAATAAAGGGTTTGCAAGAGAAGAGGGTGGTCAATGGTTTCAAATGCAGCAGAGAAGTCGAGAAGGATAAGAACGGAGAAGTTACCCTTAGATTTTGCAGTGAGCAGATCACTGGTGACTTCAGTGGGAGTGGTCCTCATGTAGTGGAGAGAGCAAAATCCAGATTGAAGTGGGTCAAGGAGGGTGTAAGTGGAGAGAAAGGAGGTGAGAGGGTTGTTAACAACTCACAGGGTCAAGAGAGGATTCTTTTAACTATTGGTGAGACATGAATATGTGTGAGGGGAATGTGCCAGATGAGAGGTATAGGTTGAGGAGGTGTGCAAAGTTTGAACAGTCCTCAGGTGACAGGGTGTGGAGAAGGTGGGTCAAAGGGCATGTGGAGGGGTTAGAGAAGTTGAGAAGGGTTACAGACTGCATACACAGATACCAGAGGGATGGAGTATAGGTGGGTGGGCAATAGGGTAGGGTGGCAGCAGGAAAATAAGAGTGCAAACCCCATCCCTAGAGTTATGGGGAGGGGGTACAATGAGTGGGTAGACAGGAGAGAGAGAAGAGGGTAAGAGGGGACCAATGTTTCTCTCTACACTGAGCAATCTGGAAATGATAGAGTTAAACCTGTATATTACTAGGAAACATCCTGCAGATTGTGAATGCAAACCTTTCGGGTGGAGCCCTCATTAGAATGACCTTTTAACTCTTTCCTTCCCAGATTGCTCAGCATAGAGGGAACACTGGAGGGGACTTGTGACAGTGACATATGGACCCGATTTTATAGGTGAAGCGATGGCAAAGTCAAGAGCAGAGAGCAAGGAGGGGAGGGGAAGGGGAGTAGGTTAGAGAAGTGAGTTGTAGTTCATGAAGAGGCTACAGGGGTTGGAGGACTGGGAGCAAATGAGAGCCTTAAAATAGGACTGTTTAGAGAATGAATGGCATAACTGTAAGAGGAGAAAATTAATTTGTAGTGAAAGAAATCTGTGTGAGAGTGCAGCTTCCTCCAGAGGCTTTCATCAGTACAGGAGTATTTTTGTAGGTAGCAGGTGAGGTGTACTATGATTGAGATAGGCATTAACGAAGGCTGATAGTGACAGCCAGGGCAACCGAGTCAAGACCAGGGAAATGGGTGACATTGTAGATTGAAGATTGTTCAGGACAAGAAATGGTGATGATGGGGGAAAGAAGTGAGTCTACAGGAGGAAATGTGGTAGGTCAATGGTGTCAAGGTTGCAGCTTGTGAGGGTAGCTTAAGGGGAGGAAGGAGATAAGAGGAGTGGGTGAAGGAAAAGGAGTGAAAATTGTGGTCAGATGGAGGGTGGAAACAGACCAGGGCAAGGGAGTGGCCACCACTGTGGGAGGGAGAGGAAGTCCATTAAGAGAGACCAAGGGAGGAGAAGAGGGAGAGAATATTGGAAGCAGCGGGGTCAGAAGGATTGTCAATGGGGATGTTAAAGTTCCCCAAGATGAGAGAGAGAAGGCTGGAGTAGCAGAAGTGAGGAAGCCAGGAGACAAATGATTGAATAATTGGGAGTCAGGGCCAGGGAGGCGCTATATGGCAACCATGCAGAGGTGGGCCAAGTGGAAGAGTCAGAAAGAGTGTACCTTAAATGAGGAAAAAGGAGAATTCAGGGGGAATAATCTGGGAACTGCAGCAGGAGGAAAGAAAGATTCCCACTCTTCAACTAGGCATGGGAGAGTGGTAGATGGACAGGCCCCCAAAAGGGAGAGGCAGAAGAGGTGGCATTAACAGAGAATAGCCAGGTTTTAGTGATATTGAGGTAGTGAGTAGGCTGAGGAAATGTAAGATGAAGAGATCATGGATGGAGGCAAGTTTGTTGCACACTGACCTGGCATTCTAGTGAGCACAGGATATAGGAATCAAGGATAGAGGAGAGATGTGGATGAGGTTGGAAGGATTGTTGGTTTGCAGGGGTGGGCAGTGTTTTGAGCAATGGAGGTGACAGTGAGAGAGTGGGGAGGGGTATTGGGCAGAGAGACAGAAAGGGGATGGAGGATGTCAGGGGACTGGTGGAAGGGGTGGGGAAAGGGGAAAGTTCTGATGAGAGGCAGAGATGGTTCTTGACAGGTGGAAGCAGGTATGGATGGGAGGTTCAAGGGGAAAAGAGGGAAGACACAGGTAGGAAGGTAGGAGGGGGCAGAGAAAAGAGCAGCATGGGGCAATGGGGGAGGGAGAAGGCAGGGGTAAAGGTTAGGTACAGTGGGCGTGGTTGGTGCAGAGGAAGAGTGAGTGGGTAGTGAAGCAAATTGTAGAGAGATACGCAGAACCAGAATAGTAAGGAAGAGACAGTGGGAGAGATAGGTCAAAGGGAAGTGACATGGATGCAAGAGGGGAGAGGTAAAAGTGTGGGATAAAGGGTATTGGAGAGTGGAGGGGGAGAGCAAATATGACAAAAGCAAAATAAAAGCTAGAGGTTGCAAAAAAGGAGTATGATTGAGAGTGGCAGTGGTAAACAACATTAAATAGGGAAAAGAGTGTATGTGTGTGTGTGTGGAGGGGGGGGGTGGAATTAGTGGTAGTGACAGGAGAGCAGGGAAGAGACAATGCCAGGAGTGAAGTGGTGAGAAAGTAGAGAGGTGAAAGAGTCTTTGGAAAGTAGAAGTATCAAGTGAAAAAGTAAAGGTCAGAGAGAGAGAGCATGAACTGAACAGCTGGATGGCGGAATAGAGAAAGTGAAATAAAAAAAGAAAAACAAGCTTTAATTTACCAAATTGCAATGTACAGGACAGTGAAATAAGAAGTGCTTTGGCAGGCTGTAGCAGGTGAAGTTTGTTACTGGAAGGCATAAGAGGTTGTTCCCTGTTCTGTGCATTACTTCACACTTAGTGGGAAAAGCACTTAGTGCAAAGGTGCCCAAACTCAGTCCTCAAGTGCTACCAACAATTCATGTTTTCAGGATATATTTAATCATGCACAGATAGAGGTAATCAATTTGGCTGTGTCAGTTATTATCCCACCTGTTTCTGCAAACATGACCTGTTAGTAGATCTTGAGTATTGGGTTTGAGCACCACTGACTTAGGGCTTGATTCAAATCTGAAAGCGACTTGCACATAATTTGCATTTTTAAGAAAAAAATTGTAGCTTGAGTGTAGTTCTGACAATACTGAAATCGAAGCATATCTCAAAATACGGTTTGATTAGAATCTTGGTGTAAGTAGGCTATGCCTACATAGACACACAGAACAAACTGCAGTATATGCACACAAAAAGCTTACATCTGAACACATCTGCGTCAGAGTGCCCTTACTGTACATGGCTTATAAAAGTGGAAAAATAAATAAATTCTATCGCACCGATAGGGGGAAAAACCCTCACTCATCCATTGATCTCAGAATCCTCTGATAAATACCATGAGGGATGCTACCAATAACTTGTGTATAAGTAGAAAAGGAGAGCTATAAATTCTATAAAATGGTGCATTAAAAATAAGTTAAAATTAGCGAAATATTCAATTGCTGTTGAGTAAAGTAAAATAGTGTGTGTTAAAACACTGGAAGCATAGCTTCTAGACTTGTATATAATTTAAACGACAAGAATATGTTCTCTAATTATTTCTCAAGGAGTAGAAAATGTATGAGGCTAAACTATTAAATCTCCATAGGGATCTTAAGATACATGTAGCAAAGACTAACTGCCAAGTAACCTTTGCTAATATGCAGTTATCATTATTATCCGCAATTATATGGGTATACAATGGAGCCCTTTCTCTAACTCCCCTACATAGGGATACATTATTTCCCGTTTTAAAATTTGAACTGTTCTACGGGTAAATGAGAGAGGGGGGGGGGGGAATTCACTGTTATGGATTACTACTCATTAATTGGATAAATTTGTCTAGTCTAATAGTATTTAATTTACAATAAGTTAGACATGCATCCAGCATACTGCCTTCTCTAACTCCCTTGCAGAGGGATGCTCTATTTCCCCTTTGATATTATTGCACTGTTCTAGGCGTAAATAAGAGAGAGGAGATTCCCTGTTATAGATTGCTACTCATTGGTTAGGTAAATTCATCTAGTCTAATAGTCTTGCATTTTCAATAAGTTAGGCATGCATCCAGCATACTGCCAACGCGCGTTTCGCTAAGCTTTTTCAAGGACTAGCCGATCGGATAAACTGACAGATCTTTTATACTCTTCAGAGACACACCTCCTTGATGACGTTTCAGACTTAATTCGTCTGAGGGTGTGTGAGTTCATTGGATCAGCATAATATTGTGCCAATAGTGGTTTGATAAGTGTTTAGTCCCTCCCATGTAGATACTCTCATTGGTCGAATTTCAATCCTACACCTTCAGCAGATCTCTTGTCTCGTATTTTTTTGATCAAATATTTGCTGACATCCATGATTCTGGAATTTGATATTGTTTGCCAATTGTCCGATTAACATTATAATAACGATCATCTCATATAGGTATATATAATTTGGAAGAAACTACTTAGTTTGATTACCGTTCAAATAGATATCAGATACTACTTGGGACACGATTTGACACATATTCGGATCAACATAATATTGTGCCAATAGTGGTTTGATACGTGCTTAGTCCCTCTCATGTAGATACTCTCATTGGTTGAATTTCAATCCTACACCTTAGGCAGATCTCTCATCTCGTATTTTTAATTTTTTTGATCAGACATTTGCTAACATCCATGATTCTAGGATTTCATATTGTTTGTCAATTGTCCGATTAACATTATAATAACAATCATCTCATATAGGTATATATAATTTGGCAGAAACTTCTCAGTTTGATTACCATTCAAATGGATCTCAGATACCAATACGGGACATGATTTAACACATATTTGGTCCCATCTGTATGGGTATTCCTGTTAATTAGATTACAGTCTAATGTCACTGAGCAAGTCTGACCAATTTATATTGCTTAGTCAAACACTCACATACATCTGTGTTCCATAGTTTAGTATAGATTGTCATTTTCCCAAATTCTAATATAGTCACAGGTACTTGTTGTATAAGTTAGGGATTTGATCTTCATCTGGTGACAGTTTCATTGATTTTATAGTGCTTATTCTAAGTACACCTCCTTAGTGTCACCACAAACTTAAATTCTTAAATACTCAAGTCGAAGCATATCTCAAAATACGGTTTGACTAGAATCTGGGTGTAAGTAGGCTCTGCCTAAATAGTACTTGCCGTACATAGACAAACAGAATAAACTGCAGTATATGCACACAAAAAAGCTTACATCTGAACACATCTGTGTCAGAGTGCCCTTACTGTACATGGCTTATATCAGTCCAACCATTCTATCTCCCATTCCACCTATCAAGTCCTAGGCAGTCGGAAAGTGTCATTTGCATTTGGAAATGAATTGCATGTAGTCATGTTTATTGGTATAATGTCTGTTTCTGAGCATGCGCAGAGTTATTTCATGCAAGATACATTACACAAATAGATGTACATCAAAAATGAATTACGCTTTTACTGTAGAAAAACCCAAACATGTCTGCACCCCAACAATTCTCCCCAATTGAAACAGAAACAAAATATATAATGTACCTGTGAAATGTGCTTGTATGTAAAATATATTGATACTTATCAATAATATGTTAATTTTTTAATTATTAGTATGTTTTATGCTTTGCTGACTTGACTTGTAAATACAGTATTTAAAGTTATGTTAATAGTTAAAGTAGTCAGTAGACCTCTGAGTAATAACCACTGAATGCCTGCCGGGTTCTGTCATTGTACATTTGTCATGCAAAATGGTATAAGCTCTTGTTCTCTGTGATCAAGCATATTAGACTGATAAAGGACTACGGCACTCAATAAACCTATATTTGCTGCTGTTCTGGCAGCCAATTAGGCTGTTTTATTCCTAATTGGTCAGAAATTACAAAATCTGCAGGTCCAAACTGACTCCTTATCCAGATCAATAACTTTGTGATTGGTTGAAAAATGCAGTTGGGTGCAAAATAGTTTAATGTCAATATGTCTCAGTATCGCCTTTAAAAAAGTGTATATCAGGCCCTTTATACATATAAGCTTGTGACATCAAGGGTAACCAACAGGGCCCCATTCTCACTGAATCAATTAATTCAGGAAATCCATCATCATCTATTTATATATGGGGCTTACAGTCTAAATTCACTAACATACACACAGACTAAGAGAGAGACTAAGGTCAATTTTGATAGCAGTCAATTAATCTACTAGTATATTTTTGGAGTGTGAGAGGAAACTGGAGCACGCACACAGATGTGCTGTGAGGCAGAAGTGCTAACCACTAAGCCACTGTGCTACCCAGGAAATCCAAAAGAAAACATTCATGTTTCTGTACACTGAAGAAAATTATTGCTGAATGTAGCTAACAGTTGATCTCTGTGCTGATATAACCGGCCAATTGAGCGGGTGACCCAAGATTTTATGTACCTTAGGCATAGTATAAATTAAAGGAATATTTGGATGACCTGTTGTCAAATAGTTAGCTTCATTGGGAATAATAGAATTGTCATCAAGCCCAAATTTTAGAATAGCATCTACATGTTGGTTCTGAATCTCAACTGTGGGATCATAATTCAATATTTGGTAAGTCTTCTTCTTATAACTGATGTAATATCTCTGATCTATAATTTATGTATTTTGTAAGATGCTGGCCCTGCAATTATTGGCTTGTCTAATCACCACATTTTCCAATTTTGATAATGTGTCCAATGCCATATTTTCTTCTAAGTATAAATTTGAAAACATTGTAGGTTTGATATCCAAAACTTGCTGGTTAATCCGCCATAAACATGTTCTAGTTGATTCGTTGTGTTTGTGAATCAATTGTACTCTCAATTTTTAATGATTAGTAAAAGACCCTCACTAACCATATTGATAGTTCCTGATGTAACACCTTTATCCTAAAAGTCTTTAAGACACAATTTTGTATGCATCTACTTTAAACTGAAAATTCAAAAAAATAGTGCTGTAAGAACAAAATTGAAACTTTTATTTAATAAACTTGTTTCAGTTGGTGTCAGAATATGTGACGAAAAATTGTAAATCATGTTGTCCTCCCATTCCTTGTTCTTTTGGGAGTGACGATGATATTAATTTGATGCAGCATTTTGATGAATTACGTTTGACAGTCCTATTGCAGGTTGATAAGTTTTTTCTGGTTTTTAAAAAACATTATCAAGTAAAAATAAACAAAGTGAAGCACAAAAAGGCACTTGTAAATTACTATTACGGCAGCTTAAAGTCTATACGTGCAAGTCAATAGACAAGAAAAGTACTCCCTTGGGTGCTGCAAAATATCTATGTAGTTATAATTGAAATTAACAGCCAGATATAAAGCAAATGTCCTAAGAGGTTTGCAGAACCTCACAAATTGAATAATCAAAACAAGGAAAAAAGTAGGACTGTGTTGGAACCTGGTTATGAATATATCAACACTATATTAAAAAATATTTGTCGCTAAAACCCTTTCAATAAAATCAATACATGTTTATTCCATAATACACAACAAATAAATATATATAACCTTCATATATAAAAATATATACACAGGATAAGGCTCACGAACAAGCAATAATTAGCTGTTTCTATAGAGCATGCTGAAAATATTCAGCATATTAAAGTATCAATAGATTCAGAGAACAGGCAATAATGTTCATAATTTATAGAATTGCGATCCTCGGGAGAAAATAATACTAAGGTAGATGTCAAATGAAAAAGTCTCCAGTTGTCAAACTATTGACTTTGCATGTAATAGGAAACAAAGGACAATCTCGCCAAATGAAAGAATCCTCTTCAGTCTTATTATCCCGCTGGGTGTAAGCGTGGTATGTCCATCTCATATGCTTCAAGTGCTGCTGTTAAGTAGATGATCTAAGCCATTCCACTGCTTTAGTTATATTGTAAGGAACTTTGTAAAATCCTGTGTTCCTTTAGTTTAGGAGAAACACTCTCCAAATGATGGCCAGGATTGCAGTATATGCACCTCTAGTGTAGCGGCTCTTTAAAAGGACAACCTCTGCCTTGACGCATTTCTGTGCATTAAGCATTTTCTTCAGAAGGGATTGGCAAAGGAAGAGCAATGCTGCCAGGTTCTGGGTGTGATGTGATGTCATCATTCACACTGATGACATTGTCCACTTGTCACACAATGCAAGTGTCGGAACTTAGCCTACCGGCATTTCCATGTCGGCAGGTTAAGTGCTGACATTTCCATTGTTGGAAAGACGTACGCCACCGCTAGAACCAATCAGGTGTTCTCATTAATACGAGAAAAAGAACTCAGCAAATAAAAAGCTATTAAAAGGAGATGCAACAACATATTCCATGTTTTAAGAGTTTTTCTCCCCTTTTAAAATAACATTATATTTAAAGTATAGTTATATATGCTTACATTTATGGATCTGTTTTCATGTAAAATACAGTAATAATTGTAACAACAGAAAGCTTGTATTATAAATTTGTTAAGTGAAAACAAACTCTGTGTCCACTAAAGATGTATAAAGTATAGAGCACAACGAGAAAGAGCCCTTCTATATTAGTCACTCAGAGCCACAATAAAATAACTATAGCTTGACAATATATGACATGCAAACAGTTTAAAGGTAATATTCTATTCAAATATAGAGATTCTGATTGTTAAATGATCAGTATATAAATTATAGATGGATCTGTTCAATATAGAATAAAATTATAATTATAGTTAATTAATCCAATATGAATAAATATTCTAATATTGAATAAATTCCAGATGCAATGACCAGAATCATTTTTAATTGTTAAACAACCTTACATTTACAATGTTTAAAGTTATAAAAGAATAAACCTTATATATATAACTAAATTACTTGTTAGTGTTAATTTGAAACAATGAATATAATATAATAATAAAATAATTTATTAACAGCAGATTCCATAATCAACATATGAAAGAAACATATACAAATCATTAAAATAAAAGAAAACATTTTTAAATGATAAAATTAGGATTAGCTCACTAATCAAATGAGACGCATAACCCAATAGGATATTTCACACAAAATGAAGGTCTAAACATTCATTCAGGCCGTCTGGTTGTAAGGTATTTAATTGGTGAATTCAAAAGGATACTCTAAGACATAGTCAATTATACCTATCACCACCTCTAGCTGTAGGGGTAATGGTTTCAAGATCTATTAGTTTAATTTCCTTAGGGTTATCACTATGTTTCTCAGTAAAATCTTGGTGTATACTGTGGTTTGATTTATTAAGGTTGATATTCTACCGATATTCAAGGAGACAGATTTTTAACTTCCTAGTGGTTCGTCCAATTGACTGAAGACCAAGTATATATATATATATATATATATATATATATATATATATATATATACCAAGTATATATATATATATATATATATATATATATATATATATATACACATATATATATATATATATATATATATATATATATATATACAGGGTGATCACCCTGTGTATATATATATATATATATATATATATATATATATATATATATGTATATTATTCAGAGAATAGAGACTTATTTTAGTAATAAAATATATTTTAAAAGTAAAAATCAAACAAAATAATCCTGACATTGAATAAGACCATAGGTGATGCATTTTGTACCTCCACTTTTATAGCCTGTGGTTCTCATTGAGTCTGTCAGACAGTTGAAAGTCTTGATGTGAAGAGAGAAAATACTTGCTACGTGCTAAAAATTACCAAGATTGTTTGCATTTTTTTGAAAACTAGTTTGGCTTTTGGTCCTAGATCAGATTTTAATAGAGGGTCCAAAAGTAAAATAGCTAAATTGCAATTAATGATGCCCCTTATTTTCCTTGAACATTTGTTAAATATTGAGATAAAGATAGGAGATGTGTTAAAAACATTATTTTTAAAAAGTTTGATGAAATTTAATAAGGTTTCTCACTTTGACTGGGAATTTTATTTTATGGAATGTCCAGAAGATCTGCAGGATAATTCTTTCTTTGAAACTTAACTAAAGCTGATGCTTGTTCTTAAAATTTTGTATCAGTGTAACAGTTTCTTTGAAGTCTTTGTAATTGGCCAGAAGGTATATTGCAAAGCCATTTTTTATGATGGTTACTGTGAAAATGTATACAATTGTTAGTATCAATTTCTTTCTGATATGTATAGGTTTGAATGTGGAGATAGGGATCAGGTTGGCCCCGATCTTCGAAAACCTTTATATAGGTCTCTTATTTTAAGAGTAATTTCCAAAAAGTTAACAGATAGTGAGTCTGATAAACAAGTAAAGGTGAGGTTATAGACATTATGGTTGAGATAGGATATAAATCTAGCTTAGTCAGAATCACTCTTCCATATAGGAATCAGATAATTTATGTATCTGACATAGAGGACCAGGTGTGCTATGAGCTCACACTTCCAAATAAGGTCCTGTTCGAGGTGACACATACAAAGGTTGTCATAGCATGGGGCGAACCTAGTCCCAATTGCTGTCCAATGTATCCAATATATCTGTAGGTAAACAAAATAAAATAATCATGTGATAATATGAATGCTGTAGAGTATAAAATTAACTCTTTATGGTGTGCTGAAAGAGTATCATGCAAATTTAGAAAATAGTTGACTGCCTTCAAATTGTGAGGAAAATTTGTGTAATGCTTTAATACGTCGCAAGTGAGAAATGAATATTCTGGGTCCCATTGAATTTATTGAATGAGATTCATGAAATGTATAATATCTCTGAAGTGAGAAGGAAAAGAAGTGGTGAGGGGTTGGAGATAAGAATCAACGCAAGAGGATGAATTGGAAGTAAGGGACCCTACACCTAAGATAATGAGTCGACCTGGAGGGTTAGTGAGAGATTTGTGAATTTTGCTGAGATGGTAATAAATGGGAAGAACAGTGTGTTGGGGTTAATGGAAATTTTTTTTTTTTTTTTAGAAAACTCCTCTGTCTATAGTGATGTCTAATAGATCAGCAAGATATCTTTGATATTGTACAGTAGGATCAAAGGATATGAATTTGCAAAAGGTTATATCTGTAAGTTGGCATTTTGCCCTCCATAAGGTAATTATCTGTATTTTGGATAACCACTCCACCTCCTTTATCTGCTGCTTTTATAACTATAGACTAGTTATCACAGAATTCTTCAACTATCAAAAGTTTATGACTGTATTTTTATTTTTGTTCTTTTTTTCTCACATAATTTTGAGTTACTCTATGGATGATTTATAGAAGGAATTAATATAGGTACCCCTGAATTGAAAGGGATGGAATTTAGATTTACTTCTAAATATGGTTTTTTCAATATCTTTGGGACTATTAATATTGAATATTAAAGTAGAGTTACTTCCACTTTGTGTATTAGAGTCCTACAGAATATCAGCAGCTAGATTTTACAAGATAGATAAGTATTTAAGATCATTCTTATCTAAAACAATTGGGTGACCAGCTATTTTTTTTGTTTTATTAATAATTTGGTAGTAATATACCTTTCACGACAAATATTGTGCACATATCTATTCAGATCAACAAATAGTTTTAAAAAAATGGTTTACTGCAAGCAGCAACTTAAGTCCCTTTGCTAGTAATTCAATTTGAGCTTTGAACAAGGTTTTAGAAGAGAGATTAACTATAACCTTTTGTTTAACCGGTATTTTGTTTTTTTCTAAGTTACTTTCTTTCTCCTCTAGTACCTCTAAATCTAGGTCTCTTCTTCTTTTATGGGTTCCCTGACTTAATCTGTTTTGTCCCTCATTTGTCCCTCATTTTTCTACTGGTGTCTAGCAACATACAGAGCATGTAAGACATTATGCCCATACTCAAATATAACCTACTGATTATGGCTCACTTCATTGTTCATTTACATTTTGCTAGTGGTTTTTAATGTGATTTACACTAATGGATGTGGTTTGCAAAATTGCAAATTGTGTGGTGACATATTCTATGGGGGGGGGGGGGCTAAATTAGTGTAGTTACAAACAGTTTTAGGTAAAAAATAGATTTAATGCCTTTTATTATATTTAAAATGTTGATTTACTAATCAATTAGGTGGGCTAGGTAACTCAGGTGTTGGTCACCCATTCATCATGATGGTATGTATTTAAAGTATATAAAGGGGTATGTGCTGAGACTATGATGTGGCTTGAGAAACTTGAGTTACTTACAATGTCTGAAACATCATATTCTACTGAGTTTAACCACCTAGAAGTTCCATGTGTGCAAACGTTTGGGCTATTTTTAAATATCTACTTTATTATGTACAGCTGTACACCTGCTTATTAATTCAAATTTATATTCAGCCAATCATGTGGATGCAATGCAAAACAGCAGGCAAACATGGTCAAGAGGTTCAATTGATGTTCAGACAAAACACTAAAGTGATGAGATGTGATATAAGTGGCTTTGTCTGTAGAATTATTGTTGGTGCAAGATGGGATGTTTTGAGTATCACAGAAACTGCTGATATGCAGGGATTTTCACACACAGTCAGAGAGGTCAGATGAGAATGTCCAAACTGGTTCAAAAGCTGAAAGTAAAGTGACAGTAACATAAATAACCTTGCATTACAATATGCATACAGTGGTATGTAGAAGAGCAGCTCGGCATGCACAGAATATTGAACCATGAAGTGGATGGGCTACAGCAGCAGAAGACCACAAAGGGATCCACTCTTGTCAGCTAAAGACAGGATACTGAGACTACAGTGGGCACAGGCTCACCAAAACTGGGCAGTTGAATCCTGGAATGACATTGCCTGGTCTGCGGAATATCGATTTCTGCTATGACATGTAGATGGTAGGGTCAGAATCTATCTATGGATCCATCCTGTCTTGTGTCAACAGTGCAGGGTGATGGTGGTGGTAATGGTGTAATGGTGTGGGGAAAGTTTTCTTGGCTCACATTGGGCCTCTTAATTACAATTGAGCATTGCTTAAATGCCACAAGCTACCAGAGTATTGTTGCTGAATTCAATACATCGCCTTTGGGATATGGTGGAATGGGAGATTCACAGCATGAATGTGCAGCTGGCAAATCTGTAGCAATAGAGTAGTGATGCTATCAAGTCAACATGGACCAGGATATCTAAAGAGTGTTTCAACACCTTATATACATGTTACAAAGAATTCAGGCTGCACTAGGGACAAAGAGTGGTGGTGGGGGGGGGGGGGTGCACTTCTTCTACTGCCTTCATTGTAAAACTATTAAATTCCATTCACTTACATTTTCCATACCGCCACTTCTAAATTTCAATTTTGACCATACTTCCAGTTCATCACAGACATGAAGGAACAACAGTCGGCAGCTTCACATTTAAGAAGCTGCAGGCTGCTTCTCCCCCACACCAGTGTAGGTTGTCACCCATTCACTGTTTTAGTCAACCTTAACCATTGATGTTCTAGGCCACTGCCAAGTTTCACCTAATAGTAGTGCCAGCCCTGCTAGTGTAAGTACTTTCATTATCTTGACAAGAAACAATTTTCCATGATCCGATTCAGATTAATAAAATATGTTGCTTCCTTTTATTCAGTTGTCAAGTAGGACAAGCGCGATAGTTCAGACTCTTCAGAAACCTGACCTTGTTAATTTTGAGTGAAATTAAGGTTTGAAGTGCAATACTCCAAAATCCAATGTAGCGGTTAAAGGGTTATATTCCTGATGAAAAGTACTGCACGCCAAATCCACCAGGGTTTTATTTCTTACCATTCGAAATCTTTAATCTAAGCCTTCGCCATCTGTTCTGTTTACTGACTGCAATGTTTTAAATCAGGAATATATTTACCACTACAACAGAGTAAGCAGATAATAGTTTGTAATGAGCTGCTTTATCTGTGAAGCAGGAGAAAAGATGTCATCACAAATTTCTCCTTTCTGGGCAGGCAAATATTATTTCTCATCCTATAAAGTGTAGTCAGAATTTGATCATGTCACATTCCAAATAGAATGCTATGTGAACTCTGAAAATCAATGAGGGTATCAGTATCATTCATCATGGCACCAGCATTCCTCTGCTGTTCAGACCAGTGGCAGCAGAAACCGTGGGTCACAGCAAAAAGCTGGAAAATCATGCATGCACAATTCTCCAGTTGTAGAGGCTGACCCGAGGATTACACTGCATTTGCTGGACCTCCATACTCAATAGTAATTATGTTATTTACAAATTGAAGTGAGTTTCTGTTTTAGCAGCTATTACTCATTTTTAACAACAGGCCCCTTAGCAGGCAGCCAACACAGACCTGTCCAACAACATGAGCACTCTGGAGCATAATGAAGCTTTAATGTTGCAGCCAAGAATAGTGAGGACATGATGCGGAGGGCAAAATGATGGCATGGTGTCAGGAATTGCAAAAGTTATTGAAAATATTTAAAATGTGTCTTATGGGCAGCATCTAAATTTACCTAATCTCAGACATTTCTGCACATCCATTTTACTCACATTAACCCACTCACACAAATCCCCCCACTGTAATTTGGAAACAAAATCCTACCTCTATTTTAACACAGTAATCTTCATACTAATGCACTTATTTAAATATTTTTACCTATTTGTTTGCTAATCCAAAAATACCACTGCCACCAGTTGCTTATATAAAGGTCAATTACCAGATTTGCACATCGACACTTTTCTTCGCTATGCTGGAAGGGATATTTCGCTCCTATGATTATTGTACATATATAAAGAACTTCTCAGTATCACGTCCCTTGTTCAGAATGTTAGGTGTAAATCAGTGAAAATATAGGTGAAAATATGAATAAGGTTACCTGAATTTAGATTACATATATGTATTGCCAAGCACACCACAGGAGCTGCCCCACACCCACCGGCAGTGCCACACCCCTTCTATTAAACCAGAGAAATATTTGCAGGTAAGTATGATGGTGCTGCTGATAAAAACACTCAAATGACCAGCAAAATACAAGAATTCCCTATCTAATGCATTAAACACTTTACACCTGAGTCACTCTTACTAAGGGGGGAATTCATTATTGTGCATTATTACCGTTATTGTAGAGATATAGCTTACAAATGATCAATGAGCTGTGTTGGTCAGAGAATCCTAAAGTCCGGGACCGGAAGATTTCAATCAAAAACTGGATGCTGTCATGTGTTCCACCATGCTTTCCAGTGATGTCAGCTCAAATGTGTTTCAGAACTCTGTCCTATGTCATACAATCATAGATCTTTTTATTCTCTAATACGTTCATCTGTGTTTGGCCTGACATCATGTTAACAATGATCAATGATCAATCAGATGATTATTTTAGAGCATAAAAAGTTCTGTAGATTAATTTTATGGCTGATTGCGTTTTGACCCCTCCAGCTGTAAGCAGTACATAAGTCATTATATAATATGAAGTTGCGTCCATCTGCATGCATTTCTATTTGCGCTACTGAAAAGAAGATTCTAATTGGATCCGAGGTGAAAACAAAAGGTGTATTTAATTTTTATTACTGATGTGAATTGTTAAACATTATTAAACAATATCTGTTAAACACTGTGCAATATGTAGGTGCAGGGCCGGTGGAAAGCATCATGCATGGCAGGGGGTGTTATGCTGCAGAGGCACTCCACCCTTGTCCAAAGGTCTAGTCATTTTAGAATGAAGGAGGACTTGAGGAGCATCTGCGCAGTACAGAACATGGTTCTCTTCCCTCCAAACTACCTGTCCTCCAGCTTTATTTTTGCTGTTGGGCTATCATGGGGTGAATAGCACTTAAGACTACCAGCCCACCAGCTACATTGTGTTACGGAGTACAAAGCATAGAGTGGTCTGCCCACCGGACCACCCACCAGCTTCTTCATTTTAGAGATGCATGTTCTCCAGTCTCCAGGTATGTAAATGTCCTCTAATGTTCAAGCTCTAATCCCTTTAGTATGAGAATCCCTACCTCTGTCTCCCCCTCCCTGCCCTCTGTAGTTGATAATTCTACCTCTGTCTGCTGCTTAGCATGTGAGTTTCACCCTCTGTCCCCCTTATCTTTCCTCTGCATGTAACAGCCTGTCTCTCTGTCCCTTCCTCAGAGTTGAGTCTTCCTTCCCTTCTCATAGTTTGTGTGAATGACAACCTCTTCCTCTGTCTCCCCCTCAGCTTATGAGTCACTCCCTCTTCAACCCTCCTCTCTGTGTAAAGCAATCTCTCTCTTTTACTACCCTTCTCTCCCTCTGTGTGCGACAGCCTCTGTCTCCCCCTAAGTATGTATGGCTCTCCCTCTGTCTCCTCCCTCGGCTCTGCATGTGACAGCCTCTCCATCTATCTGTGTGAAAATCTCTACCTCTGTCTCCCCCCTCAGCATGTGAGGCTCTTCCTCTATCTCCCCCTCCAACCCCTCTGCATGTGACAGCCTCTCCCTCAGAGTGTGAGTCTCCGCTCCCTTGAAAAAAGTCCTGTAACCGAGAATGGGAGGATGTGATGAGAGTGGAAGAGAGACGTAGATCTTGTGCAGAACGGAGGTGTCGAGTAGGGAGATATTTTGAGACAAGTGAGGAAATGTATGTCGGTGCAATTTTGTTGACGGCCTTGTATGTTAGTAGAATAATTTTATATTGGATTCCTTGAAATACAGGCAACCAATGTAGAGACTGACAGAGTGGCTCAGCAGAGGATGAACGGTTTGCAAGGAAAATCAATCTAGCCACTACATGCAAAATAGATTGTAGGGGTTCAAGTCTGATATTGGGAAGACTAGTAAGGAGAGAATTGTAGTAGTCATCGCGGTAGATGATGAGTGCATGAATTAAGGTTTTTGCTATGTCTTGTGTGAGATATGTGTGTATTCTGGAAATATTCTTTAGGTGTATGTAACATGATTTAGATATAGAGTTGATGTGGGGAATAAACAACAGTTGTGAGTCAAGGATTACACCTAGGCAACGAGCTTGCGGGGTGGGATTTATGGTCATGTTATCAATAGAGATTGAAATGTCAGGCAGGAAGCTTCTGTTTTTGGGTGGGAATATTATTAATACAGATTTTGAAAGATTGAGTTTGAATTGCCGAGAAGACATCCAAGATGAAATGGCAGAAAGACAGTCAGTAACGAGAGACAACACAGATGGTGAAAAATCAGGAGAGGATAGATAGATTTGTGTATCATCTGCATAGAGATGATACTAAAATCCAAAGGAGCTTATTAGTTTTCCAAGAGAAGTGGTGTAGATAGAGAATAGCAGAGGACCTAGGACTGAGCCTTGTGGTACTCCAACTGGAAGTGAAGCAGAGGTGGATCCAGAGAAATTAACACTGAAAGAGCGATTAGATAGGTAGGATGAGAACCAGGATAGGACAGTGCCTTCAAGACCTAGGGATTGTAGCATTTGTATGAGGAGAGAGTGGTCAACAGTGTCAAATGCAGCAGAGAGATCCAGGAGAATTAGAAGAGAGTAATCGTTATTACTTTTGCTGTGATTAAATCATTGACAACCTTGGTCAGCGCAGACTCTGTGTACTGTTGAGAGCGAAAGCCTGAATGAAGAGGATCAAATAGGTTGTTTGCTGTAAGAAAGTGTGTGAAAGTGTAGGCAATTCTCTTGAGAAACTTGGAGGGGTATGGGAGCTGAAAGATGCGGCGGTAATTTGCGAGAGAGTTAGGGTCAGAATTTTGGTTTTTTTAAATGGGAGTAATCACTGCATGCTTGAATAGTGATGGAAAAATACCAGTATAAAGAGACAGATTACAGATTTTAGTTATGTTTGTTTAATAGTGTCCAGAGCATTTCTATAAGAGTGGTAGATATCAGTGTATGTGATGAAATCATTAGTAGTACAAGATTTACGCCAGTGACGTTCTGCTTTGCGAGAAAGTTTTTGTAGCGTTCATGTTACTTTAGTGTGCCACGGTTGGCAACGAAGTCTACGCGAACTATGTAGTGTCGCTGGAGCCACTTGATCCAGGGCAGTTGCTAGGGTTTGGTGAAAATGGGGTATTGCCCGATCAGGGGAGGAGAATGTAGAAATTGGGGAGAGAAGGTGTTGGAAGGCACATTAGAAGGCTCCCATGGCCGATACCAGGGCTTCCATCAGAAATAATTGGGCCTATTAAAAAATGAAACAGGAAGAGCAATCCGCACCCTCTTCGGTCAGATGGATACATATGTGTAGTGAGCACACTTGGACTCCCCCCCATGCCCTTTACATGCCATCAGACATCCCCACAATCCCCTTACATGTCCTTCAGATGTCCCCAAGTGCACTTAACATACTCCGCAGGCCTTCCCTATATCATCATCATCATCACCATTTATTTATATAGCGCCACTGATTCCTCAGACTTCCCCGCATGCCCCTCAGACTTACCCACATGCCCCTCACATGTCTCCACATGCTGCTTACATATCCTGCAGACCTCCTCACATGCTCCTTACATGCCTCTCTGACCTCTCCACATGCCCCACAGACCCCCCACATGCCCTTTACCACAGAGAGGGGGATATAGCCTGGTGCTTTGATGAACACAAATACTGAGAAGAAGCGATAGATATCTTGTACCCGCCACACATATTACAAAAAACACCCCACCCTTAATATTACCCACCTTACATATTATAACACCCCCAACACTTAACATTAATCACCCATTGTTACTTACCTAGAGGAGCAAGCAAGCTAGAGGAGGAGAAGTGGGTGGAGAGGGGATGACTAGGATAGGAAAAGAGAGGTGGAGGATGAGAGACAGAGGGGAGGGACTAGAGATGAAGACAGCTCATTGGTGGCTGTTTCCAGGGAGATGCCAGCTTCCAGGAAGTACAACAATGATGGGGCATGCCCTCTTTAGGACACAGTTGGCCCCCGATAATGACACACAGGCAAACCTGGGACCCCACTCAGAATGAGTGAGGGCCTCAACAGCTTACTCGATAAAGAAACACTGGCTTAGATGGCATGTTCCTTAGTCAGTCGGGGCCCTATACACTGGTACCTCCTGTGCCCACCTAATGACAGTCCTGACTAACACTCCAATATTAAGATGCAGGAATGAGGGATGCATGCTTAAAATTACATTTTCTACAGTGGAAATTAACTTCCCAAAATGGGAAAAAAAAAATTGTTTAAAACATTTATGAAGTGATTCACTGAATATATATCAATTGCCCAATATGGTAAATCATGCCACCAACCAAAGCATTGGTGATTCCTTCATCTCTAAGAGTGCAAAATTACTAATTTGTGTTGCATTTATTCACGATGATCATGATCACTGTAGTTTCTGAATATGCAAAGACCATACAGTAAGCTTGTATTTAGGTGTAGGTGTGAACAATGGGAAAAACTGCATTGAACAAGTGAGTGGCAACATACTGTAAAATATCATGAGTGAACTACTTTTTATATACCCTAATACAGAACATCAGCGACAATTTATTTTGCAGAGCATATGCTTTGTCCCTGGAAGAGGTGAATGGAATGAGATGGAGAATAGGTATAGCATATACTATCAAACCAAGAAAAATGCAGATAAAAGAGAATGTGTAATAATAATAGTGTTTTAGGTTGTATTGTACATTTAACACACGACAAGCTGTTTAGAAAGCTCTGGGTCACGTTGGACTGGCTGTGCAAAGTATGCATTCAAAAGATCTGAGCTACAGAAATCTCACATAATATGTATTTTCAAACCACTAAGATCAAAGATCTGTTGCTGTGAAAAAAAAATGTTACAGGTTTGCATACAAACATTTCAAAGAAATTGAGAATAAAAGAAATATACAGAAAATGTTAGGTTTGGTTCCTGCCGTGCAATGTTCCGATTTTTGTCATTTTTTTCATGCAGAAATGAAAAGCTAAAGTTTAACCTAGGTCCAGAATCAGCATGAACTACATTTCAATCAGAAAGTAGCACAAGTAAAACTTATTTTCACTGTATAAACATGCAATGCCTCTACATTGCATAATAATTGGACACCTTAATCCTATGGGTTTACTTCTTTATTGAAGACATTATTTAACATAGTATGACAATTACAATTAACTAGTATGAGTTTAAATTAGTATAATCAGACATAGGAGAGACATGTTTAGGGGCAGGTCAGTCACACATAAAATGATTCCTGTTGATTTTTCTTTGTTTTGTTTATTTCTTCTTGTGTTAGGTATAGATGTTTTCTTTAAACCTATTATATACCCATTATATAACTCAATTATAATCCATTCTGCACCATGTGGAAAAATAGGAGTACCAAGACATATAAAAAAGGTAAAGCCTATCAGGTACCCCTCTCTTTCGAACTAGGTATCAATACCCAACAATGGGAACTTATTGCTTTAACCCAGTCACATAAGTGTTCCCCATGCTTCTCCGACTTCCAATAAATAAAATCCACACTAGGATCAGTAATCTGTTCTTCAACTACACCTTTTACCCTGATCTTGTTAATGGGTAAATTAATTAGCGTAAATCCAAGTACCACATTTTTTTAGGACCAACAACCCTGCCAACATGGGCCAATGGAAATTACTAAGTGACAATTATCTCCCAGTTCAGCCCCTCTTCTTTTTTTCAGCCCAATATGAATCTCATGCAGACCCAGATTCCCAAGGACAAGAGGAAGGAGAATTCCTCATATCTGCATATGAAGATTTTGGCGCATCTTACACTTACGACTGAAGAGGGAATCAATGTAGGCCAAGTACAGTAACTGGCATGTTCATATAATTGCCACTCAAATAGACCAGGATGCAGACGCAGATACACCTGCTAGGAGTTGTATCTAGGTGATGGAGGGTTGGGGCAGCAAGATGCAATGATAATGAGGATGATCTGCAGTACTAGCTGGCTGCTTCTGATTGACTGATTGTATATTGACCCCTCCAGCTGATTACTTCAATCATTAGTGTTGTGGCAATAATAAGTCACCACCATTTGGTCTGCAATAGGAAAGAAGATTCCCATTTGACTTTTAAGTTGGAAAACAACAAATATTTGCATTTAATTGAATTGAATTTGTATTTGTCTATGTCATTATATTGTATATGGTAAATATGGTTTTTGCATTTTTTAATAACAGTCAACACACTGATCTCGGTTGTGTATATGGCACTTTACATTACATTTACATTAGATTAGCATATTGTGTACAAATAGGGTAAAGTAAAAGTCGCATTTACTACTAACATTTTCACGCCACATCTCTACACTTTCTCTGCACTATCCAAACGTGCAACTGGTACAAATGCTAGTGATGTACAGCTTGACACATCTTGATATGTATTTAAGTTTAGTAGAGGGAGGCCATTGTGTGTCCTCTTATTGAAAAGAACATTTGCTCTGCTGGGAAGTCTAAGTCTTGCTTTTTCCTCCTGCCTCTTTGGAGGACCCTTGGTTAGGACAAGTGCGACAACTCCTTGACTTACAACTGGACTACACCTTGGTTTTACCTAAATGTTGGACAATTTTGAGGGAGCACCATGCCTTAAACCAGACTTGTGGAAGCCAAAAACTGTCCACAAGCTCATCAGAGCTAAAGACATTATGGAGTCTGTTCCAGGGCTCCCTGCTGCAACAACAAAACACGTGTGAGAGAATGTGGCCTCTAAGAGGCTGACTAATATACACAAAGGCATAGTATGGATGGCTATCCAGGGGAGTCTGCCTCTCAGAATATCCATGCACTTCCGGAACCTGTGCCGATATGAGCACTGCCCCCTTCTGCATCACTAGAAGGGAAACAGCACAGCGTATTTTTTTGGAAAGCCCCACTGCACAGGCACTGTTGGATGCCTTGGAATATGAACTTAAGGACAGTGTGCCCAGAACTTGCCTTTCATACCATTCGGTATTTCATGGATTATTTTCTGCCTTATGAACTGATTTAAGGATGCTATCTGGCTTACCAGGAATCGCCTCATCTTGAAAAAGGAGAAGATGACCATCCAGGACTGTCGCAGGCTGGTCCACAGCCTGCTAAGAGACTATAACACCATTGACAGTCCTGAGGAAGGTGATTAATTTTCTGTCTCCCTCTTCTCCTTCTACCCCTATGGGGCATATTCAATTGTTTGAATATCCCGCCGCATTAAAACTATTACCGTTATTACGGTAATAGTAAGCTGGTTTTCAGCTCGCAGCTCCCTGAAAACTACCGTAATAACGGTTTTTACGCGCACTATTGCCATAATAATGGTAACAGCGCTCGGAGCGCAAGATTTTCGGCGTTTCCGCCAACAATTGAATATGCCCCTATGTGTCTGTTTATTCAATAAAACCTTGGGCTTGTGTTTCCTCTTCCTTACCCCCTTCAACCCATTCCCCCATCACTGTTTAAAGTTTTGCTGAATGTCTTGCCTTAATTTATGCACCCTTCCCTATATTTGTGTCTGTCTCAATAAAGCTTTGGTTTTCTGTGTACTGCTGTGAATCCATTTTGATTACACAGTACAACGTGACTGCAGATTTAGACCAAGACTGCCAGCCCTATTCTTTCTATTTCAGCAATGACAATTAGCAATGGAGCAATGGAGCTCTCCTTTTTGTGTGTTACCTATATAACACTGTACAATTGGACTGCAAATTCAGAAGAGCAAGCCTGCCGGCTCTGGTATTTCAATTTCAACAATGGCAATTAGCAATGGAGCAATGTAGCTCTCCTCTTTGTGTGTTACCTATATAACACAGTACAATGTGACTGCAGATTTAGAAGAACAAGCCTGCCAGCCCGAGTATTTCTATTTCAGCAATGACTATTAGCAATGGAGCAATGGAGCTCTCCTTTTTGTGTGTTACCTATATAACACTGTACAATTGGACTGCAAATTCAGAAGAGCAAGCCTGCCGGCTCTGGTATTTCAATTTCAACAATGGCAATTAGCAATGGAGCAATGTAGCTCTCCTCTTTGTGTGTTACCTATATAACACAGTACAATGTGACTGCAGATTTAGAAGAACAAGCCTGCCAGCCCGAGTATTTCTATTTCAGCAATGACTATTAGCAATGAGCAATGGAGCTCTCTTCTTTGTGTGTTAAATGTATAACACAGTACAATATCACTGATGATTCACACCAAGACTGCCAGCCCTATTATTTGTATTTCAGCAATGACAATTAGCAATGGAGCTCTCCTCTTTGTGTGTTACCTATATAACACAGTACAATGTGACTGCAGATTTAGAAGAACAAGCCTGCCAGCCCTATTTCTATTTCAGCAATGACAATTAGCAATGGAGCTCTCCTGAATGTCACTGGAGACTTTGAAGAACACTGCTACCCCTCCTCCTTCTTTTCCACCTATGACGCCGCTGAACTGCACTAAAGACTGCCAAGAACCGTGCTACCCCTTCTCTGTCCCTCTGTGAAATGGCACTGGATCGCCGTTGAGGGTGGCACTTATTGAATCCATAACTCGCGAGATCCGATGATGTCACAATGACGTTTTGACTCATTTTCAATTCCGAAAGCGTACTCGGCTCGGTACTCGGATCTGCTAGGTTAGGGTGTTTTCGGTTCTCGGGGAACTGAGCCTGAGCATCTCTACTTAAGATATGTGCAACATTAAATCTAGCACATACAGTCAAGTCCATAAATATTGGAACATCAACACAATTCTCATATTTTGGGCTCCATACACCACCACAATGGATTTGAAATGAAACAAACAAGATGTGCTTTTATTGCAGACTTTCAGCTTTAATTTGAGGGAATTTACATCCAAATCAGGTGAACAGTGTAGGAATTTTTAACGATTTCTATATGTGCCTCCAAATTTTTAAAGGACCAAAAGTAATGGGACAAACTTAACAATCCTACATCAAACTTTCACTTTTTAATACTTTGTTGCAAATCCTTTGCAGTCAATTACAGCCTGAAGTCTGGAAGTCATAGACATCACCACACGCTGGGTTTCATCCCTGGTTATGCTCTGTCAGGCCTCTACTGCAAATGTCTTCAGTTCCTGCTTGTTCTTGGGGCATTTTCCCTTCAGTTTTGTCTTCAAGTGAAATGCATGCTAAATCGGATTCAGGCCAGGTGATTGACTTGGCCATTGCATAAAATTTCACTTATTAGCCTTAAAAAACTCTTTGGTTGCTTTTGCAGTATGCTTCGGGTCATTGTCCATCTGCTTTTGTCAGCAGTCCCATCATCAATAAATACAAGGGAACCAGTTCCATTGGCAGAGATATATGCCCACGTCATGACACTACCACCACCATGCTTCACTGATGAGGTGGTATATTTTGGATCATGAGCAGTTCCTTTCCTTCTCCATACTCTTCTCCTCCCATCACTCTGGTACAAGTTGATCTTTGTCTCATCTGTCCATAGGATGTTGTTCCAGAACTGTAATGGCTTTTTTTAGATGTTGTTTGCCAAACTCTAATCAGGTCTTCCTGTTTTTGTGGCTCACAAATGGTTTACATCTTGTGGTGAACCCTCTATATTCACTCTTGTGAAGTCTTCTCTTGATTGTTGACTTTGACTATATACACCTACCTCCTGGAGAGTGTTCTTGATTTGGCCAACTGTTGTGAAGGGGTTTTTCTTCACCAGGGTAAAAATTCTTCTGTCATTCACCACAGTTGTTTTCCGTGGTCTTCTGGGTCTTTTGGTGTTGCTGAGCTCTCCGGTGCGTTCTTTCTTTTTAAGAATGTTCCAAACAGTTGATTTGGCCACACCTAATGTTTTTGCTATCTCTCTGATGGGTTTGTTTTGATTTTTCAGCCTAATGATGGCTTGTTTCACTGATAGTGACAGCTCTTTGGATCTCATATTGAGAGTCGACAGCAACAGATTCCAAATGCAAATGTCACACTCCAATCAACTGCAGACCTTTAACCTGCTTAATTGATGATGAAATAATGAGGGAATAGCCCACACATGTCCATGAAATAGGTTTTGAGTCGATTGTCCCATTTCTTTTGGTCCCTTAAAAAGTGTGAGGCACATATAGAAACCATTGTAATTCCCACACTGTTTACCTGATTTGGATGTAAATTCCCTCAAATTAAAGCTGAAAGTCTGCAGTTAAAGCACATCTTGTTTGTTTAATTTCAAATCCATTGTGGTGGTGTATAGAGCCCAAAATATTTGTATTGTGTCGATGTCCCAATATTTATGGACTTGACTGTAGATGTGTCTGGACCATAGATAAGAATATAAGTCAGTCATCATCATTAACTTCAAAACCTACAACCAGTCTATGTAGGTGGAAAATATATGTCTTGTCGCTATCATATTTCAAGATATAATGCATATTAAAGGGAAGTGCTTAAGTCGTGTCTGGTCTCCTTTATTGTTTTGTGATGTTAAAGCCCTTGCTTAGCCTTTCTATACTTAAGGGGCTGCAAGAGCAAGATACAATAGTTTGATTCTGGAGTTTGTATGTTCTCTCTGTGTTATGTGCATTTCCTCCAGGTGCTCCTGTTTCCTCCCGTAATCTAAAAAAACTACTTGCAGCTTTATTGGCTTCTGACAAAAAATGGGTCCTTATGTGTGTGTATGGTAGACAGTTTAGAATGTAAACTCCAATGGGGCAGAGACTGATGTGAATGATTACATATTTTCTGTACAACACTGTGTAATATGATTAGCACTAGGTAAATAAGTGATAATAATAATGTATGCAACTCCAAACACTGGATGCAAGTTAGGCATATGAACAGTACATCAATTTTGTACTAAGAGGTATCTTTTTGTCACCCAAGTAGATTTACATGCAATTCTAAATGAGGGTCGTTACTACCATAATGCCCCCACAGTTTAGAAAGCACTTTAAATTCTGTTATAGAGTAAATAAATCCTTTGGTTTATTCACTTGCTACTCTATATAAAATACATTTGTTAACTGGCTTACCTGAATATTTGTACAATTCTGGTCAGTTTGGATCGATAAACTTGCATGGAATATGATTAATTTTAGTTTAAATCGTTACTGTGTGTTTAAGGATTGCCTTGTTTTCTTTCCTTCTTTTATCAAAAATACTTTATATTTCTCCTTTATTTTTTGTGTTGGTTATTTTTGATAGGCTCTTGGTTTTTGGTACACTTGGATCTCCTTCATTAATTCCCTCTTCCTTTTTTTATTTCCTATTATCTTTATTTCCCATAGTTTTCACTTTTTATATCTTCCTCAATGTTTCTGTCCTGTTTTGTTTTCTGCTTTTGTTTTTTTAAATGTCTCTAAAATGGCTAAATAAAGCTCTGATTAAAAAAAACGGGCTGCTGTGCAATATTATTATCTCATTTATATTGCGCTTGGTACAAAGCAAAAAAATAAATAATCAAGAAATAATCAAGGGGAAGAAATGCAATTCTGTATAAGGCCAGCCTACACAGCATCAGTCCTCTAGGGAAACGGCCCTAAAAAATGATCAGGCCCCTTCACCTGGAGAATACTGGCCCAATGTGGCTTTGCACCGGGCCCTTACTAGAATCCCTGGGCCATTGGGTGTCAACGTGAAACTGTCAAAATATAGTGGAAGGTATTGTGGAACTACAAGTGCCAGCATGCACTTACAGCCCATGTGTGCTCTTGCATGCTTACTTTTATAGAACCACAAGTGTCAGCATGCACATGGATGAAAGTGCATACTTGCAGCACCAAATGAGTACACTATATATGGTGTCCCTTTCATGAAATAATAAGTGTTGCCCCCTTATTCAGAAATAAAGTAGTCTGTCTTTTGTCTTTCCCATATGGATTGCTATATTCCTATTGGATTACAACGGAACAAAAAAGAAATAAGATTTAAGGCAAGTATTTATTATGGAACAAACATTTATTTATTAGTTATGGGGGCAATAAGAATTGATTTATTAAGGCAGAATTAAATTAACAAGATAACGGGGCAATATTTATTTATTATTTTCTAACTTGGGCAATACTATTTTATTTCTAATGTGAGAAACAAGAATTTATAAATGATGGGGCAACACTTATTATTCCATGATGAGGGCACCATTTATAGAGCATACTTGTGGCACTACAATTGCTAGAATACACTTGCATCCATGTCAACTCTGGTGCTTGTGGTTCTTCAAACATCAGCACGCCAGAACACTCATGGACTGACAGTGCTTGCTGGCACAGGTAAAACATTCACATAATCTCACAATGTGATTTTCACATTTAAAATCTATGTACATTACTTGAAACTGGGTACATTTGTACAAAAATCGGTGCTAAAAGGATATGCAGTGCACAATTTTTTAAAACGATTCTTATTGCATATATGTTGGAGATGCTAATGTGGCACAATGTGGAGGATATACTTAATGCTATCATGACCTTGGCTTCCCCTACACATTCTATTTAAACACCACTTTTATGTTTCTTGTATCTTTCTCTCTTATTTTGCCTTTCTTGTATCTTTCTTTCTTAAGAGGATTATGATTAAATAATAGTATAAAGGGATGGTGTATGGTGAAATGGAACTCTGCCTCCTGTAACCTAAATCCATCCTTTACAATACGCAAACATGAAAATTAATTCAGTGTTCTATTATTTTTTGCTCATGCACATTTAAGTGACAATTCCACTTTTTATAAACTTGTTGTACCTAAATTCTCTACCCTCCAGCTCCCTCCCAACTCTACTAGACATCATAATAATAATGAATAGCAGCATATATGACATCTTTCTTGTTAAGTACTGTGTTGTTGCAAATACAATTGATGTATTGAGTGCTAGCAGTAGTAGTAGGACTGAAGACAATACGTCTCATCTTTGCAGTTTTACAAGCTCTGATGAGTCAGTAAAGTTCAGTAACTGAAATAATTTAACTTGTGAAGTTGAAAAAGAAACATTGTGCTTAATTGTTTCTGTATTTTCAATTGCTGAAATACTTTTCCCAACTTTCAACACACTCCTTCTCCCCTCCCATCCTCCCTTACTGCCACTGACTTTGCCCCCATTTTCACTTCCACAATTCAGGCTATCAGACACAAAATCTCCTCCTCCCATCACTCTTCTGCCACCCTTACCACTCAACCCCACTCTCCCTCCAGCCACCACCTCTTGTGCTTTTTCTGCTCCACCTGACTCCTCTTCGATCTATACTTAATGTTGCAACTAGACTTATCTTCCTCTCTCACCGCTTCACATCTGTCTCCACTCGCTGCCAATCATTACATTGGCTCCCCATCCTTTACAGAATCCTTTCAAACTCATTACCCTCGTGAACAAATCACTCTCCAACTCCGCAATTTCTTACATCTCCAAACTCATCTCCATACATACTCCCTCCCGCTCTCTCCAGTCGGCCAATGAACCTCTGGTAACCACATCTCACTCCCTTATCCAATATTTCTCCCGTGCTGCCTCCCCACCACTGCAGCAATCTCCCTCATTCTAACAGACTATGTCCTAACATGTATAGCTTCAAACATTGTTAGGGAAAACCCCACCTGTATCTTTCCAGTCCTCCACTTAACCATTTCACCATGTAGTATACCTCATCGTTTTTCTTCCTCCGTCTCACCCACAATTACGTCTTGCCCTCAGATCCCTTTTCATTGGCTAACTTCCATGTGTCAACTGTTTGCTTGTCCCCTTTCTCTTTAGATTGTAAGCTCTATTGAGCAGGGCGCTCTTTCCTCTGTTCTCCCTCTGCCTATAAATTTTGCTTACCAGCAACACTGCGCACCTCCTCCTTGGGCTTTCTGCCCATTGACTCCACTCCTCCATTATCTTTGCACCTCTTTCAGTGGCTATATAAACCTGTTAGTTGTGCCCACACTAAAGGGCACAGGTTTCAGCCTGCGCTGAATATACCACTTGCACCCCTGTAGCTGTGTTGAGAGTTGTAGTGTTATTTGTTTATTGTATTGTACTGTTATACCATGAACTATTTTGTTGTTTGCCTCCTGTATGGACCTCATGTGGTGACCTAAAAATAAAGGCAAATAATAATAATAATAAAAATAATAATAATAACAATAATAACGGATGGTAATGTGTCCTTGCCTTAACAGCATTCAATGCACTTTCACAATGTGTTCGAAGCACATTCATTAATATAATGCACAGCTGCAGAAGAGTGTACAATAGCGTAGAAAAAAAAATCACATTCATCATGTGACATACATCTTGTTAAAGTCATTCTTCCGCCAAAATGATGTGGAAGTATGGGTGTCAGTACGTAGTAGCATAACAAGAATTTAGTGGGTGTTTCTTCTTATTGCAATATTAATTTTCACACCATTATTAGGGCTGCATAATATTATACAATTGATTCTTGTGAAGGTTATGATGAATAGAAGGAGGCGTTTGACAGACTTGGAAGAAGCTAGAAGAAATAGGTACGCCGAAGGGTGTCTCAGCACATCAGCAAGGGGCACTTCTCTCTCATCTTCACGGTATTGCGGAAGTACCTGTATGCATTTCATGGTTATTCCTAGATGGCTAATGCCACATTTGATGAGCTACTGGAGATTGCATGTCCAAACTTTATGAAAGCCAACACTTGCATGAGGATTTCTATATCTCCAAAGGAGAGGCTGCTGGTCACAATTTATTTATTATTATAACCTATATCCATCACATTATACTTTTGTAATGCATATATTAAAATGAACTCTGTGGAGGACAAGAGACATGTCAGGACTCCACAGAGAGGAGTACAGCTCAAGAGCCGTTTTATTAGATCCAAATGAAGGAACCAGATGCGTTTCACACATGTCTTTATTGGTTAAAGTGCAGGAACATGGCAAACTGAATCAGGTTGTAGTAAATGGCAACACAGAAGTCAAGATGGGCAGATGAGGTTAGCAAAACTTTACAAACAGCATTCCATACCCTCAGCATTTCTTAATAATGAAATATCTGAAAAATCATGAGGTTCTTAATGCAAATCTTAATCAAACTATTAATATATGTGTATGTGTTTATACAACATTACATATTAATGTACATCTATATTAAAGAAATATTTTTCATAACAGGTGCTTTTATATAGGTCAAGGTGCACCCCATTGATTTTAATAGCTTTGTTTTTTTCCCAGTAGTTTCAATTTTAAACTAGGAAGAGCTGATGTTATCAGATTTATTTTATTCCTCTATTGTTGCTGTACGCTGTGTTATAGAGTATTATGCCACAGTGTAGAATTTAAGTGCAAATTTTAACTTACATTTGTTGATTAGTTGCAGTGGAGATTTGCACTTAAATGAAATGCAAATATTTTCAGTATTGTTTACCTTTCTCAGTACCAAATATACAATCTATACCCCATTTTTACTCAAATACAGAAGGACAACCCAAGATGGATAGTCATCATTTCTTTTCATAATAAAAAGGCTGGAGGCGGAAAAAAGTTATGCACATTATATCTTTGAAACCATAAATGTTACATACATATATTATTTCAAAACAATTCAATTTATATATCTCGCTTCCCTCCACTTCCACTTTATTCTTGGGAAGATGACCATTTCTTATAAGCAAGTAATGCCAGTGCCTATGGAGTAAATGTGGAAAGCTATCCGTAATGGATTTATGAAAACAACATAAGTCCCTAATAGTCTTGGTGCATTGGATGGCAAACACATCTGGAAACAGATGCCACCTAGAAATTTTATCTTTTACAATTACAATAAATTATTTGTAGTTATAATGCATAGTGCTCATATCTTTATATCATCTTTAATAGCCATAGATGTATTAGTTTATGACACTTCAGGCAATTCTAAAATATTGAAAACCTTGACAATAGGTCACAAATAATAAAATAATAATAATGTTTTACTGAATTTTTATATATTAATAAATAGTAAATTAATATTTAATATTGTATTTTTATATTGGTTTCTGAGATTAAGATCTTATGATTATTTATAATGTATTATAATAATAATAATGTTTTATTTACTTACAGGAATATCAAAACCAAGGTCAAAGGTCAATGATCCACCAGGTCACAAACATGGACACATCTGACACAGCTGAGCCTGACCCAACTTATCAAGTAGTAGAGGTGCTATCATCTACTTCTGCTACAACAGCCACCACAACTAGAGTCACCTGTAGCCAGGGGTGCTCTCAATTGGAAGCAGCAAGTGGCAAAAAAATAATAAGCACCAAAAAATTTGACATCTGTTAAGAACATAGAGAACTTACAGTTATTTATAAGGGTTAACCTATCACATAATTGTGGTGAATAAGGCCTAAATAATAACTGCAGTGTAAATATAGTATATCAAATGAATCCAATGATAAATTGAGCTACTAAAGTGTAAAATGTGAAGTCAAAAAGTCTGTTGTCTGTGTATTCGGTGACTTTGCACATCCCTGTTTTAGAAGATAGCAGTGTCACCTGTGGCAGCTTCAAAGGCCCCTGCGGTAAGCAATATCCTGGCCTGGAATGGAGTTTTGACACCTGAATAGACTTTTAGGAACCGCTCAGCATGGTGTCTGGCTCAAGGTTACCATGTACTGACTGGCTGTATTTTTTATAGACAAAAATAAATCAGTTATAAAATATGCCACTTAACATCAATAAAAGTAGTGATCCACCACATATTCCTCAATAGCATGATGAAGGGCAGCTCATATGTCAAATTAAGAATACTGGTCCACAGAGAAGTTGAGGAAAGTATTACAAGCTCAACTAAGACCCTATACCTAGGCCTTGGTATCAATAGGTGGGTAAATTCATAGAAGATCTATTAATAATAAAATTGGGTCTGTGTGACGCTCCACAGAAACGTTAAGTCACATAACAGAATTGGGTAGTAAATCAGGCAACATGCATATGGTGATTGAAAAAAAGTGTCACATATCACAACCCCTGGTGGTGGGGACAGGTGTGGAAGTTTCTTAATAAAGATGAGACCAGTGTCACTCACCGTACTGTGAGTGCCTCTTCCCGGACATTTAGGAACCGTGGCCGTCCTCCATCCTGAGGGTCTGCGCATGCGCAGCCCTTTCCTATACTTCAGTGTATGTCCCTTTAACTCAATTGGCAGATCAGGCAACCTCCCTATATTAAGCACCTGTGGTTAACACCACGTTGCCTGATCTTGGAGTCTCATTCCCTATGAGTCTCTGAAGGTGTTCCTGTATTCCTCGTGTTTTCAGCGCTGCTGATTCCTGTGGTTTCCAAACCACTTCTACCTCTGTGGTTTCCAAACCACTTCTACTACTGTGGTTCCCATACCACTTCTACCATCAACTGTATCATCGTGACTGTTAGCTGATTCCTATCCGCTGCCTCCGTGCACTACAGTCTTCCAAACCACTTCAACGCTATTACTTATTATTGTGACTGTTTGCTGATTCCTATCCGCTGCCTCCGTGCACTTCAGTCCTCTAATCCACATCATCGTTATTATATTTCACTGTGACTGTTTGCTGGTTCCTACCCGCTGCCTCTGTGCACTCCAACCGTTACTTTACATCCACTCACCTGTTCCTCATCAAGTCCGTGAGCTGATTCCTATCCGCTGCCTCCGTGCACTACAAGCCTTCAGCCTGCAACTCGCCTGTGTTCATTATCGTGACTGTTAGCTGTTGTCTATCCGCTGCTTCCGTGCACTACAGCCTCCAGTCTACAACTCGCCTGTGTTCATCATCGGGATTGTTAGCTGATGTCTACCCGCTGCTTCCGTGCACTACAGCCTCCAGCCTACAACTCGCCTGTGTTCATCATCGTGACAAGTTAGCTGATTCCTATCCGCTGCTCCTGTGCACTGCAGTCTCTTCTCAGCTCTCCTGTGTTTCCTCGAGACTGCTGCTCTCATTGCCATTTGCTACTCTCCGTGATCAACAGCTCCTGGTCTACTCTGCTATCCCGTGTTCCATCGCTACTGACAACTATTGGTTGCTACTGGTTACCTCCGTGTACCGCAGAGCCCTGCTGCTGCTGACCGCGCTATCATCCATCTACTGCTGATCCGCTCTCCACGCTTTCACGTGTCCCGCAGGTCTACCCTCCTGTCTGCATTGGATTTATATCTCATCTACTACTCCTCTGCTGGATCATCTCCACTCTCCTGGGTCCTGCGTGAGTCCAGTTCCACGTGTTATTGATTCCTGTGGATTCGTGTCCCTGTTGGTCTACTTACCTGTGCGCTGCACCTACTAGACCGCTGCCTCATCTATCCAGGGACTTCTCATCCAGCCGGCCTCCTGCCGCTCAGGTATCGCTGCACTCCTATCTGACTGCCTGCTTCTGAACCACGGTATGCATACTTCTCATTGACTGTGCTGGTGTATTGCATATCTTGCTGGACTGTGTTGGTTCTCCTCTGGAGCCTGCTAGCCGCTGAGTCTATTGCCATCATTGACTGTGTTAACTTGTGCTGGACTACTTCAAGAGACTTTCTATATTTGCAGAGCTGTTCAGTCATTTATATATATTGTGCATGTTACTGTGGATTGTGTATAAGGTGCCTGTGTATATCCTGTGTTGCAGTCTCTCCCCGTGCACCTCCTCACATATATATTCAGTGGTACAACTTGCTAGTAGCAGACCACTGATCCCTGTCTCCAGTATCACCTGTTCCAGTATCCTCTCACACAGCAGTGGTACAACTTGCTATCGCAGACCACTGACTCCCCGGATACCTCCACTTGGATTCC
This sequence comes from Mixophyes fleayi, assembly GCF_038048845.1. Lineage (NCBI taxonomy): Eukaryota > Metazoa > Chordata > Amphibia > Anura > Limnodynastidae > Mixophyes > Mixophyes fleayi. Next base: position 364,798,905 of record NC_134402.1, on the reverse strand, counting down.
ATTCCTTCACTCAGACAGCGGTACAACTTGCTATCCGCAGACCGCTGACTCTCTCACCTCCTCGTTTCTGTTGGACATCCCTCCTCACTATAGCAGTGGTACAACTTGCTATCGCAGACCACTGACTACCTTCACGTGTCCTTGTCCATACAGTTCCTCGTGTACTACTACCTCCATATTACCAGTGTTGCTAGTCATAGACTTTCCTGAGCATCTCATCATCCACCATCTTCTGTTCCGTGATCACCCAGCTACCAGAGTACACTATTACCATCTACATTGCTCTGGTAAGCCTACCACCTGGTGATCCCTGGGTAAAGACTCCTAGTGCCCGTGACAGTAAGATCAGGCCATGACAGACCCAGATACGGAACCTACCGCCAAAGAGATGCTGCAGCATCTGGTCAGCCGTGTGGAGCAACAGGATGCCCGCCAACAGCTGTTACTTCAGTGTTATCAATCGTTAACCTCCCAAGGAACATCTGGACAGACTGTGACAGCTACTACTGAGGCTCCTGTGCTTTCCTCCGTTTCCCCAGTGCCATCCCAGGTGTCTACAGCTTCTACGCTTCACCTGCCTACTCCGTCAAAGTACGATGGGGACCCCAAAACTTGTAGGGGTTTCCTTAACCAATGTTCAGTCCATTTTGAGCTCCAACCTCAAAATTTTTCTACCCATCGTTCCAGAGTGGCCTATCTTATCTCTTTGTTTTCTGGACAAGCCCTGGCTTGGGCCTCCCCTCTGTGGGAGAGAAACGACCCAATATTGCAAGATAGTGCCAAATTCATTTCTACATTCCGAAGTGTGTTCGATGAACCAGGTCGTGTGACCTCCGCTGCTTCCAGCATCCTCCGTCTGCGACAAGGATCTCATACAGTAGGACAGTACGTCATTCAATTTAGGATCTTAGCCTCTGAACTTCAGTGGAACACTGAAGCCCTAGTTGCCGCCTTCTGGCAGGGGCTCTCCAATAAAATTAAAGATGCACTGACTACCCAGGAGCTTCCTTCGTCACTTGAAGATCTGATCTCTCTTTGCCATCGTGTTGATATGAGATTTCGTGAAAGAGAGGCTGAGAAAACAACTTCTGCTAAAGCACCTCTTCGTTCTAACCCTCAATTTCGTCCAGTTTCACCCTCTGTGATTCCCATGGAGATAGGACGTTCCAAATTATCTTCAGAGGAGAGGAAACGAAGAGTAAAGAATAGACTCTGTATCTATTGTGCTGATTCCACTCATATGCTCAGCTCTTGCCCTAAGAGATCGGGAAATGCCAGGCCCTAACTAGTTCTGGAGAGGTGAAGTTAGGGTCCCTGGAGTCCTCTCCATCTTCCATGAAATCTAAAGTCTGCGCCTTTGATGTTACAATTTCCTGTGCTACCAAAACCTTTGAGTCACAGGCATTGATTGATTCCGGAGCAGCAGGAAATTTTATTTCCAAATCATTAGTAAATCAATGGTCCCTACCAGTGATTACCTTAAAAACACCCATTACTGTGACGGCTATAGATGGATCGCGTCTCATCAACGGTCTCATCACCCAGAGTACGTCTCCAGTAACCCTTCTGATTGGTGCCCTGCATCATGAAGAAATATCGTTTTTAATCCTTCCTGTTACGACTAGTCCAATTGTCTTAGGCCTTCCATGGCTTCAGTGTCACTCTCCACAGATTGACTGGCGCTCCCCTCAAGTCACGTCTTGGGGGTCTGAATGTCACCATCGTTGCCTTTCCCAAGTCACTCCTCTCAAAGTACAGCAATCTTCCATCTCATCTACCTCACCGGGACTCCCTCCTCAATATGCTTCATTTACTGATGTTTTTGATAAAGCTCAGTCTGAATGTCTTCCTCCTCATCGTTCTTGGGATTGTCCGATCGATCTTCTACCTGGCAAGACTCCCCCCAGGGGCCGGGTCTATCCACTCTCGTTACCTGAAACTCAAGCTACATCTGAGTATATACAGGAGAACCTCCAGCGTGGGTTTATTCGACCTTCCACCTCTCCCGCTGGAGCTGGGTTCTTCTTCGTTAAAAAGAAGGATGGATCTTTACGCCCTTGCATAGATTTTCGTGGACTCAATGCCATTACTATCAAGAATCGGTATCCCATTCCGCTGATCACTGAGCTATTCGATCGCATCAAGGGAGCCCGTATCTTTACTAAGTTGGATCTTCGTGGTGCCTACAATTTAATCAGAATCCGTTCCGGTGACGAATGGAAGACAGCGTTTAACACCAGAGACGGGCATTACGAATATCTGGTAATGCCTTTCGGGCTGTGTAATGCCCCCGCTGTTTTTCAAGGTTTCATCAATGAGATCTTCCGGGACTTATTATATGTATGTGTCGTCGTCTACCTGGACGACATATTGATCTTTTCACAGGACCTGCCTTCTCACCACCAACATGTGGCAGAAGTCCTCTCCAGGCTACGGAAAAATTCATTGTTCTGTAAATTAGAAAAATGTTCATTCGAATTACCCCAGATTCCATTCTTGGGGTATATAGTTTCCGGAGTTGGCCTGAAGATGGATCCAGACAAGGTGAATGCTGTACTACATTGGCCCCAGCCAACTACTCTCCGTGCTATCCAGCGTTTTTTAGGTTTTGCCAATTACTATAGACGCTTCATTCAAGACTTTTCTTCCATTGCATCTCCTATTGTGGCCCTGACTAGGAAGGGGGCTAATCCTAAGCAATGGTCACCTGAGGCTCTTCAAGCCTTTCAAACACTAAAAGAGTCCTTCTCTTCGGCTCCAATCCTTCGACAGCCTGATGTGACACTCCCCTTCTTCCTGGAAGTAGATGCCTCTAATGTGGGCTTAGGAGCTATTCTCTCTCAACGCTCGGAACAGCAAAAATTCCATCCTTGTGCCTTCTATTCTCGGGGTCTCCTGCCCGCAGAGAAGAATTATACTATCGGGGACAAGGAGTTACTAGCTATCAAAGCTGCATTAGAGGAATGGAGATACTTATTGGAGGGAGCTCGCCATCCGGTGACGATCTTCACGGATCATAAGAACTTGTCATATCTCCAGTCTGCCCAATGCTTGAACCCTCGTCAAGCAAGATGGTCTCTTTTCTTTTCCCGTTTTGAATTAATAATAACCTTCAAACCAGCTGCCAAGAACAAAAAAGCTGACGCTTTATCTAGAGCTTTTGTGACGTCCTCTGATATAGAAGAGGTTTCCAACCATACCATTCTAGACCCCAAATGTATCTCACTGGCTGCTTCTTCCACCAAAACGCTACCATTTGGGAAGACCCTCGTGCCTCCTACTCTAAGGAGGAAAATTCTTTCGTGGTTCCATGCCTCTCGTTTTGCTGGACACGCCGGTGAACACAAGACCTTTGAGATTCTCTCTCGAAGTTACTGGTGGCCCTCAATGAGGAGAGACGTCAAAGAGTTCATTGCTTCCTGTGAGCTATGTTCCCAGTTCAAATCCTCCCGCAGAACCCCAGCAGGGTTGCTGCGACCACTACCCATTCCGTCCAAACCGTGGACCCATATTAGTATGGATTTCGTTACTGACTTACCACCTAGTAAGAATCATAACACTATTTGGGTGGTGGTGGACAGATTTTCGAAGATGGCTCATTTCATTCCTCTATCTGGTTTGCCTTCCTCGTCTACTCTGGCTGAACATTTCATTAAAGAGATCTTCCGTATCCACGGATGTCCTTCTGAGATTGTGTCGGATAGAGGAGTACAATTCGTTTCCAGATTCTGGCGAGCCCTTTGTAAAACCTTGGGCATACGATTAGCACTCTCATCTTCTTACCATCCGCAATCTAACGGACAAACTGAACGTGTCAATCAAGATCTTGAGACTTTTATAAGGATGTTCTCTTCAGCCAATCAAGACAACTGGGTAGAGTTGCTTCCTTGGGCTGAATTCGCCCATAACAACATGTACCATGAGTCATCATCCAAAACTCCATTTTTTGTGGTCTACGGTCACCATCCGTCTTTTCCGGAATTTCCTGCCCTCCCGCCCACCCAAGTTCCTGCGGTGGAGACTGCTTGTCAGACCTTTAAAAATATCTGGTCTCAGGTCAAAACCTGTTTAAAGAAGACATCTATCAAATATAAATCTTTCGCAGATAAGAAGAGGCGGGCTATTCCACCACTAAAAATTGGAGATCGTGTCTGGTTATCTACTAAAAACATTCGTTTGAAGGTTCCATCTATGAAATTCGCCCCTCGTTTTATTGGTCCATATAGGATCATTCAAGTAATCAATCCAGTATGTGTGAAACTTCTTCTTCCTAAGAATCTTCGGATTTCTAATGCCTTCCATGTGTCTTTACTCAAACCTCTTATTATCAACCGTTTCTCAAATCCTCCCTCAGCTCCGCAGCCAGTTCAAGTTCATCAGGAGGAGGATTTTGAGATTACTGAGGTACTAGACGCAAAAATTTCGCGAGGAGTCCTCCGTTTCCTCGTTCATTGGAAGGGCTTTGGTCCTGAGGAGCGCTCTTGGATCAAAGCTGAAGATCTTAATGCTCCTGCCCTTTTGAAGAATTTCTACTCCAAAAATCCAGACAAGCCCGGTTCCAGGCGTTCTGTGCCCACCTTTAAAAGGGGGGGTACTGTCACTCACCGTACTGTGAGTGCCTCTTCCCGGACATTTAGGAACCGTGGCCGTCCTCCATCCTGAGGGTCTGCGCATGCGCAGCCCTTTCCTATACTTCAGTGTATGTCCCTTTAACTCAATTGGCAGATCAGGCAACCTCCCTATATTAAGCACCTGTGGTTAACACCACGTTGCCTGATCTTGGAGTCTCATTCCCTATGAGTCTCTGAAGGTGTTCCTGTATTCCTCGTGTTTTCAGCGCTGCTGATTCCTGTGGTTTCCAAACCACTTCTACCTCTGTGGTTTCCAAACCACTTCTACTACTGTGGTTCCCATACCACTTCTACCATCAACTGTATCATCGTGACTGTTTGCTGATTCCTATCCGCTGCCTCCGTGCACTTCAGTCCTCTAATCCACATCATCGTTATTATATTTCACTGTGACTGTTTGCTGGTTCCTACCCGCTGCCTCTGTGCACTCCAACCGTTACTTTACATCCACTCACCTGTTCCTCATCAAGTCCGTGAGCTGATTCCTATCCGCTGCCTCCGTGCACTACAAGCCTTCAGCCTGCAACTCGCCTGTGTTCATTATCGTGACTGTTAGCTGTTGTCTATCCGCTGCTTCCGTGCACTACAGCCTCCAGTCTACAACTCGCCTGTGTTCATCATCGGGATTGTTAGCTGATGTCTACCCGCTGCTTCCGTGCACTACAGCCTCCAGCCTACAACTCGCCTGTGTTCATCATCGTGACAAGTTAGCTGATTCCTATCCGCTGCTCCTGTGCACTGCAGTCTCTTCTCAGCTCTCCTGTGTTTCCTCGAGACTGCTGCTCTCATTGCCATTTGCTACTCTCCGTGATCAACAGCTCCTGGTCTACTCTGCTATCCCGTGTTCCATCGCTACTGACAACTATTGGTTGCTACTGGTTACCTCCGTGTACCGCAGAGCCCTGCTGCTGCTGACCGCGCTATCATCCATCTACTGCTGATCCGCTCTCCACGCTTTCACGTGTCCCGCAGGTCTACCCTCCTGTCTGCATTGGATTTATATCTCATCTACTACTCCTCTGCTGGATCATCTCCACTCTCCTGGGTCCTGCGTGAGTCCAGTTCCACGTGTTATTGATTCCTGTGGATTCGTGTCCCTGTTGGTCTACTTACCTGTGCGCTGCACCTACTAGACCGCTGCCTCATCTATCCAGGGACTTCTCATCCAGCCGGCCTCCTGCCGCTCAGGTATCGCTGCACTCCTATCTGACTGCCTGCTTCTGAACCACGGTATGCATACTTCTCATTGACTGTGCTGGTGTATTGCATATCTTGCTGGACTGTGTTGGTTCTCCTCTGGAGCCTGCTAGCCGCTGAGTCTATTGCCATCATTGACTGTGTTAACTTGTGCTGGACTACTTCAAGAGACTTTCTATATTTGCAGAGCTGTTCAGTCATTTATATATATTGTGCATGTTACTGTGGATTGTGTATAAGGTGCCTGTGTATATCCTGTGTTGCAGTCTCTCCCCGTGCACCTCCTCACATATATATTCAGTGGTACAACTTGCTAGTAGCAGACCACTGATCCCTGTCTCCAGTATCACCTGTTCCAGTATCCTCTCACACAGCAGTGGTACAACTTGCTATCGCAGACCACTGACTCCCCGGATACCTCCACTTGGATTCCATTCCTTCACTCAGACAGCGGTACAACTTGCTATCCGCAGACCGCTGACTCTCTCACCTCCTCGTTTCTGTTGGACATCCCTCCTCACTATAGCAGTGGTACAACTTGCTATCGCAGACCACTGACTACCTTCACGTGTCCTTGTCCATACAGTTCCTCGTGTACTACTACCTCCATATTACCAGTGTTGCTAGTCATAGACTTTCCTGAGCATCTCATCATCCACCATCTTCTGTTCCGTGATCACCCAGCTACCAGAGTACACTATTACCATCTACATTGCTCTGGTAAGCCTACCACCTGGTGATCCCTGGGTAAAGACTCCTAGTGCCCGTGACAACCAGTTATCAACAAGTTGTCAGTCTTTTGGGAAAATCAATCCACACTGATAAGCTGTCCAACTTCCAAGCCAATTTCCCATGGCACAGATTATACAACTCATGTAAGTTGTACTCTGAATTTGATACCTTTTATTTTAAACTGGTTTGCTTGTGTATGTTATGTCAATTGTTTATATGTTGTACCTTTGTATATTAAATTTATAAATGTATAAATTTAATAAGTGGCATCATTGATACTCTAACAAATACATTAGCCTGTTAAGAAGAATATAGCTCAACCAAGTTAAGCCTTTGAATGTCAGTGTGTGATATTTTAAACATTTGACTAACAAGCCTAGTGTGTGTTTGCATTTACATTTGTGTAACAGTCTGGAGGTTTGACAAGTTAACCCTTTGCTAACCTGTGGGTAGTCAGAAGCCTTGTTTGCCAGTGTTGGACAGTATATCGGGGTCCTATTGTCCGTATTCAATAGGTGGTGGCAAACCTGAAGTCTGTGGGGGTGTGATGCGCTGTTGTGGGGCGATTCAGCAGGTCTATAACCTGTGTGATAGGTAAAGAGAGACTGAATGCTGGAATCATGTGTAACCTCATACAGCAAACACCCAAAGTCACGGAAGCTGGGAGCTACATCAATAAAACTAATTGATTTGTTTTTGATTGTTTCAATTTGAATAAAACATGTCAATCGTAACAAATCCCTTAAAAAACAGGTAATACCGGACGCATATGGCAATTGCTGAGAAATGTGTGCACTTGTGTTTCAAATGTGTATGCGTGCGTGTCATTGGCAAAACATTCAGGCATAAGATTTAGCAGATTATTGCAAAAAGATTATGCTAAATTTACCTTAAATATGGTCTAATCTTATTAAAAGTCATTAAATTGTCAAATGTCAGTTGTAATAAAGACCTATAATAAAGATTAAACCATATTTGAAGTAACTTTAACATATTCTTTTTGTATTATTCTGTTAAATGCTTTGCCTGAAAATCTTACTTATGGCACACATGCACACACGTTTTACACACGTGATTTCCTGTTCTTTGGTTTATATGTGGAAGATTAGAATTCTATTCCATCATCCTTAATTTTGTACATTATAAAATAATACAATTTTGTACATACAATTTTTTTTTGCAATGGTATCTTGTGAATTAAAAGAGATTATATATTGTTTAAATATTTCAACCTGAAGATGTAGTTGTTATGAACTGTCATTAGACCCACCGTTTAGTTAAATTTCCTTATATGCAATTGTATGGTTTACGGTACTTATCAACTGAAGCATTGCTGAATATCATCACTCAAATCCTTTAATGATGATTTAAGTTTAGCAACAATAGGCTTAACAAAATTCAACATATTTGGATACATTGGCAGTAAAAGAACCAATGAAGCAAAGGCTTAGCAAGAGGGTTATCAACATATAAAAAATATTGTTCATTATTAGTGATATATTTTATTGGGGTTTATGTGAGTTAACATGTATCTATGCAAACAATCTATTTAGGGAATATATTTACTGTTGGCATACATACATACATACATACATACATACATGATATTTGTTTTATAGGGAAGAGTCACAATTTTATGTTGGATGCATTCTTGCAATTTGTATATAATGATGATCTCAATCTCAAATTTAGCTATGCATCTAATACGGATGTTTTTTTTTTTTAATTTACACACTTTGGGGCATATTCAATTGTCCGGAAGTCTCGCCGCGTAAAAACTACTACCGTTATTATGGTAGTAGTTAGCTGGATTTCAGCTCGCGGCTCAGGGAGCTGTGAGCTGAAATCCAGAGGGAAAATTACCGTATTAACGTTTTTTCCGCGCACTATTACCGTAATAACGGTAGTAGTTTTTACGCGGCGGGACTCATATATATATATATATATATATATATATATATATAAACTAAATACCATCTGCTCATAAAACATTGTGGAATGGAACCCTTACTATATGAAATATATAAATAACTAAATATGAGTGTGCGAGTGTGTGCATGCGTATTTTACCACATGATCGCGCCATGCCACGTGTTACGTGGCATACTGATCGCAATAGCACGGTAAAACAATATTAACCAATATACTTTCGTTCATCAAGGAAAACAACTTCGACAGTTCCACCCTTTGATAGTATAATAAACTATCACTTTAAAGATCTTATATGCAGGATCTCAGTACCACGTTTCATTGCTCTGTAATGTAAGTCCCCCTTGGTGTATGACCACGCTATCTGTAGATATAAACAGGTTATCATAAGAGAGAGTCTTAATCCTCAAAACACTTTTTTTTCTTTTACTATAGGCCAGGGGTTGGCAACCTTTTTCTGTCAGTGTGCCGGCTAAAACCTCGTCAAGCCCAGGTGTGCCAATATATATATATATATATATATATACACACAAAGGACAAATATTTTGTGTTACATAGGCTTCACTGTGCAAAAGCCTCCTGTAGGGGATCCCTCCAACAATAACAGTATTATACCCAGAGGTACCCTCTGAAAAAAAGCCCATACGATTTATTAAAGGAAAGTTTTGCTTACCCGCCAGCCTCAAGTTACAATTTTCAGGTTCAGTTATGTGGTGCTGGATGCGGTTTTGCCTTTGTTCCTTTACGTTGCTTCAGATCGGCAGCTATCAATGCTGCCTACCACATTCAGGAGAGCAGAAGAAAAGGTGAGAAAAGAGGAGATGTGGAAGACAAGGGGGTAGAAGGTGTTGAGCAATAGGACTGTGGATTGTGGGGGCACATAGGAAAAAAGGGGAAACAAATGGGATGGGGGGGACAAGGGAGACATGCACACAAAGAGGGAGAGAGAAAGGAACAGGCAGCCACAATGTAAGACAGGTACACACAAACAGTTTGGGCACACATGGGCAGGGAGGACAAAGGCACATATGGTGCAGGGGAGACAGAGGCACACATGGTGCAGCAGGGACACAGGCACGGATGGGGCAGGGGGGACACAGGCACACATGGGGCAGGGGGACAGAGGCACACATGGGGCAGGGGGGACAAAGGCACACATGGGGCAGGGAGGACACAGGCACACATGGGGCAGGGAGGACATAGGCACACATGGGGCAGGAAGGACACAGGCACACATGGGGCAGGAGGGACAGAGGCACACATGGGGCAGGGAAGACACAGGCACACATGGGTTAGGAGGGACAGAAGCACACATGGGGCAGGGAGGACACAGGCACACATGGGTCAGGAGGGACAGAGGCACACATGGGGCAGGGGGGACAGAGGCACACATGGGTCAGGAGGGACAGAGGCACATATGGGGCAGGGAGGACACAGGCACACATGGGGCAGGGGGGACACAGGCACACATGGGGCAGGGAGGACACAGGCACACATGGGGCAGGGAGGACACAGGCACACATGGCGCAGGGGGGACACAGGCACACATGGGGCAGGGAGGACACAGGCACACATTGGGCAGGGGGGACACAGACACACATGGGGCAGGGGGGACACAGGCACACATGGGGCAGGGGGGTCACAGGCACACATGGGTCAGGAGGGACAGAGGCACACATGGGTCAGAAGGGACAGAGGCACACATGGGGCAGGAGGGACACAGGCACACATGGGGCAGGGAGGACACAGGCACACATGGGTCAGGAGGGACACAGGCACACATGGGACAGGAGGGACACAGGCACACATGGGTCAGGAGGGACAGAGGCACACATGGGTCAGGAGGGACACAGGCACACATGGGGCAGGGAGGACACAGGCACACATGGGGCAGTGAGGACACAGGCACACATGGGTTAGGAGGGACAGAAGCACACATGGAGCAGGGAGGACACAGGCACACATGGGTCAGGAGGGACAGAGGCACACATAGGGCAGGGGGGACAGAGGCACACATGGGTCAGGAGGGACAGAGGCACACATGGGGCAGAGAGGACACAGGCACACATGGTGCAGGGGGGACACAGGCACACATGGGGCAAGAGGGACACATGCACACATGGGGCAGGGAGGACACAGGCACACATGGGGCAGGGAGGACACAGGCACACATGGGTCAGGAGGGACAGAGGCACACATGGGTCAGGAGGGACAGAGGCACACATGGGGCAGGGAGGACACAGGCACACATGGGTCAGGAGGGACACAGGCACAAATGGGTCAGGAGGGACAGAGGCACAAATGGGTCAGGAGGGACAGAGGCACACATGGGTCAGGAGGGACAAAGGCACACATGGGTCAGGAGGGACACATGCATACATGGGTCAGGAGGTACACAGGCACACATGGGTCAGGAGGGACAGAGGCACACATGGGGCAGGGAGGACACAGGCACACATGGGTCAGGGAGGACACAGGCACACATGGGTCAGGAGAGACAGAGGCACACATGGGTCAGGAGGGACAGAGGCACACATGGGTCAGGAAGGACAGAGGCACACATGGGTCAGGAGGGACAGAGTCACACATGGGTCAGGAAGGACAGAGGCACAAATGGGTCAGGAGGGACAGAGGCACACATGGGTCAGGAGGGACAGAGGCACACATGGGTCAGGAGGGACAGAGGCACACATGGGTCAGGAGGGACAGAGGCACACATGGGGCAGGGAGGACACAGGCACACATGGGTCAGGGAGGACACAGGCACACATGGGTCAGGAGAGACAGAGGCACACATGGGTCAGGAGGGACAGAGGCACACATGGGTCAGGAAGGACAGAGGCACACATGGGTCAGGAGGGACAGAGTCACACATGGGTCAGGAAGGACAGAGGCACAAATGGGTCAGGAGGGACAGAGGCACACATGGGTCAGGAGGGACAGAGGCACACATGGGTCAGGAGGGACAGAGGCACACATAGGGCAGGGAGGACACAGGCACACATGGTTCAGGAGGGACAGAGGCACACATGGGGCAGGGAGGACACAGGCACACATGGGTCAGGAGGGACAGAGGCACTCATGGGGCAGAGACATGCAAGTGGGGGGCAGAGGCACACATTGGGAGGAAAAAATGGAGGCAGGAAAAGGCAGGGTTGTAATGCAGATGGGAGATCTAACTTACTTCAGGCTCCGCTTTTACACTGCACCGTGAGAGAGGCACTCAATGATAATGAGTCAGAAGGGAGGCAAAGAGGGGAAAAAGAGGTAGAAGAAGGCGGCTGTAGGTAGAGAATGTAGCGCTGCGGTACCTGTATAAATGACCGCAAGCGCGCTACAGTTCAAATGGAAACTACCTGTTCCCCAGAAACACCAGCGGCGGAAGCTTGGAGCTCCCGAAAACAGCGTTCCCCCTTGATGTCAGGACGTGACCCGGGGGCCGGCGTGCCAGTGAAAACGGCTCCGTGTGCCATGTCTGGCACGAGTGCCGGGGGTTGACGACCCCTGCTATAGGCCATATATGTCTGGAGCTTGGAGATAACCCTTTTTTTTTATGCCCTTCAAGGGTACAATAAAACATGTAATACATTATTTGGAATGGTACAGGATATGATAATACATGTATCAACAATATAGAATATTCTACTACAGTTCTTCATGTCTAACAGGTTCATCTGTCCAATGCATGTCTTTAAGCTCGGACAACATTTAAGCACTTCAAATTCACCAATAGCATCATCTTATGTCTATCAAATAATGTCATATACAATCTCCTTCAGCTTGCATTAGTATATACACTCTAATAATGTCATTAGTTCTTTTCATCAACAATTGTGGGGCGGGCTATTGTCTGTTTTTTCTTCCCAGTCTCCCAATGCTCAAGTTTCTTTGTACGTGAAACAGTAATCAGCTTGCCAAATATTGGGAGACTCCAGACTAAGGGACCTAGCTGTCTTACCTTTCCCCTAGTGACCTCCCACCCCATAATTCAGGTACCTCAGGAATATTTAGCGGAAAAAGAACTAGTCCTACTCGATATAATCTCTGAGGCACGTGAGAGCACATTCAGCACTTAGTTTGGTCTAAAACCTTACCCACCCAAGAATGATAATCACTCTCAAGGATGCCTGCTCAAGTTCGAATATTACCGGACTGGCATCGCTGGATGTACCTTTCTTCAACTATGGGGTCAACGTACTTACAGATGTAATACTCCCCAGACAATAGCCCCTCGCACTTTCACCAAGCTCCAAGGTTTCCAAAATTTTCTTTACCCCTGAATTGAATAGAGTAATTGGCTGGGCCGATTGTGCTACTAGCTTCTTCTTCATCCCCAACTTCTCAATATCACTACCTGAACCAGCCTCTGTCAACTGTCTACCATCAAAAGAATTGACTGTCCTGAAAAGAGAATGAGATGAGAGAAACACAGAACAGGAAAAACTACCACTTCATGCTGGACAACTGTCTTAGTCTTTGACTCAGGTGCTACTAACTGCATTCGGGGCCTCCCAGAACAGGTTCATGAGTATAGTTGAAACCTTCTCTGGGTGTTGACTCCTCTGCAGTGGGTGGAATGGGTACCAGTGTCTCTCTGCTACCCTTAAGGACGTGATGCTGGTAGCCGACACTTGGTATCTGTCTGTAAAATAACCTGAGCCTAGGAACTTACTGTTCCACAACTTACTCTCCTGGTCCAACATCCTGACAGTTAGTCTAACTTTTCAGGAGACAGTGATTTGATTGTTCTCGGTTGCTGTCTCACTGTTTACCTTTCCTCTCAAGGTCTAGACTAGTCTCTCAGTTACAAACTCATCACAAGAGAAGTCAAAACATTTCAAAGGTCAACAGGTTAAGAGGTAGCTCAGGGGGGATCTTGATAGTGGGGAGGACTAGTGGCCAAAGCTACCAGCCACTTCAATCCAGTTTCAACCATCATTCTATTGAATTCATTCTAACTAATACCGTTACTTTATGTTCACACTGGTTTGTGGCTAATCAAAGGTATGTAATTTGTTACCACTACTCATACATTATACATTTATTATCAATAACATGAGTACCCCTATCACCTATTAGAACTCTAGGGCTATCACATTGAATAACAAAAGCTTTAAGTATGACAGAATTGTCACGACTTGCACTCTGCAGCTGCTGTCTGCAGTGACTTTATTGGATTCATTATGTATTCTATTTGTAGTACCACTGCCCACCAAAGGGGCCACTGTGCTACTTTGATCATTCTCCTTGATTACTGAGAGCTGTGTCACCTGCATGAGGCCTATATTAACCTGCCTGCTTCATATGGTCTGGGCCAGATCATCAGGTCACTTCTGTGTGCATTTCCATGTGCTCAGCTCCAGTCTGCATTTCCATGTGCTCAGCTCCAGTCTGCATTTCCATGTGCTCAGCTCCAGTCTGCATTTCCATGTGCTCAGCTCCAGTCTGCATTTCCATGTGCTCAGCTCCAGTCTGCATTACCAAGTTGTCAGCTACTGTCTGCATTACCAAGTTGTTATCTACTGTCTGCATTACCAAGTTGTCAGCTACTGTCTGCATTACCAAGTTGTCAGCTGTTATCTGCTATCTGGACTCCTGCATGTTTCTCCATTGAATTCACTATTGCTGTTGTCTGCTATCTGGACTCCTGCAAATTACTTCATTGTATTCTCTACTGCTGTTACCTGCTAATGGACTCCTGCATTTTCAACCATTATACCTGGTACTTATAGTTCCACGCTGCCTGTTGAAATCTACTATTGCAGTTACCTGTTGTTTCTCATCTGCACCTTGAACTGTCTTGTGAGTTACCTTGTCATCTGTGTTTGTTAATAAACTCATTATAACCACTTATCTCCTCTCCGTGGTCATACCTGGGAAATCCTGACAGTATGATCTGGCCATAATACCGAGCCTGCTGCTGCACGGCATTCATCCCTTTTTGAAAAGGATTTCCAGGGGAGTGACCTACTCTGTATTCATTAAGACCATGGCTACTATTTCCTCCGAAAATTCCCTGTTTCAATTGCTCCAAGCGAACATTCTGCAACTTCGCACTCAAATAGTGCAAGTATCTTCTTTGTTAAATCAAGTGCTCAAGCAACTTCCAGTTTCCACCCCTGATACATGCTGCAGTAAGGAGTCTAACTGTGCTGCTAACCTTTCATTATCAAATTTGTCTGCCTTTGACTCTCTGCAAGCAGCACCTCCCAATAGTCCTGTAACAAATTCCAGGTTTTCAGGTGCTCCACGCCCCCACCTGACCGAAGAGGAGCGATGGCGCAGGAGGACCTACAAACTGTGTTTTTACTGTGCCAGTGATTTACATTCTTTACAGGATTGCCCGCTCCGTAGACTCCGACCATCTTCAACCTCTATCTCCAGCTCTGAGTTACAAGCTTCTGTCTCCATTCCAGACACGTTATCTGCTCCCATGAGAACTCGGGTTCCCCAGTTCAACCCAGAGGGGGCGCTGCCCTTAAAGTTTGCTCCAGAGGGGGCGCTGCCCTTAAAGTCTGCTCCAGAGGGGGCGCTGCCCTTAAAGTCTGCTCCAGAGGGGGCGCTGCCCTTACAGTTTACTCCAGAGGGGGTGCTGCCCTTAAAGTTTGCTCCAGAGGGGGCGCTGCCCTTAAAATATGCTCCAGAGGGGGCGCTGTCCTTAAAGTTTGCTCCAGAGAGGGCGCTGCCCATAAAGTCTGCTCCAGAGGGTGCGCTGCCCTTACAGTCTTCTCCAGAGGGGGCGCTGCCCTTACAGTCTTCTCCAGAGGGGGTGCTGCCCTTACAGTCCTCTCCAGAGGTGGTGCTGCCCTTACAGTCCTCTCCAGAGGGGGCGCTGCCCTTACAGTCCTATCCAGAGAGGGCGCTGCCCTTACAGTCTGCTCCAGAGGGGGCGCTGCCCTTAAAGACTTCTCCAGAGGGGGCGCTGCCCTTACAGTCTTCTCCAGAGGGGGTGCTGCCCTTACAGTCTGCTCCAGAGGGGGCGCTGCCCTTAAAGACTTCTTCAAAAGAGGTGCTGCCCTTAATGTCTGCTCCAGAGGGGGGGGCGCTGCCCTTACAGTCCGCTCCAGAGGGGGCGCTGCCCTTACCGTCTGCTCCAGAGGGGGCGCTGCCCTTACAGTCTGCTCCAGAGGGGGCGCTGCCCTTACAGTCCGCTCCAGAGGGAGCGCTGCCCTTACAGTCCGCTCTAGAGGGGGCGCTGCCCTTACAGTCCGCTCCAGAGGGGGTCCTGTCCCTCCAGCCCACTCCAGAGTTGCCACTCTATGCGGTTCAGCCCGAGCTGCCACTCTATGCGGTTCAGCCCGAGTTGCCACTCTATGCGGTTCAGCCCGAGTTGCCACTCTATGCGGTTCAGCCCGAGTTGCCACTCTATGCGGTTCAGCCCGAGTTGCCACTCTATGCGGTTCAGCCCGAGTTGCCACTCTATGCGGTTCAGCCCGAGTTGCCTGTCCATACGGTTCAGCCCGAGTTGCCACTCTATGCGGTTCAGCCCGAGTTACTACTTGGTGCTGTCTGCTCTGAGGCTTCTCACAGCGCTGTCTGCTCTGAGGCTTCTCACAGCGCTGTCTCCTCCGAGGCTTCTCTCAGTGCTGTCCCTGTCAAGTCTGCCGCCCCATCCGGGCGCCCTGCCAAGTCATCTGCCCATTATGGGTTGTCTTCTGCCAAGGGGGTACTACCCAAGTCCCCAGGGATGTATGTTCAACCCGAGCTGGCCGATTCTCATGCTAATTCGAATTCATACTCTGTTCAAGTCTTCTAACCACCTACCTTCAATGGGGATATTCAGCAATTTCATGCTCTTATTAAATTCTGTATAACCTATTTTCCCTCTGTATCCAACCTCCTGGATACTCAACGAAAGCAAGTGTTTTACACGTTGGCCAACTTCACAGGGGAAGCTCTGGAATGGGCAGAGCCCTTAATTGAAACCCAGGATCCCATCCTGTCTGATTTACAGCATTTTACTGAGGCCGTGATCGAAGAATTTGCATCAGCACTTGCCAATCTCACTCCCAGTGCTTCATCTGTGCCACATGTTCTATCTCCTGCTACTCCAACTTTGAGATTATCATTTTCTTCGCTCCATTTCCAGCAACCCTCTAAAAACCATTAAAAGAAAGTGAAGAAGAAGAAAGATTCTCCTGGATCTCAACTCCCTTGTGGCGTGGTTTCTATACCCTTTCCGTTCTTGCATGAAGACTTCTCAAATATATGCCCAATTCTGGACTATGACTCTGACTTTTCTGACCATTTCTAGTATTTGGGCGTCTGTAGTGCGCCCTTTAAGGAGGGGGTACTGTCACGACTTGCACTCTGCAGCTGCTGTCTGCAGTGACTTTATTGGATTCATTATGTATTCTATTTGTAGTACCACTGCCCACCAAAGGGGCCACTGTGCTACTTTGATCATTCTCCTTGATTACTGAGAGTTGTGTCACCTGCATGAGGCCTATATTAACCTGCCTGCTTCATATGGTCTGGGCCAGATCATCAGGTCACTTCTGTGTGCATTTCCATTTGCTCAGCTCCAGTCTGCATTTCCATGTGCTCAGCTCCAGTCTGCATTTCCATGTGCTCAGCTCCAGTCTGCATTACCAAGTTGTCATCTACTGTCTGCATTACCAAGTTGTCATCTACTGTCTGCATTACCAAGTTGTCATCTACTGTCTGCATTACCAAGTTGTCAGCTACTGTCTGCATTACCAAGTTGTCAGCTACTGTCGGCATTACCAAGTTGTCAGCTGTTATCTGCTATCTGGACTCCTGAATGTTTCTCCATTGAATTTACTACTGCTGTTGTCTGCTATCTGGACTCCTGCAAATTACTTCATTGTATTCTCTACTGCTGTTACCTGCTACTGGACTCCTGCATCTTCAACCATTATACCTGGTACTTATAGTTCCACGCTGCCTGTTGAAATCTACTATTGCAGTTACCTGTTGTTTCTCATCTGCACCTTGAACTGTCTCGTGAGTTACCTTGTCATCTGTGTTTGTTAATAAACTCATTATAACCACTTATCTCCTCTCCGTGGTCATACCTGGGAAATCCTGACAACAGTAATACGTTAGACACATTTTAATAGACCTTTACCCAGACATATTTCATCGGTACACCAGTGTATACGTGAGGATCCTGCAAGGTGGTAATTGGATGACGTGGATTTGTTTTACCTGGAGAAAACCCATCTGCAGGAGGGATAATGGATGGCTCTATTGGTATCATCTTCCTGACATTCTCTCAATCAAGACAGGACGTTGCCTTCCTACTAGCTTGAGAAGAAACGTCCGGTGCACTCCAATATACTCTTACCAGCTTGCACCTACCTTCTGTACCCAGCTGAGCCAGACCATGTGCTGCCTCCGCTAGGTCTGGAAGATACACTCTGGGAGCTACTGGTCTACTTTGTCCATCTTTCCAGGGTCTGCCAGATTCCTAACCACATCTCATCCCCTGCCAGACAGTTTATTCTTCAGCTAACACAAATCTTCATATATATACTAATATGTGTATGCGTGCATGTGTGTTCACATTTTAAAACAATACAGCGAAAAACAAAACAAAACATAGATTTGTCAGCTGTCACATAAAACCCTGCTGTCTATTTGACAGCTATGTTCGCCCTGGTGTGACAGCCATGTATAGTCGTGTGTGTAAGTGTGGATTTTATTAGCAGCTACTTCAGTTGGTAACTGTGTCACTGTATCAAGTCTTCTATGTAATGTCCTACTCATGTGCTGGTATTGCTATAAAAAGATTTTTCAGTCACCTCAACGTCACCCCCTAGACTAGAAAAATGCTAAAGACCAATGTATATCAATCGATTTTCCCTCTGCCAACTCACATGCCATTTTCAATCCCACACGTTCAGCTACTTGGCTAATTGAGAAGGGCAAAGGGGTCTATCTCTATAACACTTTCTTCAAATATAACAGTATCCAGTACATGTCTTTCTAACAGTGAAAAATATAAAACATGAAAATTTTACATTTTCTAGGGTTTCACATTATGTCAGGTCTTGTGGCAAAAATCCTACTCCAATGTTCTACACAGAGATGCATATCTGTATGTCTAACCTCTAGCGATCCATCCACCCTTTGTGCATAAATATAAAGGCACACTTTGCACAGGAGAGAAAAAGGCAGATATGCAATCTATAAAACATGAATCGTCTTTCCACGAAAAACTTTTCTGCTTAAAATCAGCCGCTTCTATACACATAAAACCAAACCCCTAGCTGCTTCTGTGACTTGTGTCAATCTAGTGCAGTGGTCAGGGAACAGGGGTAAATTACCCCAAATTGGGTAAAAATGAAATTCCTGGGGGTAATGCTGCCGATTCACATGCTGTCAGTTGGACTGTAGACCCATTTAAATTTGAAATTGCTGTTGTACCAGAGGAGTTCCCTGTTCCCTCAATTGTTGGCAGAGGCACTTCTTGAGCTTTGATGCAGTAATGAAGCACTATTGCATTTGAAAACAAAGCAGATCTGTCATAATTTTGGATGTCAACAGCTGCAAAGGTATTCAAAATTGCATATGAGGAGGCAGTCAAAAAGTTACTGCCTTTTGCAACAACCTACCTTTGCGAACAAGGATTTTCCACTTTAACGAACATAAAAACAAAGCAGAGAAATCGATTGGACGCTGAAGTCTGTATCCAAATTGCATTGACATAAAAATATTGATGCTCTCGTATCAAAAATGAAGCAACATCATTTCTCCAGAACCTGAAGTTTTGAAGTTGAAGCTTTGAAAGAAATTTTGAATAGATTCAATAAAATTTTGAATTCCAATAATTAATAATATATGATTTCCTTCCTTCCAAATCAAGGGAGTAACGTCGGCGTATCTAATTGTATTTAGGGGTAAAAGGTAAAAAAGTTCCCTGACCCCTGATCTAGTGTGTATATCCCTAAGTCCGTCTTATGTCACAAATGTCTTAGCCCCATGAATGAGACTGTGTCTACGTCTTTTTGTATCTCTATACAAGATAAGAGAGAGAGAGATACTAGCAGAGGTGTAAAGAATGAGAAAATAGGAGAGCAACAAATAATAAGAATACGATAATTTGAGTACAAGGTTTTAAATACAAACAGAAAGGCAGAAAAGGAGATTTTACAGTAAACATGACAGCTGGATTGGACACTATGGGAAAATGGCTGTATTTATTCCACTAATCCCCTTAGCTATTCGCTAAACTATGACCCCTCCCCATACTTAACTAGGGGGTCTTACATCAACCGTGCAATCCAGTGTCGTCCGTCATTAGCTCATATGGAACTCGATATCATCAGAACTATATACCTTTGTGATGGACTTCCTGACTTATAATAGAGAAGTGAAAAATTAACTCTGAGTGACTCATACTTAGTATCTAACGACATTTTAGAGAAAAGTATGTACATACTTTATTTTTGAATAATGACTCTCAGCCAAACAAATTATTATAAATCACTGCAGTCTAAAACAAAGAGTGTTACAATGATCCATTGCTAATTAATCTTTTAAGAGTAATTTTTTTACACTTCTCCAGCCCACTTTTTAATCACTAAGTCTATATTTCTTTTGTTTACCCTTATCTGTGAGAAAGAAAAGACAAGATAGTTATTTTTAAACAATGAAGGAAACAAACATTTTCATTCCTTACCATCGGCCAGTGATCAGGAAAGCAAACATATGACAACATAAAAAAACCAAGCACTAACAACACGGTATCCTTTTAAACCGGTTTCTTTCTAACCTTGTACACTAATACTTACCATTGATTAGTATTTGCCTTGCCTGGTTCTAATTTCCTCGCTTTTGCTCTAACATTTTCTTAGCAATATTTCCTCAAGTGTCCCTTCTTAAGGCAGTTAAAACACTTCAAAGATTTCTGTTTCTTCCGTCCCTTATAGTGTTTTTTTTTATAAATCAGAGGTTGTGAATGTAATCTTTCTAAAGCCTGGATACCCACCATCATTAGCCTATCACTCTGCGCTTTTTCCTTTTTACATATATTTTTATCATGTTCTACGACATGCTCTCTAATTGCGTTTACCGAGAGACCTCTCCAATTAGGAAAATAGGTTTGTATCCAGGTCTTTAGATCCTCCCGGAGACCATTCATTAGTACTGCAACAGCTATTTCTCTGTGTTCCACATTTTCCTTTATATCTGGTATCCCTGTGTACTTAGTCATGGCTGCTAGAGCCCTAGCAAAATAGTCAGTTGTAATCTCACTACCTTTTGTCTGATAGTGAAAATTTTTCCCCATTCCACTATCAGTGGAAAATATATGGCCAACTGTGTGATTATACGTCTAATATTGTCCTGATTATCATCTTCGGTTAAGGATTTATCCTCCTCCAACATACAATCCTTAATGAACTTTTGCATATCAGTATCGAGAGGAAGACAAGCCCTAAACACCACTCGCCAATCTTTATTAGTAGGCTCATGTGCATTACCTAAATGTTTAATAAATTTCTGACACTTGGCCAAATCTTTTCTAGGATCAGGGAAATCAGACATAATTGTAAACAGCTCCGTCCTAGTCTATGGAAAATGCATTGCTACATGTTTTATGGGAACTACACAATCTCTGTCCGCCTTCCCATTGGGAACTGCTATTGTGCGGACAGGATGCAGACCTCCTAACTCAATACATTCTGAACTAGTTGCTGGAATCGCGGTTGCAGTATAATGGTGGAACAGTTCCCTTTCCTTGTCCGTGTACTGCTTCTTGTATGTTACTGGCATGGGCAATGGCTGAAATGACGGTTGGTACATTTTCTTCTTCTAAAACATTACTCTCATCATAACTTAAAACATCATACAAATTACTCATTACATTTTTAACATTTTTGGTATTGGCTGTACTTACTATCCCAACTGCATTTGGCGGCGAGGGCGTGCATGCACTCAGTTCGCCACGCATTGCAACACTCACTTCCGTTGTGTGCACGCTTTGTGCCATGCCTACTTCCGCTGTGCACTCGCTGCTATGCCACGTGTTACCTTCCATTTGCCACAACTTTAAACAATCACCCATAGATTGTAAGCTTGCGAGCTGGGCCTTCTCACCTCTTTGTCTGTTTTACCCAGTTTATTAGTTTATTATGTTTGTCCCCAATTGTAAAGCGCTACGGAATATGTTGGCGCTATATAAATAAATGATGATGATGATGATAATGATGATGTTTAAATCTCACTTTTGTTGATTTAATCAACCCCACCTTTTCTTTAACATTATTCAGTACCTCTGAATTAAAACTACCTATGTTTGGGAAAGGTTTCACACACTCCCAGGTCATCTTGACCCATTTGTCGCAGTATGCCGTTGCATACGCACCATATTTATTATGCATAACATACTTTGCCGAACCAACCAGCCATTCCCTAGGCAGCACACAATTGGCCATCTTTTCTTGGCCCTTGACGATTTCAACAGGTACGTCCCCTCAACTCCACGTTACTGAGTACCACTGAACAATAACACATGATTGTCAAAGTACTCACTGGAGAAACAACCTAACACAACTGGGATCAGACAAGTACCAACTTTGCAATACCCTGCTTTTCCTAGTTTGAGTACTTTACAACTGTTAGCAACCGATACCCATCACGAATATCAGTGGTTGCAGCGTACTTCCTCCCACATCTCCC
Organism: Mixophyes fleayi; assembly: GCF_038048845.1. NCBI lineage: Eukaryota > Metazoa > Chordata > Amphibia > Anura > Limnodynastidae > Mixophyes > Mixophyes fleayi. The sequence continues at coordinate 364,776,769 of NC_134402.1, read as the reverse complement.
AAGTCACAATCACGGCTGCACAAAATCACCCATGCGGTCCGATTGCACCGCTTACAGATACTAACTATCAGTAAGCTTTGCGATTACTATTGAGAATGCCACGGAAACCTGCTATTTTCGCTTCGAGTATACCTGCCGTGTATACTCTGTGGCGTCTCTTTTTCCCATGCTCTTTGTTAGAACAGAACGCCTCTCACACAAAGGTTTCTTTATATCCTGTTCACCCTTAGGACAGAACCTTTGTTTTCAGGTCACCTATTTACCGTGCCTCGTCAGACACATCTGAACAACAGCGCTATTTTTAAAAGTATAATTCTTCCCGCTGCTCTCCCAATACTCAATCACGGCCTTACCGTGCAGTCCAATCGCACCGCTTACAGATACTAGTTATCAGCAAACGTTGTAATTAGTATTGGACGCGCGTGTAAAAACCTATTTTGTTTCCGTAACCAGTATACTTTTGTCTTTATGCATAACATTCACAGACACATACAACCTTTTGTTTTCTGCACAGAAAATAAATTTCCCAAACAATAGTAATAACTTTTCAGAGGCTTTAGCAAGTCATTATACTATACATATAACAAACTATCAAAAACGACTGTTTAAACACGTGGCAACATCACCAGGGGGTAAATGTATCAAGCTGAGAGTTTGGCTGCGGGCTTGAAAAGTGGAGATGTTGCCTATAGCAACCAATCAGATTCTAGCTATCATTTTGTAGAATGTACTAAATAAATGATAGCTAGAATCTGATTGGTTTTTCAAACCCGCCGGAAAACTCTCAGCTTGATACATTTACCCACAGAAGTTCACATACACTAAGCCGGAAGTACACATACGCTATGCAATGCAATACCTTTTAAAACAACAATAAAAAGAAACCTTTTTCTTTCTTGTCCCTAGATTCAAGTTAGCGCTCCTTTAGGTTATGCAAAAACGGACATTCGGTTTCACAACACAGAATGAACAACAGGTTTTGAACACATTGCGTTCTTTCCCGTATGTGATGCCTCTTCCCCACTTTGTTGAGGAATCTAAATCCGTATGCGTTGCTTATTGTCCGGTAGCATAACCTCCGCTAAGAGCCCCCAAATTATTCAAGCAATTTTAGCGTTTTGCAATAAGCATTGTCTTAGCGATTGCTTGTGTTTCCAAAGCACAAAATAATTTATTTAAAAATTTAACAGTTCAATACATAAATATAATACAGTACAGCCAATACCAAAAGATACATACATACCGCGCTCGCATGCGCAAAACTGCGCTCCACTGGTACCAGCGTACAGTACTTCACTCCAGAATACTGTGGTCAGAGAAGACTGAAGCCAGTGCCAGCACAGCTATATTATATACACTCAGTGTTACAGAGACAACAATGCAGATGACATGGTTTGCTTCTATTGATCCAGGATTCAGGAGGGTCCAGTGTAAACAGGTCATAGGCTAGTTCAAACAACCCCCTCCAAGGGTGAGGGTCAACATTCCAGATGATTCTCCCACCCAGAAACCAGTTTAAGCTAATCTATTTGCATATTACAGTCAGTATCACTGTAAACATTTATTCCCTAACATCGCTAGCTAGAATATGCAATGTGCGATCCCTTCGGCGAATGAACCGGACAACTGCTGATGAATAGGGGATTAAAATGATACTAAACATGACATGTTTCCTGTAACCTGAACCTTAAGTATCACTAGAGTGCACATATAACCTTTATATATATATATATATATATATATATATATATATATATATATATATATATATATATATAAACTAAATACCATCTGCTCATAAAACATTGTGGAATGGAACCATAACTATATGAAATATATAAATAACTAAATATGAGCGTGCGAGTGTGTGCGAGCGTATTTTACCGCGTGATTGCGTCATGCCACGTGTTACATGGCATACTGATCGCAATCGCACGGTAAAACAATATTAACCAATATATTTTCGTTCATCCAATTATACGACTTCAACAGTAGCGTGAGACCCTCAACCGCTAGAACCACTTTGCAAGATGTTCTCCTTCAGCAGCCCCCTTTCTGAGGAAATGTTTACATTCCACAGAACTCGGGTGGCCCCAGGATTTAGGCTTGGGTAATTGCAGTTGCTAATGTAGCTCCTGCCTGGTGGAGAGGACAGAACACAGTAGAAGGTAATGAGCAACTAGGATATATTAGCAGTATTCTGAGCCAAACAGGCAAGGGTTAATGTGGAGTAGTCTGGAACTTGTCTCATGAACTGGACAGCACACGGCATCAGGTAGTGAGCAATCAGACTGTAAATAGCAGAGAGTAGAGTAGACAGTGGAATCCTTTAAGCAAGCCAGTGGTCAGGGCAGATAGAGATATGAGAGCAATTCCGTACAAGAAAGCCAAGAACCAGGAGTGGATAAGACAGCAATTCTTATACAAAACAGGAGAGTTCTGATTTCTTAGCACTGATAAAAGAATTTATGATGGAAGTTGTAAATATTAATAACGATACATTTCTTAATAGAACTGCATTTCAAATTAGTATTAGTAAGGATATAATTGATTATGAATAAAGCATTGTTTCCAACTTTTATTTATAAATCAAAAGTATTTAATATAAGAAATAACTTATATGATGTTAAGTCATTTATTGAATTAATAGTTTTAGTAGAAGGGTTTACTTGTTCTGACTGATATATCATAGTTTGGTGGAAATGTAATATACTGTATGTACATATATTTCATGAATAGTTTAAGATACAGTTCTAGTTATGCACACATTTCTATGTATCTTCTGCCACAGTAATTAAATACATAAATATTTCTGTAATATATATTTATACTTTTACGTTTATTGTGTAAAGGTTTTGCTGTTACACAATTTACATTACTGAAATATCAAGTTTTATACCATTAGAAAGATAGAAAATATAAGTAGAGAGGATTTGCATAGATTAGCATTCAATTTGCATCCTATTATAGGCAGTGGTTTAATATTGTATGCATTAATTTATGTTTCTAGATTTAATAAAATGTTGTTAATCTTTGAATAGGTGTGAAATAGTGCATAAAATAAGAACTATTGAATTTGAATATTGAACCGCTGACATGCAACTGTTTAAATAATATTTAATAAAGTTTAATGGTAGCTTCATAAAATTGGCAACATTATAAGCAGGTAAACAGTAATTTTAGACATATGCAAAGGGAAATAATGTAACAGTTTTATGTAGCATTTTAAAATTTAAATACTTTCATCATAATCCTACACTTGTATGAATATCTATTATATCTCCTTTGAACACTGGTGGATTGGGCGGGACAATCCCAGCAATCTCCCCCCTGGCAGCAATCCTCATCCCATTAAATTGCAGTGGAGAGGTCCAATCATCTGTGGAAAGGGGGCGGAGCCAACAGGGACCAACGAATCAGAGTGATGGAGGGGCAAAATCTCCCCCCCTACAAAAGGTCTAGGTTTGTCGCTGCCTTTAAACTAGTTTTTAAAGTTAGAACATGGGAGTTTTACTGTAAGACCTTTTGAAAACAAGGTAGATAAAAAAGGAGCAGTATAAAAGAACAAAGTAAGAAATATAAATGCATTTGAGTTGACATTGTAAATGAAGGAATGCCTTAAATTACTGACACCTCACTTGATGCCTCAGTTTGGTGCCCACTTACTGAAATGGGCAGCAATATCCAAGTCTTTCAGCATGATATGAGGGTTAATTTGCATAACCCAGTATGCATAATTTAACAATATGACAGGACCCATCTCCGCCTTTCCTAACAATTATGTTACAATGCAAGATTAACTCAATTGAACATCATTTCACATCACTGTAATAGACCTCTCAGATCCATACTTCTACCTTGAACCTATGTATCCTCAGCCGTGGTACCTGCATAACTGAAGAAGATGCTACTATACTCCTCCCACCTCACAACCTGGCCACACAATTCCACGCCATTTCTTCTAGTTCATACTGTATATCTCCCATAGCCTTACTCAATCTTGTAACCAAATCTCTTGAGATTGGCTAGTACCTGACTCTGAATTGTAACTTTGGTTTTATTTTGTGTTCTGTTGCCCTTGTTCTCCTATGTATATTGTCTGTCCAGTTCTTCAAGAATCATCTAGAACTATTTGCTTAAAATCTGTAGTCATCTAAGTATAGCTGTGGACATCCTGCTCATAAAAAAAGTAACTGCTAAATGGAAACACTGAACTATAAAAACAGCAGAAGACCACACTATGCCTTGATCCCAGGGGTTTCAAAGGGTATTTGTGTGACAGATGTCCCACTTTAACTATCAGTTTCTTTGTTGGTGTTTCCCAAGGCTTAATCTTAGATCCCATTCTGTTTTCAGTTTATACCACACTGCTGACCCAGGATTCCAAAATCATGCATATTACAATAACACCCTGATGTACTGCTTTTGCCCTGAAGTTAGCCATTTTATTATGAATATTTAAAACACAGTTAAAAAGCAAACATTAAAAAAACACTATTTTACTGAGCTCCAAAGCTTTAATTAATTTCACATATATAGGCTAACTTGTGGTTTCTGATAATACATTTCCAGAAGGCACACATTTCTCACACTGGATACTACCAAACTCCTGTTCCATGCTCTTATCATTTCCATTTTGACTACTGTAATCTCTTTTTAAACAGTTTTCCTCTTACAAGATTATCCTCCCATTGGATCATTCATCAGGGCTGATGGATATTTATTTTACATACTTATATGTTACTCCACTGTGCTGAACCCTACATTGGTTTTCTATAACATTCAGTATAATATTTAAATTGCTTCGTAAGGATGCACCTGGAAGAGCTCTGCACACATTACATTGCACACATTAATTCCTCCATGTTTTAAAATGAAAGTAGGGAGCAAGATCAGTAATATCATGGTTGCACATATCAAAAGTTGGAGATCATTGACACAAACCAGCACAGGGTCAAGGCACCTTTTTGATGAACCTTTTATAGAAATAGTTTACTAGTTTTATTAACATTTTTCCTTTAACTCATGTTAAGGTTGACACCTTTTCTGGTGAAACAAATACAGGCCTTCTTTCTGTCTCTGTTATGTTGCCGTCCTACTAACAACATCAGTCTGAGTTAAATTTTTATTTACACTGTGTGGGGTTTTAGTTCCTTTGCATGTATGCAGCTATTAGCATCATTAACAGTCAAATAATCCACAGGAAAAGGTTTAAACCCAGTCTGGCTAGCTTTTATATGCAAAACAAAGTTCACAGTGCTTTCTGGTCTGTTTACAGTCAAAAAAATAACATACAATAAAATCTGCTTGTCTGAGCTCTAACAGCAACACAAATCCTACCTATCCAGTCTATCCTACCTCTTCAAACAGTTCACACACACACCCTTCTTATAAGAGACCAGCCCCCATGAGATCTCTAACATAATTAACCCCTTCTATAGAACACCTAGGACAATGTTCTGGGGAAAAATATCTCTCTTTCCAGACATTATCAGTCACCTTCTTACAACTGGTAAAATACCACCTAGATAGAAACCCTAACTTATGTACATTCGCAACTCCCTTGAGTTTTGCGTGTATACAGTATACAATAAGCAGTACAAAATTAGAACCAAAAAGGATTTCAATTAGATACGGGTCATGGAGTGGGTTCACAAACTTGCATTATTTGGGATGATATACTTACTACAATAGCTAATCAGGTGGTCTTTCTTTCCAATCTGATGGCAGAATTACAATGATTGGTTATTTGACTAATTTCAAGATTAATTTAACCAAATTAATGCCTCTGAACATTGCAAGATGCTACTATCAAAGGACTTCAAACAGCCTTTCAATTCAAGTGGCATCCCTCACATATTTGATATATGGGGTCACTCTAATTTGAAATAACTCCAACTTATTCAATCTAATGTTTAAGTCAGATTCTCAGAAATGGTTACCAATTAAACTGTCCTGGCTGGGAAGAGTAAATACATTCAAGATGAACATCTTGCCCAAAATCAGACTTTCCCAATAAATATCCTGAAAACTTACTTCAAGGAGCTTCAAAAGGCTCTTGGAGCTTTTTTTCTGCTGAGACAAGGGACAGAGGCTTAAACAAGACATCCTGTTTAGGAGTAAACTGAAAGAATGGTCCCTTCATGCTCCGGCCTATATCATACTTAGGATCACAAAAATTCCTAGGGTGCAACACTCCTTACTTGTGCCCAACCTACAATGTTGGAAAAGATTCAGGCAACTCTCACTGTTTCCCCTGAGGCTCCTCCATATATACCCATAAAACATAACCTGGAGTTTCCTCCAGGATTCTCCTCCTAGGGCCTGATCAGTGTCGGACTGGGGCATGAAGGGCCCACCAGGGAACAGCAACGCTAGGGGCCCACCAGAGGGGGTGTGGCCAACCATCAAAGAGGCGAGACCAGACACTAGAGGGGGAGTGGTCAGCACACAAAGGACAGCTAGCACAATAGTGTAGTATATAAAGAATGCAGTGTGTATAAAGAGTACAGTCTTGATCTGCACCTTATATTGGGCAGAACAGTCACCAAAAATCGGGATTATCCCACTAGACCAGGCTTGACTAACCTGTGGCACTCCAGGTGTTGTGAAACTACTAGCCTCAGCATGCTTTACCAATATATAGCAGCCTATTGCTGAAAGGGTATGCTGGGACTTGTAGTTTCACAAAACCTGGAGTGCCACAGGTTAGCCAAGCCTGCACTAGACTCAGAACATTTAACAGACTGTGCTACCTGTTCTTGTCACCACCTGTGGCTGCTGGTTTCTTTAGCTGCGGCTTGTCTGGATCCTGGAATGTTGAGGGGTCCTATTTGGAAAAAATAATGGGTACATTTAGAAAATTCCAACCAGCTCCGGCGTTAAATCAATAGGACCCACATTTAATACTTAGGACTTCCTCCAGCCCTAACATAAAAGTAATAGTATTCCCATTTAATAAACCTATTTCCCTCCTAACAGACAGCCCCTGCAATAAATTAATCACATTTACATATAATAAATATACCTATTTCCTGCAACCATCACTGCCATTAAATAATTCATATTCACATTTAATAAATATACCTCATGCTCCTCAAACTCAGCCCCACATTCAATTAATAGCGCCCAAACCACCCCATCTTAAATTAATAGTCCCCTCTATAAAATTAAATTGCCCCATCTTCACCCTACAAAGAAAATAGCACCAATTATTTAGCCACCACCTACCACACACACATTACATTTCCACAAGCCCGTTGTGCCATCACACACACATTACTGCGCCCCTTCATCACCATGATGTGCCTCCTTATAATCACACTGCACCCTCCATGCTGCTTTTGCTCTGCCCTTCTGGCTCCCCTTCACACACTGCCATACTGTCTGTGCTCCCCCTTCACTCTGCCATGCTCCCCCTTCACTCTGCCATGCTCCCCCTTCTCTGTTCCATGCTCCCCCTTCTCTGTTCCATGCTCCCCCTTCTCTGTTAAATGCTCCCCCTTCTCTGTTCCATGCTCCTATTTCTGTTCCATGCTCCCCCTTCTCTGTTCCATGCTCCTATTTCTGTTCCATGCTCCCCCTTCTCTGTTCCATGCTCCTATTTCTGTTCCATGTTCCCCCTTCTCTGTTCCATGCTCCCCCTTCTCTGTTCCATGTTCCCCCTTCTCTGTTCCATACTCCTATTTCTGTTCCATGCTCCCCCTTCTCTGTTCCATGTTCCCCCGTCTCTGTTCCATACTTCTATTTCTGTTCCATACTCCGATTTCTGTTCCATGCTCCCCCTTCTCTGTTCCATGCTCCCCCTTCTTTGTTCCATGCTCCCCCTTCTCTGTTCCATGCTCCCCCTTCTCTGTTCCATGCTCCCTCTTCTCTGTTCCATGCTCCTATTTCTGTTCCATGCTCCCCCTTCTCTGTTCCATGCTCCTATTTCTGTTCCATGCTCCCCCTTCTCTGTTCCATGCTCCTATTTCTGTTCCATGCTCCCCCTTCTCTGTTCCATGCTCCTATTTCTGTTCCATGCTCCTCCTTCTCTGTTCCATGCTTCCCCTTCTCTGTTCCATGTTCCCCCTTCTCTGTTCCATACTCCTATTTCTGTTCCATGCTCCCCCTTCTCTGTTCCATGTTCCCCCTTCTCTGTTCCATACTTCTATTTCTGTTCCATACTCCTATTTCTGTTCCATGCTCCCCCTTCTCTGTTCCATGTTCCCCCTTCTCTGTTCCATGTTCCCCTTCTCTGTTCCATACTCCTATTTCTGTTCCATGTTCCCCCTTCTCTGTTCCATGCTCCCCCTTCTCTGTTCCATGCTCCACTATCACTTACCTTTTCTATCTGCTTCTTCCTTTTCTTCTCCTCTGTCTTGCCGGCGCTCCTCACTGAACGTCGGGCGTGATGACGTCACGCCCGGCATTCAGTGCGAACGGAGCCGGCGCTGCGGTCACGTGAGTTTTTTTTTTTTTAAAACTATTAAAGTTTCTAGCTCCCCCCACCAACGAAGAGGGGAGCGATTCAGGGTCGGGGCCTACCGGTGGATAGTCCGGTCCACCGGCGGGCCAGTCCGCCCCTGGGCCTGATTCATTAAGAAGAGAAAAGCAAAAAAAGGAGTAAGTTTTCTCCTGGACAAATTATGTTACAATGGAAGGGGTGCAAATTAGTTAACTATTTTGCACATAAGTTAAATACTGGCTATTTTTTCATGTAGCACACAAATACTTGATAGCTTTATGCTTACGCTTAAAATTTAAGTTGATCTAGGACATCCCTTTCCCAACTATAAATATGCCATCACATTTTAAATGTACCTCCCCCTCCAATGCAACATGGCTGGGCCCAGCTGCAAAGTTGCTCTTTTTTTGCTTTACTTTCCTTAATGAATCAAGCCCCTAATCTCTGAAATATATAGAATGTGCATGGAAAAGATTACACCCTCGCTCCCCAGTTATGCCTTAAACAGAGAACTGAAATGGAACCTGGGTGAGGAGCAGAGCATCTTTAAATGTGCTCATGCAAGCTCCAGCTCTGTTGGATTTCTGGAGATGCAGTTTAAGATACTTACCAGATGGTAAAGGTTTCTGAGTACTTCCAAGAAAATGATACCTGACCTTTTGGATCTGTACTGGACGCCATCGATACGCCACTCCCAATCACATACTGTTCCCAGTTGGAGAAGTTGGAAATAATAGGGATTTGAGCTCCCTCTATCCCTGAGTTCTTGCTATTGAACTTACTTTGGTATGCCAATCTCCTAATGTAAAAAACAATAAACCCCCTAATTAATGTTACTAGAACTATTTTACCATGTATATGGAGGTCTACATCTCCACCCACTTTCTCTCAGTGCTTTTAGAAAGCTGAGAGCTATATTGCCCTGGAATATCTAACAACTTCAGCCTCACACGGGTATTCAGAATTTACAGCCACTTGATACAACTGGCTAAACTACAAAGAGTCTGAAACCAACGACTACAAAACTCCATTGATGACTCTCCTCAGCGGTTGTAACCCTTTAAGAGTATACATGATCCAATAGGATTTCATTACCTCCTCTTCCCAAATAACTTTAGAGTCCAAGGAAAACACAATAACTGCCTCTGATAAACTCTTAGTTAAGACCAGGCTATCTATATCTGTAGATCTTGATTAGTCTGCCTAACGATGATCAACATTTTCTGAATCTTTCTATTCAACTTAGTATCCCCCTTCCCTACCCTCTCCCTTCCCACATTTAAATGTTGTTAGGATTTACTTATAGCTTGTGTGTAATGGAATTAAACAGATGGATATGATCTTTTCACACTGCAATAATGCATTATTTCTTCCACCTGTAACAATTTATGGTGTTGCAATATTTTATTTTAAACTGATGCTCTCTTAATAAAAACAGATTTAATAAAAAAGTAGAAAAGAGAATTTGTCTCTCCGAAAGATGGGCAAGAGGAAGGAAGGTAAAGTATATGCTTGTATATGTGTGACAGTGGAGTACTCCTAAAATGTCAGACTCGTAAGGACGTTGTCTATATTTTGTCACAAATCGGGATCTTAGCCGCACTTACCTCATCCGCCGCTGTCATATCACGGCTACCTGGGTCCCTTCTGGCCGTCTGCAGCATTCCCATCCTCCACACCTCCGTTGGTAAACAAACACATACTGTTTGTTCTGCTGCATGGGCGCGGCCATCTTGGATGCAGTCAGGTGATCATTCCAGACCAACCAGATTCTGCAGCTGTGATCACATGAACTGATCAGCCAATAGTTGTTTGGGACACCCTATTTAAACCTGCTGCTGTGATCTGTTCATTGCCAGAACAACACACTTCTCTCCAGAGGATAGTGCTTGGCTCCAGTGTTCCTGTCTGCATTCCTAAGTGCAGTGTTCCTGACTGCATTACACGTGCAGTAATCCTGTCTGCACTCCTAAGTGCAGTGTTCCTGACTGCATTACAAGTGCAGTGTTCCTGACTGCATTACAAGTGCAGTGTTCCTGACTGCATTACAAGTGCAGTGTTCCTGTCTACATTTCCAGACTGCTAATTCCCCTGCTATATTCTACAATCAGCAAGAACATGAGCAAGAAGTTCATACAGGCTGCTAAGTTCTGTTTCACTCCTGCTCCAGCTAGTCCCAAGGGTCCCGAATCGGATCAAGAAATTCAGACGACCGTGACATATTTTAGTGCACACTTTAATGTTTTGTTACTCAATTTTTAAATTAATATTCATAAGAAATAAATGGAAATTTGTTTGCAAAGACAGTCCATTTTTTTTTGCTAAGCTGTTTTTTTTAGAATGTTTCACTCTTTTCTCCGCAATGCCATGATTGGTTACCATAGTAACATTGTGTTCTGCGGGCCTGCTCGTAGCAGGGAAGAAAAGGGCTCACCTGATCACAGTCTTTAGATATAAAGACAGCCTGCAGAAATGCCTTTTTCCTGCCTGGACAAAAATGGTTTCAGAAGATGGTCTATTATTATGTCACTTGTCAGGCGTGCAGGGAGTGAATTGAGGACATCAGCTATTTCCAATGACCTTCTGCTTGTTCATCTTTGGGAAATAAAGGATTAAAGTATATATACCTTAGTCTGATATCTTTAGATGATCAGTGATTTTATATGGGAATCAATATGTATACAGTTCACAGAAAATATAACTTATTATATTACTTATGTTACAAGAACTAAAAGGTAGTTCTGATACAAGGTTAAGCGTCCAAACAATGTTACCTTGTAACCACTGTCTTTATATTGCTGTTAGAACAGCTTCAGTCTGAAATGCAATACGTGGAAAGGTATCATCCTAAACAAATACTGTAACTTTTTGTAATTTGCCTTATATTTGTGACACAAGACACAAACCAAGAATTAGGGGGAGAGTCACAAAAGGCTGGTTTTGTGTGCGGCTTTCAAACTACCATTTATCAGATGTGGTTTTCAGTCCCAAAACTCAAGATTTTGTATCCAGGGATATGAAGGCTGAAAACTCAAACTGCATGTTATGTTTGCTAGATTGAAAAGCCCTATACCGCAAATGTTGTGCCCATATTAAAATAAAAAACTATTGAAACTATATTGCACCCATCAGAAACTAAATAAATAATGGACCCAATAATAAATACATGGTATTAATCAATATTTAATGCCCACAATCTTAACTAATATTCAATAATATTTTCAATATTTTTTTTTCTTTAAAGGACAAATGATACTAGTGAAGAAATAGGAGATATGGGTGCAAAATAAGCCCTATAAGCACCATATTAGTGTGGTGTAGTACTAGCTAGTCACATAGGGTACTCTTCATCAGTAGCCATGGGGTAAATAGCCAGGGTACACCTGTGTATTGTGAGAGGGAGATTTATCTGAATCCAGTGATCTGCTTTTAGGTAGATGCAGGACCAGCTTTAAACATATCCCATTTTTTCACTTAGTGGAGACTTACAATTCCTGATCTGCAGCTGGTGCTGCACATTAGACATAACCTAATATTCCCCTAACTCACCATTGGCGGGCTATAGACATATATCTGAATATTACTTTATTAGGGCTGAGTCTGGCAGGCCAGCTATTTTAAAGAGATTAACATGCTTTCTCACTGCCTATTAATGATGATGTTGATGCTGATGTTTCAAAACAAAAATGTAATTGACTGGAATTGTTTGCTCCCACTTTCTGTCAAGTGTTTGATTCCCAGAAATTTTGAATTTGCAGAGTTTGGAAGCATAAACAATTGGAAAAATACACTTATATAGTACATTAAGCTTTTATGAAAAGGATTGGAACACTCTACAAAAAGTGAGGCTAAATTACAAGCCCTTATTTACCATAATGCATTGCAACTCAGATGTGAGCAGGTATGACACACATATCTTTTTTGCTACCTTATAAGTATGCCCATGGTGTTATTCTCTAATAAGTTGTTAAGAGAAAAATACTGCAAATAAATATATTAATGAGTATACATTTTATTTTCATTATAATATTATATTATTTTCTTAATTAGGAAAACTTCAGCTTTGTGTGGTATACTGACAAGGATTAGACATATCACAACAGACAAGTAAGGTTGCCAGAAAATGTATCGACCATTTAAAATGATCCTAAAATTAGGCTTGTTTTAATTGAAGGGATAAATATTAATTAACAGATTACATTGGTTGCATATAATGTTTGGTCTGATAGCTCTCTGGCTGACTTTCAAATATTCCAGAAGTGATGAAGAAAAATTGCATTCATTAGAAATGTTACTTGTTGTCTAATTGTGTTAGTTTGGTCCATTCTCAGATGGCTGTCACCTTCAATTGAAAACCTAACCATCACGGTATACATAGGATCACCTTGCCATGTTATAGGCTTTGGCTGTGTTAAACATAATATCGCTCTCTTATTTCAAAAACAGTTAAGATCTTTGTCTCCCAGTCCATGAAATTGCCTATTTTCCCTGTGAAATTTCTTGTTTTCCCTCTTTGATTTGCTACTAGATGTGTATCACAATGTTCCGTAGAACAGATTTTTTTATGCTGTGGCTTGGGGACATGGTAGCATTTCTGTAGGAACATGTTTAACTATCTCATTTCCATGCTCACTATTATGCCATTAAATGCATTGCAAATCTATCCCATTGTCCTTTCTCAATCGTCCAGCAAGTCTTCTCAATTCACCTGCCCATCTCCAGGCTCAGATATAGAAAGCAGTATGCAGAGTCCTTTCTAACTAACAGATTTCCTCATGAGCCACGATGTAGGGCTCACTTGTACTTCTCTGTAGAGCTGCCAGAAATGTCTCAAAAGGAATGAGGTGGAAGTTCTCAGCTGGAAAGCTTGTACATTATCACCATTCTCACAGTCTCAGTACACATAAGAGTAGTGATCAAAGCCCAGTTGACTCTGGGTTTTGAATTGTCTCTCTCCAAAATGTTAAGTGAAATTGCATAAGTCGGGGCTTCGATTAACCATTTTTTGCAGGTAAGACCTGTACTTGCCCACAGTGTCGGACTGGGGCATGAAGGGCCCACCAGGGGAATGTAACAGTAGGGGCCCAAAAAAAGGTGTGTGTGTGACACAGTGCACTGCTGAGGGGGCGTGGCCAGACACCTGAAAAAATCACATATTATACTTTTATGCATAATAATTTGCCCAGGTATCACCATGTTGCATCTTGCCACTTCTGAGTTCTCTATCCTCTGAGAGTGTGTATGTTATCCTATTCTAAGAATCTATTTGTGTGGCCAGTAAATACAGTATTGAGCTCTTGATAAAGTACATCTTAGTGGTTATATATGTGGCCAGCCCTTCGTACCTAAAGACATGTCTCTTTTCCTCCCACACTCTAAAAACATAATAGTAGGTTAATTGGCTGCTATCAAAATTGACCAGTGTGTGTGTGTGTGTGTGTGTATGTGTGTGTTTTAAGGAGTTTAGACTGCAAGCTCCAATGGGGCAGGGACTAATGCGAGTGAGTTCTCTGTACAGCTCTGCGGACCACTGGTCTAATATGTATAAAGATAGTGTTGTACGTATACAAATATTGCCCCTCTTGTATCTTCCACATTGCCCCCTTACATCTCTCACATTGTTGTTCCCCCTCCATATCTTGGGGTGAGTCAGCGTTGCCTCCTAGTGGCAGCGCTTAGCCTTCTACAGGCGCTAGACCACCCTCTATCCCTGCTAGTTTCTTCAAGTCAGCTGCTGCTTGGCCAGATCCAGAAGTGTTGGTGTCCTGTTTGGAAAAGAGATAGCTATTATTCAACTCCTAGAAAGTAGAGCAATAATAATCAACAATTATTTATATAGCGCCAGCAAATTCCGTAGCACTTTACAATTGGGAACAAACACAGTAATAAAACAATACAGGGTAATACAGACAGAGGTAAGAAGGCTCTGCCCGCTATGACTATACACTAGACCAACCTAACCCCAACCAGCTCAACATTAAATTACTAGCACTCACGTTTAATAATTAAGCGCCTTTCACCCCAAAATTAAATAGTGTTTACATTTATGAATGTAAACACCTCCTTCCTACAAACCAGTCCCAACATTAAAATCATTCACTTCTAATATGTGCATATACTGCCCCCCCCCAAGCCCCAACATTATATTAATAGGATAACCATTTAATATGTAGACATCCTACACACACACCAGCCCTGAAATTATTAGCATTAATAAAAAATACCTATTTCTCCCAAACAGTCCCATATTTTTTACAGACTGGGCACAATAAAAATATCAATCCCCCTATTTTTTTTTATATCTTGGGCGCCAGAACAGTTTCATCAACCTCATCCTCTATCTTTTTTTTATAGATTTGCCTACAGTATATCAAGTTTAAAAAAAAAATAATTATAAACTGGGAGCCAGAATAGTCATCTAACCCCCCCCCTATAGATTTTATAGATTTGGTAGCTGGATTTTTAAGACAACCTCACCCCCCTTGATGGGATTTTGATGAATTTATGTATTTTTATGCTCTAAAGAGAAAACTACATATATGAAAACTATAGTTTACTTACAGTCTCCGCTTTTTCTTCTTCTTCTCTTCTCTGCTGACACTGCCTGAGCTGAAAAATCAGTCGCACCGCTGTCTCTGCAGCGCTGTCAGGTGACTCCCAGAGAGAGTGGATCCGATAACCTCCCTCTTGAACAGGAACAGGAATCGCGGGGTCTGTAGGAGCTGCATGTGATCTGAGTTTCGATTGGAGGAGCTCATCACATGATGTTAGTGAGTGCTGGGGCTGTGCTGACTGTGCATGCACCGCCCCAGCTGTATCGTCGGCAGTGATAGTCATTGGTTTGGGGGACCTGGGTAGCAGTCCCTCCCTGCTACATTAAGGAGCAGCGCATTTAGGTGTTGGGGCCCACCGGTCATTTTTCCGGTACTCCGGTGGGCTAGTCCGACACTGCTTGCCCATTACAATCTCCTACTCCAACTAGGAGGTTCAGTAATTTTACAAGGACAGTCAGGAATCTTGTCTAGTTTTCATTTCAATCCACAGTAAAAGTGAAGGCACTGTAAGAGATAAATAAGTAGAAAAGGAAACAGATTGTCACTGAAGAGAAAAACAGAAATAAGCAAGACAGACAGTGAGTAAACTAGCAAGGATTATACAAATGAGCATTAACAGCCATACTGTTGTGTCTTCCCCTTTTGTGATCATTATGTGTGCATGGTTATTTCCATAAACAAAATGATCTTGCTCAATGCACGAGCATTCATTACTTCAAAAATGAGGTGTATACTAGTATTTGAAATAAAATGGTATAAGATGCTGACTGGACTTCACCTTTCATTTAGTTGTTGAATATATAACTAACTCACTTTGGATCTTGTTCTCCACCCCCAGTCAAGCAATCTGAGGCTTTTAAGTTAAGCAACTCATAAAAATTGCAGCATCTGAGAAAGCTCCCCACTAACTTATGAGAAAAGCAGCTGAGGTTCAGTTCCATATAAAAATACTATCCAATAGAGTGTATACAGCATTATACTAGCTGTATGGAGACTTGCTTTGGTGTGATTGTGATAGGTTATTGACAGGACTCTGTCAATATGTATATCCAGGATGAGACCCCGGAGGCTGGTAACCCCTGATACCCAATAGCAAGTCTCTGTAGATACAGTGGAGCATTTAGGGCCCAATACATTAACAAATGCCAAACGAACATAATGTGTATTCTTTTTAAAAACGCACGTACATTGGGCATAAGCCGTCCGAATTCACAAACCAGCGGATCTGAAGAAACATCTTTTGAACAATACAGGTTTAGGTCCACTCTGATCGAACAGATAATACATTGCAGGATACGTCCAATACATATGTGGAATATAAAGTACGCCCAAAAAAAAAATATTCAATTAATGTCACCTGTTAATAAAATAAACATTATTGGCAAAACATTAAAAAAAGTTTTATGATTTTTATTTCCAGAAATATTAATTTATAAGTATGTTATGAATGTCTCCTGTACATGTAATGCATTTATACAGTTGCTCCTGATTGCAAACACATGTGCTAGCTTGCATGCACAGCCGCCATCAGTAGAAATCAGCACTTACACCTGTGCTGTAGCTAGTGCAAGTGATATGACAGAAAAACACCTACCTTTGAGATGTCCAAAACCTGAATCAGATGCTGCTGCGTGCGCTCGAGCTTGACACGTTCTTACTGTACTATGCACATACGCCCATTCACCTCCCTGTTCCACTCCTGAAATCATAGCCTGTAGTAAGGGTGCTTTGCGCTCATAGATAAAACGACTGTTGCTGTGTTATCTGGTGTATGGTTAGTTTCTGGACATGCGCAGCTCGATTTTAAGCAAAATACGGCATGTATCGGCATTTACGTGTCCTAAGGAATCAGGCCCTTAATGGATAGCTGGAGTGTCCAGAGAGAAACAGAAAACAGTACAACAATGTTCAAACACAGTTCCCAAAGAATTTTGGAGAAGCTCCAACTACGGCCCAGCATGCAATCTAATGTAGCAATCCAGTTTTGAAACAACATTATTATTATTATTATTATTATTAATAATTTTTATTTATAGGGCGCCACTAGGTGTCCGTAGCGCCGTACAGGGACAAACGAGATTACAATACGAGGTGAGACAGCACAGTACAGTAAACAATAATCACAGTAACTCAGTGAGCTCAAAGCACCGCTAGAGGGGCGGAGGAGGGGAGAGGGAAAGGTCCGCCAACGACGGAGTCCAAGAGGGAAGGCACGGATGACAGGGAGACCCCTAGAGGGGAGAGGAGGGAGCGAGAGGGGACGCGGGAAAGAGGGTCCTCAAGGAGGAGGGCTAAGTAGCTGGAGAGCAGAGTTAACAGTGGTGAAGACAGGAGGAGAGAATACCCTGCTCAAAGGAGCGTACAATCTAAGGGGTGGGGTAGACAGACAGAGAGACACGGGGGAGAGATGGAGGAACGGAGGATAAGGATAAGGGGGGAGGAAGAGGCAGAAGAAAAGGTAGGAAGTTAAGTGGCAATAGCATAGCAATAGCAATGTCTGTGTACATATACATCTGAGATCTGAAGAGTGGGATATGCAAATAGCAATTTACTAAAACTGAAGCAGCAACAGTAATCCTGATACAGGATTCTGAAAGGCAAACTCCAGCAGCAGTGCAAGCAGTAAACAGCAGGTGGAATGCAAATGAAACGTGTTTCAGCAATAGACAGAATCAGGAGCCTATGGTAACTTTCTTATTGGTAATAATATCATCCATGAGTTCCAGGACAGTTTACAAGTAAAGCACCAACAATGCATGGGCAGCCATGGGCAGAATTGGAAACAGGATCCAAGTAGCAATGATAGCAAACAAGTGATTGTCAAACAAAATCTGAATCAGATACACAGATATACTGTCCCAGGTGATCAATTTTAATACATTGATATGCTAATTAATAACTTATCAATGCAAAAGGAAAATAAAATTAATGAGAGCAATTTGGGTTTTGTCATAAATAGACTCCCAAGGTATCTATTTATCGTGCAGACCCAGCTTGTGACGAAAGGCATAATTTTTTTTTTGCAGTTTATCGCAGTAAAAAATGTATTCTTCTGCCGTTATATATCAGTGCTCAGTCTGGACATCCTTTGGTGACAATAGCATGAAAACTATGGGAAAAAGATTAGGAAAAATGCCACAGTTGCTTTACACAATCTTAGCATGAGATCATTTACACCTACTGTACATGTATTTAATGACACCTTATAGTCTACCAAGCTGTACTTTAGGTTTAGAGGTCCTTTAGCATTCACCAATGCTGTATTCTCATTCTTAGATAAACATATAAAACATCTTTATTGTGTCAAAAATTAATTAACACATCACTTAACAATGCAATGATTTATTTCAATTTTAATTGATAATGGCAGTCTGGAGTTAAGAATTCTCAAGTATGTGTTCAGTGTCACTGGACTGCAGATTGTGAGAATTGCCTAGCAACTAGCTTGATTCCCTTACTTTGTTGTACAGTTTTCACTGTTACCAGCAAATTTGTCAGGGACACAATCAGCTGAAAATATTTCTTACCTTTGAATATGAGACTATGGGCTAGATTTACTAAGCTGCGGGTTTGAAAAAGTGGGGATGTTGCCTATAGCAACCAATCAGATTCTAGCTGTCATTTTGTAAAAAGTACTAAATAAATGAAAGCTAGAATCTGATTGGTTGCTATAGGCAACATCCCCACTTTTTCAAACCCGCAGCTTAGTAAATATACCCCCATATGTCTGTTACAATTTCGATGTACTTTACATAATATCAGAATTTACAGTACTTATATATAGAGATGCAAGGGTTTGGTTTTGGGAAAACCGAGCCCACCCGAACTATGACGATCCAAGTACTGAGCCGGCTCAGTACTTTCGTGCACGCCTGGAACTGAAAATGCAGCAAAATGGTCATTATTGCTTCGTCAGATCTCATGAGGTTTGGATTCTATAAGTAACGCCCTCCACGGAGATCCTGCGGCATTTAACAGACAGACACAGAAGGCGTAGCAGGGTTCTTGGCAGTCTCCAGTGCAGTTGGGCAGTGTCACTAAAGAAAGAGAAAGAGGAGAGCTAGCAGTATTCTTAAAAGTTTCCAGTGACATTCTACTGTGCCATAGCTCACCCACAAACAGGAGAGGTGGCAGTGTTCAGTACTGAAACAGAAATTCAAATAACAGGGATGGCAGTATTCTTAAAAGTCTACAGTCACATTGTACTGTGTCATCAAAATGGATTCACCTCAGTCCTCAGAAGACCAGGAGCACCAAGCAGCTGCTGGCACCAGTCATGATGATAGTAATCCCTCCATTGCTAATTGTCATTGCTGTAATAAAAATAATAAGGCTGGCAGTCTTGTTCTAAAGCTGCAGTCACATTGTACTGTGATATAGAGCTAACACACAAACAGGAGAGCTACATTGCTCCATTGCTAATTGCCGTTGCCGAAATAGAAATAATAGGGCTGGCAGTCTTGTTCTAAATATGCAGTCATATTGTACTGTGCTATATAGCTAACAAACAAACAGGAAAGCTCCATTGCTTTATTGCTAATTGACATTGCTGATAGGAAATAATAGGGCTGGCAGTGTTCTTAAAATCTGCAGTCACATTATACTGTGCTATCAAAATGGATTCACAGCAGTACACAGGAGACCAGGAGCACCAAGCAGTTGCTGGCACCAGTCATGATGATAGTAATCTGTCTACATCATCTGCTAAAGCCTATGTTAAAGTGTATAGTTGTTTTTAAGTCATGGAAGCAAAAACATAATTTACCTTAGTGAAGAAAAAAACACCTGTAATCAGAGCAAAGTTAACGGTAGGAAAAAATACAATTGCCAGCATGCCAAGGAAAGAGTCAGGCCTTTGCCTTTCTCTATGAGTGGTAGTTCTGCAACTATCAGTGAAGCATCTTCTTGTAAGGTCAGCCATGATGATGCAAGACCTTGTCATTCTGACTCAAAAAGTGGTGCCCAAATACTTTTACGTGTAAAAGCCGAGCTGGAAGAGAACAGTAAGGCATTTGAACAAACTGTATGCTTAGATTCAGAAATGACACAAATCCCTGAGGAGAGTCTACCCACGAGTGCCATGTGTAAGCCTGAACCTTCTGAGACTGTATTCATAAAGAAGCCTTCTTTCAGCATTTTTGCAGATGTGTGCATGAGCAGCCCAATTGTAGCCAGTGATATACAAATTGTGGATGCCTCTTTGGAATTGCAATACAATGAGGGAGATATTTGTGTAGCTGACGAGAGCGCTAATGAGGATGCTGATGAGGATGATGTTGTTTGTGTAAGTCCTGCCCCAGTGGAAGCAGTTTTTGCAAGTGATAAGATGAAGACCATTGTCATGCCTGGGCATAATATCAAAAAATTCACCTCTTATATGTGATTTTTTTTTACCCAAAACCTGGCAACAGTTGTCTAGCCATTTGTAGTGTTTGTAAAGCCACAGTCAGTAGAGGTAGGAACCCTAACCATCTAGGAACCTCATCCATGTTATGCTATTTGAAGTGAGTTCATGGCAAGCTGTTGGGGAAATCTGAAATTTATGCTAAAAAAAATAACAACAAGCAGTCCAGCAAGAAGCAGCTACAAGAACAATTTCATTTACCCTGCCACCAACTGAAGCAAGAGGTGGAAACACGGTGGAATTCTACCCTGTATATGCTTCTGAGGATGGAGGAACAGTGAAAAGCCATCCACGCTTACTGCACAAACCATGACATTGGGAAAGTATGAGGAATGTATCTTACTCAAGTGCAGTGGAGAATATTTCCGTGTTGTGCAAGGTGCTGAAACCATTAAAAGTAGTCACCTGTGAAGTGAGTCCAGACACTGCTAGCTTGAGCCAAGTGATTCCCTTAATTAGACTTTTGGAAAAGCAGCTTGAGAAACTGAAGGAGGAGCTGGAAGAAAGAAATTACTCTAGTATGTCAGTCTTTTAGATCAAGTACTTTATTCCCTTTGCCAGGATCCAAGAATTATCAAAATCTTGAAATCAAATCAGTACATTTTGGCGATTGTGCTTGATCCTAGGTTTAAGAGCTAAGTTTTCTCTTTGTTTCCAACTAAGCTCCTTGCATCTCTCAAGAGATGCAAAGAGCGCCTGGTGAACAGGATGGCAACTCAAGTGTTAAGTGATAGGAAGGTGTCTCCTCCTTCAGTTTCTCAAAATGTGGAAAACATTATGTTCAGAAACATGAACTACAATTTCCCCGCCAATTGCATCAAAGTACAGAGACTTCTGTAATGGTGGATTCCAGCAGGGATTAATCAATAATGTGTGAGGATGATGTACACACTGATGAGGGTGAGGATAAGGCTGAGGATGATGACAACAACATCTTGCCCTAGTAGAGTTCAGCACTGTTAGCTTAGGTGCCTTAAGCCCATTGTTAACTGTTTTGTGGGGGCCCAAACCAACCAAGCAAACCAAGCACTTCTGCCACAAAAGTGGCATGCCTTGTTGCTAAATGTGCTTGGTTTGTTAAAGTGTGAATGTCCTTTTTAAGATCCAACATAAGAGAGGGTGGGAAGATCCAAGGACAATTCCATCTTGCACCACTTTTCCTTTCAGCTGCCACTGTGTGTCAATGTTACCTACATGTGCTATATACTGTTGTGTGCTTTGCAAAATTTAGCTTTCACCAAGACACCCATTGATGATGAAAATGACTCAGCACATTATTTTGACATCTGGTCTGTTCTACTGTAAAAGAATTCACCAAAATTAGTGACCCCTCTGCCGTAACTCCACTTGATTCTACTATCAACACCTAAAGAATGGTGGAGTGTCAGGATGAGAGCATAAATCTGATATGCTGAAATAGAATATTTAATGTCAGGGCCCAAATAAAACTTTGCATGGATACATAAATTAACCTGATCTTCAACTCAAATAAATGTGTGACCAAATGTTTTTTTTAAAATGAAAGGATTAGCCCAGTAGGAGGTAATTAAGTTAAGCAAACCCTTTGTGAAGATACCAGCTTAAGATATGCAGCTCACAGACATCCATTGTTTTGATCATGTATTTCACTAGCTAATTGGCTTCCTTTCAATAGGTATTGTAAACACAAACTAACCACTAGGTGTAATTTAGAGAGCCATATGCCTAGATGAGAATCTTGGAGACTCCTGTATAAAATCTGTAGGGTCTTTATGCAGGTATATAGAAATATGAACTTGAAAGGAAATGTCTTCATTTTTCATATTTTGGAAAATCCATTTGCCACTCTGTAATGAGGGGCAAAAACCAGACCAGGGTTGTGAATGACAGGTACGGGTGGTATCTGTGAACAGCTAAAATCACATATCTTTGGAAAAGATATGTCACATTGTCAAAGGTCATCATGTTTGGTATCAGAAGATGGACAGAGTCATAGGGGATTTATTAATAATAGAATTGGACCAATGCAACGCTCTACAGAAAAATATATCACATAGTAGAATTGGTTAGTAATTCAGGCAACATGTAAATGGTGATTGAAAAAGTGTCACAGGCCACAACCCCCGATTAGCATTAAACGCTGCCCCTGTGAAGACCATCCCATTTCATTTTGCTTAAAAACCTGTGTTTTGAAAGTACAAACGGTCAGTTTCTTAGGGAATCAATCTAATTGAAGGACTGTCCATATTTTCTGCCTACCCCCAGGCATACAGATTATGATAAGTAAATTATGCTCTGTACTGTTATCCCTTTTGTTTTTATAACTGTTTGCCATTTTTTATTTGTATGTCAAGTCTTTATCTAATTGTATTTATAATCTGTAAGCATTCTACTTTTTGTATATTAAATCTAAAATTTAACAGTTCTGTCCTTATTGCTCTAAACAAATTCATTCCCTGTTTAGAAGAGACAGATTGCTAGACCAAGTTAACCCTTAGAATGCCAGTGTGTGATTTGTTGATACATTTGATTAACAAGCTGTGTGTGCTTGTATTTACATTTGTGTTACAGTCTGGCGGTGGAAAGAGGTAACCCTTAGTGAGCTGGTGTGGGTCTTGCTAGTCTGTGAATAGCTAGAAGCCTGCGTGCCAGTGTGGGACAGTGTATTGGGGTCCTATTGCCCGTATTCAATAGGTGGTGGCAAACCTGAAGTGTCTGGGGGTGTGAGAGCGCTGTGTTTGGGGGTGATTCAGTAGGTCTATAACCTGTGTGATAGGTAGAGAGAAACTGCGGGCGGAAATCGTGTGTGACCTCATACAGCGAAGACCCCAAAGTCAAGGCAGCTGGGAGCGTGTTCGTGACAATTGGTCCTACTAGGCTAATCCTTTCATTTTAAAAAAACATTTGGTCACATATTTATCTGAGTTGAAGATCAGGTTAATTTATGTATCCATGCAAAGTTTTATTTGGGCCCTGACATTCAATATTCTATTTCAGCATATCAGATTTATGTTCTCATCCTGACATGGAGTATTATTATTATTATTGTTTTCAACAGTATAAAAACAGTTTTACTATCAAAGAACAACACTGCTTGCAGAAGTAATGTAAGCACTGATGTCTAAATAGATGTGTATATGTATTACTCAAACCTTCCATAATAACTTTGTATTGCACAAAGTGTTTGTAAGCTGCACTTTACGTCAAAGGTACCTAGCTATATTTTAATTTTTTTGGGACTGGAGCCGATTCGAAGCTCAGTGACGACCTTGCTTTTTGCTGTGAATGTCAATGGTTCTTTTTAGCGCATTGTCTGGAACAAGATCCGTTATACTCATGTCAGAATGATCACAGCCAATTTTTGGACACCTGGCGGATTTACCTTGTGACTTTTGCTTTCAATCATCCTTTAAATTGCTTCTCTCTCGTACGTGTGACCACATACTTTGTTTTTCACTGGGTTCATCATCTCCAACTGTGTTATAGCAGTACACTGGTGAAGACAATCGCCTCGTCTTCATCTTCCAAAGCTTCGTCTGCAGGGGTCAGTGACACACCCATTTTTTTAAACTGGGCATATTTATCGTCCTGCCTCAGGGCCTCCTCTGTGTTATTCTTCTGAAGTGCAGTGTATCTCTCGTGTACAAGCTCTCTTAAATCTGAGATCTCATCCGGTAGATCACGTTTTAACTTAAGTACGGTCTCCACAGCTGCTTCTATATATTGGTTTAAATCTCTGTTCAGCGCAGCGTATTCCAACATGAGGGATTCCATGCTGCCCACATGTTCCGTGTCACAGTCTGTCTGAAGCAGATGTAATGTCACTCCAGTTGCAATATCCATTCCTGTGTCTACATAAGTTTGGCAGTTCTTCAGGAACGAGAGTGA
This sequence comes from Mixophyes fleayi, assembly GCF_038048845.1. Lineage (NCBI taxonomy): Eukaryota > Metazoa > Chordata > Amphibia > Anura > Limnodynastidae > Mixophyes > Mixophyes fleayi. The sequence continues at coordinate 364,752,498 of NC_134402.1, read as the reverse complement.
GGTATCCAGAGAGGAGAAGGAGATTAAAGATGTATTATGAGCAGACATGGTTTAATAATGTAGAGTTCATTGACAGCACTGTTGGGCTTAAGGCAGCTAAGCTATTGGTAGCTTGTTTTGTGGGGGCCCAAACAAACCAAGCACTTCAGCCACAATAGTGTCACTCCTTGTCGCTGGAGGGTTTGCTTTGTTAACCTGTACATGTACTTTTCAATATCTTACATATCAAAGGACAATTCCATCTTGCACCACTTTTCTTTTCTGCCACTGCTGTGTGGCAATGTTTCCTAGATGTGCTATGAACTGCCGTGTGTCTGTGTCGGTTCTCTGTCACTTAACATCCAGCCAGCTCACTGCAGTCTTTGTCCAAAAGTGGATGAAAATAATATTGTGACCTATAAGTGGTCAAAATTGCCTGGAAATGACTGAAAATGATTGTTATTGAGGTTAATAATAATGTAGGAACAAAAAAAGAGCAACATTTTGTGATTTTAGCATATTTTAGCAAATATTTCTAAAAAATACAGTTCCAAAACCAAAACACGCGAGGGCGGGTTTGCCAAAACCAAAAACAAAACATGAACTTAAACCAGATCCAAAACCAAAACCAAAAACACGGCGGTCAGTAAACACTTCTACTTATATACAGTTTAAGGCTTTTTTTCAGATTAATTGAATAGCATGCTGCAAAAAAATGTTTAAAAAAATGTAATATTAGAAAATAAAAGTCCTGCAAACTGTTCTGTGAACTGTGGAGTTTGCAGCCTCTTAATTGCATATTTGATTATCTGAAGATGCGATATATATATTAGATTCGCTGGACATGACACTTCTACCCCAGGTCTCTCTCTCAGGTCCCTATTTATTAATGACCGCATTTTTCACAATCCCTATTAATCTTTATCGCAAAGACAAGGCTTGAAAGATCATGTGTATTTATTTAAATACTTCAAGAGGAACAGCAGTCACGAAAAATTGCTGTTCCTGCGAAGATCCCGTCTCCTATCTTTTCTATGGTCACTATTGCAAAGTGACCACCTTTGCGATAGTGAACGAAGGGGAGAGCAGTAAGATGAAGTGAGGGATCCGAAGATCCCTCTACCGCAATGCTATCCCCATAGAACAGAGTTGAAAATTTACACATACGTGTGTAAATGCCTTTTCATTCCTTATTAAATTGTGGCACAGAGCAGTCCCCATAATCATCTATGGGGACTGCTCTGTATTTCAAAACAAAATGCAAAATGCAAAACAGCAGATATATATGATATCTGATGCAATGCACTGCTCATAAATTTGAACAATAGTTAGCTTTGCAGAGGAATAGCAACACAACTGCCACCATTTTATTTACAAATCCCCATAAAAGTAACACGTTGCCGGTTTCCCACTTATACTTACTCCCTGCTTCTGTGAGAGAAGAAACATCTGCAATTGTACAGTGAAACCTGACTGTCCTACATAGCTCTGCCTTTCTATAAATCTCATAGCAACACTCACAGTACGGTTACATTGCATAGTCTCTTCAGTGTAAACACTTCTCCTTATGAGATATAGGGGCCTATTTGTCATTCAGACGGCATTTGTGGTGAAAGACAATCATTTTATGGCGCTTATCGCTGAGAAAAAAATTATACATTTGCCACAATTTATCAAACTTACCTCCCTGGTATAGCGCTGGTGAAAAACAGTTGCCCTGAAAAAGACTTTCCTCTACAACAGGGGTTGGCAGCACCTGGAACGCTGACCACTTTTGTCTGGCACGCCAGTGCTGAAGCTGCTTCAGTAAAGCAGCCGATGATGGCCGAAACTAAGCTTTTGTGCATTCGCAGGAGCTCCGTTTCGGCCATCATCGGCTGTTTTATTGAAGCAGCTCCCGGGTTTCTGGAGGAAGACAAGTCTTCAAAGGTAAGTAAGAGCAGCAAATTGAGGGGTGTATATACTTGGTATACTATGACTTTCTGGGGGCAACAGTAGTATACTGTGACTTTCTGGGGGCAACAGTGGCATACTATGAATTTCTGGGGGCAACAATGGCATACTATGAAGTTCTGGGGGCAACAGTGGCATACTAAGAATTTCTGGGGGCAAGTGTGAAATACTATGAATTTCTGGGGGGCTGTTGCATACTATGAATTTCTGGGGGCATCAGTGGTATACTATGAATTTCTGGGGCAACAGTGGCATACTATGAATTTCTGGGGGCAAGAGTAGCATACTATGAATTTCTGGGGGCCACAGTGGCATACTATGAATTTCTGGGGGCAACAGTGGCGTACTATGAATTTCTGGAGGCCACAGTGGCATACTATGAATTTCTGGGAGCAACAGTGGCATACAATGAATTTCTGGGGGCAACTGTGGCATAGTATGAATTGGGGTACAGCTATGTGTCATGATATGAATTGGGGGTACAGCTATGTGACATAGTTTCAATTGGGGGTACAGCTATGAGGCATGATATGAATTGTGGGCACATCTATGTGGCATGATATGAATTGTGCTCACAACTATGAGACATGATATGAGTTGTGGGCACAACTATGAGGCATAAGATGAATTGGAGGCACAATTCTGTGGCACGATGTGAACCGGGGCACTACTGTGCAGCGTAATGTTTTCTTGCTGGTCCCGTTACTGTTAATATGATATTAGCCTCATAAAATTAAAACATAATCTTATATATATATATATATATATATATATATATATATATATATAACAGGGCCGCTGAGAGGAGGGGGCGGCTACAAATTACCTGCCTGGGGGGCCCCACTGGAGACCTATCTTTTAAAAAAATATATTTTAAAAGCATTTTTTTTTTGCACTTGGGTGTCGCTCACGCGCACCTACGGATGCAGGGGGGAACGGTAGTGGCTAAATCCCCCTCAGCTCAGAGAGGGGGCAAGTGTGATTAAAGCATGTGGGCAGAGGGAGGCTTGTGTGATTAAAGCATGTGGGCATAGGGGACATATGTGAGCAAAGCTCCTGGGAAGTTGGAGCATGTGTGAGTAATGCATTTTTCTGTAAGAGGGTGACCTAGTGTTTTTCACATGCTAGACACGCTCACAATGATGCACCGCCCCCCCCCCCCCCCCCAATTGTACGACCACTCACGGTTTTGCCCCGCCGCGCAACACTTTTTTACCATGCTCAACTATAAGGGGGGCCCAATGAAGTTGCTGTACCAGGGCCCTGAATTTCTCTAGGCAGCCCTCTATATATATATATATATATATATATATATATATATACATCCAAGTGGCACACCAGGGCTTTAGATTTTAGCCGGCACTCTGATAGAAAAAGGTTGCCAACCCCTGCTCTACAATATCAAGCTCTGTCTTGCTGGTAGTGCCATCTTATGTACAAATTACATGTGTGGCGATAAATGCATGCGCACAGGTGTGTTATGTTTAAGAAGGACTGACAGTTGTGCACTTTATATACCTTATAATGGGGTCTATGCTAGAGATGAGCGCACTCGGATTTATGAAATCCGAGCCCACCCGAACATTGCCGATCCGAGTCGGATCCGAGACAGATCCGGGTATTGGCGCCAAATTCAAATCTGAAACTGAGGCTCTGACTCATAATCCCGTTGTCGGATCTCGCGATACTCGGATCCTATAAATTCCCCGCTAGTCGCCGCCATCTTCACTCGGGCATTGATCAGGGTAGAGGGAGGGTGTGTTAGGTGGTCCTCTGTCCTGCTATATCTCGTGCTGTTCAGTTAAGTGCTGTGCTGTGCTGTGCTGTGCTGTGCTTAGTCCAGTGGTGCTGTGTCCTGTGCTCTGTCCTTCTGAGGTCAGTGGTGCTGCTGGGTCCTGTGCTGTGTCCTGTTCAGTCCAGTGGTGCTGTGTCCTGTGCTCTGTGCTTCTAAGGGCATAGTTATTTCCCCAATATTCCCCTGTGTTTAAAAAAATAAAAAAAAGTTATTTAAAAAAATACCAAAAACTAATTTTTTTTTTTTTTAATTACCACAAAATTTGCACAACCAATCCTGCAGTATAAGCCCATTGGTACTGCAATATTACCAAGTTTACACATTCAGCAGTAAAAGTCCAGTGGTACTGCAATATTACAAAGTTCACACATTCTGCAGTATCAATCCAGTGGTGCTGTGTCCTGTGCTCTGTCCTGCTGAGTTCAGTAGTGCTGCTGGGTCCTGTGCTGTGTCCTGTTCAGTCCAGTGGTGCTGTGTCCTGTGCTCTGTGCTTCTAAGGGCATAGTTATTTCCCCATTATTCCCAAGTTTTTAAAAAATAAAAAAAAAGTTATAAAAAAAATAAAAATATTTTTTTTAAAAAAAATATAATTATAACCAAATTTGCAAAACCAATCCAGCAGTATAGGCCCATTGGTACTGCAATATTACCAAGTTCACACATTCAGCAGTAAAAGTCCAGTGGTACTGCAATATTACAAAGTTCACACATTCTGCAGTATCAGTCCAGTGGTGCTGTGTCCTGTGCTCTGTCCTGCTGAGTTCAGTAGTGCTGCTGGGTCCTGTGCTGTGTCCTGTTCAGTCCAGTGGTGCTGTGTCCTGTGCTCTGTGCTTCTAAGGGCATAGTTATTTCCCCATTATTCCCAAGTTTTTAAAAAATAAAAAAAAGTTATAAAAAAAATAAAAATATTTTTTTTTAAAAAAAAATATAATTATAACCAAATTTGCAAAACCAATCCAGCAGTATAAGCCCATTGGTACTGCAATATTACCAAGTTCACACATTCAGCAGTAAAAGTCCAGTGGTACTGCAATATTACAAAGTTCACACATTCTGCAGTATCAGTCCATTGGTGCTGTGTTTTGTGCTCTGTCCTGCTGAGTTCAGTAGTGCTGCTGGGTCCTGTGCTGTATCCTGTTCAGTCCAGTGGTGCGGTGTCCTGTGCTCTGTGCTTCTAAGGGCATAGTTATTTCCCCATTATTCCCAAGTTTTTAAAAAATAAAAAAAAAGTTATAAAAAAAATAAAAATATTTTTTTTAAAAAAAATATAATTATAACCAAATTTGCAAAACCAATCCAGCAGTATAGGCCCATTGGTACTGCAATATTACCAAGTTCACACATTCAGCAGTAAAAGTCCAGTGGTACTGCAATATTACAAAGTTCACACATTCTGCAGTATCAGTCCAGTGGTGCTGTGTCCTGTGCTCTGTCCTGCTGAGTTCAGTAGTGCTGCTGGGTCCTGTGCTGTGTCCTGTTCAGTCCAGTGGTGCTGTGTCCTGTGCTCTGTGCTTCTAAGGGCATAGTTATTTCCCCATTATTCCCAAGTTTTTAAAAAATAAAAAAAAAGTTATAAAAAATATTAAAATAAATTTTTTTTTAAAAAAAGTAATTATAACCAAATTTGCAAAACCAATCCAGCAGTATAAGTCCATTGGTACTGCAATATTACCAAGTTCACACATTCTGCAGTATCTTGTGCTACATATAATGGAGACCAAAAATTTGGAGGATAAAGTAGGGAAAGATCAAGACCCACTTCCTCCTAATGCTGAAGCTGCTGCCACTAGTCATGACACAGACGATGAAATGCCATCAACGTCGTCTTCCAAGCCCGATGCCCAATCTCGTAGTACCGGGCATGTAAAATCCAAAAAGCCCAAGTTAAGAAAAAGTAGCAAAAAGAGAAACTTAAAATCATCTGAGGAGAAACGTAAAGTTGCCAATATGCCATTTACGACACGGAGTGGCAAGGAACGGCTTAGGCCCTGGCCCGTTTTCATGACTAGTGGTTCAGCTTCACCCACGGATCTTATCCCTCCTCCCCCCCCCCCCTACAAAAAATTTAAGAGAGTTATGCTGTCAGCAACAAAACAGCAAACAACTCTGCCTTCTAAAGAGAAATTATCACAAATCCTCAAGGTGAGTCCAAGGGTGTTGGTGGTTGTCAAGCCTGACCTTCCCATCACTGTACGGGAAGAGGTGGCTCGGGAGGAGCCTATTGATGATGTAGCTGGCGCTGTGGAGGAACTTGATGATGAGGATGGTGATGTGGTTTTTGTAAATGAGGCACCAGGGGGGGAAACAGCTGATGTCCAGGGGATGAAAAAGCCCATCGTCATGCCTGGTCAGAAGACCAAAAAATGCACCTCTTCGGTCTGGAGTTATTTTTATCCAAATCCAGACAACCAATGTATGGCCATATGTACCTTATGTAAAGCTCAAATAAGCAGGGGTAAGGATCTTGCCCATCCTAGGAACATCCTCCCTTATACGTCACCTGAATAACCTTCATAGTTCAGTGGTTAGTTCAGGAACTGGGGCTAGGACCCTCATCGGTACAGGGACACCTAAATCCCGTGGTCCAGTTGGATACACACCAGCAACACCCTTCTCGTCAACTTCCTCCACAATCTCCATCAGATTCAGTCCTGCAGCCCAAGTCAGCAGCCAGACTGAGTCCTCCTCAATACGGGATTCATCCGAGGAATCCTGCAGCGGTACGCCTACTACTGCCACTGCTGCTGTTGCTGCTGTTAGTGCGTCATCTTCCCAGAGGGGAAGTCGTAAGACCGCTAAGTCTTTCACAAAACAATTGACCGTCCAACAGTCGTTTGCCATGACCACAAAATACGATAGTAGTCACCCTATTGCAAAGCGTATAACTGCGGCTGTAACTGCAATGTTGGTGTTAGACGTGCGCCCGGTGTCCGCCATCAGTGGAGTGGGATTTAGAGGGTTGATGGAGGTATTGTGTCCCCGGTACCAAATCCCGTCGAGATTCCACTTCACTAGGCAGGCGATACCAAAAATGTACAGAGAAGTACGATCAAGTGTCCTCAGTGCTCTAAAAAATGCGGTTGTACCCACTGTCCACTTAACCACGGACATGTGGACAAGTGGTTCTGGGCAAACGAAGGACTATATGACTGTGACAGCCCACTGGGTAGATGCATCCTCTTCCGCAGCAACAGCAACAGCTGCATCAGTAGCAGCATCTACAAAATGGCTGCTCGTGCAAAGGCAGGCAACATTGTGTATTACAGGCTTTAATAAGAGGCACAACACTGACAACATATTAGAGAAACTGATTGAAATTATCTCCCAGTGGCTTACCCCACTTAGACTCTCATGGGGATTTGTGGTGTCAGACAATGCCAGTAACATTGTGCGGGCATTAAATATGGGCAATTTCCAGCACATCCCATGTTTTGCCCACACCATTAATTTGGTGGTGCAGCATTACCTCAAGAGTGACAGGGGTGTGCAGGAGATGCTTGCGGTGGCGCGCAAAATTGCTGGACACTTTCGGCATTCAGCCAGTGCCTACCGCAGACTAGAGGCACATCAAAAAAGCATGAACTTGCCCTGCCATCACCTCAAACGAGAGGTTGTGACGCGCTGGAACTCCACCCTCTTTATGCTGCAGAGGATGGAGGAGCAGCAAAAGGCCATTCAGGCCTACACAGCCACCTACGACATAGGCAAAGGAGTGGGGATGCGCCTTAGTCAAGCGCAGTGGAGACTGATTTCCGTGTTGTGCAAGGTTCTGCAGCCATTTGAACTTTCCACACGAGAAGTCAGTTCCGACACTACCAGCTTGAGTCAGGTCATTCCCCTGATCAGGCTGTTGCAGAAGCAGCTGGAGAAAGTGAGGGAGGAGCTGGAAAGCCATTGCGATTACACCAAGCATGTAGCTCTTGTGGATGTAGCCCTTCGTACGCTTTGCCAGGATCCGAGGGTGGTCACTCTTTTAAAGTCAGAGGAATACATTCTGGCCACCGTGCTCGATCCTCGGTTTAAAGCGTATGTTGTGTCTCTGTTTCCGGCGGACACAAGTCTACAGCGGTGCAAAGACCTGCTGGTCAGGAGATTGTCCTCTGAAGAGGACCGTGACATGCCAACAGCTCCACCCTCATTTTCTTCCACATCTATGGCTGCGAGGAAAAAGCTCAGTTTTCCCAAAAGAGGCGCTGGCGGGGATGCTGATAACATCTGGTCCGGACTGAAGGACCTGCCAACCATTGCAGACATGTCTACTCTCGCTGCATTGGATGCTGTCACAATAGAAAAAATTGTGGATGATTACTTTGCTGACACCATCCAAGTAGACATGTCAGACAGTCCATATTGTTACTGGCAGGAAAAAAAGGCAGTTTGGAAGCCCATGTACAAACTGGCTCTATTTTACCTGAGTTGTCCCCCCTCCAGTGTGTACTTGGAAAGAGTTTTTAGTGCAGCGGGGAACCTGGTCAGTGAGCGGCGAAGGAGGTTGCTTCCTCATAATGTTGAAAAAATGATGTTTATAAAAATGAATAATCAATTCCTCAATGAAGTACAGCACTGCCCTCCAGATAGTACAGAGGGACCTGTGGTTGTGGAGTCCAGCGGGGACGAATTGATAATGTGTGATGAGGAGGAAGTACACACTGTAGGGGGAGAGGAATCAGAGGTTGAGGATGAGGACGAAATCTTGTCTCAGTAGAGCCTGTTTAGTCTGTACAGGGAGAGATGAATAGCTTTTTTGGTGTGGGGGCCCAAACAAACCAATCATTTCAGCCAAAGTTGTTTGGTAGGCCCTGTCGCTGAAATGATTGGTTTGTTAAAGTGTGCATGTCCTATTTCAACAACATAAGGGTGGGTGTGAGGGCCCAAGGACAATTCCATCTTGGAACTTTTTTTTTTGCATTATATGACCAATCAACAGTCGTTTGCCCTGTTCAAAAAGTAAAAACAAATTTAAACAAATTCAAGAAATTAAACCAAAAGTAAAATGCCCTGTCATAATTTAAAACAAGAGGTATTGACGTGCTCTAAAACTACTGTATTGTTGTTTATATTTTATAAACACTACACTTGAAAGCTTGAGTCTTTCAATGAAAAAGTAACTGTCCATTGCACGAATATTTGCAACAGTGACAATTTTAGGGTTAAGAAAGTCAACTAATAACACTTCGACGCTGTCTGTCTTTATAAACACTACACTTGGAAGTTGGAGGAGGTATTGTGGCCCCGGCACCAAATTTACTACCGGGGCCACTCCACTGTGCAGTCCATATTTAGGTATATCAGATATTAAACAACGGTGACAGTTGATGCCCAATTTTTTAATTATATTGTTGGCGCTGTAAAAAATTGTGTTACGGGCACACCACACTACGCAGTCCATACCCTTTTTTGGTGGAATTCTGACCCGTGGAGGGTTTTTTAATTATATTGTGGCCTCGGTACCAAATTGTGTACCGGGTCCACCACACTACGCAGTCAAGATAGATAGATGCGTATCATAGATAAAGTACATTCAGTGGTGTGGGGCAAATTGAAAAATATTCAAAATGCACTGACATTATCAAAAACAAGAGGTTTTCACACGCTAAAACTCCAACATGTATATGATGGAGAGGATGGAGGAGCAGCCGTATGTGCAGTGTAATGCAGACCTGTTGAAGGTTTTTTATATATTTTATTGTGGTGCCCAGTGCCCACTACTCGACGCAGTCCAGATACTATTTTTGGGTGTAATTCTGACCTGTTGAAGGTTTTCTATATATTATATTGTGGTGGCCAATGGCCAGTCCTCTACGCAGTCCAGATACTATTTTTGGGTGTAATTCAGACCAGTTGATGGGTTTTTAATTGTATTGTGGGGAACACTCCTCTACGCAGTCCAGAAAGATACCTCGTTGCAACGTTTTGTACTAAAAAAAATAATTATTGTGAGGTGTTAGGTGTTCAGAATAGCCTTTAAATTAGTGGAAATTATTGTTATTGAATGTTATTGAGGTTAATAATAGCGTAGGAGTGAAAATAAAAAAATTACACTTTTTAGTTTTTTTTCAAAAAAAATCCGAATCCAAAACCTTAAATCCGAACCAAAACGTTTCGGCAGGTGTTTTGCAAAACAAATCCGAACCCAAAACATCGAGAAAATCCGGATCCAAAACACAAAACACGAGACCTCAAAAGTCGCCGGTGCACATCCCTAGTCTATGCATCATTAGATGCCGTGCTGCTAAATATGCATTGCTGCAATCCGCAGTAATGCACTATGCCGGGGCTACTCTGGAAGCGCCAGCGGAGTGACCCCGCTCCTGCAAACTTTTTTTCCTATTTACTAGCAGCTTAGCATTACCGGTGATATGATGATGTGCTGTGTATGCGCACAGCAGTACAGTACTTATTAGCAGTGCTTTTTTGTTATAGAACTCACCAGAATGGACTTCCAGCACCTTTTTTCGATGGATTTTCCAAATTTTAAAAGTAACTTTTGAACATTTGAGGTTTGGTCCACTTGGACTTGAATCGCCCTGTCAAGCGTAGCAGGTCGGCGGCAAAATGATTAAAACGGTGCATGCGGGCTGCTTGTGTTTCGCGTCTGATGCATGCGCACATCGTCTGTGCTGGTTATGATGGCACTGCTCGGCTTGTGGCACTGCTCAACTTGTGATTGGTTGTGTGGTCGCTCGCTGAATGCTTACTGCGGGAGGCGACCGTTATGTTTCGTTACACAACTGACGTGTGTTGGTGTGTATACTGTAAGTGACTACGTGATGTGATGTGAGTTACGGCACCTTTTTTCTTACAACAAAAGCACTGCTTGTTAGATAGGGAAATTAGATTTCCTCATAGTAATCTATGGGGACTGCGATGCTGCACGGTGTTAGCCTAAAAAGAGGAGATTTCTGTGAAATCTCCTCCGTTAGGCATGTAATGCATAGCAAACATACTTAAAAGATGCAGAAACAGCCGTTTCCGCATCTTTTAAGTGGAAAATTAGCTTGATGCATTGACCCCAATGAGTGATGTCAGCTGTTTTTCTGCCTTTACAATTCTTCAACCACTATTTAGGTATAAAGTGCAGTTTCTATTATAGTATTAAATCAATATTTTCCCCTGTAGGCAACCAGAGTTCAGCTTTAAGGATGCCTGTAAACTCATGCCAATTGTCACCTCTTGTAATCCATTAGAGGACACAACCTGATAAGCAGTGAAATGTTGTGTGCATTATGATATGATCAACTGCAGGAAGGACCAATTGTTTGTACCCTAAGAGAAAAGGGACATTTCAGCCTGTCCCTCTTCCCCTCCTCCATATCCTTGGAGTAGCAATTAGAGTGCCCTGTTTCAGCATCACTCACACATCCATTGTCTGTAAGAGATTGGAGATGCTGTGGGTGCACTGCACTTAGTGGGTTGTACCAATGTTCCTACTCTCTGTTGGGTCTGCCAGCTCAGCAGTCATGCAATCTTTTGGCAATCCAATTTGCTGGTTCATCTGCTGGTTCCCTGTAGTTTGTCAGGATGTAGCATCTTCATTGAGATCACAGGAGCTTACTGAAAGCAGGAAGGGAGAGGGACTGATTATATCCCCACAAACATGGAGCTATTAGTGGGTTTAATCTGTGTTGTCTGGTTCAAGTCAGGGAAGTCCTAGCCATTGGGTGCAAACAGAAAGCTGTTAACCCCATCCACAGATGTGATAAAAACACTGGGGCGATCATTTGTGATTTTTCCCTTGTTAACCCTTTCACAAAGCGCACATTGTAACAGATACTTTATCCAGGCTTAGCACCGAGTGATAAATAGACCCCAAAAGAAATACATATTGAAGTGTATTATTTAAGTAGTTGACAGTAACTGTAAGGCCACCTGATTAGCCATTTGCTTTGTATTGTGTGCTTTCAGTTTCACCCTTTGTTTTTATCACTATTGAATCCCAATAGGAAAGTGTGACTGTGATGTGGGAGGAGCTTCTGGTGTGTGTATCGTAGAGAGAGATAATGCTTTACATGATAACAGAGCTGCAGTGGACAATCAGACTTACACTGAACAATGTATTTTGCCTTAATAGTTCTAAAAACATATCTAAAAACAATATAAAAATCTTAGTAGTCCTGTAGATTTACAAACACATTATGCCAAGAGGATTTTCTTTGTAAAGCCTTTGCAAGCGCACATACAGTAGAACTGGACTATACTATGGTGATTTGAAGGCATACATACAGATAACAGTGCTAAAGTGCAAAAGGATCTAAATGTGGCACGTTGGTATAGAGAAAAGGCACCATGTTATCTCTGCCAACTTAATTTGGTGTGCATATGAATGTGGTGTGTCTGAGCTATTTATATGAAATAACCAAGCTCCATCTATAATAAGCTAAGGGTTGTAACACTTCTCTGCTACTAAGTAATCTGTGTCTAGTTTCTATGGTAACATAAGTATATTAATTACATATTTGTATGATTTGTAATCAATGACATTTATTTATATATTTGGTTATTTTTGTAAGCTCATCCTTGTTGTGACATTATGCAGTTTAAATGCTTTTGTGTCAAATATCTGATATATGTAGGAACACTCTTTTGATTTAAAACATCACTATTCCGATGCCTGAACAAGCTCTATATGTAAGTGTAACGCCCCCTGCGGGGAAAGACAGGGTCAGACGCAACACAAAAGAACTTACCTTGTAAACGATGGTCACCTCCAGTCCGCTTCCAATTTCCCAGCTGCGATCCAATCCCAGCAGATCCGCAGCCGCAGTCACCTCCAATCACGTCCCTCTGAGATAGAGACAGAGATTACGGCCGTGCCTACCAGGTAAGGGCTGTCCGAGACTACGGCAAAGAACAAGGGCACAGACAGTCCAAGCTCTTTGCCGCCTCCTCACTTTGTTCTTGCCAAGACGCGGGGGACTACAGGCACTGAAGGCCAAGACTAATCCGAGGACTAATCCCGCCTCAAGTACCTCACACACCTGCCAGTGAGGGCCTAACCGAATGGGGGAATCGAGCGTGATACTCACCGGGACACTCCCACTTCCGATCCGGTTCTCCTGCACCTTCCCGACTCCTGCGGATGACAAGAACACACAGCCTCCCTCTACGCTCTCCGTGAGACTAAGATGGCACCCACAAAACTGGACTGACTACAACAGCGACCCGACCCTAACAACCTTCTAATGGTCGGCAACGCAACTAAGTCAAACCGCTATGACTAACTAGGTGTGGTGCACTAACGGAACTGCTCACTTACACGCTACGGGGAACACCAGCCGGTGTTCACAGCCTAAACCGGAGGGCGGTTCCTAACCCCCTCACCCAGGTCGTACCAAGAAGCTGCCTTCTTGCTATGGAGTCACACACAGGCCCTAAGTACGGGTTCTTTAAGCCCGGCTGAGGCTCAGTAGAACAGCACACTAACCCGCGGGCCGACTGCCGCACGGAACAGCCGATCGAACTGAACCGCCCGACTGCCTGTACTCGGGTATCTCACACGGGTCCCTACGTCCGGAACCACAGGTCCACCTGCACGGAACCGGCCTTGAGGACCCTTGATCAGAACCACGGCCGCCCCTGGAACTGCCTCAAGGTGTGCTGCACTGCCACCAACTCACTCAGCCACCCCCTCTGGGTACCAGTGTGACCCCGGGGACCTAAGGGACAGGGAAACTACGTGTGTTCTCCCCTGACTGTGTGTATGCTGGTAACTACACTTGTCCCCACAGCACGGGTTAGCACAGGAAAACCACAGGAACAAGAGCCTACCTTTAATGGGGGCCTGACGTCTTGCGCCTGGACACAGTTATGTAGCACACCCCAAAATACCGTAATGTAAACTATACTCGCCGCACAGACAGAATAAATACAGTATACAGTACTTTGCACGCTACTTACCCGAGCACACCGCTGCTAGCCAACCAGCAGGTTGCTACAGCACCACAGGAGCCTACGCTCTACTGTACCTCCTAAACACGTGTGCTCACCTCACACAGGACCGCGCCTACACTCACGAGGCTCCCACGCCTCCACCACACAACACCAGGGCCTTATGCCCTACACACCATGGGTCCCTGCCCAGCTACACACAGAGCCTTGTGCTCTGATTAATGGGCCTCAGCCCCCTCTCTACCTCAGGGCTCTGAGCCCACTAACTAGGGCCTTGTGCCCTACTACCTAGGGGTCCTAGCCCCTGCCTGAGGCCTGTGGCCTCCCTAACTGACTGAGGGCCTTGTGCCCTTAATAGCAGACGGGCTACCAGCCCCTAACCAGGCCCTCTGGCCTTCCTATGGCCTCTAGGCCACTAACTACCTAAGGGCCTTGTGCCCTTGTACCTGGGCTCTCACGCCCCTGTCTAGCTAATAGGGGCTTGTCCCTTTGTTCATATATACTAATGGCCTACTGGCCCACTATACTTCATTGGGGCCTAGTGCCCAGGTCCCTGGGCCTTGTGCCCCTACTTCACAGTGCCACGGGCCTTGTGCCCGACTGTGCCCACGGGCCTAGTGCCCGAATTAAAGCTGAGTATACTTACCTGCTCTGCGCAGGATACTCAACTTGCCACGCCGTCTTCTGCTTCTTTCTCCGGGTCTTCCAGACCCTCCAGCCGGCGGCGCCTCTTCTCCTCTTCGGCGCTGTTGAGGGCTGCTTGGCGGGGGCGCTCTCAGCCCTTACAAGGGCTCCCCGCTGACGATCTCCGCTCCGGCAGCTTGATTGAAGTCTTCTGGCGGCAGGGTAGCTCACGGCCCTTACAAGGGCCCCCTGTCGCCGCTGCTGCTGGCTCTGTTGCTGGACGTCTTGAAGAGACGTCCTCTCTCTTCTCCGCCGACGGACTTCTGGCAAAATGGCGCCACCCGGCGACTTATATAGTCGCCGGCGTGACGTCATCAGCCGGCGCGAGCGCTGATTGGCTCGCGTCGGCGCCAATCTTTTGAATGGCCGGGTGCGAGCCGCGATTGGCTCGCGCATCCGGCCGCTGATTGGCCAGCGGGGAAAGATAAGCCCTGATTGGCTCATCCTTCCCCCGCGCACAGGACCTGCAAGAAAGAAGCCACGATACTCACCGCTGGATCGCTGGACGGGTGAGTACTTCTCCTCTTCTTTCTTCACCCACTTGTAGGGCACTGCCATCTGAGGATTCTTCAGCCCCTCCAGGGGCGCAGCACAGCCTGACATCTTCGCCCTCTTCACGGGCACCAGGCACATCCTCTGTCCCTCCACATAAGACTGGGTTTTGTAAAGTTCAGTGTGGTTTGTTTTCTTTAAATCAGTTTGAAGAGGTATCCAATGGTCGAAGTGGAAATTTAGAAGTGGCCTTATGGAAAATCTGAATGGAATTTGATCATTTGAATTTGAAACAAAACAAAAAAAATACTTCTCCCATTTTTGCTCGAATCACCCTTCCCCCCAATATGTGTCTGTGCCGGTGGTAGTCATTAAAACGATGACCATCTCGCTGATACCAGATACACCAACAGGAATACACCTAAGGTGTATTCCCCGGCGCACTGGTAATAGTGAGAGCTTTAAACAGTGACCAGAAACCATGGCGATGTATGAAGAAGATGGCAGGTAAGGATGACGCCACTTTCATGCCGCACATTATGTTTGCTGTTATTAATCTGGTATTTTAAGAAGGCGCCACCTGTACAATGTATTAGACTTTCTAAATAACATTGTCCCATAGATTGTAAGCTTGCGCGCAGGGCCTTCTCACCTCTGTTGGCGCTATATAAATAAATGATGATGATGATGATGATTGTACAGGCAGCGGCTCCTTAAAATACCAGCTTAAGAACAGCAAACATAATGTGCGGCATGAAAGTGACGTCATCCTTACCTGCCGTCTTCTTCATACGTCGCCATGGTTTCCTGTAACTGTTTAAAGCTGTCAGTATTACCAGTGCGCCTTCGGTGTATTCCTGTCGGCTTATCTGGTATCGGTGACATGGCCATTATAAAAAGGTACCCCACCCGTCTGTGCATCATTCCCAACCATTCTTCATTAATACTTGTGTGATACCCCGAAACCTGAGTAACCTGAGGTGTATCTATATGTAAATATATGTTCATGTACCTTCCTGTTTAGATGTGGTTACATGTGTTACTTGTCATAAGTGTTTATAAAGATTTAAAAAAAAAAAAAAGATTTCTTGAGGGAAAGTGACAGTTGGTAGTCGTTGGTGGTTGCCGGGGGTGACAGGAGAGAGGAGTGTGATACTCAGGATCGCTGAGAGAGACCCCTGTGTCTGCATAGACTGAGAGAGAAAAATAGGGACAGAATGAAAACCGGACAAAGTGACATATAAGCAGATTAAAAGTGAAGAAAGTGTAAGAAGAGAAGAAGTGAGCCAAAGAGAGGTGTGAGTAAAAAGGAAAGTGCTGGAAACAAATAAGCAGTATAGAGATCTGTGACATCACACTAAACAGAGACTGAGCTATGTACTGAGGACAGTGTGAGAGGAGAGAGAATAGAGAGGTCTGTCAATACACAAAATAGACTGTGTAATACAAAAGATCACCAGTTTATTTGGCGTGAAAATGTAATTTATGGGCCCCAACCACGTGCACCACCTCTACAAATAATTATTGAAATATATGATGTGGGTCTTAAAGTTCTGTTGAGAAATTAATCTCTTAATCGTGTTAAGTTATGTATTAATGTTAGGTAATTATATATATATATATATATATATATATATATATATATATATATATATATATATGTGAAGATTAATAATTTGCTCTGGCAAAAACATCCATAAACATAGAATTCCAATAAGTTATTAGTGTTATTAGTACTGTATGAGCATGGCCCCCACATGCACAATGTATGAGCATGGTCCCCACGCGCACACTGTATGAACATGGCCCCCACACGCACACTGTATGAGCATGGCCCCCACATGCACAATGTATGAGCATGGTCCCCACGCGCACACTGTATGAACATGGCCCCCACACGCACACTGTATGAGCATGGCCCCCACATGCACAATGTATGAGCATGGTCCCCACGCGCACACTGTATGAGCATGGCCCCCACATGCACAATGTATGAACATGACCCCCACACGCACACTGTATGAACATGGCCCCCACATGCACAATGTATGAGCATGGTCCCCACGCGCACAATGTATGAACATGACCCCCACACGCACACTGTATGAGCATGGTTCCCACACGCACAATGTTTGAACACACACACTCACTCACTCACTGAAACTCCGTCCGCCAAGCAGCGCGCAGTGAGCTGCTCGGCGGACAGAGCGGGCATGCTGCCAGCTGCTGGATCAGCCCAACTAGCCATAGGCCCTTCTGGCATTTGCCAGAAGTGCCAGATGGCCAGTCCGGCCCTGGTTGACATTCAAAATTATGTAACAGTGCACATATATGCCCACACATGTAACAACAATATAACACAAGGGCATAGAATTCTGTATATACTATTGTATTTATATTTATAGAAATAAAAGAGCGAACTCCAGTGTCCTTGTAAATGTACATTCTCTGTGCAGAATCTGCCTCTTTTGTGCAAGATGCAGTAAGAGCTTCTCTGAAAGACAATTTCCCTCAGAGCCAATTATTCTGTCAGCTTTCCTACTTCCAAATATTTTCTGTCTATGTCACATCACTTTACATTTTACACAATATTGATTGCTACCTGCTCTGGGGTATGTGTGAATGTTTGTGTCATTTTCTCTTCCCTCTGGTTCTCCTTCCTGGGCATGTTTGTTTTTCATTTGCAAATAGAACGGAGACAGAAGCCTCAGTCACAACAATGGCATGCTCTGCTGGCTTAAAAAAAGAAGCTGCATTCAGCTATAGTACATCCATTCTTAACCCTTTGTGAAGGGCCTTAGAGGGCACATTGTGAGTTTAATACATGTGCAAATCCAATCTACCAATCTAAGAAACCAATCTAGCAATGTATATGCTATATAGCCTTAGATCCTCTGGTATCCAAAGCATGTTGCCGGTTCTGGGAGGAAGAAATGTAATTAATCCTATCTTCAGTGAACCAGGCTGCATCTTAATATATTCCAGTTCCTTCAAGACCAGGTGGGTACAGTCATCCAGCCAGAGGAAACTATGTACCAATCCCTGTTTAGCATTAAAACAGAACTGTTAATTAACAACCTTATCCTCTAGCAGCACTACAGGGGTACATGGTACACCAGAAGGTGCAAATATGCTGCGATTCAAATAATTTGGATATCTGCATTTACTACTAAGGCTGTTACTTTTGTCCAGGACTATGGTATAGTGAACACATAACATTTATACCTGTTCCACTGATTTACTGCAAATAAAATACTTTTTGAAGCTATAGTTAATAGGTTGTTAAAAACCGCCAGGTGCCATGATTATAAATGCTGGTCTCTGCTTTTGACAGCGATCATCCTCGAAGAGTATAAACATTAAAAAGGAATTCCAGACATTTAACAAAATACATTCACAAATGATAAGATGATTGGTAAATTATTGTTCTTAGTTTTTATCGGCCTTCTGGTGGAAAAATCAGCATATATAAAAACTCTACCGCTACACAGATCTCCTTCCTGGAATCACTATGCCAAGGAAGTGTGTCCTCAAAGGACTGATGTCACTATCACCTCCTGCTAATGTGTAACGACAGCGGCGCACGCAGGGGGGGTTTCTGGGTCTCCAGAAACCCCTCCCCTCCGCTAAAGAAGTGCCCCTGTACTATCCAGCAGCCGCGGCGCTGTCAAAGAAGCGTCCGCGGCGGTGCTGTATTGTATACAGCACTGCTGCGGATGCTTCTTTGACAGCGCCGTGGCTGCTTGATGGTACAGTGCTGCCGAAACTGAGCTGCTGCGCATGTGCAGCAGCTTTCGCTTTTTTTTCTTTATTTGGGGGGGGGGAACCCCTCTTAAAAATCCTGCGTGCGCCCCTGAACGACGTAGCAAAATATCCTCATAAACCAAATTGGGAAGAGAAAATAGGACACACACATAAAATATTTTTATCATTTATGCCAAGATGCCAAGATGCATCCAACTCTGCACCAGTAGCATATGTCCCAGGTTTCTGCATACATCAGATACATATACACCAAACCAGTTTCTAAGCACAAGAAAAGTTTTTTAACATTTGTTTGGATAGTGAAAATATGCACTATTAGGTTTGATTTAATTATAAAAACCCTGTATAGTACAGTAGGTATAATCTTCTTTCTCACCTGCAAATGAAAGTAGCAAAAAAATTCTAAAATATGCCTACTAATTGTTATAATTGTAGGCGCAGGCAATGAAAAAAAAATCAGCTTCAGAGGTGAATCATCAATTAGCCAATCAGAAGCAGCTAACTAGTGCTGGTGACCGTCATTATAATCAGTAGGTATTTGCACCAGCCCCTAGGCATTCTCAAATGATACAGCTACTGACAGGCATAGCTGCGTCTCCATGTGAGTCTTCTTCAGTTACAAATATAGAAGCACGTGCCTGCTGTACTTGGACTGCGTTTGACCACCCCTTACCTCCCCTTTTCTGCCTCCTCAGCCATAAGCAGGAATAAGTATCACATGCAACCAAATCTGCAAATGGATGTAGGAGTACATTTTTTTTAATGGCCGTCCGTAATACAAATTGAGTATTTAATGCTAAGCAATCAGGTGCATACCTAACTCAGCATCAGTTCCTGCCTATGTGTGTTAGCATCAAAGACAAAGCATAAATATTGTTATAGATGGTATATGGTTCCAAAGGGATACACAGAATGTTCCCAAAAACCTAGAAAAAAATGCTGGAGATATTTTAATGGAGACTGGAGAGTAACAAGAACACTGCCACCCCTCCTGTTTCTGTATGAGCTATGGCACAGTACAATGTGACTGTAGACATTAA
Organism: Mixophyes fleayi; assembly: GCF_038048845.1. Lineage (NCBI taxonomy): Eukaryota > Metazoa > Chordata > Amphibia > Anura > Limnodynastidae > Mixophyes > Mixophyes fleayi. The sequence goes on along the minus strand of NC_134402.1, from coordinate 364,732,902 downwards.
GAACACTGCCAGACCTATTATTTCTCTTTCAACACTGACAATGAGCAATGGCACGTATATTGTAGATTGGCAAGAACACTGCCACCTCTCCTGTTTCTGGGTGGGATATGGCACAGTAGACTATGACTGGAGACTTTTAAGAACATTGCTAGCACCAGGATCCAAAACTCACAAGATTTGCCTCGTTTTCAGTTTCGAGGGCGCTCAAAAGTACCGAGCCCTTCAGTGCTTGGATCGGCTATGTTCGGGTGGGCTCGGTTTTCCGAAAACCGAGCACAAGCATCTCTAATATTAAACAGTTAGCAAATAACAATACTTAAACACATGAAAAACAGTCTCTCGATATGGATTATATTTGGATATTAAATTTAATTTTTTTGCCAGGGAAATTGCCTTTTGAGTGCTTTTCCTCGATTCCTAACAGCTGACTCTACAATGTATTTCAATTGTGGAAAAGGAGACCCTGAAAATTGCAGCCCTCTCTTTGGCACACAAAGTAATATAGACATATAAACATGGGGAGGAGTTATTTGTATGACATTATGGAAGGCTCCCCATTTATTAGTATATTGTATATGACAAAGGAACATTCAATTAAGCAGAGTGCGCAGCATAGCTGGTAACTGAAGACCTTCCTAAGTAAATAAATTCCTCTTTAAGGATATGGCTCCATCATATTTGGTGTAAAGCAGAAAGTTTTGCTGGCCTCAAAGACATATACATTGTTCCGCTATTTACAAAATAGGTTTGGAATGTAGACCTTCCTTATATTATATTGTAACCCATTTTTGAGGTTTTAAAATTATTAATATCACAGGAACTGCAGTAGCCGCTAAATGCTGTAGGAGGTCCCTCGCTGCAGAATCCATGGTCAGAGCAAACTGTAACGGATTTACTGGATATTACTACAATCTAAATAGTGCTGGCTTACCTGAGAAGCGGAGTCTAACGATCTCCCAGGTGTTCACCAAGAACCGCCGCAAGGCGGGATGGGCTTTTCTGCCAGGAGTCGCAGGTCGCGGTCCTAAGCCTCACCTTTAGATGTAGTGCAGCGAAGTAGGAGCAGGAGTAGCGTAGTCGGACGAGCCGGGTCGGTACACAGGAAGACAATGGAGGCAGAATCAGAAGGCAAGCTCGGAGTCAATCAGGCCGGGACGGTACACGGGTCACCAGAACAGAAGAGTAGTCAGCAAGCCGGGTCGGTACACTGGGACTGGAGATGTAGAATGGTCAGACAGGCAGAGGTCAATACAAAGGAAACAGCAGGGGTCAAGGAAGCAGGAATCCATAGGGAACAGGAGCCAGGAACAAGGGATGTTGCACTGACACTCCCAGAGTGTCAGAGTGGATGTTTTATACTAACAGGGATTCAAAATCCCCGCCTCCGGGTTGCGGTCATGTGACCGCCGAAAACCGGAAGTGCGGCTTCCGGACGGAGGAGAGCGATGACAGGTAAGTCTGTGACAACTTGCCGGTATTGATGATGCTAAACAAGGAGGAGTGGAGTTTAAATATGCCTCTAGTCTTCACCAGGGACCCCTGCAAGGGAGTTTGGAGTTTGCTGCAGAAGACACTCAGGTCACGGCCTTCCAAGTTAGCCACCAGCGAAGTAGCACGTGAAGAGGCGTGGCTGTACAATCTGAATTTAGGTTGTGCGGGCAAACGAGGTACCAGAGGATGAGACAAAAGCATAGTCAGGAAGTCAGAGGTCAAATCAGGAAATCCAATCAGCCCAAAGGATAATCCAGGTGCAGGACCAGACAGAGCCGAGTCAGGAGCCAGGAAGCCAGTCAGAGTGCTGTTAAACAGACTGGAGCGCTGGAGCATATAGGGACCTTGATACTCTGGCACTTTAATGGTGCCAGAGTCTTCCTTAAAAAGGATATGAGGGCTTGTGATTGGTGGCAGTGGAATCTGCTGACCGCCAAGGAGAGGAGAGAGAAGCATCTCATTGCCTAGCAATGGAGACAAGATGTAACTGCGCATGCGCCCGTCGTCTAGAAGGAAGGAGCGTTCTGTTGCTAGGCAACGGGACAAGACACAGTGCTACAGGAAGACGGCCATCCCCAGCACTTAGTAGATGTGCTGGTATGGCGTCTGACATCCTGCTCTTGGCTACCAATGAATACTCTGGCAATGTAGTGTATTGTGTGCATAGTCTTTGAAGGCGTTTAGTATGGCTGCAGGCCATCTTCATCTCTCAGCATCTTCATTTATTTATATAGCGGCAAGGTAAGCAAAGCCCTGCTCTTGGCTGCTGATGAATGCTCTGGCAATGTATTGTGTGCCTAATCTGTGAATGTTTGTAGTATGGGTTAAGGCCACCTTCATCTCTCAGCATCTTCATTTATTTATATAGCGGCAGCAAATTAGGTAGCTCTTTATAATTGGGTATCTACTTGTTTAAATATCTACTTATGCTTCTGTCCATCTAATGACATCTGATTGTTACTGCCTCTTCACTCTCTCATGATGTATGCTGTGTAATGTTACAAATTTTAGCTCTTGCACCTTTCACAAAAATTTTTTGCTGTTCAATTTATCTAATGGGCTTGGTGGCATAGCAGATGACATATTCTTTTGCAGCCGCAGAAATGTTCTACATGTGGTTGCTGAATGTAGAAAATGCCCAGAGAAAACCTTCATACAAACACTCTCTTAAATGTAGATTTCACTAAATTACCCTCACAAACACACTTTTTTAAATATAGATTTCCCTGAATGACCCTTCCAAAATGGACAACAATTGAAAAATAGAAAATATTAAAATATAATAATATATAGCAATTTTTGGGGTGTGCAGCTTCGTGCTGAATATCACACGCAAACACACGTTTTTTTCAAAATAGTTTCAGTTGTCACTGCCTCACAGAATATTACTTTCATTAGAAAAACCTTCAATTTTAAAAGAAAGAAATCTGTTTGTTTTTTGGATTCTGTTGCTAATAGACAGCAAAAGCACTGTTTTTCTCCAAGAAATAAATATTCTAGTTAGCTCAGAGTGATCTCTATCTAATACAGTTTGTATATACTGTATAGTACTATTATAACAACAGCCAGTAGCCACTAGTCTGTGTAAAGTGTTTTTAAGATTGAAATAAAAAACAATTGATCAGCAAACCTTTCTAGCTGACTAATCTCTCCAGAATTGCTTTACAATAATAACAGGATTCTATTGCTTTCCTATGCTCCTGGTTCACCCTGAACGCTATTTTATGAGCAAGGCACTGCAGCTCACCTTCCCTACACACTGTCTCTTCTAAAATGGTACTTGAGAAAATGAGAGAGGACATTTTATACAATTTTTTTTCCTGAAAATTACGTTTTGCCTCATTTTGAGACCCGAGTTTGGCGGGAGAAATCAAGTCACGACTCAGTTTCACTCGGATCCCCAATGTCGGATATTGTCGAATTTTACATAATCCAAACCGCTCATCTTTAGCGAACATTGTCACTGACCACTGTCACGTACCAAGGGAAATTTCCCTTCAAACTTTCCATAATATTAAGAAATTGCAACCTCTACGCACATTCATTTACACAAGAGCTGAGATTATTAAGATACTGTACAAAAGCTTTGTGGAATCTCACAGGGCACATGGAGGGAGAAATGCCTGTACATCAGCTCACCTTATGTGAATTTAATGACAGATAGAGAGATGGATGGTGATGGATGGACATAAGAAGTGAAGGAATTCAGTTTCCCCTTTTTTTTATTTTACTAGGAAGCAGATAAGTGAAGATAACATCTTGTTGGTAAAATGCATTCTGAATGTCTACCGTATAAATGGGAATTGCAAGCTATTGAGAAGAGTTAATTTACTGTGCTAAATTGCTTATTTGCTTCTCAGTAAAAGCTATGGAAAGAAAAGAGAACACATAACACCAACAAATTAGACAGTGCAAGTTTTATTAAGCTTCAGGTACGAAATCAGCACACAAGAACAGAGCCGGATTTAGACCTCATGGTGCCCTAGGCAAGATACTGGTTTGGGGCCCCCTCCCTGAAAAAATCCATAGCACTATAGTTTTTTAGCATAACATATACCACTATTAAGGGGCTGGCTGGCAGACTTTAGCCCGGGGGGCAAGCACATAGCACTGGCCCATAAGTAGTGGTCCATTTTTAAAGTGTGGTTTCACCGCCGGCCCTGGGAGGGCCCTCTGGGGACCGTTGGGCCCTAGGCAATTGCCTAGGTTGCATAGTGGGAAATCCGGCTCTGCACAAGAATAGTAACCAGCAGGATCAAATGCAAGGGAACTCCTATCTCAGTAGCAATGATATCCTGCAGATGGAGAGCAACTGTTTCACACAGGGCGCATACAAACAAGCAAGATATCCACAGATGAATTTCCACAAAGGGCTATCCTACACTATATATGCTACTTATTTCACTGCAGCAAAATATGACTGATCATGGCTAAAAGTACAGTAAGAAATTCAGTGCTTAGCCAATAATAGTTATTATGCCTACTTTGAACAATAGTAAACCAGTGTCTAACAAAGAGGCAGCACATTAAAGCGTAGCCTTGAAGTTGCTTATCTTAGCACAGAATGTGCACAGCTCTAAACATTTAGGCACACAGACTCAGCAAATATCACTGTTAACGCTTTCACTCTAGGGATGGACCAACACTAAACATCAACACAATGCAGATTGATTCAAAGTAATGAAAGATACTCATAATTATATCCATCCATATTAAACTGTAAGGGCCTCAGTCATTAAGGAAAATAAAGCATAAAAAAGGAGTAACTTTGCACCTGGGAAAAACCATGCTGCATTGGAGGGGGAGGTAAATTTAAATTGTGAGGACAGATTTATAGTTGGGGTAGGGCATGTTCTAGATCAACTTTAAATTTCAGTGTAATAATAAAGTATTTGTGTGCAAAATAATAAACTAATTTTCTCCCTTTGCATTGTAACATGGTTTGCCCCAGAGAATACTTACTCCTTTTTTGCCTTTCTTTCCTTAATGACTCAGAGCCTAAATGTTTAAAATGGGGCATTAAATTGGAATTGAATAAAAAAAAAAACCAGTAATTTTTTAGGATGTTGTATTTATCAAAGTCCAAAATACATTATCTAACAGCTTCAATGGAATAGATATCTCCACTTTTTTCATGCAACATATAATTAGGAAACATGTATGTTTAAAATGAGAAATTGGGAGACCCATGTGAACTTAAGTCATCTCAGGCCATAAATTCTATCCCATGCTTACTTTTAGGTGCCAAACAAGGTAAAACAGTTATAGGAACCTATGCTCACTTATCTTGTTAGTTTCAGTGCATCAGGAGTCTGGATTATATAGTAATAAGAATTGTGAGTTTAAAATTTTGGGGGATTATTCTGGGAAAACCAGAAACATGAGAGCCCTACTTGCTACATTTTGCTGCCAGAAATCTTGGACAAATTGAATCTTTTAAACTTTATTCATGACTTTTTTTTTTTTTACTTCAATACATTTTTATTGAGTTTTTCAAAGTTAAATGGGGCACAGAAAAAAGAAAGGGCGACAAATACAAATAAAGGAATAAATAAAAAGGAAAAGAGAGGGGGGGGGGAGTCACTCCATTAAGACAGCATTCTTATAACATACACATGACTTTGAAAAGCAGAAGTAAGACATACACATTGGTCTTTCTTGTAGCACACCAAAGGGGGATACATTAAGACCTAAGCAGCTTAAATATCACACAGGCAGAACTGGTTCATTGGACTGGGGTTCCTCTATGAGGGCTGCAGGAGAGGGAGAGGGTGAAAGATTTGAGGCAACACGCACTCTATCGGAGCCCTCTGTGACATATTCATGCCAGCTAAACCATTTGATGATTGGATCGGAGGCGGATGCCGTATAGGGCACATCCGTTGTCTTCATCTCAAAACTATATTGAATTTTAGACACAACTTTAGTGATCCTGGGGGGAATGGGGGACTTCCAGGTCTGAGCTATCGCTGCTCTAGCAGCTATTAGTATGTGTACTAATAGATAGCGATTATGTCTAGGGATCACTGACTGATATATGTGTAGGAGGGCTATTTATGCCTTATTTTTAATTAAGAATTGTAACACATATGTAATACAAAATAACAGGCTTGCCTATCATACATTTCAAAGCCTCTAATAGAACAAGATTATTTCACCTGAAAGTAACATTAGTTATCATGTTACTATTTTTTCCTCCTGTCAACTGAGGTGCTGTGTGATGCACGAGGACAGCCATTTTTATATCACACGTTAGCTGGGTGCCACAGTGAGTGGGTTCCAAACATGATGGCCATCAACTTGTTGTGTAGACAGAATAACGCATTCTCTTTACTACAAACATGCATTTGATGCTCTAGTGTCATATCTTGGCTATGCACATTTAAATAAAGCTTGAACATGCACCATTTTGTTTTTTGCTCAACACAGTTGTATAAAAAAACTACAGATGTTCAAGGCAACAAATACTTTTCAACACCATTCTTCTGTTATGTCATATCTTTCTTATGGTAATAAAATGGTTTTCTTGTGCATATTCTGGAAAAATACATACTAATGATGTTTTAACACATGGGTGATTCACTATTGAACATAATTAACCCTTAGTGCCGAAGAGAAATTGAGGGAAAAGCGAATAGCAATCGTTTTCAAGCCATGTTGTAATCAGTTGGGGATATGAAATGAATTTAAATTGAATTAATTAAACTAAAATAATGTTCACAAATATTTCATGATATGCAATGTTCAGATATGTCAATGGTTAAACTATTCAATGGACAATTCCCTGGCTTTACAAAAAAAGTCTGGTCTATTTGCAGTAGGTAGAACGTTTTATTTCCATGGTTCTTGTAATACGTTTAAACTGTTATAATTTTTTTTCTTGCCTCTTCCCTACTCCTCCATTTCCTTACTATACAAAATAGAGTTTAAAATCTTATTTAGCTTTAAGTACCATCTCTATACAGATAAGAACCATTAAGAGAATGTATTCCAGGTTACTCTACTTACTCTTCATCCTCCAGTAGTGATTACCAAAGATGTATCTGCTTCACTGCTCTGCAGGATTCCATACATTCTCTGGGGAGCTTTCCTTTCTCTCTGAAAACCTCAGGCACATCTCTTTATAACAGATTTTATGTTGTTGTTTTTTTCCTCTTCTTCTATTTCTATGGTGTAAAGCAATGCTGTTAACATTTTTCATGCTAATAAATAATTATACACTGAATGGAACCTACTGAAGAAATTATGCCTTATAGTTTAATCTAGTGAGGTTTTCAGAGAGGCCAAGGGCTCGAGAAACATGTTGAAGGCCACATTATTAGAGTACAGAATTAAAGCAGTTCAAAACCTGAATAGAATTTTGATACATTATATTCCTGTATTACTTTTCACGACTCATCAGAACAGCTTTATTAACTCAGAAAACACATCAGTAGAAAAAATAAGTATAGTATAGTGCCATGATACATAAGATATATATTACATTATATAGATTAATTATTACAATACTACAATATTACATTCCTGCTCTGTGTTTCCATTATTAGGATAGAAACACCGAAAAGGAAGGGAAGCTGAAATATACATCACATGAAGTTTTATACACAATAAAAAAGCATATAATCAATTATAAAACCAAACCCTCATTCTCTGCCTTGTACTTTCTGCTATAAAGCCTTAGTGCTAGATTTAATAAAGGGGCGGTTTGATGAAACCACCAGTTTTCGGCGATTTTTAAAACTACCGGATTTACTAAAGTCAAAACCGCCATTAAAACGGCAAGAATTGACATTTTTCAAAACCACCACTTTGCAATGAAGAACATACAAACCATTGGATTTACTAAGCTGGGGTTTGCAAAACTGCCATCCAAATGGCCAAATAAAAGAGGTGGTTGTGAGTGGCGAGATTGCTCAGACTGCTGCTGTTTGATCTATTTTGTCATTCAGAACATAAGAGAAAGCAGCATTGGCATTCAAATTATTTGGGCAATCGTTATTTATTGATTAAGGGGCAAAATGAATTTAATATTAACTTATGGGGAAATTATTTTTTTTTACTTTTTTTAAGGGGACATTATTATAGCATTATATTATGGGGAAATGGGAATATATAATAATATTAACTGATTGCTAATGGTGGATATAATTATTTATGTTGCACAATTTGGTATTACATAGTGCCCAAATAATATAATAATGAAATCATTTTGTCCCCTTAATATAATGAATTTTTTTCCCCCCATAAGTAAATATTAAATTATTTTTGCCACTTAATCATTAAATAATGATTGGCCAAATAATTTAAATGTCAATGGTGCTTTCTCTTATGTTCTCAATGGCAAAACAGTTCAAACAGCATGTTTGAGCTATCAAGCCATAAAACTGTCCTGTCCTTTATTTTGGATGGCAGTTTTGATAGCGGTTTTAACCAAACCGCTGGCGGTTTAGCTTTTTCAATCTGCCACACCTCGCCATCCATTTTTAATCGCAGCCTCAAACCGTCCTATTGTAAATAGGGCGGTTTGAACCACTAAACTCGATTGTAATAAATCTAACGCTTAGGCTTTATTCAAATTAGCTGTTTATGTGTGCAGCCCTGTGTGTTGACTATCAGATCACACTAATTTTATGTGATCATTCAGAATGTTTGTGCTAATTACTATCTGACTTTTTGCAGTTTTATGCCTCTCAACATCTATTCAGGTAAAATTGGAAAAAACTAAGATCAACCCCGACCTGTGCCAATTACAATCCCAATTTACCCCAACATGGCCTAAATTGGCCAACCACACGCATTTTATGGTGAAGCTCCACCCATGTTATCATAAGCCTTGCCCCTTTTAGGGTCTGCAAAATCAGTTTTGCCCTGCTGCAATTGCGGTTTGATGATATCACAGAAAGTGACAGTGAGTATGCTTTTTTTTTTACAGTAGATTTTAATTCTCGCCTTAACACTTGTGAATTTCTAAATGCATAGAAATAGGCAAACTCCCTGCAAACATGTACCAAAATTCAGAAGAAAGTATAGTAAATATAACCTAGAATGTAAGTGCTCACGTGCAGTGTCCGTCCACAGTCTGTCTATCTCACATTTCTCTTGTTATGTGTTTTGCTGAATTTTGTGTGAGTGCTATGCTGTTTATTTGTTCAAGCACAAAATTCATGCCCCTATCGGTAATTGTTCGCACATGGCTCATTCTCTGTTTGTATCTGATGTTGCTACTATTTGTAATTATATTTATGGAGTTGTTATTATGCTTATCTGTGTTTATACCTCTTCACATGCTTATTTTATTCATGTTGGTCATTTCTATGAGGACTGATGATGATGATGATTAATCAGGAGATACTAGGTCCACTTTAATGAACAATACTTATATAAGGGAGTCATACCTGGTAATGCGCAGAAAAAATATAACGATCCCAAACAGAGACATCACAGCAGATCATTTGTTTTCTACTTATAGTAATTGACTAGCCTTCATGGTAATACATCTAATTAGGGTATTAGACTGCCAATCAAGGCCATTTATTTAACTACTTTAACTACAGGAATAATTTTAAATGCAGGGGCTATTATAGCCTTTATAATCTTTATGACTTGAATCAAATGCCATTGAGTCAATTAGTATGTCCAGAAAATATATTTCTAGCAATTTTACAACCCCAGAGGCAATTTATAGAAATTTTTGTACACATCCATTACAGGAGCTAAGATACCATAAATGTAACATTTTGAGACACTTTAACATCTTTAGAGCCATTGCAGTTGTAGACCAGATATTTGTAAAAAATAGTTTTTCACTCACAGTCCTAGTATCTCCCTTAATTTCTTATAGCAACAAAGTTGTATTATATTAATCATTAAAAATCATATAGTTGAAGTCCAAGAAAGAGTTAAAAACTATTTTGTCATAAGTGGAAAATCAAGAGTATCCTACGCTACTGAGTGCATTCACATATCTCTGTTATAGAATTGTACACCACAAATAACATTGCATAAATGCTCAAACAATGAAGTGCAAAAAAGTAAATAAAATACTTATATTCAAATGTTGAGGAAATACATGTGTCACAATAAAGAGATCCTTCCCTTCTTACAAATTCGAAGTGGTATAAAACATGTAGGGAAAAAATAATAACAACATAGTGTGACATCGTTTAATAGAATGTTACTGTGAAAACAGATTATATTTTCTTGAAACAATTGCTAGGATCAGGGTATGCATAAGCTCTGCTCAATAACTGCATATTCACTAGAGATGAGCGGGTCCGGTTCCCCGAGAACCGAACCCACCCGAACTTTGGCTATCCGAGTACCGAGCTGAGGAGCTCGGTACTCTCCCGCCCGCTCCGAATCGAAATCGAGGCCGAACGTCATCGTGACGTCGTCGGATCTCGGGGCTCGGTTCTCGCGATACTTGAAGATTATAAATACATGCCTCCACAGCAATCCATCGCCATTTGACAGAGGGAGAGAGCAGGGTGTAGTCACAGGCTGATTAGAGCAGGGACAGAGAATCCAATATTCTTCTTGCAATTGCTCTAACAAAAATCGCTATAGAAGAGAGGAGGATAGAGGTTTATAATTTTGTTTTAATATTTGGCACTCCCCAGTGCTTTTGGGGTGTCCCCCATAATTGTGCATAAATATTTCTGGCTGTCAAAAGTCATATCTGTCAGCAGCATCTTACCAAATAATTTTTAGCACTCCTCAGTGCTTTTGGGGTCCCCCCCCCCTAATTGTGCATAAATATTTCTGGCTGTCAAAAGTCATATCTGTCAGCAGTATGTACCAAAAAATTTCAAGCACTCCTCAGTGCTTTTGGGGTGTCCCCCCTAATTATGCATAAATATTTCTGGCTGTCAAAAGTCATATCTGTCAGCAGTATCTACCAAACATTTTTTAGCACTCCTCAGTGCTTTTGGGGTGTCCCCCCTAATTGTGCATAAATATTTCTGGCTGTCAAAAGTCATATCTGTCAGCAGTATCTACCAAATAATTTTTACCACTACAAGTGCTTTGCGCTCAGAATGGATTCAAAGCAGTCCACATATAATCAGAATGATCAACCAGGTTCTGTCACCAGTCCTGATGTGAGTGTTCCCAGTATGTCATCTGGCCAAGGCGATGTCAAACAACAGAGTGTTTCCAAATCAGTGCAAAAAACAAAAACCCCAAAAAAATTTACTGTGTTGAAGCGAAAACGAAGTGTTACTGAGCAAAAGTTAAGTGACGATAAAAAAAAAATTGCAAACATGCTATTCTACACACGCAGTGGAAAAGAGAGAATGAGGCCTTCACCTTTGGCTATTAGTGGCAGATCCCAAAAAGTTACCCAGCCTACAATTGGTGCACAACTACTGTTACGCGTCAAAGCCGAGCTGCAAGATAACAGTAAGGCATTAGAGGAGAATGTTTGCTCTGATTCACAAATGACAACAATCCCTGTGGAGAGTCCATCCAACAGCGGGATGTCTAATCGTGAGCATTCTGCTCATGTGTGCCTTAATAGCCCGAGTGTAGCCGGTGATACCTAAATTGAGGATGCCACTTTGGAATTAGAAGAGGATGAGGGGGAGATTTGTGTAGGTGACGAGGGCGCTAATGAGGATGTTGATGAGGATGAGGTTGTTTGTGTAAGTCCTGCACCAGTGGCAGCAGTTCTGGCACGTGACAAGAAAAAGACCATTGTCATGCCTGGCCATAAAACAAAAAAATCCACTTCTTATGTGTGGAATTATTTCTACCCAAATCCAGACAACAATTGTATAGCCATTTGTTGTGTATGTCAAGCCACAGTCAGTCGAGGGAGGGACCTTAACCATCTTGGAACCTCGTCTATGTTACGCCATTTAACGAGAGTTCATGGCAAAGTGTTGGGAAAAGCTGAAAGTTCTTCCCAAAAAAATACAAGCACTCCATCATCAGCTAAGACCCTCCGCTCACCGACATCCCGACGGCTACAAAATACACCCACCACACCATAATCATCAATATGCTCAGTAGCGCTCAGAGTTAGCCCGGCATCCCACTTAAGGCTGGATGACTCCTGCACTATTATTGATTCCTCTGAAGAAAGCGTTAGTTCCACTGCTGCTGCTGTTGCTGCTGCTGGGGGTGAATCGTCATCCCAGAGGCAGGTCAAGAAAATGAGCAGTCCTACATTTCAGCAATTAACTGTGAAACAATCATTTGCGAGGGGAAGCAAATATGACAGCAGTCACCCAGTCGCCAAGCGAATCACAGACGCCATGGCTGCAATGTTAGTGTTAGATCTGCGTCCAATCTCCACAATAAACGCAGCTGGTTTTTCACAGTTAATTAAGGTTTTGTGTCCACATTACAGAATTCCATCGCGACACCATTTCTCCCGTAAAGCAATTCCACAACTATACCAAAAAATGTGTAAAAATGTAGAGATTGCGCTGAAAAATGCCATTCTGCCCACTGTCCACTTAACCACATATATGTTGACAAGTGGAAGTGGGCAAATCAAAGACTATATGACTGTGACAGCCCACTGGGTTGGTCATTCACCTTCACCAGCAGGAACAGCAGCAGCATGTACACCACTACGTAACATTTGTCACAGGCAGGCCACTCTTTGTATCACCGGCTTCACTAACAGGCATACGGCTGACAATTTGTTACGCAAACTGAGAGATGTGATTGATGCATGGCTTATACCACTCGAACTCTCCCCAGGGTATGTCCTTTCTGATAACGCCAACAATATAGTGCGAGCATTACAGCTGGGTGATTTCTAACATCTTCCCTGTTTTGCTCACACCATCAACTTGGTGGTGCAGAGCTTCCTACGAAATAACCGTGAGTTGCAGGAGATGCTTTCGGTGGCCCGTAAGGATTCAGGCCATTTTAGGCATTCAGCCACAGCATGTAGGAGATTACAGCAGCTCCAAGAGCAGTTTAACGTGCCCTGCCACCAACTTAAGCAAGAGGTGGTAACTAGGTGGAATTCCACCCTGTACATGCTTCAGAGGATGGAGGAACAGCGCAAAGCCATCCAAGCATATTGCACAAGCCATGACATTGGGAAAGGAGGGGGGATGTATTTCACTCTTGCACAGTGGGGAATCCTTCCAGTCCTGTGCAAGGTGCTGAAACCATTTGAAGTTGTGACGTGTGAGGTGAGTGCAGACTCTGCTAGTTTGAGCCTTGTCGATCAAGTACTTAATTCGCTTCACTATGATCTTCGAGTTATTAAGATCTTGAACTCAGATCAGTACGTTCTGGCCACTGTGCTTGATCCAAGGTTTAAAACCTACATTGAGTCTTTACTTGTAAATGAGCGAGATGTGAACTTTTGCAAGGAGCTATTGCTCAGCAAGTTGGCCGCTGAACTGGGCCTTGGCTTGACAACGTGTCCTCCTTCACTTTCTCAAGCTGCTGCTGCTCGTAAAAAATTAAAATTCCGAAAAAGAAGCAGGGAAGACGCAGGTGGCAGATCAGAACAATTTAACATCTGGGCTGGGTTGAAGGATTTTTTTAAAAAATGTGTCACTTTGCCCATAACTCCATCCAATACGAGTATAAACATGCAAAGGATGGTGGAGGATTACTTTCAAGAGGTAGTTGATATGGAAATGTCAGACAGTCCCTTTCCTTACTGGGAAGAAAGGCAGGCCATTTGGAAACCCATGTACAAACTTGCTTTGCAATACTTAAGCTGCCCACCCTCCAGTGTGTACTCTGAACGAGTGTTCAGCACAGCAGGGAACTTAGTCTGTGATCGCCGTAGAAGGTTACTTCCCAAAAATGTGGAGAAAATGATGTTTATTAAAATGAACTACATCTTCCACGAGGAAGGCCTTCACCATCCAAGACATCCAAGCACTGACTGTTCTCTAATGGCGGATTCAAGCGGCGATGAATTGATAGTCTGTGATGATGACGTACACACTGATGAGGGTGAGGATGAAGCTGAAGATGATGACGATAACATCTTTTTAAAACTTTCTATGTAAGTGTAGGGTGCAATCTACCCCCAAAGAGGAAAGGGACTTGTGGCATTCACGTACCGTCTTGAAAGGCTGCTGTTTGGACAATTTCTCCTTAAGGGTAGGGTGTCATAGACAGAGTGACCCCAAACTGCCTTTGTCCATTTCTCTTAATATTGTACAGTCTATAACGGCTGAATTTTTTTGTATTTTATACAAGTGGAGGGGAGCCTAGAGAGACAGAAACCAAACTGGCTTTCTTCATGTCAATTAATATTGTACAGTCTATAACGGCTGAATATTTTTGTATTTTATACAAGTGGAGGGGGGCCTAGAGAGACAGAAAACAAACTGCTTTTTTCCATTTCTTTACATATTTAACTATAAGTGTAGGGTGTAATATACATCCAAAGAAGATGGCTGCATTGCCAATATGCATAGATGGAGAGGAAGACAATCTGTTTTGTGTGTATAATAAATGAAGGCCTACCAACGAAGAATTAAACTGTTTTTTGGATGATTTATTACCTCTACAATTAGATTACTTATCTCTAAAACAGTTGGAGCAATAAATTGGGTTAGTTTAGGCCCAAAAACATTGATTTTCCAACAAAATAGCAAAACAAAACCAAACAAAACCAAAACCAAAACCAAAACACGCTATGGCGGTTTTGCAAAACCAAAATCAAAACCAAAACACAACGGTAATCCAGATCCAAAACCGAATTCAAAACCAAAACACGGGGGTCAGTGACCATCTCTAATATTTACTTATATGTGACATAAGTAGATATGGATGTATCCCCAGTTATGCCTTTTAGGAGCTGTATCATATATGGATACTGAATGGCTGTAGCATAGATAAACAATTATGTTGATGACCATCAGCATCGTTATTTAACTACCTCTGATTGGATGATTGCACATACACTTCTACTGCGGACAGTATCTAATTCATTATCATCATCTTTCTAGTATACAAAGTCGCAGCTGCCTATTTGCGTTACTTATTTGTCATTCCCATTTGGACTATTGCAGGAAGGAAGATTACCATTGGATTTTTAAAGGGGTAAACAATAGATGCAGGGGTTTCTATTTTTAATTACATTTTATATAGAAAATGTGACTTTTGCATTTACGGTATTGATAACAGCCAAGACATTATTCTCTCTCATATGTGACACTTCTTTACATTATTATATTGAGTACAAATTTGGAAAGGAGAATTAGCATTTACTGCTAACCCTGTTGTATGCTAGCTGAAAATACTACTGTTTTTGAGTTGGACGCAATTTGAGATATGTCCGACTCAACATACACACTTAAGTACATTTTATTGCTTATCCTAATTTTAGAGGGCACATTTCCAAAATACACCCTTATAACTCATTCCCAGTCTATAACGCTTATTACTTTATGCCCAATATATACATACTGCCATTCATGAAGTTTCTGACATTCAAGAAGGTCCATACCATGTCATATTACTGACCTCATTGTATAGGAACACAGCAAAAATCTGCTCCCATTTTTTATTTCAAATCTGATATTGTTGGGTTTGTGACGTGGCAAAGGGATCTGGCCATAGATAGAAGATTCACTAAAGTTGCCCCACGAAGATGGCAAAAAATGTATTAAGCTTCATTGTTATCCCACGTGGGGGATATGCGTAAGTAACCAATCAGACCTGCTTTGTCACATTCTAGCCAATCAAAGCTGCCCTGATTGGTTACTGGAACAATACATTGATTCAGACATTATTCCAAGAGGTCTCAGAATAAACATAAATACAACGTTCGGCCAAGACAACAAAATATTTATGACAGATTGAAACAGGATTCTGAGCAAGTGTTCATTAGATTTAATTAATTGATTGTAAAAGATTGGGAAAATTCCCTGAATACAATAAACAGAAAAATAAAAGAGATAGAAAATAACTTTGAAACTCTAAATCAGATAAAAGAATACAAGAAGTTACAATTAATGACAAAGAACAAAATAGAAGAAGAAATTGTGAGAAGGAAACATTAATGACATTAATAACAAGGCTGCAAATAGCATCCGGATTGAAGAACACAACATATTACCAAATAAAAGAAAGCAAAAATCCCACTTTAAACACACAACATCTGAAACATTCAACAATAAATACAAGAGTAAGACAACAATACAAAGAACCATTTATAGAATAAATCCACACTCACCAAAACAAGGAAAAATCAGCCATACAATAAGTTAAATATTAGTTGTATGTCAAGAAAATACCTACATAAAAGTAGGGAGAACCATGTAAAATAATACTACAACAGAGGAGTCCCCACAGTCCAAAAAGAAAAAAAACAAGCAAAGAAAGAACTAACAGTAATAATAAATCAAGGAAAATAAACTACAAGCACCATTAGTGAAAAACAAGGCTAAAAGAAGAGTCCTCAGTTTGTTGCAAGAACCATAGAGAAAAAGAAAAAACACAGGAAAAAGAAAAAAACCAAGACAGGGAAAGGTTTAGGGTAAGAACCATTTATTTTATTATCATGCCTGGGGCTGCAACCAAGTGTATTCATTAAAATAACCAAAAGAGCTATTTATTGTATTGCAACTGTTACAAATGTCCTGGAACAGTAAATTCATGCGATATGTAAACATATGTACAGTATCACATTCATATATTAAAACCACATAGCGCTTGCCCACTACATTACTACTTAAAAAGACACCATATATTCAAACACCATAAACATAGAACATAACATTAGATAAATTAAACAAGCCAACAACAATCAAGTCCTATGTGCTTCCAATTTTTCTACTCTCTTGCCAACTTATAAACTGAAGCAGCAAGGACCTCTTTAAACAATTTTGAAAAGGGTTCCTGTCTGCCTCTTTTCTGGTGTTAACCTTTAGCACTTTGATGATTGTCACTCTGAATATTGTTGCTACTAAAGGGTTTGAGCCCGATGGTACATATATTACTTTGAGACTGTGTGATTATTGGATGAACCACACTTATGCCCTTTTTACAGTAACTGTTTTGATTTATTATTAAGAAAGAAATGGGTAGATTTAGCGCTATTTAAAAAAAGTAGTGTTGCTAGTTTCAAATATTGTGGTGACAATACTAGCATAGAAATGCATTAGTCACAATATGCAACAAACAGTCAATGGTCAATAAAGATCAGATCACATAATACTATAGGTATTGTTAATTTATGGTAAAATGTCCCTTGAGATCTATTTGTGTCTAGGTAACTATCGTACCATAGATCACAGTAAGATCACATCTATCTTCAATAAAAAAAAATATTGCGATCTGGTCTTTACACACTTATGGCACATAGTGACTAATGCATTATTATGCTTCTTTTGTTACCACATTATTGCAAACTAGCACCGCTACTCTTGTAATATATAGTGCAAATTCTACCAATTTTTTATTCTAATACTAAGGTTTGGACACCCTTCTAGATCCAAGCAGCTGTTGTACAATACCCAATGCTTCTCAGCCCTAGAATACTTAACCTGTGCGTGAGATTCCCCCTTTTAGTTCTATTTTAAAAAAATTCAGCACAATAACGAAACACTTTGCTCGCCATTGTTAAAAATAAAAATCAAACATAAATTTATTGTACAAAAGATCTTCCATACACATATTCAAATTGGCAAAAAAACATCAGATATAACATTTTCTACGCTATAAAAATAGTTTGGCATGTATTATTTTATTAATCTACAACTGATTTTAGACTCATGCTGACTGGGTTTGGGGTGTCCCTGATAAAGTGTGACACGTGAAGTCAGATTCTATGTTCAGTAATACAGTGCAATTATTGCTGTATGCAGATTTATTGGATTGTAATACATTCATTGATTTCCAAGAGAGAAACTTCTCCCAGTATCCTGAACCACTTTGACATTTATTTACTTGTCAGGATGGATAATCAGTTTTGACAGTGTCTTCAGCAATCAAATCAAACATTCACAGAAATAAACACAGTCCCATAGCCCTAAATGCTGACTATCACAGCTAGGTCCCTAACTGGTCACTGGCCACTTGTTGGCACCAGTCTCCCACCCACAACACAAGTTAGCTATTTATGCCTCCTCCCCAGCACTGCTCCAGCTGATTCCTTGATTGCTTAGACCCAGGTGCTCCACCTGGTCTCCTGTGCTGTGTGTGTGTGTTTGTGTATATATGTATATATGTGTATATATGTGTGTGTGTGTGTGTGTGTGTGTGTGCAGATTTAACCCTCTCTACACCTTTAGGCTGTGGTCCCAATTGCCACAATATATATATATATATATATATGTATATTGCAGGGACTATTGTTGGGTGTAGAAGGCTACCAGTCATTGGGGGTCTCATCCTGTACATATATTGACAATGTCCTGATACCCACTGGATTACTGAAGAGAGGAAAGAAAATTAAGATACCATAGAATTAGGCAAATAGAAATTGTTTAGAAGATAACAAGGAATTGGGTGAGTCTTTAAAACGTTGCCCTAGTACTGGGGCTGGTTTTTCCTCGAAGGAGCCCTTATGTCACAGAGCCTGAGTTTGGAATAGACCTCGAAGCCCTGCCCTAGATAGACCTTCCCCCACAGAGGTGAGGAGTCTAACGTAGGGAGGTATTCACCAGGGATCCCTGCAAGAGACTATGGCTTAGCTGCTCTCTAGCCGCAGGTCGCGGTCCTCTAAGGGGGATTAGAGCAGGGTGAGATGGAACCATGGAGTGCAGCAGGCCTGCTGGAAGATAAATGTAGAGGTTCAGGTGAACGGCAGTGAACTGAAGCGTTAAGATCTCTAGAAAGCGAAAAGCTGAGAACAGGACTGATTATGAGGCACGAGGTTCCTGCAACAATACCGCAGGTCTTGATCGTGGAACAGGTAACACAGGATACCAACTGAGAGGTGGTGAACTGCAGAGAACTAATGCACTCAGATCCCTGGAAAGCGAACAGCTTGAGGATCGGACCAATGATGAGACACGAGGTTCTTGCAATACTACCACAGGTCTTGATCGTGGATTAGGTAACACAGGATACTGATGTGCAGACAGGAGCCAGAGATAACAGCGTCCTAACAGGTAAGGAGACCTGAAGATCTGGCAACTTTGTAGAGAAGCAGGTGCTTTAAATAGACAGAGCTAACAGGCAATCAAATTCTAGCTAAAATTTATTTAGTACATTTTACAAAATGATAGCTAGAATCTGATTGGTTGGCAACATCTCCACTTTTCAAACCTGCTGGAAAACTCTCAGCTTGATACATTTACCCCCAGGTGTGCGCATGCTAAGTTCAGACCAGCAAGTGAATGAAGGGATTGAAAAACAAGGGAAACAGGTAAGAAAAGTGACCAAAATGCAGGTTAGCTGGTGCAATGTGTGACATTTATTTGCAGGCCAGATTCCCCTAGGGAATTCAGCCCTATGACCAGGGTGGAGCTAGTTCCCAATATTACAGGGAGACTCTACAAGAGTGATGGGAGCTAGAGGATAAAAGGCAATGTCGGGAGCCCAGAAGAGTCAGGACTGGCTAAGAGTTATTACTCCTGCTGGACTGCTGAGAAGAGAAGGCTCCTGCAAAGGAGAGAGGCTCAGCAATCTTGTTCCTCATTTCCCACAGGCATTGTGGATGTGTATGGTCACCAAAATCAGGGTGCCATTATAATTGGGCCGCTGCCTTGCTTACAGCAATGAGAGAAGAGACTTACTACCATTGGATTGAGCCCAATGTAGATACCCCAGGGTTTAGCTATATAGAGAATAGAATAGTATTGCATTGTGTTGTTTTCCCTGTATGTTATTTTACAGCTGTTATAGTGTGATTGCTAACCCTCCATTTAAAAGTGCCATAGCGTTGTTGATTTAGATTTGTGTTTAAAAAAAATAAATAAACATTCTTGATTCGGATATTTGTCTAGGTGTGAAAATATTTCCCAGGTCCACAGTGGAGGCAGATCTCAGACTGAAGGTAGCCTGATGATTATTGACTTGGTGTGGGAGTCGCTGCCAGTTGAGGGTAAGCTCTCCACCACTGAAGGCACCTTGGGAATTGTGACACCATATTTATTGCTCTACCTGTCTATATAGGCTTGTTAAGATTGACACATGTATCCAGATAATTGAAACGTATGCTTGCATGTTTTGCATTTAGTTGTTAGAGTTGGTATAGCTGTGCTCCAGTCCCTACATTCATCTGCTTTGACATATGTGTGGGTCATGAGAATTTATAGAATAGGGAGTTGTATATGGCCCGGGGAGCTTGAAAATGTCATTAAAAAAGCTGCCTAACTATTTTTGTTTTAGGTGCTCGCGCCTCATCAGTTTTATCTTTCCATTTTATTTTTTTTATAAAATAGTTCACATTTCTTTTTGCCGTGGCATAACTCAATAAGAGAGATGACATTGATGCTCACTTTATTTAATAGGAAAAATATATGTGTTGCATGCATTTTACTGTATTGGTGTACTTAATCTTCTAATACAGATTCACATTAGTTTATGTTGTCATCAGCTGATTAGAATTTATGGAAACTCCTGATATGTAATTCAGCCTGCTATCTATGGCAAGTTCAGCCACAGACAATGTTGTGTAGCAGCAGGTTGAATCATAACATGTGTGGACAGATTTAGCTTTAGATCCATCCCATAGATGATGGACATAACTGTGGTCAGATAAATGCCCTTTGAACAACTACAGTCCCATCCAATGAACATGTCTACTGGACTACTCTGCTGGACAACTACAAAGTTCACACAATATATTTTAGCAGTTAACATTTACTGAACTGATTAAATTGGACATCAGATCTTGTCAGAAAAAAATCACCTTTGCTGGTTGAAGAACAAATTATATATTCCCAACAGCAATGCAAGAGCTTCTAGTCTACAGGAAGAATTATGAAGATTTAGATTCAGAGCAATGATAAGAAGGCCAATATCTTTAGAAGTGGAAGGCCAAGCAGATAGGAAGAAAATTGTAAAAGAGAAACTTGCAGACAAAATTAACACAATGCGGTAAAGATGTAATTGCCTATTACTCTAGGCCATAACACAAAAAACAATGTCAGTATGAGGAAATCAACTCCGATTGTTAATACTGTATAAAGTGTGAATTCTAATTGTTTTGTTATTCAGTTGTATTAGAGATAGCTTTAGATTTTATTTAACAAAGGAAACATTTGTATGTAGAGCTTGGCATTTTGTTTGAACTTGGTTAAGATGGCAGCTGCTTATTTCAAAAAAAGACTTATATGTGTCTCACAGAAATAAGAGAATTACACTTACCATTAATTTCTTTTTCTTGAAGTACTCCATCGAGCCCTTACAATGGGATAAATCCCTTATCAGCTAAGTAGAGACAGGAAAAAGAAACACACCTGACAGGTATATAAGGTGACTCCTATTTCACTCTGGTGAAACGGAGCATGCGCAGAGCTTAAATCCGTCATGAGCAGAATCCACTCTGGTTCTAAAAGAATCATACCTTGATTTCCTAAACTTAAGTGCTGCCACCTGTTCAGTGACAGTTTTGTCATCTTTGAAAGACTGACTGTAAGGTCTAAAGAATCTGAGTTGCGATCGTCTGATCGAGTAGATTCAGTTGAAGGTCTCGCATACACCACTTTACCCATGAAAGAATGCCTAAGGCAAAATAAAGCATCACTAATAGACAGAGACAAGTCTTTATTGAAACTTGTCGCACCAACAACAACTTTCCAACTTTCTATGCATAAGATCTTTAAAGGGACTTCCATCGTCTACTGGAATAATAGTTCTGGTTGAGAGACTTGCTATAGCCAAATAAATTTTGGATACTAGGCTCCATTTAGAGACATCCTACTCCTGAATGGGATGCATACAGTTAAGTCTCTATATATTAAGCTGATGTTTATCCAACATTTGCCAGTCTTTATACACAAGTTCTTTTAAAACTTGGTGTGTATGACATTTTTTTTAATGTGGTGTTCTTGGAAAATAGTATCTCAAATGGAAACAGGACCTGTCCGCGTGGACTTTAAAAGTTTAAAAGTATATTATTCACCACATCCATGTTATTCATTGCTGGACACAGAATCAAAATCCATAAATAGACAGACCAGGCCTCATGTCCTCTGCATCCTTATTAACCTGCATTGAGTTGATCATCTATGAAATTAAGTCGTAGGAACACATACTGCAAAGAAAACTCTTATATTGTAATTTTGGCAAGGAATTATCACATGCTCCATATGCAGAATTATGGCTCTTGCAGGATTCCTTCCTTTGAACACGCACCACATAAGCACTGTGTAAGCAGGAAAAAAAACAATAATTATAAAAAAGGAATATTTTTAAATGTAGGAAAAATACCACCAACTAGGGTCGTACTTAGGAGTGTTCTTCAGCTTTTTGAGGGTGGGCTCTGGATCCATTGTGCAGGTTCTTTTCAGAAGTTTGCAGTAGTACATTAGTTCAAAATGCTTTTTGGGATACTGCTGGTACTGATGCCAGCATTATGGTGTCCTATTCTGCTCTTTCAAGCATCTGATAATAACAGACATGAGCTTGGTTGACTTGGCTTACATTATGCTGCTCCAGAGCCAGTGGGAACCAAGCAAATGACTGCAGCCTTTGAGTCTCCATGTGGACATAACAGGTGCGGCTGGCACATCAATAATACCTCTGCAAGAAGGCAGCAGATATACTGCACCAGGCCCACTACTTCTACCCAAGAGTAAACAGGAAGCCTTCCAGGTAAGTGAAACCTATAAAAGAAAGGTAAGCCTACATATACAAAATAAAATAGTCTCACTACACTAGAAAAACTCCTTACCCAGCTGAAAGTCCAGATATGGTCTACCATCTAGTTATGATCTAGTTGCAGTTTAGCCACTGTCTATACATGGAAAAACAAGACTTAGTTTTCTCTGTGATAAATTAAAATTAGCTGCAAGGGTTGAAAGCAAACTGAAGGGCAATCCCTAATTTATGAGGCATTACAACCATTTTCGTTCCCACTAAATGCCATCATTTTATTAGGAAGTAGTAGTCAATGAAGGCCACCATTTGTTCTTTGAAGGAATGTAAGATAAAGCAAGCATGTAGCTATGCACAATGAAACCAATGTAATGACAAGTGAGGCTTTTAGGATGAATGCACTTAAAGGGCGACAGTGTTTCTAGCAGGCTGAATCTTGTCCCTCGCGGTACGATAGCCACGCCCAGCGTCGGCGCGGGGAATCTGCGGCGTATTCGAGTCCAGGCCACTATGCAGGACCAAGCCAAGATTACGGCGGCCTTTGCATTGGCGCGGCGCTGCGGCGCTTGGATTACCTTCCTCAGTCACAGCTCACTATTCCCCTTTCTGTTTCAGAGCCGGTGGTTGCGGATCAGGAGACAAGTGCAGACAGCTACAATCGGTCTGGGACAGAACCACAGGGACAAAGGCCGGCAGGGGTCACTGACGAGACGACACCGGGCACTTCAGGAGGACGGGTCGCTGCGGCCGGAGAGGGGGTGACGTCGGCTGGTGTCGGGAATCCTGCTCCAATGGGTGAGTCCAATACTTTAATTACACATCAATCACAGCTGTTGGGGTCACCAGTCCTTTCCACTAGCAGTGAGTCTTCTGATTCGCAAGATAGACCCAGGAAACTGATCAGGATTTTAGAGACTCAGTTATAAGGAAAACGCATTAAGCAGGCCTCTCAGTCAGGAAGCGCAGAGCAGTCAGTGGTACGAAGTGAGTTAGGGCAGGTCGAAACCCTTGAGATTATTCATGTAATCAGGCTCAGCGTGCGAGACAGGATCAGGCGGGGAAAGTTTGTTGATATGTTTGCACTGACCGCCGAGGACAAAAAAGCCTTGGCGGCAGCGTGCGAAGAGACAGGCATGGGAGAAGAGAGGTATCGGTCGTTCCCAAGATGGGTTAATGCCTTCTGTACTTTTGCTACGATTTATCTCGAAACTAGGCCCAGCGAACAGGCAGAGGTTTGTAGGTATATGCACCTTATTAGCGGGATGTTCGTTAAGGACAGCCCGGTGATGTGGAGGGCATACAACGAACTTTTCAGGAAGCGCATGAGTGGGCGGGAGAAATTGCCCCTGGGGTCTAAGGATATTGACACCTGGTTAGAGCTTATGAGACCGAGCAACTAGGCGATGGAGAGAGGCACAAGCCAGAGGTTTCAAGGGCCGGGGAGGGCGCAAACCACCCTTCACGGGAAAGGAAGATGCTTCGATTTTAATGCA
The DNA here is from genome assembly GCF_038048845.1 of Mixophyes fleayi. NCBI lineage: Eukaryota > Metazoa > Chordata > Amphibia > Anura > Limnodynastidae > Mixophyes > Mixophyes fleayi. The sequence goes on along the minus strand of NC_134402.1, from coordinate 364,708,714 downwards.
GGTTCTTGCCAGAGAGGAGCAGCCTGAAGATTCAGGCACGCTTGTTCGTCGTGCGGCATCCAGCTGCTGAATGCGCAAGGGCCCGCGGTAGTGGAGGTAGGGGAATAGGCGCTAGTACAGCTATGCCTGGTCAAGGGTTCATCGCCAATTAACGTGGCTGAATTGGACAAATGGCTGGCAATGTTTGACGATAGGGACACCGCTGCGCTTCTTCATGATGGCTTTCACTTGGGTTTTAGGCTTCCAGTTCAGGGCAACATCTCCACAACAGCGCCCGTTAATTTAAAATCAGCTCTTGCCCTCCCTGAAGTTCTAGATGAAAAAATAGGAAAATAAGTTAGTCTTGGCCGCATGATTGGCCCATTTCAGCATCCGCCCATTCCTAACCTGGTTTTTGTCCCCAGTAGGGGTAGTCCCCAAGAAGGCCGAGGGTAAATTCAGATTGATCCAGCACTTGTTCTATCCCGCTGGCCAATCTGTTAATGGCGCAATCGATGCCAACCTTAGTTCGGTCAGTTACCAATCATTTGAGTCTGCACTGGCGTTGGTGCAAGAATGCAGTAGGGGGTCCCTGTTAGTTAAAATTGATATTGAGTCTGCTTTCAGACTGTTGCCCCTTCACCCGGAGTTGTATCAATACATGGGTTTTCGGCATTGTGGTGGATACTATATCGATCGCTGTCTTCCCATGGGTTGCTCGATTTCCTGCACGCTGTTTGAAAAATTCAGCAGTTTCTTGCACTGGTGCATTCAAGCGGGAACTGGGTGTCGGTGGATTGCGCACTATCTTGATGACTTCTTGGTTATCGGACCACCTGATTCCACATGTTGTTTTCCATCCAGACGTTGTTTTCCATCCAGACGTTATTTAGGGTGCTAGGTGTCCCCATTGCCGCTGACAAGACAGAGGGTCCCACCAGGTGCCTCTCATTCCTAGGTATTGAGATCGATTCATCAGCAGGGATCTGCAGACTCCCTGCTGACAAAGTTGGGAAGATGTATGATGCCATTGCGGCTGTGTTAGGTGCCAGCTCCAGTCCACTGAGGGAGCTTCAGTCTTTGTTAGGTCGGTTCAATTTTGCCTGCCGGGTGATTCCCATGGGGAGAGTGTTCTGTAGAAAATTACAGAGAGCCACCACGGGTAGGAATAGTCCACACGCGGCTATTCGGCTATCCATAGAGATCAGAGAAGATTTGCAAATCTGGCTCGTCTTCCTTAGGGAATTTAACAGCAGGCAAATTTGGCCGTCACCACCCATAGCAAACTTTAGGATCAACCTATTCACGGATGCTTCCGGAGCATGTGGCTTCGGGGCTTATCTGGACGGGCATTGGTGCGCGAAACAATGGCCGGATGGTTGGCATAGGGCGGGGATTACCAAGAACTTGCTGGTCCTTGAGATATTCCCGATTGTGGTGGCTGTGGGCGCCCGCGTTGCGGGGTAAGCACATAGTCTTTTGGTGGACAATCTGGGAGTGGTTCAGTCAATTAACAAGCAGAGTGCCTCGGCTCATCATGCAATATCTCTGCTGCATCATCTGGTTTTGCGCTGTCTGCAGAATGATATTTTGTTTAGGGCGAAACACGTTCCAGGGGTGCAGAATAGCTTGGCTGATGCGTTGTCCCGCTTCCAATGGAGCAGGTTTCGTAGTTTGGCTCCCCAGGCAGATGGTGTTGGCATTCCGTGTCCCTCTTGTGTTTGGCAGATCATCAAGCCGGGATTAGAGGGCTCGTGGAACAGGCTGTAGCTCCCTCCACCCTGAAAACATATCAGATGGCATGGAGACGGCGGTCACTTTTCAGCAGCCAGAAAGATCAAACGGAGGCAGGTCAGCGTGACGCTATGTTAGCTTTCATGTGGGATAGATACTCCAATGGGGATTCCAGAACCAGTATGGCCTCTACCCTGGCAGGGATCTCATTTATGGCTAGGCTTCAGGGATCACCGGATGTCACAAATGGGTTTATTATCAACAAGGCCCTTAAAGGGTGGGGGAGGGTGCAGCCCACGCACGCGGATGCTCGTTTGCCAATTACCACCAACATCTTAGACGGCTTGATAAGGAATTTGGGTTTAGTCACAGCAGATGATTACGAAAGGCTCTTATTTAGTACTGCTTTCTCGATGGTGTTTTTTGGAGCTTTTCGAGTTTCGGAGCTAGTGGCTAGATCAAGGGGGCATCATGAGTCGGGTTTGCGGGCAGAGCATGTCAGTTTGTGTGAGGGGATCTTAGCTTGTAAAATAATTAGATCAAAGACCGATCAGAGTGGCAAAGGTTCATGGGTGCAGTTAACTACACAGCAAAATAGTCGGATTTGACCGGTTAGACTAACATCACAGTTTATATATATAAGAATCCAGGGCTGCTTGTTTCTCTGTCACTGTGACGGTGCACCACTGACAAAGTATCAATTTACGACCATTTTGAAGCGGACCCTGCAGTCCCTTAGTTTAGACAGCTCAATGTACGGCACACATTCCTTCAGGATTGGGGCAGCCACATCTGCCGCCATAGCCGGGTCCTCTACCGAGACCATTAAAGCCCTGGGCCAATGGAAATCCACGGCGTATAAGTCTTATGTTAGGATTGACTGTGTTGATTGTTGAATGTTGATATGCCTAATCATATGTTTTCCATCCTCACAGTTTTTCTTTTCTTCTATCGAATCACAACGGCACTGAAATAAGATGGTGGGGTAGGCGGGGCTTAAGCTGGCCCGATCTTATGCCATGGCTGGTGCGGCTCATTAATCAACACGGCCCACCGGACTTTTTGGTAGTGCATGCGGGAGGTAATGACCTGGGTAAGGGAAAATCGTTAGAACTCATTATTGAGATTCGGATGGACCTGCGTCGACTTCAAGCGGCTTGGCCTAACATCATCATTGGCTGGTCGGCACTAATTTCCCGGTTGGTTTAGAGAACAGCTATTGCCTTAAAAACAATGACGGTCATGGTCAGGAAATTAAATAGTGCCATTCGGAAGGTGGTGCGGTCCTTGGGTGGGATAGTCATTGATCACCCAGGTATAGGGGTTGAGTGACCACGGTTATTTAGGAGGGACGGCGTACATTTTTAACGGACAAAGGAATGGGGTTTTTTGTAGATAGGATTTGCGGGGGAGTGTCGGCGTGTCTCGGTTAGTTGGTGGCGGGCTGCTGCGTCTGTGTGGGCGCAGCGTGGTAGGAAGGCAATGCGTTCAGCGGCTGATTAGTGGGCGCACAGGTAGTTGGCTGCAGGTCACTGTCCTCTTAGAGGCACCAGTAACTCCTTTTTTGGTCCTTCGGTGAGGAGGGTCCCTGTCCGGCTCGGTGATGGAGGGCAGCGTGGGTTTGGAAGGGGCAGTCACTCTGACGCCAATTCAGCGCAAGTAATGTTGGGATGTGTTCCCCTTGGTTTGTGGACGTATGGCGGTTTGCGCCAGTCCCCATGAGATCTAGTGGTATCAGCTTGAGAGCTGTTTCCCAGTGCCCTTTCTCCGCCACCATAGGTTTAGTTTAATACAAAATGATAATAAAAGTCCTTCCATTTTTAGCAACTTATACATGACTCCGTGTGTTTATTTGTATGCAAATGTTTAGAGTTTAAGGTTGATGTGAAGTCTATGGGAACATACACAGTGAGCCCTTTATATAAAACAGCAGATCAATAAATATGACAGAAAATAAAACAAAGCCAATGCCAATGACCCTTTAGTAATATGCATTAATTAATATCTTAATGAGGATAGAACAAGATCCTTTGAGAGAAATCTAAAAACAACTCCAATTAGTGAGGAGGATGGAATCCAAATATATAAATGACAGTGTTTTGGCCCGAACTTTTCACATTTGAAAACATAAAAACAATGTAGTTGCAGAACACAATGTTCAGGGAATACAAAGTAGGATCAAACAAATAAGCATATACAGTACATATAAATAGATTTTCTTTTTAGACATATAAGCATTGTGGCAACTCTGACTTAAATTAATAGATGGAAATAAGAAAATAGATATGGTTCATTTAACTTTAAAAATTCCCTAGAAGACTCTACTTCTTTATAACAAAAAAGGCTGACAGAGTATTAATAAAAATGGATATTTTAGTCAATATATGATACATTAGGACAGTATTGGGGAACTGATATGGCAAATACCTGATAAATATTATATAGAGGTCACTGTTATCAACATGGGACACTCATTTTATAAAGCATTTGTTCATAGTAAGGTTTTCCTTGGAACTGAATACAGGACTGTTGCTTTTCAGGGTCATTCCTCAGCATCTAGTCTACAAGAGCAGATGCTGTTGCTGACTCTCTCCCTGCTTTCCTGCTTGTGTATATTGTTTTGTGTTGTGAACTTTTTTGTCTGTTAATAAGTTCAACTTCTATCAGTTCCCAGCTGGTGCATTTTGTGGTATTGCCTTTGTCACCAGCCTGTTTTTATTGCACTATGCTTTTGACCTTGTGTCTGACCTCTTTGTGCCTTCTGCCTTAGTCATAGTCTTGATCTCAGCCCTTGTCTGTCCCAATTAAGTCTGTCTTCTGTATACTGTTATCTTGCCCAATTGTGTATCAGGACGCCTTTCTTGCTTTGTAAGTTTTATTTGCTTTCTTTTGTCTCAATATTGGGCCATATTTGCCTGCACCGACAATTGGAAAGTGTACCTGGAGATAATCGTCAATGACTCTTGCACCAGGACAGTGCTTTATCGTGCTACTTTCCAGCCTCTCAGTTACCCCAATACAGTGGACATGGGAAACATTTTCTACATAAAGGCAAATATATGATAACAGTAATTGGAGTTTATTAACCCACCATTTCACAGCAGAGCTATGATGAACAATTAACCATCACACTTCAATAACGTAACACATTAATACAATCGAACAGAACCAGCTTAAATGCATACAACATATGGCCAATATCTTTCCAGGGTTCCATTGTTCACCAGTTTTTATCCTTCACTCAGGGATCTAGCCTAATAACACTCCCTTTTCAGTAGGCTCAAACTACAGTGTAGATCTGTAAAGTTCCTCCAGGTACAGAAGGCACAACAGTCCCGTTGACGTCCTCTTGGATTCTGGAGGCCAACTATCCACTTCTAATCATAACATAATCAAAGTTACCTTTTATTGCCCCTCTGGTTCCCACTCTGTGGGTACTGGGTAATGGGAAGGTAGCCTGTCTGAATGGTGCCTCTAATCTTATAGGGCTGGATAGGTGTTCAGTCTCTGCTCTTTGCTGTATGAAGACGGCTTCCAATCATCATCTGCTAATGCCTGACCTGCCACCTTAGCTTGCAGTCCCTGTTACTTGCTTCCATTTACAATAGTGTGTGCTTCAGACAGCTTTGGCTGGAAGAGTCTACCCCAGGGATGACAAGCTCTTTGCATAGCATTGCACACAGTTTAAACAATCACATTTACAACACCAGAGCCACATAGCTCTATTTCAAAACTGCATGGAAGTGCCACTGATATTCTTTAAGTATTAATTCGGTTCTCATGACATCTTGTTCTGTTTTTACCTTGTCAGCCTTTCTCCAGTCATGGAGCATTGCAGCAGTGGTGACAACACAATAATTCCCAGAGACTGGTCTGCAGCACAATAATTATTACCTATTTTCACAAATGCGCCTTATGGATTACCTAGTGCATTCATACAGTTGGTGCATGCTCCAATACCAATATTTCCAACATGCCTGCAAAATAAATCTGCTCTTAGTTATGTTGGATTGCAGACCTGAATGTAAATGATCATGGTGGAAAAAAATCTCTTCAAAGTCCTGCCCGCTTCCACTTTAGGACAACCGTCTTCATGAATTTCTTACACGTTTCTCTTAAAATAATATTTGGTTCTTATTTATGTTATTAATTATTCATTAAAGTGAGGGGGCATTAGAACTAGAGATGGGCGGGCTCAGTTCCTCGAGAACCGAACAAACCCGAACTTTGCCTATACGCTCGTTACTCTCCCGCCCGCTCGGAATCCAAATCGAGGCCGAACGTCATCGTGACTTCGTCGGTTCTCGGGGCTCAGTTCTCGCGATAATTGAAAACCATAAACACCTGCCTCCACAGCAATCCATCGCCATTTGACATAGGGACAGAGCAGGGTGTAGTCACAGGCCGATTAGAGCAGGGACAGAGAATATACCTTATTCTTCATCAAATTCTGATAACAATTCTGATAACAATTGATAGAGAAGAGAGGAGGATAGAGAAGTCTTTTTTTTCAATATATGGCACTCCAAGTGCTTTGGGGTGTCCCCCATTCTTTTGCATTAATATTTCTGGCTGTCAAAAGTCCTGTTTGTCAGCAGTCTCAAAAAATAATATTTAGCACTCCCAAGTGCTTTTGGTGTGCCCACCATTCTTTTGCATTAATATTTCTGGCTGTCGAAAGTCCTATTTGTCAGCAGTCTCCAAAAATAATATTTAGCACTCCCAAGTGCTTTTGGGGTGTCCCCCATTCTTTTGCATTAATATTTCTGGCTGTCAAAAGTCCTGTTTGTCAGCAGTCTGAAAAATAATTTTTAGCACTCCCAAGTGCTTTTGGGGTGTCCCCCATTATTTTGCATTAATATTTCTGGCTGTCAAAAGTACTATTTTTCAGCAGTCTCCAAAAATAATATTTAGCACTCCAAGTGCTTTTGGTGTGTCCACCATTCTTTTGCATTAATATTTCTGGCTGTCAAAAGTCCTATTTGTCAGCAGTCTCCAAAAATAATATTTAGTACTCCAAGTGCTTTTGGTGTGTCCACCATTAGTTTGCATTAATATTTCTGGCTGTCAAAAGTCCTATTTGTCAGCAGTCTCCAAAAATAATATTTAGCACTCCCAAGTGCTTTTGGGGTGTCCCCCATTCTTTTGCATTAATATTTCTGGCTGTCAAAAGTCCTATTTGTCAGCAGTATCTAAAACAATTTATAGCACTACAAGTGCGTTGGGCTCATAATGGATTCAAAGCAGTCCACATATGAGCAGAATGAGCAACCAGGTTCTGTCACCAGTCCTGATGGTAGTGTTTCCAGCACGTCATTTGGGAAAGGCGATGTCAAACTACACAGTCTTTTGAAATCAGTCAAAAAAACACTGTGTTGAAGGGAAAAAGAAGTGTAACTGAGAAAAAGTTAACTGACGATAAAAAAAAAATTGCCAACATGCCATTCTACACACACAGTGGCAAAGAAAGAATGAGGCCTTCGCCTTTCTCTATTAGTGGCAGATCAAAAAATGTAACTGAGCCTTCTTCTTGTACGGACACTCGTGACAAAACAAAAAGTAATTTGGAGTCTAAAAGTGGTGCACAAGTACTGTTACGCGTGAAAGCCAAGCTGCAAGAAAACAGTAAGGCATTAGAGGATAATGTATGCTCTGAATCAGAAATGACACCAATCCCTGTGGAGAGTCCATCCACCAGTGGTATGTCTAATCGTGAGCATTCTGTTAGTGACAGTGTACCCATAAAGAAGGTTCCTTACAGCAGTTCTGCTGATGTGGGCCTTAACAGCCCGAGTGTAGTCGGTGATACACCAATTGAGGATGCCACTTTGGAATTAGAAGAGGATGAGGGGGAGATTTGTGTAGGCGACGAGGGCACTAATGACGATGTTGATGATTATGATGCAGACAGATACCAAATTGCCTTTCACAATTTCTATTTATATTCTAGACTCTATAAAGTCTGAATAGTTTTCTAATTTACTCCTAGTGGAGAGGGGGTCTGATGCAGACAGATACCAAACTACCTTGGTCCATTTATTTTTACTTTCCAATTCCACAGTCTATGCAGGCTGCTTTTTTTCTATTCAATTTCAAGTGGAGGGGGGGGGGGGTGGGGGCATAGATAGCCACCAAACTACCTTGGTCCATTTATTTTTACTTTCTAATTCCACAGTCTATGCAGGCAGCTTTTTCTCTATTCAACTACAAGTGGAGGGTGTATTAAACACCCAAAGACGATGGCTACATTGCCAATAATCAAAGATGGAGGAGGTAGACAACCAGGTTTGTTTGTACAATTTGCAGGCAAGTGTTCGTGATAAGGACGGCCTACCAGGGATTAAACTACTTTTTTCATAATCTATTAGCTTTAGAATTACCTCACTTATCCAAGAAACTAGTGGAGCACTAAATTAGGTTATTTTAGACCAAAAAAATGTTATTTTTTTCAAAAATGGCAAAACAAAACCAAAACCAAAACACGCCAGTGCTGGTTTGGCAAAACCAAAACACGATGGTAATCCAGATCCAAAACCAAAACCAAAACACGGGGGTCAGTGAGCATCTCTAATTAGAACTCTTATAAAACCAGAGTACTTATAAAATTAAAGTCCTTTTGCAAACAGAGAAATGATCTGCGACTCCTGCTGAACGGATAAAATCTCCAAAATGTGTTCTCTCATTCCTTTGATCTAATAAAAAAAAAAAATTCTCACCAACCAAAATCTGCTTTGTGCATGTGAGTGCATAGGCATAGCCAACAATTAAAGGCAATGATTGCCTTTAATCATTTCAGCTTCTTCTATTAGAAGTAGCTAAATTTTGCACCCTCTATTGCCAAATACTTCCAAGTCCCCTCTCTTGTTAGTTTAGATGCCCACCAGTTATTGTGGATAACAAAAACTCTCTCTTAAAATCAGTTTTAACTGGATAAGACTCAACCTAAGTACAATTTACATTAGCTGTTCTGCATGACTAAGTCTGAACATTATTTTAACAATTTCTGTGATTTTCCAAGGGACTTTGATTCCTCAAAATGATAACTTACAGGAACTGAGATTCCACTGCAGCAGGGAACCAGCAACATAAAATAAATGTGTTTCCATCTGGAGAAAACTATTGATGAATAAGAACTGAATAGAAAAATCTATAAAGTGTGTTTGATCCTATAAGCACAACTTTATAAGACCCGCTATCAAGCTTTGAGTCTGCTGAGTGATCAAAGGTTAAGGAGAAAAGCTTTATTATGTTTTGAGTATCATAAGTGATTGAGGCAGAATGAATCAAATCATGTACAGCTCAACAATCATTTAACATTAGCTGGCGGCAAAGTTCTGACGCTTCTCATGTTATGGAAATTACTGGAATTTTGTCAGGGTGATCCAGGGTAGAGGATGCAAGGGAAACATACCTGCGGGTACAACAGCAGATTTGAACAAATGACAGTTGTAAATACTTGAACAAAAATTACATGGGGCATAAACCACCAATATTCAGCTTATATAACATAGAGTTGTGCTGTACTTCATAATTGGACTGATGTACATGTATAATATTAACCCTGTTTATGCTGAATAATACACTCCCTTCTATTGTTGTTTACAACGCTACACACACTCTCATTTGTACTGGACAATACTGGATTTGCAGCTGGTAACAATTGCAGATCTGAAGAGGAGTTGTGTTGAATGCATAAATATCAAACATTATAGAGACTAATAAGTTAATAGTCCAAAATATTTATCTCAGTGGAACAGAAGGTTATATAATGTAATAGTTTTGCCCTCCCAATAAACATGTTTGTGTCTATGCTTTGCCATTTAACACCTGTTTACTTAAAGCTGCACTACCAGGTAGTGTGAGAAAAATCACCCTACCCACTGCTCCTCTCACCTGAGCCCTGTGGGCTGCTCTAAGCAGCATTTTTCTCAGTGGCTCATCATTCATCTCACAGCCTTGACTGAAAGACAGAGATTGCAGCTTCTTATTGGCAGCAGGTAAGTAAAATTACTGATTAACTGGAAGTGTTGCTTTAAAGGTAGAGATTTTAATTGAGTGATATGTATAATGTATTTACCTATACATTTAGACTAAAAGGTGTTATTTATGAAGTGTTTTGCCAGTAACCACCTTCAGTATCACAAGCAAATGGAATTTAGTCACTCAAGGTGTAGCTGCTGGTCTTTGCCTCTATAATGATGAAGAACAGAACGTGAAACTAAAGGAGGTTAAAGGTGTATGTGTGCAGAAGAGGTTGGAATGTCTACAGTCACTACTGTTTGTGTAATGTGTGACATCTATCACTTAATCATACATAGAAAGTTATTTAAAGGGCCACTAAACCCCATCATAGAAATTTTCAGATTTTAACCATGAAGGTAAAGTACATTCCTAAGACATTCCACTGTAGCTATAGTAAAAAGTAAATTGTTATCTTCCCACTCCATTAAAGCTGCAATGGCTTTAATTGTTTTTAATAAGACATAAGCACAAATGCAGTAAACCAGTACAACTAATAAGACACTTGCTTTTATAGTCTAGCTTGCACTATTGATAAAAGCAAAGTGTTGTTTGTTTAATTGCACTGTTGCTTTTATATTAATAAATAACCTCCAAGTGTGTAATGTACACTTTGGGGTAGAGATGGTCACTGACCCCCGTGTTTTGGTTTTGGATTCGGTTTTGGATCTGGATTACCGTCGTGTTTTGGTTTTGGTTTTGGTTTTGCAAAACCGCCATTGCGTGTTTTGGTTTTGGTTTTGGTTTTGTTTGGTTTTGTTTTGCAATTTGTTATAAAAATTACATTTATTGGTGCTAAAATAACATAATTTAGGTATTATTTTGTAGCTACATTATTATTAACCTCAGTAACACTAATTTTCAGTCATTTTTTATTCAATTTTGAACACCTCCTATGTCACAATATGATTTTCATACACTTGAAAAGAAAAATTGCTGCAGTTCTTGCCAGTGATAACAAAAAGGCCATTGTCATGCCTGGGCATAAGACCAAAAATCCACCTCTTAAGTGTGGAATTATTTTTACACGAATCCTGGCAAGAGTTGTCTATCCATTTGTAACATTTTGAAAGCCACACTCAGTAGAGGTAGGGACCTTAACCATCTGGGATCCTCATCCATGTTTCGTCATTTTTCAGCGAGTTATTGGCAAACTGTTGGGAAAATCAGAAACTTTGGTTAAAAAAAAATTAACAACAAGCATTCCAGCATAATCTACCTCCCTTCTCTCATCTACATCCCAGCACCTGCAATCTTCCCCCCCAACAATTGGCAAGTAAACAATCCTCTGCAAGAGGAAGCAAGAATGAAACCTGTCACCCAGTCGCAAAGCGGATCACAGACGCCCTGGGTACTATGCTAGCGTTAGATCTGTGTCCAATGTCCACTATTAATACAGTTGGTTTAAGACATTTAATTGAGGTGTTATGTCCCTGTTAGCAAATGTCATCACTATACCATTTTACTAGAAAAGCTTATTCTCTCCTGTACCGGAAAGTTCCTAAAAATGTCATTATTGGGTGACAAAATGGTATTCTACCCACTGTACACTTAACCACAGATATGTGTACAAGCGGAACTGGGCAAACAAAAGATTATATGACTGTGAAAGCCCACTGGGTTGGTCTTTCGCCTTCCCCAGCATGGACAGCAGCAGCATGTACCCAGGTGCATCACATTTTTGAGAAGTAGGCTACTCTGTGTATCAGCAGCTTCACTAAGAGGCATACAGCTGACAAACTGTTCCAAAAACTAAGGGATGTCATTGAAAGATGGCTAATCCTGCTTGGAGTCTCCTGAGGATATGTCATTTCTGATTACGACCCCAATATTGGTCCAGCATTACAGCGGGGCTGAATTCCATCACATTTCCTGTTTTGCACACACTATCAACTTGGTGTTACAGAACTTTTGAAAAATGACATGCAGGAGATGCTGTTTGTGTCCATAAACATTTAGGGTCAATTTGTGGTTTCTGCAACAGCATGTAGGAGAATACAGCAGCTGCAAGAAGACTAGCATTTGAGGGGAATATACTTTAGTCCAGCGAAGTAGTTACCTGTGAAGAAAGTGCAGACACAGTTAGCTTGAGTCAAGTGATTGCCTTAATAATAGATTTTGAAAAGGTGCTACATAAAATTATAGTGTGCAATAAAACAAAGTAAATGTGCTAACTATATTTTAATTGTAGATGAAATACTTAATTTTCTTTGCAAGGATCCCAGACTTATCAACATCTTGTTGGGACGTCTTCTCCTTCAGTTTCTCTGGCAACTGCTTGTAATAAAAGAAATTGCTTTCCCAAGACACCCAGTGGTGATGCAGATGAGTCCGCTAAACATTTTGATATTTGCTGTGCTGTAAAAGAATTGCCCAAAAACCGTGACAGCTCTGCCCTAAAATCAACTAGTCATTCCCTTTGGAAGGCCATTATCAGCAATTACATCATACTACACAGACTTCTATGATATTGGGATATTGGGATGAATTAGTATTGTTGGAGGAAGATTATCACTAAACCCTGCCACCTCTCCAGTTTCGCAATGAGCTATGGTACAATAAAATGTAACTGCAGATTTAGACCAAGACTGTCAGCCCTATTATTTCTATTTCAGCAATTACAATTAGCAATGGAGCAATGGAGCTCTTCTCTTTGGGTGTTACCTATATAACGCAGCACAATTTGCCTGCAAATTCTACAGACAAGCCTGCTTGTCTTCCTCTCCATCAATGACTCTTAGCAATTGAGCACTCGTCTTTGGGTGTATATTACACCCAAACATTATTAGTGAAAATTATGAAAAATACAGTTTAATCCCTGATAGGCCCTCCACCATCCTTTGCATGTTAATAGTAGGATTGGTTGGAATTATGGTCAAGGTCACACATTTTTTTGACAAATCCTTCAAACCAGCCCAGATGTCAAACTGTTGTGGTCTGCCCCCTGCGTCATCCCTGCTTGTGTTTGGAAAGTGCATATTGGTGCCAGAACCTCACATGCCAGAACTGCTCCCACTGGTGCCACACTGCTGCAGGACTTACACAATCAACCGCATCCTCATCGTCGGATACCCAAATCTCCCCCACATCCTCTTCTAAAGACAAAGTGTCATCCTCACTTGGTGTATCACCGGCTACACTCGGGCTGTTCAGGCACACATCAGCAGAACTGCTGAAAGGGCCCTTCTTTATGGGTAGACTAACAGAATGGTCACGATTAGACATCCCACTGTTGGATGGACTCTCCACAGGGATTGTTGTCATTTGTGAATCAGAGCAAATATTCTCCTGTAATGCCTCACTGTTATCTTGCAGCTCGGCTTTGACGCGTAACAGTAGTTGTGCACCAATTGTAGGCTGGGTAACTTTTTGGGATCTGCCACTAATAGCCAAAGGTGAAGGCCTCATTCTCTCTTTGCCACTGCGTGTGTAGAATGGCATGCTTGCAATTTTTTTTTTATCGTCACTTAACTTTTGCTCAGTTACACTTCTTTTTCGCTTCAATACAGTAAAATTTTTTTGGGTTTTTGTTTTTTGCACTAATTTGAAAACACTCTGTTGTTTGACATCGCCTTGGCCAGATGACGTACTGGGAACACTAACATCAGGACTGGTGACAGAACCTGGTTGCTCATTTAGATCATATGTGGACTGCTTTGAATCCATTCTGAGCGCAAACCACTGGGGAGTGCTAAAAATTATTTAGTAGATTCTGCTGACAGTTATGACTTTTGACAGCCAGAAATATTAATGCACAATTAGGGAGGACACCCCAAAAACACTGAGGTGTGCTACAAATTATTTAGTAGATACTGCTGACAGATATGACTTTTGACAGCCAGAAATATTAATGCACAATTAGGGAGGACACCCCAAAAACACTGAGGTGTGCTACAAATTATTTAGTAGATACTGCTGACAGATATGACTTTTGACAGCCAGAAATATTAATGCACAATTAGGGAGGACACCCCAAAAACACTGAGGAGTGCTAAAAATTATTGAGTAGATACTGCTGACAGATATGACTTTTGACAGCCAGAAATATTAATGCACAATTAGGGAGGACACCCCAAAAACACTGAGGTGTGCTACAAATTATTTAGTAGATACTGCTGACAGATATGACTTTTGACAGCCAGAAATATTAATGCACAATTAGGGAGGACACCCCAAAAACACTGAGGTGTGCTACAAATTATTTAGTAGATACTGCTGACAGATATGACTTTTGACAGCCAGAAATATTAATGCACAATTAGGGAGGACACCCCAAAAACACTGAGGTGTGCTACAAATTATTGAGTAGATACTGCTGACAGATATGACTTTTGACAGCCAGAAATATTAATGCACAATTAGGGAGGACACCCCAAAAACACTGAGGAGTGCTAAAAATTATTGAGTAGATACTGCTGACAGATATGACTTTTGACAGCCAGAAATATTAATGCACAATTAGGGAGGACACCCCAAAAACACTGAGGAGTGCTACAAATTATTGAGTAGATACTGCTGACAGATATGACTTTTGACAGCCAGAAATATTAATGCACAATTAGGGAGGACACCCCAAAAACACTGAGGAGTGCTAAAAATTATTGAGTAGATACTGCTGACAGATATGACTTTTGACAGCCAGAAATATTAATGCACAATTAGGGAGGACACCCCAAAAACACTGAGGAGTGCTACAAATTATTGAGTAGATACTGCTGACAGATATGACTTTTGACAGCCAGAAATATTAATGCACAATTAGGGAGGACACCCCAAAAACACTGAGGAGTGCTAAAAATTATTGAGTAGATACTGCTGACAGATATGACTTTTGACAGCCAGAAATATTAATGCACAATTAGGGAGGACACCCCAAAAACACTGAGGTGTGCTACAAATTATTTAGTAGATAATGCTGACAGATATGACTTTTGACAGCCAGAAATATTAATGCACAATTATGGGGGACACCCCAAAAGCGCTGGGGAGTGCCAAATATGAAGAAAAAATAATAAACCTCTATCCTCCTCTCTGCACTAGCGATTTTGGTTAGAGCAATTGCAAGAACAATATGGTATTCTCTGTCCCTGCTCTAATTAGCCTATGACTACACCCTGCTCTCTCCCTCTGTCAAATGGCGATGGATTGCTGTGGAGGCGTGTATTTATAAAGTTGAAGTATCGCGAGAACCGAGTCCCGAGATCCGACGACGTCACAATGACGTTCGGCCTCGATTTGGATTCGGAATGGGCGGGAGAGTACCGAGCTGCTCAGCTCGGTACTCGGATACCCAAAGTTCGGGTGGGTTCGGTTCTCGGAGAACCGGACCCGCCCATCTCTACTTTGGGGTTCATATAGATTTGGATGTATTTGCTTGTCTCTATTCCCCTCTCCATATTATGATACTGCCCTTGTCACATGCAGCTGTGTCCTCATTTACACAATCACATGAATGCTCATAGCCTTCCATAAGATTAGCACAGTCATGCCCTGGTATAGTCAGTGCTGCTGTGAGCATTCTGAAGCTCTGATTGACTACAGTTTTTTTTCTATCCCCACTTCGAAACTGGGAACACAAATAGTTTCTAAGATCCTGAACAAATTCAACTGTGACATCATTATGGAGTCTATGGGGTAAATTTATCAAGCTGCAGGTTGGAAAAAGTGGAGATGTTGCCTATAGCAACCAATCAGGTTCTAGCTGTCATTTTGTGTACTGTACTAAATAAATAATTAGAGTCTGATTGGTTGCTATAGGCAACATCTTCACTTTTTCAAACTCGCAGCTTGATAAATTTACCCCTTGGAGTGGTACAAGCACACCCAGAGTTGAAGGAACAACTTCACAAAATGTGCTCTACATACATTTACTTATGTTTACTTCCCCCCACACAAAACACACATAATACACACACACACACACACACACACACACACACATTTAAGGTACCCATTATAGAAAGCATTCCTATATGTAAAATGACCTGTGGTAGCGCCTCACATGTGCACACTATCCTCTTATTCTGTTCTCAGATACACTCGTTATAAAACTCGCACTTTTATGCACTTTTCCTTACACAATGTTGCCTTACTCAGTCTTTTGATCACACTAAATAACACTTAAGCTTCACAGAATTATTTATCCAATAACTACTGTATCTCAGCAGTACATCACAGTATATATTCGTTATAAATAACAAATACTCACAACATATGTATGTATTTAAATCAAAGTATTTTACTGATAACACAGAAAGACTTGTATTCACAGTTCACACATATATCATAACTTTGTTCAACATAACATAGTATATCAATATACAATTAACCCTAGGTTCACCACCGTTATTTGCACTTTGAACAATGCATGAAATGGCTTGAGAATCATATCATAGGAGAAGATTCTTCAACACTATACTTCAAATATAATGCTATTTTAGGCTAAACTACAATACACCTATTGGGCCGGATTCATTGAAGAAAGTAAAGCCAAAAAAAAAAAAAAAGAGTAACTTTGCAACTTGGCAAAGTCATGTTGCATTGGAAGGGAGGAAAATTTAAAATGCGATGGCAGATTTATAGTTGGGGTAAAGCATGTTCTAGATCAACTTTAAATTTCAGTGTACTAATATAGCTACCAAGTATTTGTGTGCTACATGAAAAAGCAGCGATTATTTATTTTATGTGCAAAATATTAATCTAATTTGCACCCCTTGCATTGTAACATGGTTTGTCCAGGAGAAAACATACTCAATTTTTTGCCTTACTTTCCTTAATGAATCAGGCCCAATCAGTGTATTGTAGTCTAGCCTAAAATAGCATGTCCTTATCATATGAGCCAACTTTTGATTGGGGTGCTCAAGTTACCCCCCATATGGCTAAAAATGCCACGCACAAGCATGATTAGTGGCAACAGCAGCAGCACAATTTAGGGGGTGGTGTATTTAATATTAATGGAAATCAGTATAATTTACAACTTGGCCAAATAAAATTGAACATTTAATATCACCTGTACATGTTCTATCCAGTACATATAATGCTTTTATGTACTTTCAGTGTATCTAGCTTGTTTGACATATGTATTTCATATTAAATGGTTGTCTTCTAGAGTACATTGTGTTCAGCTTGCTTCTATTTCTGTTTATTCTGTAGATACACAATACAAAAGGGAGTCAATTGGACACAACTGTGTCTCTACTTGGAAAAAGGATAAAATAAATTCAGCACTCTGGATAGCTAGTTACATCTGTAATTATTTAGTTCAGTGCTGCCCTAGTATTTTCTGTAAAGTGGAATGCATCCTTGTTATAACTATTAGCTGCGAGCCAAAAACTATTTAATAATAAATGTCACCCAGCAGAGTGAATGGAGGATTCAAGGAAGCAAAAAACACTGTGACCCACAGACTGCCAGTTAGAGAACACTGCTTTAGACCATTGGTTTAGGTGGTACATTCGATCTACAGCAGGATGTTAATTAATACAGATTATATACAGTAAAGCCTACACCTAGGTTTGACTCACAGTTTAATCTATCCTCAGGAACTGTAGTTTAGCCTATTAAAGACTATGGAGGTCAATAACAAAGCGTAAAAGAGCCGAGAAACAGTGCAAGCTTCTTTTTGATCCCATATTAATCAACAAAATAACTGTAAGCAATACATGTGAACACTACAAAAGTATTTTGCATTGAGTGTCAAATTAATGTTTTAGGATTGTCATAATGAATATGATTTTATATGAAGAATACATTGTAAATGCTTTTAACTCCATTGGTAAATTTCCCCTTTTAGTGGATATGACAAAGCAGAGCACAGAAAATTGAATTTAGTAGAAAGCTTATGTAAATTGTTTGGTTTTGCGACACCATTTATTAACATTTATTGCTAAGTAAAAATGTATTTATCACATTCACATTTGAGAATGTGCTGCCATCTGGTTATCATATGTTTATGTTATATATTAATGGTATCTCCACTGGTAAAATTATATGTTTTTAGTACTACACAGAAGGTGTCAGACAGATTTCTAACTAACCAAATATTACTGATACTACTTTTTCTCATCCTGTAACTCACCAAACACAAATGTTTACGTGTGTGCAACACAAAGACCCATGTGTAGTGTAGCTGATTGTAGCTTACAATTATTATACGTTGCAGCTTTCTCTTTGTCACTCCACAGAGCCATTGGTGTAGCACATATATATGTATATATATATATATGTATATAGATATAGATATAAATATAGATATAGATATCCATTTTGTTTGCCAGTAGTTGCTGCCATATTGATTTCTGGCAAAGAAGTGCTTCTGTAAGGCATATATAATAATACTTATTTTGTCTGGGCGAAGTGAAAGGAACTACTCTAGTTGGTATTTGCAGGTGATATAGACAAATCCACTGCTATTCAAAAAGCAGCAATGATGTTCATATGCATAGGGCAAGCAGCGTGATATATATAGGTCATTGTGTGCTCGTGGAGAGATGTCTGCTGCAAACAAAGAGAAAGCAGGCATCTTAATAGACAGATTTGAAATGAATTGCTGATACAATTCACGCAGCAAAAAGCTCTAGGTCTTACAGTTTGTAAATAAACTCAACCTTTGAGGGCGATGAACCATACCTGACAATGGAGAGAATCCGGGAACATTATGAAAATTGCATGTCCAGTTGTACATTCATTGAGAAGAGATTGTATTGCTCTTTGAGAAAGAATTCCAAAGGAATTACAAACTCATTGTAGTTGTTGAGTTAGGGTAAATGGTACCATTGTCAATAAAGTAAAGTATAGTGGTGAGAATCTGCATAGGTGCTGGAATCTTAAATGAAGTTATGATGAGAGAGCACAATATACTACCAACATTGGATGACATTTCATACACACTGGCATTAGCAAAGATCTTGCTGCTCCCAATCTGGATACTAAAACCTAGTACAGGATGGTTAGAGCATTAAATGAAGCATTTTCAAACATCATTTGGGAGGTACAGATTTACATGCATACCATTTGGAATTACATCTGCACAACATGGGGTAGAAGCGATCATTGATGATAAATTGTTGCATAAAAAGACAAGTGCTGAACATGATGCTAGCCTGTATGCACTGCTAGAATGCTGCAGAGAGTAACAACTCAAATTTAGTCCTGCCAAAATGAAAATAGGATTACTGTTGGTATTATATTTTGGGCACATAAAAAGCAGTGAGAGTATAAAATTAGATTTAATGAAAATAGAAGCAGTCATGGAGAAGTCTATACCAATAAACCAAACTTTTAACCAAGCAGAAAGGAATAATATTACATTTATTTTATATTGATAAAGGAGTTTTGATTAAAGTTGATGCATCACAATCAGATCTAGAAAGCAGTCCATGCATCGTGCCATGACACCAACACAGATAAACTATGGAACTGAAAACAATAAAGAGAAATACAATAGTGTACACTGTGTAATTTGCAGGTTTCTTTAAATGTTGAAAAAAACACTAACCTATGGTTAATGATGCACAAACTTTGGGCATTCTTGTACCGATGTATGCTGGTGAAAATTAGAAGGTGTTGATTGGGTGTCCATCTATATATTAAGGGCTGCTTTAACCTCCGTTTTACCACTTCTCTGAATACTGTGTGTCCCCAAAACAGAAAGATGTACACTGTGGGATAAGCAGGGTAATGCAAAATTCTATGATGAAGCACTCACCTATTCTAAAGAAAATTTGCAATTTGGACATTCATTATACTGATGTTCATTGGTAGCTTAAAATCTATTTCTTCGATGGAAAAATCTCCTATAAAACTTTCTTAAAGATATGTAAATGAATATTTCTTTACCAAGAAAATAACTTTCTTAATTAAGTAGTTTCTTAATAACTTAAGTTTATTAATATCTCCAACAGAGCTTTAATGAGAGGGTTAAAGTCAATCATTCTAAAACAGTTGTAATATAATACTCATGACAACCCTTCGCTCGGGCTCAGTCCTTTATAGCAGTGGTCCCACTTCACTGTCACCCTGCTGTAAGCACACACATAGAATCGGAACTGTCCCCAAAATAGGAACTCTTGGGAGATATGCCAATACACCTAGTACTTTTTTCACTTACTTTTTCAGAAACATATTCTTACGTCAAACAATTAAATTTTCGCTGGGACAATAGTGGTTAAGTTTTAAAGTAGTATACTTGTTACATTGAGCAGAGGCAGTGGCAAATTACAACTACAATGGGACCTAAGCGGTGCTGATGTCAAAGGTAGAGATGTTCACTAACCCCCGTGTTCTGGTTTTGTTTTTGTTTTTGGATCTGGAATAACTTTGTGTTTTGGTTTTGGCAAAACCGCCCTTGCGTGTTTTGGTTTAGGTTTTGGATCCCGATTTTTTTTTTTTCTAAATCTTGATTTTTTTTCTACATTATTATTAACCTCAATAGCACTAATTTCAAGTCATTTGCAGTCAATTTTGACCACCTCACAGGTTACAATATTATTTTCATCCATTTTCAAACAAAGACTGCAGCGACCTGGCTGGATGCTAAATGATAGAGCAATGACTCAAACACACAGCAGTTCCTAGCACATCTAGGAAACATTGCCACACAGCAGTGTCAAGAAAAAAAAGTGGTGCAATTAGCAATGGAGCAATGGAGCTCTCCTCTTTCTATGTTACCTATATAACACAGTACAATGTGACTGCAGATTTTTAAGACCAAGCCTGCCAGACCTATTATTTCTATTCAAGCAATGACAATTAGCAATGGAGCAATGGAGCTCTCCTGAATGTCACTGGAGACATTGAAGAACACTGCTAACCCTCCTCTTTCTATTCTACTTATGATGCTGCCCAACTGCATTAGAGACTGCCAAGAACTGTGCTACCCCTTCTGTGTCCCTCTGTGAAATGGCGCTGGATTGCCGTGGAGGGAGGTACTTATCCAAAGCTCATGAGATCTGAGCTCCAACGACATAGCGATGACATTTTGCCTCGTCTTCAATTCCGAGGGTGCGCGAAAGTACCGAGCCGACTCGGATCTTCAAAGTTCGGGTGTGTTTGGTTCTCGGGTAACCAAGCCTGAGCATCTCTAGTCAAAGCAACTGATTCCATACTTTTTCAGGCCTGATCCCACTCTGAGGCACTCATAACTCTTTTATATCTACTCTGAATCACTTAGAGCTTACTTTAGTTGTCTCATACTGTATGCAATTCCAATAAAAAGTAACAAAATCTCATCTTATTTATTCATATTTATAATATTCAGTAATCTCTCCATCTCAAATTTATGTTATCTTTTGTCGAGATTATCTTACCACAGGTTAGTTCAAAGAGGGTTGTCCACTTTTGGACAACCCCTTCTTAAGCTATCCTTAGTTAGAGATGTCTGCACTTTGCATTGTCTGTGTGCCTACCTCCCACATATGCAATGGGAAATTACAAGGTGTGCCGAGGAGTGACATAACACAAAGGAAAGGGTAGTTTTGAAAATCTACTGGAATAGTATCTCAATTCAGCTACTGGACATTGTTGTTGCCATCTTTGATGCTCATTTGGTAACCTCTGCCATCTCCATGGTGACTACAACGTCTGTCAATAAAGGGTGCAAGTGTCCTGGCCCTTTGTGGTAGTGAGCATGATGACAAACAAATATATACGGGGCACATAGTTACTTTGAGCCGATTGATAACCACCAGAGCAGAACAATAGTGAAAAGTTTCTAAAGATCTAAGAAGAAGGTTTTATTAAAGTAAAAGGTGAAAGACAGTCATTGTTCTTAGCAGTTGATGACCTTAATATGTCTCTCCTCATTCCAATCATACCATACCACCTGTAGCGTGGTGGCATTAAAATCATTGGATGAGACATTATTGTAGATGTGACATTATGTCTCTCATTCAGTGACATAATTAGGTCCCCCCTAACCATTGTCACAATAGGCAACTAGGTTCAAAAACCAAACAATAAAAAGTGTGGGGCTGTTGTGAACAAATAACAATGGTGTTACAACAAAGTGTCAAGTTCATAGCTGAGAAGAATTCTAGTTATGCAAGAGCAATTTATCCTTTTCCTTTAGTCTATTTCTATTTTTCACTGTTGATATTTAAACAAGAACAAACAATGCATACATAGTGCATTAACCTAATTAGGTTCACCTAATGGTAGCGTGGGCCATGATTACTCCATGATAAGTGAAGCACTGGTCATGATTCTCCTCCAGTTATGCTCCTGGCTCCCTAAGAGTGTTCTTATAGGGGCACTTCAACACATCATCCTAACTTACCTACTCTCCACCAATCAGTCTTCTCTCGCCCTCCACCATCTCCAGACCGCTACATCTTATTGAAACCTACTTTACCAGATAACACACATATTCTCATCTGGTCAGTTAGATCCATAAAAATATCCATTGTTGCATAATATGTCTATTTCCTTCTATCTCCAGTCCGATCTAATTTTGCAGTATATCCACTCTGTTATTCATCTGTATTAACAATACACTGACTACTTTCCATGTGTCCAAACCATAACCACTATCAAGACCTATCACATAACCATTATGCAAACACACATACACTACATTTAAATAGAGCTATAATTTGTATGGTGGTAAAAGACACGTTACCTGAGCTGCCTCCCATTCAATGCGAGTGCCCGTATTACTGTCTGGGAGACAAGATTCAGAGTCCCTTCCACCCCACTATCAGATTAATGTGGAAGTGTGAATGGACTGACCTGTATATCAGATGAAAGTAACTGGTTTTCGTTCTATTGGTTGATGATTGTTGCCTATATATGCCTCTTAGTGGCCCACTGTTTAAACAGTACCACCTCATTCATCTTTTCTCCCCTTATTTTTTTAAACATTTTACACCCCTCGCAACACAATTGCTTTCTGTACTTGTCATTAGGGTCATTAGTATCTAGGTGTAAAATGAGATTTCAACAAGTGTATTATTAAAATATTGGAAATATGTCACTGAATAAATGCTTTTATTTGTGTTTACTAAAACCTCATGCCAGTGGGAATGAACAAAATAATTAAATTGTCTCAAAAACTCCCTTGCAGGGAAAAAGAAAATCTATTAAGAATAAAAAAAAAATCTATTTTAATGGGAATGATGCAGATGTTATTTAAAAAAAAAGAGGATGAATAGCCACCCAATTTGACAATTTTTGAACAGAAGATAGTGAAAATTTCCCTGAATGACCCTATAGTACTTCCACCTGATGGGCCGGAATATTATGATTATGATAGGCTGGAATATTGAAAGAAAATTTTTACTATTGGCTAGAATTAGCACAATGTGTAACTAAAATCATTTCCTGTTTATGTTCTAATACTGTGGTGGCACCTTGCACCGATGTTATAGCTGGAATCTCCACTTATTTTTCCATGCAGCCCATAGAGATGCGAGGAAAAATGAGCAAAGATTCCTTCAATAATTGTCGGCCAATTGAATCTCTCCCTCAGACCCCCTCTTTCCTCCCTTCCACCTCCATCTTCTTTCAACCACAGCGCTCCTCCTCCTGTTAGTATTATTAACATTAGCAGCCACACATATAATCGGCCACCAAGGGGAGCCCACAGTACCAAGGACCTTAGTATTGGTACACAGTGGCCATTAACCCCTCCATTGCCATCACGTAACTTGGTTAGCCAGGATTAAAAAAAACCAGCCCCTCATCAACTTTTCTTTCCCCCCAGCCCCTTCTCAGCGCAGAACATACGGGGTTCTACTTGGGGGGCACAATTTTATAGGGATGACCCACCGACTAGGAGATCTCTTTATGAGCCAGCTTTTAGCTCAGATCATGACATCATTTCTCTGAGCCCCACCACAGATCGCGAGCGACAGTTACTTGGCAGTGCGGCCACGGACACTTCCGTTTTCCATAGACACTTGGCACTGGGAGAAATGTCTGTGAGGCTTTCCCATAACCACCAAAACTTATTTCCATCACCACCTAGTACAGTGGTTCCCAAACTTTTGCAGTTCGCGGCACCCTTAGAGTCTCCAAATTTTTTCAAGGCACCCTTCCTGTTTTAGAAGTAGTTGGGTCAAAAAATTGTAATAAGTATTTAGGTCACGACAAAAATACTTATTTAGTTGTATGCAAAAATGGCCCTCTGCATCCAGACACTCTGCCCCCTCTGCAACCAGGCACACTGCCCCCTCTGCAACCAGGCACACTGCCCCCTCTGTCACACTGCCCCCTCCTCTGCCCTCTGTCACGCTGTCCCCTCCTCTGCCCTCTGTCACGCTGTCCCCTCCTCTGCCCTCTGTCACGCTGTCCCCCTCCTCTGCCCTGCTGTCCTCCTCCTCTGCCCTCTCTCACGCAGTCCCCCTCCTCTGCCCTCTGTCACACTGTCTCCCTCTGCTGTCACACTGTCCCCCTCTGCTGTCACAATGTCCCCCTTTGCTGCCCCACTGTCACCCTCTGCTGCCCGCTGTCCCCCTCTGCTGTCACACTGTCCCCCTCTGCTGTCACAATGTCCCCCTCTGCTGCCCCGCTGTCACCCTCTGCTGTCACACTGTCCCCCTCTGCTGCCCCACTGTCCCCCTCTGCTGTCACAATGTCCCCCTCTGCTGCCCCGCTGTCACCCTCTGCTGTCACACTGCCCCCCTCTGCTGCCCCACTGTCCCTCTCTGCTGTCCGCTGTCCCCCTCTGCTGTCACAATGTCCCCCTCTGCTGTCACAATGTCCCCCTCTGCTGCCCACTGTTCCCCTCCGCTGTCACACTGTCCCCCTCTGCTGCCCCACTGTCCCCCTCCGCTGTCACACTGTCCCCCTCTGCTGCCCGCTGTCACACTGTCCCCCTCTGCTGCCCCACTGTCCCCCTCTGCTGCCCCACTGTCCCCCTCCGCTGTCACACTGTCCCCCTCCGCTGTCCACTGTCCCCCTCTGCTGCCCACTGTCCCCCTCCGCTGTCACACTGTCCCCCTCCGGTGTCACACTGTCCCCCTCTGCTGCCCCACTGTCCCCCTCCGCTATCACACTGTCCCCCTCCGCTGCCCACTGTCCCCCTCCGCTGCCCACTGTCCCCCTCTGCTGTCCCACTGTCCCCCTCTGCTGTCCCACTGTCCCCCTCTGCTGCCCGCTGTCATACTGTCCCCCTCTGCTGCCCCACTGTCCCCATCTGCTGTCACACTGTCCCCCTCTGCTGTCACGATCCTTTTCACTCTGCCCCGCGCTAGCCATAAAAAAAAAGAGAACAGAGAAACTTACCAATCCGCGCGGCGCCGGGACCCAGCAGCCTCCTCTCTCCCGCAGCTGTCACTGAATATCGACGTCATTGACAGCTGCTGTGGGAGAGAGGAGTCTGCTGGGTCCCGGCGCCGCGCAGATTGGTAAGTTTCTGTGTTCTCTTTTTTTTATGGTTGGCCCACGGCACCACAGTGACAGCGCCGCGGCACCCCTGGGAGCCGCGGCGCACACTTTGGGAACCGCCGACCTAGTAGAATGGTCCTCAGTCAGAGGCGATTACAGCGCATGCAGCTCTCCCCTGTTAACATCACCCAGTGCGATGGGCATGACGGGAGGTTCTCTTCGTATACATTTAGGTCACAATCTATTCATTCCCCATACCATGCAGAGTCCACCGGGCCGTACATGAGCCACTATGTTACCCCAGCAAATCTCGTCATGGATTACAACCACTCTAGCGCCGACAATCCGTCTCAATAGCCCTTCCCGCCTTTAGACTTCGTTTCCCTATCTGGGCAGAATGTGACCCATTCCTGAACGCACTGCGTCAATGCCGTTTGAACAGCCTCGTCCTGTCCATGGTAGGAGTAGTTCTTAAGAAAACAGAGGGCAAGTTCATATTGATTCAGCACCTGTCTTACCCCGCTGGTTGATCTATTAATAACGCCGTTGACACCTCCTATAGCACGGTCACCTACCAGTCGTTTGAGTCCGCCCTCGACCTCGTTCAAAAGGTGTGAAAGGGTCCCTGTTGGCCAAAATCAATATAGTCAGCTTTCTGCCAGTCCCTCTTCACCCTGAGTTGTACCAATATATGGGGTTTAGGCACTGCGGCGGTTACTACATAGATCGCTACTTACCCATGGGCTGCTCAATATCCTGCGCGCTCTTAGAGAAGTTTAACGGCTTCTTACACTGGCGGATTCAGGTTGGAACAAGCTGCAGGGGTATTGCTCACTATCTCGACGACTTCCTAGTCATTGGCCAGCTCAACTCACCCATATGCCAGAATACCTTATACTCTATCCAAGCGTTGTTTACCGTATTAGGTGTGCCCATAGCCACAGATAAAATGGAAGGTCCTACGGTTTGATTATCATTCTTGGGCATAGAAATAGATTCTGCGTCCGGTTATTGTAGACTCCCCGCAGACAAAGTGCTTAAACTTTCAGACGCGAAAGCAATGGCGTTAGGGACCACTTCCTGCCGGGTGATTACTATGGGGAGAGTTTTTTGTAGAATATTGCAGAGAGCCACAGCAGGAAAGAATAGACCGCATGCACCTTTTCGCATATCCCGAGAGATCAGGGAGGGTTTACAAGTGTGGCTCGTCATCCTGCAGGAATTTAATGACAGGAGAATTTGGCCCACACCGCCCATAGAGAAATTCAAGATTAACTTGTTCACCGATGCTTCCGGCGTACATGGTTTTTGACGGTCACTGGTGCGCCGACTTTGGCCGGATAGCTGGCATCAGGCCAGAATAACAAAAAACCTCCTTGTGTTTGAGCTATTCCCTGTTGTTGTTGCCATGGAGCTGTGGGCGCCCTCATTGCAGGGCAAGCACATAGTTTTTTGGAGCGACAATTTGGGCATGGTTCAATCCATAAATAAACAGAGTGCTTCTACATACCATGCCATAGCCCTTTTGCGACACCTCATTTTATGCTGCCTTCCACATGACATCTCGTTCAATACACGACACGTCCCCGGGGTACAGAACAACTTAGCTGACGCCCTATCCCGCTTCCAATGGCGTAGGTTTCGTGAGTTCGCTCCTCAAACTAATGGTTTTGGCATTCCATGTCCCTCTTGTGTTTGGCAGATCATCAAGCCGGTATAAAGGGACTTGTTGAACGTTCGCTACCACCCTCGACCCTGCAGGCCAATCCAACAGATTGGAGCCAGTGGTCCCACTTCCTCTGCCACATAGAAGAGTCGGAGGCAGGTCAGAGAGAAGCCATCATGGCATTTATGTGGGATAAGTACTCCCGATGGACTGCTAAAACCAATATGGCCTCCACACTGGCCGGTATTTAATTCATGTTTATGATTTCCAAGGCCCTCAAAGGTTGGGCTAAAGTGGGACCCACACCAACCGACTCCCGTCTCCCCATCACGTTTCCAATTCTTATTAAGCTACTGGAGAATCTTAGTCAGGTCACCTCAGATGGATATGACATGTTACTGTTCTGTACAGCCTTCTCCCTGGCGTTTATTGGCGCTTTTCACATGTCGGAGTTAGTAACTAGGTCCAGGGTGCATACTGATTCGGGTTTACAGGCAAAACATATTATCTCGCAGGACGGCATCCTATCTTGTAAATTCAGTAGATCTAAAACGGACCAGTATGGTAAAGGGTAATAGGTTCACATAACTCCACATCACAACAAGGGGACCCTAACCACCCAATTTAGCTTAATAAGACTGGACGTCCCTCAATTTCTTGTTCACCAGAATAGTCTACCGCTGACGAGGTACCAGTTTGCGGCCATATTAAAGCGGTCTCTACATTTTCTAGATCTAGACAGTTCACTTTACAGCACCCATTCATTTAGGATTGGGGCAGCTAAGTCCGCAGCCATGGCCAGAGCATCCATTGATTCCATCAAGGCTTTGGGCCGCTGAAAGTCTACTGCCTACAAAACATTAGACCCAATTGTCCTGCGTGATAATTGCTATTGTGAATTTAATGATGTTGTTTTCTCTGACATGTTTTTTCTTCTTGTTTTCAATTTCTCGTTGCTTCCTTACTTCATCCCCCCCTCTCCTCACCCCATCCCTCTCGTTTCCTCTCCGCCCGGGCTACCCAGGGCTCCTCTGCTCCTCACTTTTACGCGAAGGTGCAAAGGGATTTTCTCCCGTTGTTTCCCTGCTGTAAGTCCTGATTAGTGGTGAGCTTCCATGGTTTTCCTCTGGTTTTTACCTTCGTCTGGGTGGCATGCCCCATTCAATACAATCCCTACCTTCCCCTCATATCTTGCAACAGTCCCTCTGATCTGTCTTATTGGTTGTTCAGTATCCTGCTTCTCTAACACTATTTTTACCTGCAGGTGGTTATACGACGCCTAAACGTGTATGGCTATTGAGGCACTCCTATGTGTTCTGGGCAGCCGGCCACACCAGGGCCAAAGCAGATCCTGCATTTCCTGCTAGCGTTTATATTTTATGGTTTGGTAGACAGGGCTTGAACGGCATGGCAAACCCGACATCATTATAATCCACGCGGGGGGTAACGATTTAGGAAAATCTCTTGACTTTATATTTCAAATTAGGGATGATTTGCGTCAGATTCATTCCAGATGGCCAACCATTACTATCGGCTGGTCTGCCCTAATTTCCCGCTTAGTATGGAGAACAGCTATCCCTCTTAAGACCATGTCTACAATGGCGAGGAAGCTGAATAGCGCAATTAGGAAGATTACCAGGTCATTAGGGGGTGTAGTGATAGATCACCCAGGGATAGGGACAGGGTCACCTCACCTATTTAGATGGGATGGGGTTCACTTGACGGAGGAGGGTATGGGTCTCTTTGCTGACAAAATTTTCAAGGGGGTGGGGTCTGTGTTTAGTTAGGTGGTTGCAGGCTGCGGCATCTGTGAGGCGCAGAGTGGTAGGAAGGCACTGAGATCAGTGGCTGATAATTTATGCGCTAGTGTTTTTTGGCCACATGTCACTGTTGCCTTCGAGTTAGCAGTAACTCTTTGGTCCTTGGGTGAGAAGGGTCCTGTTAAGTGGATCCATGTTTATTTGTTTGCATCAGCTTGGTAGCTGTCCCACAGTGCTCTTTCTCCGCCACCATAAAGGTAATTTAAGTTAACAAACTGTGACCTCCATTTTAGCCAACTTATACATGTCTCCATGTCTTTATTTTAGATAAGTTAGATAAGCTAAGTAAAGGTATAGTGGAAGGAAAGGGGGACATACACAGTGAGCGATTTATGGTTTTATTTAAATAATGATGTGTCATCCTAATAAACAAAAAAGCTAGTGAAATATGAAGACAAAACAAAAATCAACTGCAAAAAAACTCTGTGGTTGTGTTGATTTATTATGATAATTCTGACAATGAGACTTAGTTAGATCATATCATATATGTAGGTGCAGAAATCTGATAGGAATGGATTTATCACCACCTCTAAATAGAGGGATTAGCATAGAGTTTAAGACTGATACCCCAGATTATTGGTATACTGGAGAAAATGTTTGACTAATATCTAACCATCATAGTTTTATATAGTTTTATAATACAAACATAAGTGTCCATTTGTCTCTGATTATATAATCAGTCTACTATGGTCTTTTGTGAAATTCAATAAGTCCCAAACAATAAATAAAAGGTTTGTTTCCTATCTGGTATCCATACAATAATGGATTATGTATTTTCAAAGAAACATTATAAAGTTGTGTCACATAGTGATATCCTATAGATCCCATCAGACTAAATCAGTGGCAGGGATCCAAATAGGCACTGTTATTTATTATGATCTCCACATAGTAATGGGTTAACAAAGCTGAGTTCAATTTTAGCTGATCGATCATCAAAAGTGCTACTATGCTCATATCCTAATATCTCCAAATGGAAGGAGGATTAGTTATTATTACAAAGGTGTATATCCCCACTTAATGCATGATGATTAGGAGAGAGTAGTAGCGTAAGAATCCCCTACATAATGGTTGTAAACAAACACACAGAGCGACCGCCAACGCGCGTTTTGCTAGTACAGTTTTTACAAGGCAAACCAGAGCCTCGATATCGTGAGCATTAAATAGTCTAAAGTCCAGCCCCTGTTCTGAGGTCACGCCCCTGGCCCACTCTCATCGTTTTTCCACTTTCAGTAATAGACATCTTAGCAGTCCAATAGAAAACAAATAAGTCAATTCAGTCCCGCCTATCACCTCTCATGATTGGCTACAGGAATGCAGGAGAGAAAATAAAAATATAGACGGATTCAATGTTTATGTTCAAGTAAAAATAGTGGAACTATCTCATCAGACTTGGTAAGTATAATAGGTAGATAAGTATCTTATCGTCTATCCTATAGCAAAGAGGAGGAATTGCGACCAAAATGGGAGTGGGCTAATAATATTATAAGGTCCGACCAAAAGTTCATGTGTTGCTCTTATTTAATATGGAGTCACTATGTGAAAATCAGCATATACTGACTGTCTGAAAAATTGATCGCTCAAACATTTATTCAGACATTATTCCAAAATAAACTGATCAGAGGGATGGAATTTCTGAAAGAATATTAATTTAGTTATGCTATTTATATTTATTTCAAAACGTGTAAGAAGTGTGTATCAAAAATATTGAATATTAAAGTGTTTGCAAAATTGAAGGTGTTGTGATGAATAGTTTAGGAATAAAAAATTTGAAACAGCGATAATGTGAGAGAAATATAATGATAACAAGACAAATCATAACTAGTCAGCCAGACAAGAATGATAAATATAGATCATGAAGTGAGTCAAGTGTCAAATAAAATAATGTGAAACAAATATGTGTAATCGGTCTAGGAGGTATAATACCATACAACAAGTGATGTGACAAAAGAAAACATAAACGTAGTGAATAATTGTCACCCAACAAAAAGAACTGTAATACATAGTGACATTAATTCAAATACAAAAAATTTGTGAATTGGAACCCGAAATATATCAAATTAGTGTAAACAATTAGTGTTTGTTTGGTTAATAAAATAATAAAAACATCAGAATAAAAAAATATATTATAGAAATGCAGAATACTAATTATTCAACCCATTAAAGGACATACTACCCATTAGGAAAAAAATTGTGTTCTCTTTTTTTCAATAGTTGTCCTTGTAAATCACCTCCTCTGAGATTTAGTGTAGTTTTCTCCATGCCAAAGGCCTTCACATATTTAGGATCGCTATTATGATCATAAAGTGTCTTGCCTCCGCTGTTATAGTTTTGAAATTATTTTGAACTCTTAAGGCAGGTTACCAATGTGTTCTAATAATCGTTTCTTAAAAGGCTGACTTCTCATGCCTATATATTTCAATCCACATGGACAAGTCAAACAATAAATGACTCCACTGGAGTTACAATTTAGGATTTCTGCAAATCTTCAAACTTTGCCACATTTGTCCACATATTCTTTTGTGGGAATAGTAAATTGGCACGCCTTGCAAGTACCGCATTTGTAGAATCCCTTTAGTTTGTTGTCATTTCCTTTTGAGTCTTGGAGAAGGCTATGAACCAGTCTATCTCTAAGGTTTTTTGCCCTTCTCCAACTAAAAGCCAATTCCTTCCTCAGATACTCATCGGAAAGCAGAACATGTGAAAGTTTTTGAAAAATGGTAGACAATTCACACAATTCGGCAAAGAATGAGCCCACCATCCTCAATTTAGACTTGTCATTAATAGGACCAGAAACAGGATAGATTAAGGTTTCTCTATCTCTTTGGTCTGCAAAGTCTTTGGCCTCTGTATGGTTTTTTTTCTATAACATCTCCTCCTTAACCGGTGGGTCAATTCTTCCGATCTTTTCTGATATACCTTGATCTCAATTTCACTTCATACGTAGGAATACCCCTTTCGGGACACCCCTAAGAACTGGAGGAAAATGGGTGCTTGAATGGTGTAAGATACCATTCGTCATCGTAGGTTTTCTGAAAATATCACATACATATCTATGAACCAAATTTAGGATTTATGGTTTTTGGTAGACCTAGTGTGGTTACATTCTCTCTTTACTTGACTATGATATAAAGTTGGTCAGACCACACAGTGCATTGCAGCTTGCTGCATCTGGGGCTGCGTAGTTCATGCTGACACTTGTCTACTGCCAAAAACTCCTTCACCAGGCATGTGAGCACCAAAATTGGACCATGAAGCAGTGGAAGAGGGTAGCCTGGTCTGATCAATCACGTTTTCTTCTACACCATGTGGCCGGGTGCGTGTGCATTATTTACCTGTGGAGATGGCACCAAGATGCACTATGGAACGAAGGCAAGCCAGGGGAGGCTGTGTGATGCTCTTGACAATGTTCTTCTGGGAAACCTTAGGTCCTGGCATTCATGTGGATGTTACTTTGACACATACCACCTACCTAAACATTGTTGAAGACCAAGTACACCCCTTCATGGCAAAGATATTCCCTGATGGCAGTGGCCTCTTTAAACAGGATAATGCACCCTACCTCACTGCAAATATTGGTTTTAAAAACATGACAAAGATTTCAAGGTGTTGAATTGGCCTCCATATTCCCCATATCTCAATCCAATTGAGCATCTATGGGATGTCCTGGAAAAACAAGTCCAGGTCATGGAGTCCCCACCTCAAAACTTACAGGACTTAAAGGATCTGCTGCGAACGTCTTGGTGCACAGGACATCTTCAGACGTCTCGTAAAGTCCATGCCTCAATGGGTGAAAGCTGATTTGGTGGCACCTACACAATATTAGGCAGGTGGTTTTAATGTTGTGACTCATTGTGTATATTGTTCTTAGTAAAAATTGACAATACATTTGTTTGACTTTAAAAATATATGCTGCATGGTGAAATCTGTGTTGAGTCCATCAACAATTCTGGATATATTTTTGGAAAATAACATGTGTCAAAATTAGTTACAAACACATCTCAGCAAAATGTTCATGCAGCATATATTATATCCTCATGGTTACATAATTTATCCAAATTTAGCAAGGATGGAGGACACAGTGCACTTCTTCTTCTTCCAGGTATGCCGCAGCCCCTATTCTGATTAGATCAGAAGCAGCCAACTGTGAGAACTCAGACAAAGGCTTGATGAACCGATGGTAACTATAGTGATATATATACATTAATATTTACAGGACCAAAATGATTTACACTAATTTCCTTAAAAAAAATGACGTAACAGCCACACGTATTCACCTTACCTCTCATATAATACACTATGTTACTGATTGCTTCATGACAAAGGAGTCATGGGCACTGCCTAGAAATTTGGCAACCATGCTATAGAAGAGGAGAGATGCATCATATATAGCCTGGATATTTACATAACAAAATGTTTTCTGTTCCAAAAATCAAATTAATATCTTCCCAGTGTTATTAGAGCTACATGACATCCACTTCCTCTATGACATGAGGAAAATGAGCAATGAAATTAAGAGTGCCCATAGTACCTATTCTAGTACCCAAGTAAATGCAGCCTGTGACATCCCTGCTACCACAGCTACTATTGTCTGGAATGAGTCAGGTGCACAAAAATGTACCACAGCTAACAATTCAGTCAGAGGTGGTATTGCTGTGCAGATTACGATCATAGGCTCTAAATCATTCTACACAATCTTCAGAGCTCCCAAGATGACATTGGGTGGGAACCTAAATTGGCTTTTCACCTCTGTGTCAGGCATTCCAAAGAAGCCTACACATGACCCTGTTTTTCATTGTTGTTCTTGCTGCTGGTGATGGTGACATAGGTGACAATGTTGAAGTAAAATGTTAAATGCAATTAGACCAAGAATATTCTATATAACAGACAATGGAAAAGCAAACAAATTTTGTAATTTAAAACATTACCAATAAATAAGCCAAAGTTAATTTCCAAATAAAACATATTTAATCTTGTTTAATGTTAGCTAAAAATAATGTAAATAGTTACATAGATATGCGTTTCCAAAAACACATATGATACATAGAAATATTAAATAAGATTTGCTTGGTAATTAGAATCAGATAAAATAAAAGTGTAATTACTTGTAGGAAGCCTGGTATTTTTTGTTTCCTAAGCACAAGATATAAAGGCAGAAAAAAACAAACAATTTAAAGAGTTTTGACAATGGTTCAAGATAGAGTACTGTGTTTGCTAATTGTAAAAGTGTCAATCGCAGTACATTAACCATATACAATCCCATAAACTTAGACAAATCTAATTGTAATATGAATGGCCAAAGCAAAAACAATTGTTTACATTTGTTTTGATAGTGTGATGCCTCTTCGCTTTTCAGTGTTTTAAAAATAAATATTAACATACCTCTAGTATGAAGTCCAGTGCTAATCTTCTTTTTTTGTGTGCTATGACTGCAAATGGCAAAAAAAGTCAACTGCCAGATGCGGACAAACCAACACATGTAAACCTGCAATCTCTGAGGAAACTACAAGGGACTGCGGAGAAACGCATCAGTAATTTATGATTATTTGGAGTTAAAAGCCTATCTGCGCTCATTGTTTTTTCTGTGGAGTAAGCAAGGCAGGTTTGGATTAAGTCATTTGATTTGATTGCTGCGCCTTATAAAGAACAATTACCCACATCACTGACATTTGATCAAGGATCTTACCATATACCTTCTACTCCCAGGCGGGGGGTGTAACAAGCCGCTGTCTTCTTCTGCTATGAGATCGGAGGATACGTCACTCACAAAGCTGGGAAACAGGACGGCTGTTTCGGTGAGTACAATCTAAGATAGGAGGCGGTTTGTGGACTGCTAAACTCATGTCGGCCAGTTTACACAAACTCTTTCAGTTCCGTAATTATCATAATTTATCGTTTGTCCATAGGATAGAAGTTTCATGTGACACAGAAAAATAATTCATCTGTATCGGATTGTTGTCAAGGTCAAAGAAGTTTTAATATATTCTACTGATTACTACGGTAATAGATATATTTTTGTTTATATAATTTTATCTAATGTTCTACAATCAGAGACTGTCATAAACACCCTGTTTTCTCTCTTTTTATATTTGAGCTCTCAATTGAACAACAGCTTTTTTCTCCATTATTTTTAGAGTTACCCATAATATGAGTTATGGTTATATTATATTATGTATAATTGTTCTTAATAAAATGTTTTATTTTTTAATAGGATATTTTGTTGGTGGTATATAATTGTCGAGGAGAGGATTTGTTTGCACTTCCATCTTTTAGTCTATCTACTTTGCAATAAGATTGATCACACAACAATCTTTATAGGAAGCTGCATAAATTCTTCTCCCCGTTAATAGAGTGGTGGCTACATATTTTATATGATTTATGGTATTATTATAAGGATTATTTTGTTTCAAATTATTTATGTCAGCGCCCAGGGATATCCTCTTTTGTGTGAATATAGTGTTATTTGTTTACAATTTTTTTTTTATAGTGTGACGCCTCTTCGCTATTCAGTGTTTTAAAAATAAATATTAACATACCTCTAGTATGAAGTCTGGTGCTAATCTAAACTAAAACACATGTAAACCTGCAACTTCTTCTGTATGCATGCATGGCAAGGAAAAGAGTATTTTATGCTAAACAAATGAGCTTACACCCAACTCAGCATGAGTATCCTTGTATGTATTTATGACATTAAAATAAAATAATTTTGTATAAATGTGTCTTCACTGTGGTCGGTATTGTGGAATTGTAATCGACAAGGGTAGGTAGTTATCCACAATGGATAACCACTAAATTAACTCGCTCGATAACCACCACATTAGCCCTGCCCACAAGGTTCACAAGAACAGTAAGGTCACAATATAAAAATGTACTTAGCTCCGTATTTCAGCAGAACCCTCTTGATATATTGACTGAAACACGTAGAAGGCCATCTACGACACACAAAGCTGACAAAATTATCTTTGATAACATAACGTGCCTTGATTTGCATCGTTATGCCTAGTTTTCAGCATGGGTTTATGAGGCAAGAAAGAGGCAAGTCCACTGACCAATGGGGGGAGTTGGTCAGATAAAGGGTGCTCCTTACTAACTGTGGGTATGTGCATAGCAGACCAGTGCATGAGGTTTGAGTTTCTTTTGTTATTACTTAGAATGAGGTAATGGGGTAAATTGGGAATATCAATTCTGGGGTTTTATTTCTCTCTTTAATACCATAGTCATTAAAAGGGCAAAAAGACGTGCAATGATTTATGTGTAATGAGCTCTGAATGGACAGACAGGTGGGCATAAGGTATACTTGTATTGCATGCTTGATCAGTAGTTCTGAAGATGTTTATGTTCTGTGTTTATAAACACCTTTCTGATGATTGGTGTCCTGATATTTTAATGAAACTCTACTTTTTTATGTAAAGCACAACCCTGCAGACTCATCAAAAAGAGTAAGCTATTTATTTACTCCAAAGCAAAAGCTGGGGAAGTCTTTTGATCTGGGTCTTATCTTCTATCTTCTCGGCTCATAACTCCTTTTCATTGAAGCTTTAACAGTGGCATGCACTGCTATCTCTTATTATGTCCCTCTCCCTGTAAAGACACATACATCACTTTATTCTGCCTTTCCAATATACAAACAGTGATCTTTCATCTATTCCTCTCAAGTTGTATAAATATTTCACATTTCACCTAGATATTTGCACAAAGTGGCTACACCGGCTTCCAGTTCTTTAGATGATTTTTAGCATGGTTACGTCTGTCACTTAGATTAACTAGTGAATGTCCAGAATTCGATGTGGTCTAGATATGTGACTCACAAATAAAGACAGTAATTTCGGTGACATGCACACACTCACGCACACAATACACAATCGTATTTGCATTGATTTTAAAAATTACTATAATTGCCGTTTTTTTGTATGTATGTATCTATGGTTGCATATGGTAAAACAATGTTTTAAATAAAAAAAATATATATTTAAATCTCTTCAGTTATCTGTCAAACATTTTCCTGCCAATGTCAAATAGCCTAAACTTTAATAGAACAGTTGTCAATTGAGATAAAAAGATATATGTGATATTCTAAGGTATTATTATACTGACTTTCTTTCAATTGCACCTCGGATACTGTAGCACCTTCCACCACAGCAGACATTGTTTTACCCTGCATTAAATACATTAAATAAATATTGCCCCATTAAAAGAGATGTAGTATACCCAGAAACAAAAAACTGAGGATCCTTATTTCTATATGAAACATATTTCCATCTGCAGTTTATGGAAATCCACTTAATAAAAGGAAAGCTTATACAATTTTTTGTAGTGTTTAATCACAGCTTTAGTTTAAAGGGGGTTCTACTTTAGGTAAGATTTCTACTAAATCCCCTCCCTTTCCAGTACTAGTACTTTGGTCTGGGTCATAGGGGAAGAGAAAATCCTTTGAGGCACTCATAATTTTCCTAGGTTTATGGGGGATTGTGCTTTTTATGCAACCTACAGTATTTGCAGCTAGATTAAGAAAAGAACTTTATTGGAAAAGTATTGGTTGTCTGAACCTCTAATGTGTTAAGTGTTTAAGATCTAAAATGCCCTGCTGTACAGTGGTGAAACTACCGTGGGTGCAGGTGGTGCGGCCATTATAGGGCGATGAGTGAGTGGAGCCCAGACCCCCCGCAGGTCCCATTACACACCACTCAGAGGCTGCTTGTCTGTTCTGAAAAGAGCATTGCGTGCATGTGCTGGCCACACATGCACAGAAAAGGACCCTCTCTGCTCTTTTCAGGGAAGTGGGCCTGGGAAGTTACAACAGCTTCACCAAGCCCCAATCCAAGCTTTAACTCTGGTTTTACTACTCACATCTTGTTGCTCTCATAAATCCTGTCTCCTGCACCTTTAAATTATAGCTATAATTAGTTCTTTTCTTACCCAAGATGCAATCAGAACTCTTATCCTTTTACATAGAAGTGGCAAAAACAAGACTTTATTCCGACCTGTATCGATTTAACTACTCCCTCTTGATTGCCCAAATTGGTCGAGACCTAAACAAATGACAAACTCTATATATTTCTTGAACTGGGCGGATTAACGCAGTAAAGATGAACATTCTACCACAGCTGCTATATTTAGTTTAGACTTTACCGGTCCCTGTCCCTGCCTCCACTCTGGCAGCACTACAGACAGCATGTAGCAAATTTATATGGGAAGGCAAGAGGCCCAGACTCAAACGTGTCACCCTGGCGAAGCCTGCTGATGAAGGAGGATTTGGTCTACGTCTTCTTTTTAATTAATACTATGCACACCACATGATATCTTGGCATCCTAATCCAGACTTGAAAAAATGGGTGGATATTGAGAAAGGGTGGGGTACATATTGCCAAAAAGTACAATAATGACAAGAATGACAACGACATAAAAATCACAATGACCATCAGTGCGACAGTGAATAAATATGTACATACCATTATTTATATGTACTGTATCTCCGGCACCGGTTATACCCGTCACCTGTAAATTGTGAATAGAGAAAATCCGGTGACTGTTAGGCTAGTCATTTACAGTGGTCACAGTGCGATTGCCGTT
This sequence comes from Mixophyes fleayi, assembly GCF_038048845.1. Lineage (NCBI taxonomy): Eukaryota > Metazoa > Chordata > Amphibia > Anura > Limnodynastidae > Mixophyes > Mixophyes fleayi. The sequence continues at coordinate 364,670,605 of NC_134402.1, read as the reverse complement.
TTAAGGCGGTAATGGGTGGACTAAAATACATTATAGAGGAACTTCCTGCTCATGCAGAAATGCCTCACTGTCTCTGCAGTGCTCTGATTGGCTGAGTGACTGTGTCAGCCATTCAGAGCAGCTGTACTATGATTAGCTGGCACATTCACTCAGCCAATCAGAAAACAGATACGCCCCATACTCATTCTGCCATGGAGGAAGCTGGAGGAAGCACTGCAGATGAGATTATGGGAGTGTGTGTATGAGAGAGTGAATGTAAATCAGTTTATATGTATAAGAGTGTGAGTCAGTATGTATGAGACCTGCCTTTGTGTGTGTCAGTATGTATGAGACCTGCATTAGTGTGTGTCAGTATGTATGAGAACTACATTAGTGTGTACCAGTGTGTGTGAAACCTGCATTAGTGTGTGCCAGTGTGTATGAGATCTTGATTAGTGTGTATCAGTGTGTGCATTAGTGTGTGTCAGTGTGTACGTACATTCACATGCTTGTGGGACATTGACCTGTTTACACACCAACACTGTGGGGACCTGAGTCGTAGTGGGGACAAAATCTAGACTAATCAATGCAGGGGGCCTTGTTGATATGCTCAGCATAAAAATCTGGTATGTCCCTACGAGTCACATTTGTCGGAACAAAAGTGAGCAGGTGTCCGATGGGAAGGGGACAAAGTGTGGGTGCCTCCCACCGCTATAGGCCAGTATTCCGTCTTAATGTATAGCAGGAGCAGGAAATGGAAGTGACTGCATCCTGTGGCCCATTGTACACCAAGAGTAAAGACACAGTCAAATCCGTCTGCTGCTGGAGGTAAAGCGGGGACGCTGAAGCATGACAGAACCCTCCAACTATAGCCCCGAGAGCAGTGAAGACGAGTATGCCCCTGACACTTTGGAGGAGAGTGGTTCAGACACCAGCGGTGATGCCCTGTTGCCCACCAGCGCAGCAGAGTGCAGGTACCCAGAGATGAGTTCTATGTACGACCATTCTCGACTTTCTGCTAGCTGTGTTTTAAACACAAAGGGTCGGAGAGACGACGCAGTGTCTGTCCTAACGCTATCCAGAAACAGTGATGGCTCCAGGGCATATAACAAAAAGCAGTACTGCCTGTTCTGTGAGAAGCCCCTCTTAAAAATTGCTTGGCACATGGAGCATGTTTACCACAATGAGACTGAAGTAGCACTCGAAAAAAAGGTGCATGCAACTGACACATCTTCACAATAGGGGCAACTTTGCACACAATGCTGAGGTAATGAGGGCAGGCCATGGCGTTCTGGTCCCGGGCAAACTTCCAGACAAAGAGATGAATGCTGAAGGCTCCATGCACTGTATAGCCTGCCAGGGCTTGTTTGCAAGGAAATACCTGTGGCGACACATGAAGAGATGTAGGCTAAACCAAAGGGGCAAGAAGCTCACACCTGGCAAGATCAGAGTCCAGTCACTGTGCGCCTTTGCTCAGCCTGTTCCACCTGACATCAGTGATTGCTTTTGGAAGCTCTTGAGTGACATGACCCAGGATGAAGTCTTACTCTCAGTCAAAAATGATTGATGAATCATGCAGATGGGACAGCATCTGTTCAACCGGGTCAGAGCAGATGTTGGCAGGCACGAGTACATCCTTCAGAAGCTTAGAGAAATGGGCAGGCTACTTCTACAGGCCAGAAGATCTACCACTTTGGAGAGGATAGAAGACTTTACTGGCCCATCAAACTTTCTGCACGTAGTAGACGCTGTGAAGCTGGTAGCTGGCTATGACGAGGAGACAGGTACATTTAAGAAGCCCTCGCTGGCACTCAAGATCGGGCACGGCCTGCAAAAGATAACAAGCATTGTGGAGTGCCGAGCCATGATAGAGGACTGCACTTCTGCGGTTGAAAACACACAGAATTTCAGAAGGTTATATGAGGCGAGATGGAACGAGTTGATCTCATTGGCTGCCTTGAAAACACTTAAGGATTCCAAGTGGAACATGCCTCAGCTCTTACATTTCACGGAAGATGTGAAAAAGATGCAGTTGTACCTCGATGAGAAGCAGCAAGCCTACCAAAGTGGGCTATCCACTGAGCCTACGTTTAACCACTTGGCACTACTTGCAAAAGTCACCCTGGCACAGGTGATCTTGTTCAATCGAAGATGGGAAGGGGAAGTTTCAAAAATGTTGCTGACTACCTTCTCCTCAAGAGATACTTAGGATCTCCACGAAGATGTGTCACTAGCACATTCCGAGGTTGAGAGGAAGCTCTGCCGGCACTTCACTCGCATTGAAATCCGAGAAAAATGAGGGAGAACAGTCCCCATCCTGCTGACACCAGCCATGCAAGCTGCAATGGAATAGCTCACAGAAAAGCGAGACAGATGTGAAGTGGATAGCCAAAATGTTTACATGTTCGCCAGACCAGCTGTCTAGTCACACTTCAGAGACTCCGATTGCATATGACTGTTTGCCCGAGAGTGTGGTGCCAAGCATCTCCACAAGCTATCTTCCACGAAGCTCTGAAAGCACATAGCCACTCTCTCGAAGGTGCTCAACCTAAACGACACAGAACTGGATCAGTTGGCAGAATTCCTTGTGCACGACATCAGGGTGCACCGGCAGTATTACCGCCTCCCAGAAGGTACCCTCCAACTCGCCAAGATCAGCAAACAGTTAATGTCCCTCTAGAGTGACAGACTGGCTGAATTCAAAGGCAAAAATTTGGACGAGATACACATTGATCCGGACAGTAAGTGGAAAATCTGGTGTCTGATGTATGCTTTGACTTTTACCTCTGTCATTTACATATCTGTTTCTTTTCAGAACCGGTCCAGCTACAGGGAGACATATCAGATGATGAGCAATCCCCCGTGACAGGGGGACAAGTGGCCAAGTCTTTAGTCGACATTTCCACATCAGAAGAGAGGCAGTATATGGACCTGGCAACACGGGACCAGTGCCCAGTCTTGGCTTCCATAGTTAGGTGTAGCACACAGTTTTGCAAGACAAAAGAACTTTGCCTTCTCTGTATTTTGCAGAGCCATAATGGACCACTCTACTTCCTTTCAGGTTGCAAAGAAGTGCAGAGAAAATCCTGGGACAGAGAGGAGGTACAGGCTGTGGAGAAACACCTGATGAGGTTTATACAGACATGCCAGGTGCCCTTAAAGTGATACTGTGTTGTGTGCCTCATGGCTGAACCATCCATACTCAAAGATCAGAACTGGTCGGGGTGAACTTCTACATAAAGAACCGTATAACAGCTTTAAAGAGGGATCAAACTTGTTGAAATGATGCAAAGTGGTTGAACAGGACTATAGCCTCCATGGCCGAGTGTCAGTCTAAGCGGGCATGTGGATGTCCTCAGACGGCCAGGATACGCAAAACTTTCCCTACCATTGTTATTATTTATTTATTTATGTATGCGGGAATGTGGATGTCCTCAGACAGTCAAAATACATGACACTTTCCCTCTTCTTGCAGTCCGTGTCAGTACTTTATGCAAAGTCAAAGTGCAAATCTCATGTGGTAACTCTGGTGACAAACTGATTCTACACATACCCAGGCCCGGCGCTCCCATTAGGCAAGGTTAGGCACTTGCCTAGGGCGCCGGGCTCTGGAGGGCGCCTGGAGGGCACAGAACTGGAAATTAATTTTAAAACTGTGCGGCGACCGCTGACCATACCTGTCACGGCCGCCGCACAGCATGCAGATGCACGGGGGAGGGGGGAGAGGCTACTGCTCACCACCGCCGCCTCTCTGCTCCGCCTCCTCCCCTCCACTCACTAGTGTCAGTGAGTGGAGGGGAGGAGACGGAGCAGAGAGGCGGCGGTGGTGAGACAAGGTAAGAAAAGACAGGGTGAGGGGGGAGGAGGGAGGAGGGCGCCGATTTTTGCGGGGGAAGGGGGGGGAGAGGGCGCCGATTTTGCCTAGGGCACCATGGACCCTAGCACCGGCCCTGCACATACCCCTATGATTGTTCTGTCCACAGGGCTTTAGGAAAGGGGGATCCCTATACGCCATGTTATAGACATGGGTCCTCAAGATGCAATAAAAACAAGTATGTGTATATGAGACCTGCATTAGTGTGTGCCAGTGTGTGTGAGATCTGTATTAGTGTGTGCTAGTGTGTGTGAGACCTGTATTAGTGTGTGTCAGTGTGTGTGAGACCTGCATTAGTTTGTGCCAGTGTGTGTGAGATCTGCATTAGTGTGTGCTGGTGTGTATGAGATCTGCATTAGTGTGTGCTAGTGTGTGTGAGATCTGCATTAGTATGTGCTAGTGTGTGTGAGATCTGCATTAGTGTGTGCCAGTATGTGTGAGACCTGCTTTAGTGTATGCCATTGTGTGTGAGACCTGCTTTAGTGTATGCCAGTGTGTGTGAGACCTGCATTAGTGTGTGTGTCAGTGTGTGTGAGACCTGCATTAGTGTGTGTGTCAGTGTGTGTGAGACCTGCATTAGTGTGTGTGTCAGTGTGTGTGAGACCTGCATTAGTGTGTCTGTCAGTGTGTGTAAGACCTGCATTAGTATGTGCCAGTGAGAAATTATAATATAGAAGTCATCTAATAATGTGTTTTGTGCCTTAATGATTGTTTCAAATATAGTATAGAAGTCATCTGATTATGAGCATTATACCTTTAAGGGTGCTTCACATTTTAATTATAGTTTAAATCAAAGAAATACTGTATGTGTTGAAAAATAATAGGCTTTAGTTTTATTCACAAATTTCAAGGACATGCAAGAACTGCAACTAACATATAAATGTAGAATTTGACGGCAGATAAGAACCACTTGGCCCATCTAGTCTGCCCATTGTTTTATTGACCTTAAACCTTATTTGAACCCTTATTCTTTAAAAGGATATTCTTATGTCTATCCCTAGCATATTTAGCCTGCTCTACTCTATTAGCCTCTACCACATCTGATCATAGTCTATTCCACTTATCCACTACCCTTTCTGTGAAGTAGTTTTTCCTCAAATTTCCTCTGAACCTACTTCCCTCCAGTTTCAGTGCATGTCTTTTTTTCAAGTACTTCTCATCCCGTGAAGAATGTTTCCCTCGTGTACCTTGTTCAAACCCTTGATATATCTGAAAGTTTCTATAATGTCCCCCCTTTCCCTTCTCTGTTCCAAACTATACATACTAAGTTATTTTAGTCTTTCCGGGTAAGTTTTGTGCTGTAGGCCATGCACCATTTTAGTTGCCCTTCTTTGTACAGTTTTTAATGTATTTATATCCTTCTGGAGATATGGCCTCCAGAATTGAACACAGTATTCTAGATGAGGCCGTACCAATGACTTATACAGTGGCATTATTACTTCTTTCTTTCTGCTACTGATTCCTCACCCTGTAAAACCAAGCATCTGACTTGCCTAGCTCATTGCTTTGCTGCATTGCTTACCTGCCTTAAAGTCACTTGAAATTGTGACTCCTAGATCCCTTTCCTCCTCAGTATTTTCCATTATAGTGCTATTAATACTATATTTAGCCTTTGGGTTTTTGAGACCCAAGTGCATGATTTTGCATTTTTTGGACATTAAACTGTAGTTGCCACTCTCTTGACCATTCCGCTAGTCTACCTAGATCATCAATCATTTGTTTTACCCCTCCTGGTGTGTCTACCTTGTTGCATATCTTTGTGTCATCTGCAAAAAGGCATACTTTCCCTTCAATACCATTTGTAATGTATCCAGTAAATATATTACCAAGCACTGGTCCAAGTACAGATCCTTGGGTTACTTCACTGGTAACCTTTCCCTCCTGTGAATGTACTACATTTACTATAACTCTGTTTTCTATCCTGCACCAAGATCTTATCCATTCCACCATCTTTGAATACAATCTCAAGCTTTCAAGTTTATTTAACAGTCTGCGATGTGGGACAGTGTCGAAAGCCTTTCTAAAATCTAGATAAGCTATATTTACAGCCCCTCCTTGATCTATTATTTTAGTCACCCAGTCAAAAAAGTCAATAAGATTTGTTTAACATGATCTCCCCTCAGTAAATTCATGCTGTTTGGGATTCTGTAAGTTACTGAATCTGAGATATTCTACAACTCTTTATTTTAAGAGTGTTTCCATCAATTTTCCTACTACTGTTCTGTAGTTGCTCGCCTCTTCCTTGCTTCCACTTTTGTGTAGTGGGACTACTTTTCCTCTTTTCCAGTCCTCTGGAATTACTCCGGTAGCAAGTGACTGTTTAAATAATTCTGTTAATGGTATTACCAACACCCCTTTAGTATCCTTGGATGTATCCCATCTGGCCCCATTGATTTATCCACTTTCAGTTTTGAGAACTCTGTTAAGACCTTCTCCTCTGTAAACGTACTTGTATCTACCTCATTTTTATAAGTATACTTGCAACTTAACTGTGGTCCCTTCCCCACTCTTTCTGTGGTGAACACTGAGCAAAAATACTTAATTAAATGATCTGCTATTACCTTGTCTCCCTCAACAAGACTCTCACTCTCTGTCTTTAGTCTCATCATTCCTCCTTTTGCTTTTCTGCTTTCTCTTATATACCGAAAAAAGTTTTGCCCCCTCTACCTACTGATTGGGCCATATTCTCTTCAGCTTGTGCCTTTGCACATCTGATTACCTTCTTAGCCTCCTTCTGTCTAGCAAGATATACCTCTTTGTCTTCATTATTATGAGTCTGCTTATATTTCCTAAAGTCCATCTTTTTTTCTTTCACAATACTTGCTACTTCTTTTGCAAACCACACTGGCTTCCTTTTCCTTATATTTTTCTTAACCCTTTTGATACAAAGGTCTTGTGCTTTAAGTATTGCACTTTTTAATTTTTTCCACCTCTCCTGCACTCCTTCCAAGTTCTTCCACTCTGCCAAAGAGTCACTTTCACAATTTCCCATCTCTACAAAGTCACCCTTTGACCTGATCTACCGGCTGGGGCCCAGACTGTGCACTTCACTGTTATATGCTACAATATGGCACTAGTCTTGTTCTCTGTGGCCTGGACCTCTAGTCATTCACTCAAGCGGCTGGCCACCACACCCCCTCTGGTGGGCCCCTACCATTGCAACCCCGGTGGGCCCCTTATGCCCCATTCTAACACTGTCATCATCTGCACATATCTTTACAGCAGCCATTTGGGAGCAGCGATAGTTATGCTTCCTAACAAGTTCCAAATAGGCCACAACTTTGAGGGCATGCTACATTTACATTACTCACGCACTGTGTAAGTAACTTGTGCTTGTCATCCCAATGCCTCTCCAAGTGTAGGGGGTGGCAAGTCCAAGTTAAGTGTTACTCAAAATTTCACTTTGTTTTGCTGCACATGCTTAGTATAACATAATGGAATTTGGTGTCCTACAGTTGTGCATACATCCAACTCTAAATCAGGCCCATAAAGTCTAATAAATGTGAACTTATCCTTTAAAAACACTAATAATGTTTTTTATTTAAGCTGGTTTTATGTGTACTTTCCCACCTGTTCTTGTTGTATTCAAAGTGATTGCATTACTGACATGTGATTGAATATGATGCATATATTCTCATACCTGGGTTCTTGTCCTTTTTTTCTGTAACCCCCCTTCCAACCCCCTCTTTGTCTATATGTAACAATCTCAGTGACATTTATTTAAAGAAAACAAAACACTAAATTATGATTCACTATATTTCTGCTTTCTTACTGGCTGTGGGTCAAATATTATTATGTTATTTTACATAAGAACCTGCCTGCCAGCATGTAATTGTAGCCTATATACCATCAATATTGGAAGATCAGAATAAATCATATCAGAGAAAATAATAACAGAATTAAACACATTAAATTAAATTAAATTAAATTAAAACGGTCAGCATGACTGCAGGTAAAATCCTACCTATATGTGTAAGTCATCATGGATGATGGGACGTTAGCAGAATGAAATGGGGAAAGATGCATCCCAGGATGCATTAGTAGTCTCTGCTTCTTGTTGGGTAGTGAGTTTTGTGCACTTCTGTCTTTTCTGTTCATTTATGGAGTTATATTTTAGAGAGCCTTTGACAGCCCTGTGTACCTTTGTTAGATGGGTGAGAAGTTTACTATTTCTTCAAAGTATCACACTCTGCGAAATACATAAACAGCTATTTGTGTCACCAAGTGATTTATACATGCATAATTCCTCATTATCTTTCTGTATCACCTTAATTTATATGACTTACATTGCTATATCTCATTATCTAGCAGCACCTGTGCTCTTGTTAAAGAGATATGGGAAAATTATACATAAAAACAATGGGAATTATGCATAAGGTTCAGGAAAGTGCTCCTCAGATGAGTTGTTGCCAAGAGACTAACTTTCAAACAAGATATTTGGATGCAATTATTCTGATATGTCGACATTGTGGCCAGAAAACTTTTCTAGAATTGTGTAAATACTACTCTGTGATATTGTTATAATGATGAATATGTATTAGCATCTGGGGTACACATAATGGTAGGATCAGGATTATTTTGTATACAGTAACTTTGATACTTTCAAATACCGTAATTGAAAGGTGAAGTAAAATAAAATCCATTTTACACTGCAAACTGCAATTATGTTTTATGTGGAGAGGATGTAACTGCAACAATATGGTTAGAACTACATTTCCAGTCAAGGTAGAAATGCCTCTGAATATTTTTGAATGTAATTCCCCTAATGCTGGTTTCTTAGAATAAATGCATCAAATGATTATGTTCCATATAATTGCTTGTAGTCTGCATTATTACAAACCCCCAAACGGATGCTCATTTGAAAAGAACTGAGGTATTAAAACAATTGAAAATTAATATGATGTGTTTTTCTTTAATTTTTGAATGGATTCCAAACAAGTTTCCCTTTTTCAGATTTCAACATAAAATGGGGTGTGGTGGATTATTGTAGACTGTAATTAATTCCTCCATAATAATGAATACATGATGAAGAATTAAGCAAGAAGAACGCATATCTAAAATAATCACTTTCAGCTGTTCCAAACCTACATCTTCCAGAATCTTCAACTAAGTCAATGCACAAGTTGTGGAGTCTGGGAACTTAAGCTCAACAATATCTGGATGTCTGGGTTGGTCAAATCAATTGTATAGTGAAGTATATTATCACAAAAGTGTATTACAAGTAAGGAGAGGTGTTTTAATGGCATAAGGTAGTTTTGGAAGGAGGGTTTGTCAAAGAATGGGATGTGTATGAGAGTGTATTCAGCATTGCCAATATTTAAAAATAATTTTGTACACTTTGCTGCTATTGTCTAGGAGGACCTTTGTGCAATGCAATATCCATAATTACATATTTACCGAGTTTGATTATAGTATTTTGCATTTATAAATATGTCTGCGCAAGGAATAAGTGGGTAAGATTTAATAAGAAAGGCATATTGGATGGTAAATAGTGAAGATTGGTGGAGGTAGCTAGGGGGTGAACTTAGGATCATAGCAGGGATGTGTATAGTAGAAAGAGTAGGTTCTCAGATGGTATTTTGCATATCCCACTCTATTGTCCAGCAGGAATACCATGGCGTGGAGTAAAAATAGGTTCACACAGAGTTATATGTGCAGAATGTGGTCTTCCCATCAGGTCTTGGTAAACTAGAGAAAACCCCTGAAGTTCTCAAATATATAAATTCTATCATTAATTAGCAAGTTTAAAAAAAGTATATATGGTGTTAAGTTTGAAGTTTTACATTATCAGCAGATCTATAATAATTCTCATTTGAATTCATAGTACAACAATTTGGCTGCTTTAAATGTGAGTAATATAAATGTGCTGATTAAGGAAATAATAATACAAAAGGACACATTATATATGGACAATGTATTCATCTAATAGATCTGTGGTTTCCAACATATTCACTACCAGCTACAGTGTGGTTATACGCATGAAACTGATCTGCTGGACTGTTGGACTGTCAGAGGAAATAACCATTAGCAAATTCACTGTGGAGCTAGCCCAAAGTGTGTCTGTTGCTAGGGACAGGAGCAGCTGCCTTGCTAAGAATGGCAGCAGCCACCCTGTTCCTTGAAAGAAGCTATGAACAGTGACATTACTAAAATGCCCTTTCCTGTCAGTGTCAGGAAAGAGGCAGTCTTGGGGGGTCTAGCCTTTTACCTGTGTAGAGGCACTGGCATCATCAGTAGCACCTCAAATTAAAATATTCAATTTCCCTATCCTGTTGATATAGGCAGTCTGGCGGTACATAACATCTCGGCACAGGAAATGACATCACCGGCAGATTCAGAATGATGATGGTGATGGAAAAGAGCCAGGTAAGCTATTGCAATATTATTTTATAATGTAACATTTTAAAACTTTTTTTTTAAAGTTGCAATTGTTACATTTTTTGCAGCAAGTGTGGTTAGCATGAAATGCCTTTTGGAAATGTCTGTTGGACATCATCACTTTATGGTCACTAATGTCTGTATAAATCTGTCCAAGCTTGCCCTGCCAGCCAGTTCCACAAGAGCTGAGTACATCTGGTACAGATCAAGCAATTACTTCACACAACAATACAACGTGCACAGCCTTAATGAACTGGCAAATACTGTATTCATCGACTCCACTCGTTACCTATTTTTTTTTTTAAATCAAAGCACATGGAACAAATATTACAGGCTTCAAGTTGCCATATTATATAACATCAGGTGGTGGGTCTTTTGCCAAGGAGAGCAGCTGGCACCACCAGGCTTGACATATGCCATCATGCTGTGCCAAGAAAACCCTAAGGCCCCTAACTTGTCAGTGTTGATCACTTAGAAACACAGACTGTGGACATAGGCACCATGACAAAAACCAATAAAGCACTTCAAGTCCTCAACAGGCAAATACATTTTACACAGTTACAGTGTAGGATCTGGTTGTCCTAAATGTATCCGGGTTGCATGTCTATTTGATTCCTGATTTTTGAAGGACCACTAAGCTTAAAATGCAAGTTTCCATATACAAAACTGATAATAATATTACCAAATATGAAGGACGGAAGTTATCAAACTCTGTCAGATGTTGAGATGTTTGGAATTATATTTACCATTTATATGCAGAAGCATTTTTTAGATTGAGCCCTTTAGTAGACCTGTGACCGGATGGACTTGTTACGAGCCGCTGCAGCCCGTCTCCTGGTTCTGCTAGCGTCCCGGCCGTCACCTTGATGACCGGGACGTCACTTCCGCTTCCTGGTCGGCCGTTGCCAAGGCAACGGTCCGACGCTGATAATCTAGCGCTGCGTCCCGGCGGTACTAGTGGCCGGGCGCATGCGCGTAATTTGACACAGCCTGTGGGCTGATTAACGCAATTATCATGGGGGCTGTGTGAGACTCAGAGCTAGGCTCTGATTGGTGGCTTGTGGTATTTAGGGCAGTGAGGTCTGCAGCCTCACTGCCGGTTATAGCGTTCTGTCCTCAGTTCTGCTGCCTGCTTGTGCTATCTAGTTTGGTTCCTGCTACCTTGGATTTGACTACCCGTGTTTTGACCCCTGCTTGTTATTGGACCTGTGACCCTTCTCTTCTGACCTTGACCTTTTGCCTGGAATTCGGATTTCGCTTCTCTGCCTGTGAGTTTGACCCTTCGCTTGCCCTTGGATATTGCATCCGTGCCTGTGATCCTTTGACCTAGGATTCTTCTTATACTACAGTCCACCAATCACTCCACTCCTGGGAACTCCTTTAAGTCAGTATACGTTACTCGACCCTCGGTCGGCCCGCAGCCCAGTCTGTCCCCACCACTAAGTGCTCCAGTGAACACCTGGCCTTCAGAGTAGTTCCCGAGTTTCACTGTACTGACTTGGGAGTTCCTAACAGGACTTACTTCACTACCTGGTATGTAGGGGGGTAGGAAGTACAGAGGGATGTCCATCCTGCACAGTTTATCTTGGTTTCCTTCTCACAGTCAGCAACCAACTGCTACTGGCCACTCCTACCGGTGTCACCTTGCCACCAGACACTCGCCAACTGCGCACTAGTTGTAGGATAATTCAGCTGCCACCACTGGACTCCTTTCCAGTGTCCAGAACTATGTACTTCTGGTGTAGCTGGTATAGCTGCTGTAATGCCTCTTTGCTGTGGGCTGGCTGGTACTTCCTGACCGTTTACAATGGATCAGGACTGCTGAATAGCAGGTAGAGTGTTGACACAGAGAAGCTGGTTTCAACACAGGACAGCCGGGAAATGGATTGTAAGCACTTTTATTTTGGTCACAGGATACAGGAGGCAATAGTTGCAGGCAGAATTAACAAGGAGTGATGATTGCGTCCTGACAAGGACTTTTACACACCAGTATAGGGTACTGGTGATCACCTAGAAGTCAGATGTAAAATGATACATTACATGGTCAAGCATTGCTTCTTTTATACACATTCTGACACACATGATAGCAGGGGGTAACCTAGCCCCCTGATCATAGATGGCTCCGCAAAGACTGAGATACTACATCAGATATTTTAGTATCAGGATGCAAAATGTTTTCCAAACTTGGATTTAAATGCAATGCAAAGTTATCAAAATTCCCACCAATCTGATATATCCTAAAACTTTCTGGTTGCATTATTCAGACAGGTTCTAAAATACAGGATGAAAACTACAAGTGAAAGGAAGGAAATGACCTCCTGCATGAAAAAGATATAATTAGCCTTAATGAGGCTTTCCTCTTGAAGCTACACAACAGATTTCCTCAAACAAATGCCTGGCATAATAAATGAGTAATCAGTGCATTTCCTATACCAAAATACAGACAATATAAAAAAAATTCAGTACATTTGCAATATTAATTAGCACACTGCACTAATAATTTAAATATAATAAGTTATTTATAAGTGATCCAGCCAAGCTTTATAGTGCCGAAAATTAGGAAATTTCTTAGAAAAGTATGTAAAATTTACTTGTTGGATGCTCTAAATAGTGATTCCCAAATCCAGTCCTCAGGGACCCCTGACAGTACTTGTTTTCTATATCTCCTTGCTGGAGCACAGGTGTAGTAGTTACTCACTGGCACATTGTAAAAGTACAAGTGGTAATAATTATTTCACTTGTGATACTGGGAGATCTGGAAAACGTGAGTAAAATAGAACCACTACATTTAATGACAACTGCTACCTCTCCCTTTAAGATGGGGCCCTAACCAGTGTCGGACTGGGGCATGAAGGGCCCACCGGGGGACTGCAATGCTAGGGGCCCACCAGAGGGGGTGTGGCCAGCCATCATAGAGGCGAGACCAGACACTAAAGGGAGAGTGGTCAGCCCACGAAGGACAGCTAGCACCATAGTGTAGTATATAAAGAATGTAGTGTGCTCATGCTTCTCTTTTAAAATGACAGGCTGACTGCACACTTAGTTACTAACCTGCTCATGCTCCTCTGGGCGGTTGGATATCCGGAACTCCTACTCTCATCTGCCCTGCTCAAAGTGAAAAACACACTACCGCGCAGGTTCAGAGAGCCCAGACGCGACTCTCTGCACCTGTGTGGTAGTGTGTTTAACGGGAGTGTTTGGCAAAAACGGGGAGGGGGGAGGAGGAGTTGCGCTCTACCCCTACTGTTGCAAGAGCAGCATTAACACAGGTTATCCCTCTCTATGAACTAATAATATACTGAAAGTTAAGCGCTCATTGACTTATGTATTATTCCAAGTGTAATGCTAATAATAAAATTTGTATTCTTTTATCTTGAATACAATTCGTATTTTTCTATATCTTGTATTAGGCTGTGAGCAAGAGGCTCGGTTCAATTAGTGGGATAACATTTAATGTTAGTTTTATCACAATTTATTGAATCCTGGTTAAAATACATAAAAATACATTAATATAGACAAATAAAATACTCCAATTAAACCACAGTATTTATATTATGAGGCATTGATTTCTATATACATACATATGGTATGGCATCAATTGAACATACATAAAAAATCAGACAAACCTAGGTATATAGACCTGGACTAGTCTAGCTACTGGAGGCAAATGGCAGTGGGTATAAATGCTGCATTGATCCAGATATAACACAGTCACTGATATCTCAATAAAATAATGTTCATAGCATACAAGTCCAGTAGATGGGAATTGGTATTTCTTTAAGTCTCTGCTAGTGCAATATAAATATTCAGATCACTGTCCACATATATCACATGGTTATTGTTGCGATGCTTTCAAATTTAACTTTGTTTACTTGCAGTTTCGATGTATATAGAGATGGTGGCCGGGTACCCAGTGTGCTGAAATCAGAGGATGTTTCTCGTGGTCCGTGCTTGTTACTGTTGGAGAGGAAGGTGCCTGCGTTCCACTGTGGAACGCATCTGTCCCTTCCTGTTCTCGCGTATGTCCAAAAGATGAATTGTATGCAAGTCGGGAGTCAGCTGTTTTCTTAGCTCCTCCCTAACAATGGAGGGGGCATGGCTATAATGTGGCAGGGCCTACCGGTGGATAGTCCTGCTGCCCTGCAGGCCAGTCCGAGCCTGGCCCTAACAGTACATATGTTGAGGTCACAAGTGAAATAATTAGACCACCTGTGGATCTTTTAAAATGTGTAAGTCAGTAATGAATACGCCTGTGCTCAAACAAGGAGATATGGAAAACAAGAACTATTAGGGCTCCATGAGGATTGAATTTGGGAAATACTGACATAGCGCAAGGTGTTCCCTAAATGCTTTTCTAGGTTTTCCAGATAGATAATATTGCACACTCTGCAGTATGTCTTGGTCTTTCACTTTGTTAGAGTCATGTACAAAGCAAATAAAACATTCAGTAATTGCTACTCATTTCTCTGGGCTGATTTTATAATTAAATTCAACATATGTTGAATCAATTTCTAAAGCATGGCATATATGATCTTAAACAGTGTAACTTACACACCTGCAGCATCTCATTTACAAAAGCAGAGGTTTAAGTAGACCTGTCACCTTGGTCCTGCTTCATTAGTACCACTAAGAGCTACAGATGGAGTGTTTTAGACAAATGGCAAGCTCCCATGCTTGTCTAATTGACATAAATGCCCTAGAGCATGTCACGTTAGTCCCATGCACAGACATTGCGCTTTTTGCCCAAAATGATCACCTCTATTTATATATCTACTGTGTATACCTATATACTAGTTATTTACTCCAGAAAGAAAATACTTTTTTATTTTAACTTTTTATCTGTCTCTACCTCTTTGCCACTGTTATTGCATGACAATTGGAACGAGTGGACAAAACAGCTTCAACAATCATTCTAGCACTTTAAAAAGAAAGACGGTTCCTGATTTATCAAGGGAAAGTGATAAATATATATTTACAAATGTGGGATATACCAAGCGCGGGCTTATTTTTCTCTGGTTTGTTTCAAAATATTGCCTTTTTGTCATAGCAGCTGTCCATCAAGCCTATTTAAGGCACATTTGGGTGTGGTTCACAAGCCAGTCTTTGCTAGACGTAAACCCCTATACCTGGGAGGTGAGTGCATCTGATTTTAACTGCATTTTAATAGTGTTTAGAGCATATAGGTCAGTGTAGGACCTGCATATAATGAGGTACCCTTGACGTTGGGATGCAGGCTTAAGTCTTTTGATCAAAATATGAACTAATACCTCATGTTTTCATTTTGCTAGACACACACAGATATGCAGTTTAAAGGATAAGCGCTGACAACTTTCTTTTTGTTTTGTATATATTTACAAAAGTTTATTTCGTTTTTGAGCACTCAAAGAAATCAAAACCTTAATTCATTTTTAGGACACTGAAACGGTCTCGAACTGGCCACAGGCATCTTTACTTGATTTCAAACAAACTAATGTATTTCTGTATAATCACATTGATGTACAATTAACACACATTACAATAATATTTTTAGCAGTTTGTTCATTTTTAATCAGTTTTGTCAAAAAACAAGTGATGATTTAGAGCAGAAAAATTTTAGAGCATGCACTATTTAGGGCAGTTGCAGTATTGTGGTGTATGTAGTTTTGAACAAACAAGTTGACCTCTTGGATATATTAGGAACAGCAGACGATTAGCCGTTTACTTCTGAGCTCATGCGCATAATACAAAAGATGACAGTTGGGCATATGATGTATATAAATTTCCTAGAACACACTATTAATGTTTACCTCTGCAGAACTATAATAGTCCTTTGTGAACTCTGGGACTCTTTCACGTACAATTAAAGATCCATATTCTTGTTGGGTAGCTGATGTAGCTACTAAAGCCTCTGGTGTTACATGTTGAATAAACATGTGGAAGCAACTTTGAGGTTGTATAACAGATATTACATTTGGCTCTTGAATTGATTCAATAACATTTGCTCTTTTGAATTGGTTCAATGTTGGAGCTTGCAACCTCCCTCTTGTGCATAAAGGCTTTGAACTACATGACGACTCCATGTGCCTTCTCCAACATCACCAGTATAGATTAATGATTTTCCCTGATTGCCATTTGTCCTCTTTATAATCTTTTGATTACATTTTTTGACCAACAACAAAATTTCTAGTCGGGTTTTGATATATATATTTTGAATTGTTTGTTATGGACTTCTTTACATACACCTGGTTTCAATAAGTACCAAAAATATTTCATGTTCCTGCTGAAGAACATCAATGGTAGAGTTTGGCCTGTAGCAGCATGTTAAGAATTTTGATAATCAAATAAGAACTGATTTTGTGTTTGCTCATGACTCATGGCCATCTTTTTCAGCTAATACATTTGTGACTGGGTGGTACGGTGCTGAAATGAAGTGCTTTATGCAATTACTTTTCTGGAATCTCTGGAATTACTTTGAAATTAACTGATATCCATTATAAGTACAGATTTGTTCAGGTAACCTATTTCTAGAGACTATATTTCTCAAACCGCAATAGTTTTTTATCAGATGGCGTTTTGTGGTCTTCAGGCCACTTAGTATGTGTATTCACTGCAATCAGAAACATGTGATCCATGAATGAACCTGTGAAATCAATATGAATTCTTTGCCATGATAGAGGAGGGCTATTCCCAGTGGTATAATTGAGCTGGTGGATGTGCATTTGATTCTTATGACATCCTTCACAATTTTTAGTTAATGGTTCAATCTGACCATTGATTCCAGATACATAACTTCTAGATAAGAGCTTCATTTTCATTCATGCAGTTCCTGTACAAAGCTTGGTGTGCACTACGTCTCTGTACTCACACATTGCCTCACATACAGGCAGTTGGCCTCTCCTTACTGAGACTCCTGGATACAATGTAACTGTAATACCATAGACAAGATCATTTCTGGTTTCTTGCTTGATAACAGTATTAGTTATGGGAAGCAATTACACCAAAATGAGAGATATAGAATACAGAGTCATCAGCTTGTTGTAAAGGGGATTTACATGAATTTTTGTTCCTTTAAATTCAATATCATAAGTGTGAGCTGCCAAGAATAATGACCTTTTTTTGTAATCTGGCAAATGTCATTGTTGGAAACTTCCTTCTGAGGATTGAATATAGACACAAGAGGTTGGTGTCTGTAACCAATATGAACTTCTGTCCATAAAGATACTGGTGGAACTTCTTTACTCCCTATAAAAGACTTAAAGAGAGCTTCACAGTAACAATTTGTGTGGAATTACTTTCAGCACAGTCAAAGATCTCATTGCAAATGTGATTAGTTGCTCATCGCCATCCGGTAGAGTATGTGATAAAACTTCCCCTATGCCACAAGGTGAGCCATCACATGCCAATTTGACAGGTAGTGACCGGTTAAATTGCATGAGGACCTTGTCTGATGTGATCAACTTCTTTGTCTCTTGAAATGCCTATTCAAATCTCCATAATGCTCCATTCTAAGGGTGTAACATTGTTGATATTTGAGGCAGAAATGTGTGATAATAATTCACTAGACCTAGATAAGATCTCAACTAGGCCCTGGAGAGTGATCATGGTGCTTGCAGCCCTGCTTTAGCTTTGTCTTCAGACGTGTGTAGACTGTTTATGTTCATTAACACCATAAGATGTTTTCCTTAATGAATTTATATTTCATATTTATGTCATCTTTTTTGAGTACGCTTTTAAGATTGTTTAAACGATCATCATCATCTTTTCCTGCAAGGATAATATCATTGAGGTAGCATTGAGTACTGGGTATTTCTTGTAAAACTTCATCCATGGCTCTTTGCCAAATTACTCTCGCTAACCTCTTCCAAAGACAAGACAGTTGTTTTGAAATAAACCTTAGTGCGTGTTGATCGTCAAGTATTTCTTGATGCATATTCAACTTCGATTTGTATATACACTTGTGCCACATCTATTTTTGTAAAGTGATTTCCTCCCTACAGAGCTGCAAAGATTTCCTCAGTCTTTGGTAATGGATATTGTACTGTGTGCAGCGCTAGATTAACTGTTGTTTTAAATTCTCTGCATTTGCAAATGTTTCCTACTTTACCTTTCTTCAATACTGGAACTATGGGCATGGCCCACTCGCTTAGTTCTACAGGTGACAAAATTCTCCAATTATCTAGCTTCAGCACTATCTCAACTCTCAAACACCACTGCTAATATGAAATTAAAACCAACACATATTAGAGCCCAAAAGACACTGCAAAATGGTAATAGCAGCCGCTGTTAGCTTGATCCTGTCAAACTGCTATAATTGAGCAGTACATATGTACCTGTCTGCAGGGATTAATTAGCCCCCATGACTATTGACTCCCTAATGTGACCAGCTTAATACTAACTAGCTAATTAACAAATGATGCTGAACTGTCTAGTCTAACTGTATGCTTAAAATATCCGCGGTTGTATATCACATGGCAAGGCGAATGCCAACGCACATTTCGCTGCTTGCTTTATCAAGGTAAAAACCTGATGGTACACACTGACGTTTCTTATTTAGTATGAGGACTCTCCCCTTTGCTGACATATTCTCCCCAACAATCAATCACATACCACCAAATGGGAGGCACCATCTTCTATGATTGATATTAGGGTATTTTATGATATGATATATGGGTATCTGTGGTAGTTCTTGGAACTCAGACCTCTTGATATTCCTTTTTACCCAATAAAGCAAGATAAGAGGCTATTTTCATACATCCAGTTTAATAATAAAACACATATAAAATGCGCAAACAGTAAAGTAGGGCTCACCTGGGTTTCTTTAGGAGCTATGCATGCTGTAATGTTTCCATGCAATCATGCAGAATGAGATCCACAATGAAAGTCAGAATAGCCCAGAACGATATAATGCATGTATCATACCACCTGTAATTTTTTTGGCTACAGTTCCAGAAATACTACACTATTAGGCGCTTTGCTTTCCTTTTTCTCCTAGAATGAATATATATATATATATATATATATATATATATATATATATATATATATATATATATATATATATATATATATATATATATATAAGCTATATTTGTCTTCTATCTGGTATACATAAACACATCCTCTGGATGTTTTGGGGCTGGGAATTATCCTGAAGCAATATCACACTAATGTTGTTTTCCATATGTTTCTTATATACTGTGTGGAGTCTTGGATAGCATCCGGGTGCAGATTGTGAGGATCACAACTTTGATACACCGAATTAAAAATATATCTGGTACGCATATATCATGCCACCTTTAATTTTTTGGCTACAGTTCCAGAAATACTACACTATAAGTGTGATATTTATATATATCAATATATATCACACTTATTATGTATTTTAAGCACTTACCGTATTTCCCCATGTATAAGACGCACCTTTTTCCCCAAAATGTTGGGTCTAATAACTGGGTGCGTCTTATACAGGGGTAGTAGCACTTACCCTGTCAGATGACTCCTCTGTCCGGTACAGTCTTCTATCTGTCTGATCCTGATGCTGGAAACCCGATTAAGGTCCTCTCTGCGATGTCCGGATGTCCTTTCAGGACCTCGAGGTCCTGAAAGGATTGTCAAGGTCCTGAAAGGACATTCGGACATCGCAGAGAGGACCTTAATCGGGTTTCCAGCATCAGGATCAGAGAGAGAGAAGACAGAAGACTTTACCAGACAGAGGAATCATCTGACAGGGTAAGTCAGAATTCACTATAGCGTTGTCTCTCCTCTGTATAAGCTGCACAAATACTCTGTGAAAAAATTGAGGATAATGTTTATCCTCAATTTTTTCACATGATTTATATAGGTGCGTCTTATACAGTGGAGCGTCCTATACATGGGGAAATACGGTACATTATTTTTCACCACATTAAAATAGCACTAGGTCATTATCTATTATTTGCCTCATCTGGCTCCCCTTGTGTCTTTCTGTTTTCCCTCCCTTAGGATGTAAGCTCAAATGAGCAGGGCCCTCTTCCATCCGGTCTCCTTACCCATTCTTCTGCTCCATGTTTATTGCTTTAACCTGCCTGGAGTTTCTGAAGTACTGGTATTTTTGTTTATTGTTTTGTGCTGTTTCATCCTGTATAGTGTACTGTTTGTATGGTGTACGGCACCGCGAAAATCTTGTGGAGCCTAACAAATAAAAGATAATAATAATAATAATAATAATAATATCTTGTCATTTCAATTTAGCACTATATCATCATGTTGTCATTTCAGCACTTATATTAAATTTGTGTAATAACTATATCAGACCTCAGTTATTAGTATGTTAGGATTTTTTAATGCACCTCTAATTTTGTTATCCTTTCACGGTTTATTTCATACATACTCACTTTACTAATTATCATTACATATATTCACTATTGTTTTGCACCTAATTTTGTGTAACTTATTATTATACACTTAAATGGTTGAATTAGTTGGAAGATTGATCGCATATGGACACAATACTGTACATTTAGCTCCATAGGAGTAAAACTAAGACAGTGAGTTTAAATGGTTATATAAGGCGCTTTGCTTTCCTTTCTCTCCTAGATTATCGTTGCCTAACCTACCATGTGGGTGACTACAGCACAGCTGCCGCTTGTGCATGAGAAGTGTTTTGGGTACAATATATAAACCATATTGGGACTTGATTTGGCGCCCACTTATGTGTATGTATGTGTATATATATATATATATATATATATATATATATATATATATATATATATATATATATAATTAATCTATACTATACCCTCAAAGAAAATATGTAATATAGATTTCCAAAATTGATTAAGTAAAATTCCAATTATCCTGTATATTAATATTAAATAGAAATTGTAAAGTTATTCTGATCATTTAGGCCATTGGGAATCAGGCTGTCCATTAACAAAATCATTTTTAACCCCCTTTTCAGAGGTTCTTGCTGATGGTCACCCCTCACCTCCCTGGGGTAACTTTTTCCATTATAAAGACCCGCAGGGTATTGAGATTACCTCATTACCTATTGAGATTCAGAAAATGTCGTGCCACAGTGGTCAGTGGTTTGAAATTCACTTTATCCCTTAACATTTCTTATTTTCCCCACATGTTTAAGAAGTCTTCTCTTGAATGATTTTTTTGGTCATGCTGATATACTTGAGACTACAGGGACACGTCAAGCAGTAGATGACAACTGCTGAATTACAATGAACAAAATCAATAATTTTCCAGATCTAAGAATATCTGTCCAAATATTGGTCCTCACGAATTGTATATTGGCAGGCCTTGCATCTACCACACTTGTGGAGACCAGAGGTGGTTTTTTGTATTTTTGGATGGGTAATAAAGTGACTGTGAACCAGTCTATTTCTTAAATTGCGAACCCTGCACCAAGTTATAGATACCTTAGGATCCAGTTCTATTTTAAATTGTTATCCATTAAAAGGATGGGCCAGTGCCTCTGGAAAATGTTAGTCCTTTCTCTCCATTTAGAGCAAAATGTATCAATCATCCTCACTTTGTCATTATAATCGGATGTTTTGGGAGGTGGGAAAATCTATGACCCCCTTGTTCTTTTACTAACTGAAGAGACTGCCCTATGGATGGATTTCATGCTATAGCCTCTTCGCTTCAATCTACTCTGCAATCCGACTGATCTCTTGTGAAAGTTATTATTGTGTGAACAATTACATTTAGTTCTTAGGAGTTCCCCTTCAGGGACTCCCTTAATCACAGATGCAAAATGCGCACTCATATAGTTTAGAAGGCTACTAGTGGCCATTTGTTTCCTAATTATATTAGTCTTAAGTCTGCCTTCCATGTCAATCTGAATTGAGAGATCCAAAAAATTGATCTCATCAGTCTGAATTTCCAAGGTCAATTTTAAATTCAGATAATTTGTATTCAATTTCTCAGTAAATTCATAAAAAAGGGTCTCATCACCTTCTCATAATACCAAAATGTCATCAATGTATCTCAGTCATAAAACTATATGGTTGGTATACATGTCTTGGAGTTCACTAAAATCTAACTCCTTCTCCCACCATCCTAAAAATAGGTTGGTATACATGGGTGCACAGGCTGTGCCTATTGCAGTCCCACAGATCAGCAAATAGAGTTTTTCATTAAAGGTAAAGTAGCTCTTAGTGAGAATGAATTCCAAATTTGTTAATATAAATTTGTTGGATGATTCCTGGTTCCCATGTTAGATATTTCTGTACAGGGACTCCCCGTTGTACAATGCCAGTTTGGCATCTTTGTTGACGATTATGTTATTTATTTTAGAAAGCACACCTAAAGTGTCCCTGGTATACAATGATAGGTTGGTCACAAATTGTCTAAGATGTAAATCAACAAATTGGCTGCAAGGCTCCCTACCCCAGAGACATTCGGTCTTTCCGAATTTCTAATTTTTGTGAACTGGATTCTCCGTTCCAGTTCATCCCAAAGGTGTTCGATAAAGTTGAGGTCAGGGTTCTGTGTGGGCCTATCAAGTTCTTCCACACCAAACTCATCAGACCATGTTTTTGTAGTGCTTGCTTTGTGCACCGGGGCACAGTCATGTTAGAATAGTAAAGAGCCTTCCCCAAACTGTTGCCAAAAACTTGGAAGCATAGCATTGTACAAAATGACTTGGTATGCTGAAACACTAAGATTGCCTTTCACTGGGGATAAGGGGCTTAGCCCAAACCCTGAAAAACAGCACCATACCATTATTCCTCCACCAAACTTCACACTTTTCATAATGCAGTCAGGCAGGTAATGTTCTCTCAGCATCCGCCAAACCCAGACTCGCCCATCTGACTGCCAATACATATTTGTGTGATTTGTTACTCCACAGAACACGTTTCCACTGCTCCACAGTCCAATGTCGGTGTGCTTTACACCATTCCATCTGGCGCTTGGCATTGGTCTTGGTGATGTAAGGCTGCTCGGCCATAAAAACTAGAAATGTTCACAGGCCACCATGTTTTGGTGTTGGCTTTGGTTTTGGATCTGGATTAACTTTGTGTTTTGGTTTTGGCTATGGTTTTGGCAAAACCACCCTTGCGAGTTTTGGTTTTGGATCGGTATTTTCTAAAAAAATTAGATAAAAAATAAGATAAAATCACATAATTTTGCTCTTTTATTGTTCCTACATTATAATTCACCTCAAAAACACTAATTTCCAGTCATTTTTGACCACCTCACAGGTCACAATATTATTTTCATCCACTCTCGGACAAAGACTGCAGCGAGCTGGCTGGATGCTAAGCGAAAGAGCAACGACACAAACACACGGCAGCTCATAGCACATCTAGGAAACATTGCTACACAGCAGTGGCTGAAAAGAAAAGTAGTGCAAGATGGAATTGTCCTTGGGACCTCCCACCCGCCCTTATGTAAGATATTGAAAAGGACATGTACAGTTTAGCAAACCAAGCAGTGCCACTTTTGTTACTGAAGTGCTTGGTTTGTTTGGGCCCTCACAAAACAAGCTACCAATAGCTTAGCTGCCTTAAGCCTAACAGTGCTGACAATGAACGCTACATTATTAAACCATGTCTGCTCATGCTGTATATTTAATCTCCTTCTCCTCTTTGGATACCTCCCTCTCATTTCTAAAGAACTGACAAACTTAACTTATGTAGACACAGGAATGGATATTCAGCTGGAGTGGCATTAGACCTGCTTCAGACAGACTGTGATACGGAGCATGTGGGCAGTATGGAATCTGTCGTGTTGGAATACAGTGCATTGAACAGAGATTTAAACCAATATATAGAGGCGGTTGAAGAGACCATACTTAAGTTAAAACTTGACCCACAGGATGAGATCCCCGATTTAAGAGAGCTTGTACACTAGAGATACACTGCGCTTCAGAAGAATAATACAGAGGAGAACCTGAGGCAGGATGACAAATATGTCCAGTTTGAAGAACAGCTTAGAGACCTGAGAATACAAATGGTTGTGTCACCAGCCAATGCAGACTAAGCTTTGGAAGATGAAGACGAGGAGAGCACCGTCACATGAGCACACGGCCGGTACAGTGAAACTGAGAATGGCTCATGAAATCAGTTATGGTTCATTTGATTGCTCCACCTGTTCATTGGATAACTGTGGTAATTCTACAGCTAATATAAACTTGCCTTTACAAGCCAGCGCTGCTTTAAATTTTACATGCAAAGTCGCCGATCTCCCGCTAGATGAAATAACCGGAGCATAATACATTTACCCCCAGATGTCAAAATGTTGTGCTGAGTCATCTGCATCATCACTGGGTCTCTTGGAAAAATTTTTTTTTTCCTATCAGCAGTTGGCTGAGAAACTGAATAAGGAGACGACGTCCTGTCACATAACACTTGAGCTGTCATCTTGCTCACCAGGAGCTCCTTGCATCTCTTCAGATCTGGGTCAGTTGAAAACAAAGGGAAGACATAGCTCTTAAACCTAGGATCAAGCACAGTCGCCAAAATGTAGTGATCCGATTTCAAGATTTTGATGACTCTTGGATCCTGGCGAAGCAAATAAAGTACTTGATCTACATGTCCGACATACTTAGCATATTTGCTTTGTTTAATCTCCTCCTTCAGGTTCTCAAGCTGCTTTTCCAAATGTCTAAATAAGGGAATCACTTGGCTCAAGCTAGCAGTGTCTGAACTCACTTCACAGGTGACTACTTCGAATGGTTTCAGCACCTTGAGTAAAATAAATCGCCCCTACTTTCCCAATGTCATGGCTTGTGGAGTAAGCGTGGATGGCTCTTCGCTGTTCCTCCATCCTCAGAAGCATATACGGGGTTGAATTCCACCTTGTTACCACCTCTTGCTTCAGTTGGTGGCAGGACAAATTAAATTGCTCTTGTAGCTGATGCAATCTCCTACATGCTGTTCTGGAAATGTCCAGATATTTTAAGGGCCACAGACAGCATCTCCTGCATGTCCCTGTAATTTTTAAAAAGCTCTGCACCACCAAGTTTATTGTGTGAGCAAAACAGGGAGTGTGATGGAATTCACCCAGATGTAATGCTCTCACAATATTGGTGGCGTTATCAGAAATGACATATCCTGAGGAGAGTCCAAGCGGGATAAACCATGTTGCAATGACATCCCATAGTTTCTGTAACAGATTGTCAGCTGTATGCCTCTTAGTGAAGCCAGTGATACACAGTGTAGCCTGCCTATGAAAAATGTGACGTTCTTGGGTACATGCTGCTGCTGTTCCTGCTGGTGAAGGCGAATCACCAACCCAGTGGGCTGTCACAGTCATATAATCTTTAGTTTGCCCAGTTCTGCTTGCCCCCATATCTGTGGTTAAGTGTACAGTGCGTAGAAATGCATTTTGTAGCCCAATAATTAAATTTTTACAAATTTTCTGGTAGAGGTGAGGAATAGCTTTTCTAGCAAAATGGTGACGTGATGAAATTTGGTAATAGGGACAGAAGACCTCAAGTAACTGTATAAAACCAGCTGCATTAATAGTGGATATTGGATGCAGATCTAATACTTGCATAGTCCCCATGGCGTCTGAGATCCGCTTTATGACTGGGTTAAAGCTTTTTTTACTTTCTTCTTCTAGCAAAGGATTGTTTAACAGTCAATTGTTGTAAACTACTAGTAGTATTCTTCTGGGTTGAAGATCGACCCCCAGCAGCAGCAGCAGCGGGAATCACGCTCAATAATTCTTCAGAGGAATCACGGTTAGTGGAGGAGTCATCTAGCCTTAGCAATTTGGATGCAGGACTAACTCCCATCACTTGTGAGGATATTGATGATGAAGGTGTTAGGGCTGTTGGGGGTGTAGATTGCAGGTGCTGGGATCTAGATAAGAGAAGGGATGATGCTGGACTGGTTGTTGTTTTTTTTTAACATAAGTTTCTGATTTTCCCAACAGCTTTCCATGAACTCTCTTCAAATGCCGTAACATGAATGAGGATCCTAGATGGTTAAGGTCCCTACCTCTACTGAGTGTGGCTTTACAAATGCTAAAAATTGCTAGACAACTGTTGTCAGGATTTGTGTAAAAATAATTCCACACATACAAAGTGGATTTTGGTCTTATGCCCAGGCATGACAATGGCCTTTTTTTTTGACACTGGCAAAAACGGTTGCAATCTTTGTTTGAAAGTGTATGAAAATAATTAGAGATGTGCACCGGCGACTTTTGGTGTCTCGTGTTTTGTGTTTTGGATTCGGATTTCCGCGATGTTTTGGGTTTGGATTTGTTTCGAAAAAAACACCTGCCGAAAGGTTTTGGTTCGGATTTAAGGTTTTGGATTCGGATTTTTTTTTGAAAAAAGCATAAAAAGTATAAAAATCAAGTTTTGGGGCTTATTTTCACTCCTACGCTATTATTAACCTCAATAACATTCAATAACAAGCATTTCCACTAATTTACCGTGTATTCTGAACACCTCACAATATAGTTATTAGTCCAAAACATTGCAACGAGGTATCTTTCTGGACTGCGTAGTGGAGTGGTCCCCACAATATAATAAGAAAACCATCAACTGGTCTTAATCGCACCAAAAAATGTACCTGGACTTCGTAGAGGAGTGGTCACCATATTATAAATTAAAAACCCTGAACTTGTATGATTCGCACCAATAATGTACCTGGACTGCGTAGAGGAGTGGGTCACCACAATATAAATTAAAAACCCTGAATTTGTATGATTCGCACCAATAATGTACCTGGACTGCGTAGAGGAGTGGGTCACCACAATATATATAATAAGAAAACCATCAACTGGTATGAATCGCACCGAATAATGTACCTGGACTGCGTAGAGGAGTGGGTCACCACAATATAAATTAAAAACCCTGAACTTGTATGATTCGCACCAATAATGTACCTGGACTGCGTAGAGGAGTGGGTCACCACAATATAAATTAAAAACCCTGAACTTGTATGATTCGCACCAATAATGTACCTGGACTGCGTAGAGGAGTGGGTCACCACAATATAAATTAAAAACCCTGAACTTGTATGATTCGCACCAATAAATGTATCTGGACTGTGTAGAGGAGTGGTCACCACAATATAATTAAAAAACCCTCCACGGGTCTGAATTCCCAAAAAAAAGGTTCTGGACTGCGTAGTGGGGTGGCCCCGGTACACAATTTTTTACCGGGGCCACAATATTAAAAAACCCTACACGGGTCTGAATTCCACCCAAAAAGTTAATGGACTGCGTAGTGTAGTGTTCCCCACAATATTATTTAATAATTTTGCAGCAACAGTCAACGTTGTTTAATATCTGATACACCTCTATCTGGACTGCATAGTGGAGTGGCCCCGGTACCCAATTTGGTACCGGGGCCACAATACCTCCTCCAACCATGGTACAGACCATTCATCATTGAGATCCCATCAAGTATGTTAAAGACAGACAGGGTCGAAGTGTTATTGGTTGACTTTGTAAACCAATAAACTGTCCCTGTTCACATAGTCGTGCAATGAAGACTGACTTTTTCATTTAAAGGCACCATCTTTCAAGTGTAGTGTTTGTAAGTCATATTATACTTTTGGTAAAAATTTGTTTAATTTGTCCCTCTTTATGGTAACTACTAATAGAATTAAAGTATCAAATAGAAGCGATAGTTCCTCTTTATGGGAATTAGTAATAGAATTAAAGTATTAAATAGAATTAAAGTATTAAATAGAGTGGTATAGAGTGGTAGTGTGGTATAGAGTGGTCCCCACAATATAATAATAAAACCCTCAACTGGTCAGAATTCCACCAAACAAGTATCTGGACTGCGTAGTGGGGTGGCCCCGGTACCCAATTTGATACCGGGGCCACAATACCTCCTCCAAATTCCAAGTGTAATGTTTATAACATCTTAACACTACACTAATTCTAGCACGTCAAAACCTCTTGTTTTAAATAATTACAGGGCCTTTAACTTTTAATTTAATTTATTGAATTTGTTGCTATTTTCTTTTAATTTTTGAACATGGCAAACGACTGTTGAATGGTCACATAATGCCAAAAAAATAGTTGCAAGATGGAATTGTCCTTGGGCCCTCCCACCCACCCTTATGTTGTTGAAATAGGACATGCACACTTTAACAAACCAATCATTTCTGTTTAGAAGGCAGAGTTCTTTGCTGTTTTGTTGTTGTTGCTGACAGCATAACTCTCTTAAATTTTTTTAAGGGGGCGAGGAGGAGGGCTTAGATCCTTGGGTGAAGCTGGACCACTAGTCATGAACACGGGCCAGGGCCTAAGCCGTTCCTTGCCACTACGTGTCGTAAATGGCATATTGCCAACTTTACGTTTCTCCTCAGATGATTTTAAGTTTCTCTTTTTGCTATTTTTTGAGAACTTGGGCTTTTTGGATTTTACATGCCCTGTACTAGGAGATTGGGCATCGGGCTTGCCAGACGACGTTGATGGCATTTTATCGTCTATGTCATGACTAGTGGCATCAGCTTCAGCATTAGGAGGAAGTGGGTCTTGATCTTTCCCTACTTTATCCTCCAAATTTTGGTTTTCCATTATATGTAGCACAAGAGAGTGTACCCCTAAGCCACACACACTCGGCAAAGCCTTTAAAAATTATATGCGGCACAGGAGAGTAGCACTGGACTTATACTGCTGAATCA
Organism: Mixophyes fleayi; assembly: GCF_038048845.1. Classification (NCBI taxonomy): domain Eukaryota; kingdom Metazoa; phylum Chordata; class Amphibia; order Anura; family Limnodynastidae; genus Mixophyes; species Mixophyes fleayi. Next base: position 364,641,799 of record NC_134402.1, on the reverse strand, counting down.
GTGAACTTTGTAGTAGCAGTACCACTGGACTTATACTGCTGAATGAGTGAACTTTGTAATAGCAGTACCACTGGACTTATACACTGCTGAATCAGTGAACTTTGTAATAGCAGTACCACTGGACTTATACTGCTGAATCAGTGAACTTTGTAATAGCAGTACCACTGGACTTATACACTGCTGAATCAGTGAACTTTGTAATAGCAGTACCACTGGACTTATACTGCTGAATCAGGGAACTTTGTAATAGCAGTACCACTGGACTTATACACTGCTGAATCAGTGAACTTTGTAATAGCAGTACCACTGGACTTATACTGCTGAATCAGTGAACTTTGTAATAGCAGTACCACTGGACTTATACTGCTGAATCAGTGAACTTTGTAATAGCAGTACCACTGGACTTATACTGCTGAATCAGTGAACTTTGTAATAGCAGTACCACTGGACTTATACACTGCTGAATCAGTGAACTTTGTAATATATCAGTACCACTGGACTTATACTGCTGAATCAGTGAACTTTGTAATATCAGTACCACTGGACTTATACTGCTGAATCAGTGAACTTGGTAATATAATATTGCAGTACCAATGGGCATATACTGCAGGATTGTTTTTGCAAATTTTGTTGTAATAAATATTTTTTTTAATTATTTTTTTGTATTTTTTTTTATAACTTTTTTTTATTTTTTAAAACACTTGGGAATAATGGGGAAATAACTATGCCCTTAGAAGCACAGAGCACAGGACACAGCACCACTGGACTGAACAGGACACAGCACAGGACCCAGCAGCACCACTGAACTCAAAATTGACAGAGCACAGCACACAGCACCACTGGACTGCTACTGCAGAACACAGCACAGCACTGCACAGCACAGCACAAAACTAAACAGCACAGCACAGAACTAAACAGCACAGCACGAGATCTACCAGGACAGAGGACCACCTAACACACTCTCCCTCTACCCTGTTCAATGCACGAGTGAAGATGGCGGCGACTAGCGGGGAATTTATAGGATCCGAGTATCGCGAGATCCGACAGCGGGATTATGACTCAGAGACTCGGTTTCAAGTTTTCATTTGGCGCCAATACCCGGATCTGTCTCGGATCCGACTCGGATCAGAAAGGTTCGGGTGGGCTCGGATTCACAAAATCCGAGTGCGCTCATCTCTAAAAATAATATTGTGACCTGTGAGGTGGTCAAAATTTACTGTAAATGACTTTAAATTAGTGTTAGTGAGGTTAATAATAATGTAGGATAAAAAAAAGAGCAACATTATGTGATTTTAGCATCTTTTAGCAATTTTTCTTAAAAAATACAGATCCAAAACCAAAATACACGAGGGTGGTTTTGTCAAAACCAAAAACAAAGCACGTAGCTAATCCAGATCCAAAGCCAACACCACTTCACGGGGGTCAGTGAGCATCTCTACCATTAATACGATTACCACCGATCAGAAAGGTCAGGCTCACACATAGCACTCGTGGATAGACTATCCTCAGGGATTTGTGTCATTTCTGAATCTAAACATACATTTTCCTCTAATGCCTTACCGTTTTCTTCCAGCTCGGCTTTTACATGTAAAAGTTTTTGGATACCACTTTTGGAGTCAGCATGACAAGGTCTTGCTTGGTCATGACTGACCTTACAAGAAGATCTCTCATTGACAGTTGCAGAACTAGCACTCATAGTGAAAGGTGAAGGCCTCATTCTTTCCTTGCCACTGCATGTGTAGAATGGCATGTTGGCAATTTTATTTTTTTCTACAGATAACTTTGCCTGGATTACAGGTTTATTTTTCTTTGCTAAGGTAAAAGCTGTTTTTTTACATTTTTGTTTCCCTGACTTAAAAACACTATGTACTTTAACATAAGCTTTAGCAGATGACGTAGAGGGATTATTATCATCATGACTGGTGCCAGCAACTGCTTGGTGCTCCTGGTCTTCTGTGTACTGCTGTGTATCCATTTTGATAACACAGTAAAATGTGACTGCAGATTTTGAAAAACACTGCCAGCCCTATTATTTCTATTTCAGCAATGACAATTAGCAATGGAGCAATGGAGCTCTTGTGTTTGTGTGTTATCTATATAACACAGTACAATGTGACTGCAGATTTAGAACAAGACTGCCATCCCTATTATTTCTATTTCAGCAATGACAATTACCAAAGGAGCAATGGAGCTCTCCTGTTTCTGTCTGAGCTATAACTCAGTAAAACTGGAGACCTTGAAGAACACTGCTACCCCTCATGTTTCTTTTCTAGCTATGACGCTGCCCAACTGCAGTAGAGACTCCGTCACCCCTTCTGTGTCTCTCTGTGAAATGGTGCTGGATTGTCGTGGAGGGCGGTACTTATAGAATCCAAAACTCACGACATCCGACAACGCAACAATGACATTTTGCCTCGTTTTCAATTCCGAGGGCCAGGGCTAGATTTATCGCTAGGCAACCTAGGCACCTGCCTAGGGCCCAGCAGTTCTCAGGGGACCCCGCAGCTGTGACAGCAAGTAACAAACTCTCCCCCAACTCACTGCTAGCAGTGGGTTGCCCAGGGGGGTGCAGTGAATCATGCAGGGGGGGGATGCAGCGAGTCAGGAGAGGGGCTAGTGTTATAGCTAGGTGGCTGGTCTCCTCCCTTCCCTATGTGTGGCCTGCTCCGTGTCACATGGGACGTGCACCACATGAAAGGTGCCGTCCCATGTCTGAAGAGAAAGAAGACTGCACAGCACGCACGGATGGAAAAAGGTAAGTTTGGGGGGATAGTATATTAATATAATATTTGAGTGTGAGGGGCCAGTGTATGTATATTATGTGTGTGTGAGGGGCCAGTGTATGTACATTATGTGTGTGTTAGGGGCCTGTGTATGTATATAATGTGTGTGTGTGGGGGGCCAGTGTATGTACATTATGTGTGTGTGAGGGGCCAGTGAATGTACATTATGTGTGTGTGAGGGGCCAGTGTATGTATATTATGTGTGTGTGAGAGGCCAGTGTATGTACATTATGTTTGTGTGTGAGGGCCAGTGCATGTATATTTTGTGTGTGTGAGGGGCCAGTTTATGTATATTATGTGTGTGTGACAGGCCAGTGTATGTACAGTATGTGTGTGTGAGGGGCCAGTGTATGTATATTATGTGTGTGTGACGTGTCAGTGTATGTACATTACGTATGTGTGTGAGGGGCCAGTGTATTTATATTATGTGTGCGCAGAGCCGGACTGGGACTAAAAATCAGCCCTGGCATTTCAAGTATACAGGCCCAACTCAGTACCAGCATGAAAGAAACTGTGTACCGCCGCGCAGCGGCGGTGCCGAAAAGGGCGTGACCACATTGTGTTGTGGGTGTGGCCAACACGGGGCATTGATACATACATTATATTAAAACATTACATTTATCACACCCTCCCAGCCACATCACGCCATCCCCATCCCACTGGGGATGCTTCTGGTGGTGCTGACATCCATAAGGGTGGGAACTTCCTGTAGAGTGAGCAGGGAAGCTCTTTATCTCACGAGATTACCAGATCTTGAGATCCACGGCTTTCTCTGCAGGCTGTGTCTTGTCCGGGAACTGAGAGCAGCTATCAGTTCCCTTCCCCTAACCAGAGCTGGATTAAGGCTCAGGGGGCCCGGGGTATTTAAGACAGCAGGTCCCCTATTATGTAACATGGTTATCATTTTAGACAAATACATAGGCAATACTGTGCGCACTACTGTTAGAAGCACACAGCTCTGCCTTCACAAGCAGTACATTGTGAAGCGGGACATACCTCCCAACTGTCCTTGCAGTCATACCAAATCCTGACTAAGTGAGACAGTCACCCAAATTCAGGACTGCCCCACCAGATTCAGGACAGTTGGGAGACTGTCCTACTCTCTCCTACCTGTCTTGGTCACTTTCACCACTTGTAGCAGCTGGTTTCTTTAGCTCAGTTCTATCTTGTCTTGATCCTGGAATATTGGATGCCCAATTCTGAAAAAATGGGGTACATGAGATTTAGAAAACTCCAACCAGCCCAGGAGTTAAAACAATAGCACTCACGTTTTATAATTAGGCCTCCCTCCAGTCCTCACAATACAAATATTCACATTTAATAAGTAGACCTATTTCCCTTCAACCAGCCCCAACATTAAATTAACAATATACCCATTTACTCAAAACACATTTCCCTCCCTGCAGACAGTCCCAGCAATAAATTAAATAGCATTAAAGTTTAATAAATATAGCCATTTTCCACAACCATCCCCAGCAATATATAATTCATATTCACATTTAATAAATAGCCCTCCTCCCCAAAATCAGCCCCATATTCAACTGATAGCCATAAACCACCCCAGCATGAAATTAAAGGTTGCTTCACCTCACCTTAAATAATTAGCCCCATCTACTCTCCACCATTAAATAGCCTACCTCCCACCTCCCATCCCTCACATATTATATTAAAATACTGTGCACACACACCACCACACACAATATATACATGGCCCCGCACACACAATATATACATGGCCCTCCCCCCCCCCACACACGCACAATATATACATGGCCCCACACACACACACACACACAATATATACATGGCCCCACACACACACACACAAACACAATATATACATGGCCACACATACACACACACACACACACACTATATACATGGCCCCACACACACACACACACACACACACACACACACACACACACACAATATATACATGGCCCCACACACATACTATATATACATGGCCCCACACATATACATGGCCCCACACATATACATGGCCCCACATATATACTATATACACATGGCCCCACACATATACTATATACACATGGCCCCACACACATACATGGCCCCACACACATACATGGCCCCACACACATACATGGCCCCACACACATACATGGCCCCACACATATACATGTCCCCACACATATACTATATATACATGGCCCCACACATATACTATATATACATGGCGCCACACATATACTATATATATAACCCCCCCCCCTCTCACACATTGGATGTGCTATAGGCAGTTACACCCCTTATGAAAGAACATAACAACTAGAGTCCATTAGAGATGTTCAATATACAGTATGAAACTCAATACATAAAATATTACTACAATATTTTTGGCAGTCGGTAATAGTTTCTGGGTTGAAACTTTCAAAAGACTTGAAGTGCTATGATAATGAGGAGGGCACAGGTTAGAGAAAGGAACAGGGAGGAATTATGATATTTTCAACATAGCGCCAGCCCCACTGAGAGACACACTTACCTTGTAACCTCGCTGCTCGGCGGACAGTTTCAATGTGATGTGCGGGTAGTAATCACATGGGACGCGCACCATGTGACAGGTGCCGTCCCATGTGATTACTGGCCGGATATCACATTGAAACTGTCCACTGAGCAGCGCACAGTGAGCTGCGTTGCTCGGTCGGGCATCCTGCCTCGCTGGATCGGCCCAACTAGCCATCGGCCCTTCTGGCATTTGCCAGAAGTGCCCCGATGGCCAGTCTGGCCCTGTGTGTGTGTGTGTGTGTGTGTGTGTGAGGGGCTGTTTGTGGGAGGGAAATAGGTTTACTTTTTAAATGGTAATACTATTCATTTAATGTTGGAGCTGGTTGGAGGGAAATAGGTCTATTTATTAAATGTGTACGCTATTAATTTAATGTTTTGCTTGGAGGGAGGCCTACTTATAAAATGTGGGTGCTATATTGATTTAACACTGGGGCTGGTTGGAGGTTACTACATTTCATGTACCCATTTTTTTTTTCCAAATAGGGCCTCAACATTCCAGGATCCAGACAAGCAGCAACTGATCTGAAGACACAGCAGCCACAAGTGGTGAAAGTGACAAGAACAGGTAGGAGAGAGCCGGATAGTCTGCCAACTATCCTGAATCTGGTGGGATTTTTATTATGAGGAGGTCTGACTTGTTTAACTGTTGCACTATGGGATTCAAGCAGAAGACTGACATGAAAAAGTGCTGGAATGATGATACAGGAGGAGCAGCAGCACATAGCTTACCCTTCTACCTAACTATAGGAGTGTATGCTATGCTAAACAAATATAGTTCTATGGATTGTTTCAGGGAGGGGGAAGAAAACGAATATGTTGCCTAGGGCTCATGAGGTCTAAGTACGGCTCTGCCGAGGGCGCGTGAAAGTACTGATCCGACTCTCAGTTCTGCTAAGTTCGGGTGAGCATCTCTAATAGAAACCCATTCCTTTAAGCTCCCACAGCACACTTTTTGTGCTTACATTAATGCCAGTGGAAGTTTGGAACTCTTCAGTTATGGAATCAGCAGTGCATTGGCAACTTTTACAAACCATGTACTTTAGCAGTCGTTGACCCCGCTTTGTGATTTTATGTGGTGTTTCACTTTGTGGCTGAGTTGCTGTTGTTTCTAAACTCTTTCACTTTCTAATAATATAACTTACAGTTGATAAGCAGCAGGGATGATATTTCATGAATTGACTTATTGCAAAGGTGGTTTCCTATCACAGTGCCACGCTTGGAGTCACTGAGCTCTTCAGAACGACCCTTTTTGTATAACAAATATTTGCAAATGGAGACTGCATGGCTAGGTGCTTGATTTTGTACACCTCTGGCAACGGGTTTGATTTAAACACCTCAATTCAATTATTAACAGGTGTGGCCAAATACTTCTGTCCATATAGTGTATATATCTCAGATTAATTAATTTTCTATTTTTCCTTATTTATTTAGTAATGTTAATTTAATTATTTGTTAGGTTGTCTTTTCATTTAATATGAAGTTCATATTGTAATCACACTTGTCTTATATTTTAAGAACTTATATTATTTTCCCTACATTAATATGAATTTAATATTAACCACACTTATGTATTTTAAGCACTTACATTATTTTTCACCACATTAGATAAGCACTAGATCATTATGTTGTCATTTCAATTAAGCACTATACTATCATGATGTAATTTCAGCACTTATATTAAATTTGTGTAATAATTATATCACATCTCAACTATTAGCATGTTAGGATTTTTTTCGTGCACCTTTAATTCACTTTGTGGTTTGTGCATACTCACTTTATTAATCATCATTATGTACATTCACCATTGTTTTGCACATAATTTTGTGTTACTTATGTACACTTAAATGGTTGAATTAGTTGGGAGACTAATCACATATAGAGACAATACTGTACATTCAGCTCTCTAGGGGTAAAACTATAACAATGAGTTTGAATAGTTATATTAGATCAGAATATTCTAATTTACATGAAAATTATTATTATTATTATTATTATTATTATTATTATTATTATTATCGTTTATTTGTTATGCGTCAGAAGATTTCCGCTGCGCCGTACACAGTACAAACAGTAGACTATACAGGTTGAAACAGTACAGAACAATAAACATAAAGTACCAATACTTCAGAAACTCCAGGCACGCAAATGCAGTAAAGACGGAGCGGAAGAACAGGTATGGAGACAGGAGGGAAGAGGGCCTTGCTCATACAAGCTTACATCCTAAGGGAGGGTAAACAAAATCAGGCACAAAGGGGAGCCAGTGAAGCAAGGGGGAGAGTAAAGAGGGGGAGAGAGGAGAGAGGGGAGAATGAGTGGAGGAGATGAGGGGTTAAGTGGATGGTTGGTAGGCTTTGAGAAACAGGTGAGTTGAGTTTCAAGTGCCCATTTGAAGGAGCACAGATTGGGAGAGAGACGGATGGAGCGTGGAAGGTCATTCCAGTGAGGGGGGGCGGCACGGGAGAAGTCTTGGATTCTGGAGAGGGAAGAGGTGATAAGAGTGGAGGAGAGGCGACGATCATTGGCCGAGCGCAGGGAGCGAGCAGGAATGTGAATGGTGAGAGGTTTAGAGATATAGGGGGCAGTAGACTGGGAGAGAGCTTTGTAATTGGTGGTAAGGAGTTTGAAAAGGATTCTGTAGGGGAGCCAGTGTAAGGCAAGGCAGAGAGGGGAGGCAGAGGAGAAGCGGCATGAGAGAAAGCTGAGTCTTGCAGCCGCATTGAGTACAGAGCGGAGTGGGGAGAGATGGGAGAGGGGGATGTCTATATCTATAGAGGGATGAATTCATAGATTTTTGAGGGATAGAGCATTATTTTATTCTTATTTCCTCTATACTACTTAGTTTTTTATTCTATCACTCTATAACAAATGTAATTTATAAGCCCGATATTGAATATTACATTGAATATTAATGTCAAATATGAATTATATTCATTTACCCTTGATTAGGTAGCAACAGTAACTACTGGCCAACAGAATCAGTATTACTTATATTCCTTCATATGCTTGCTTGCATAAAGTACCATTTCTGAGCTTAGACCAATCAGGAATAAGGTGGGAGGATATATGAGGAATCGAGGTCAATCATTGGTTGAACTAGTATCAATCATAGAAGATGGTGCCTCCCATTTGGTAGTATGTGATTGATTGTTGGGGAGAATATGTCAGCAAAGGGGAGAGTCCTCATACTATATAAGAAACGTCAGTGTGTACTATTGAGTTTTTACCTTGATAAAGCGAGCAGTGAAATGCGCGTCGGCGGTCGCCCTGCCATGTGATATACATCCACGGATATTTTATTCATACAGTTAGACTAGACAGTTCAACATCATTTATTAATTAGCCAGTTAGTATTAAGCTGGTAAGATTAGGGAGTCAATAGTCACGGAAAACAAGGGGGCTAATTAATCCCCGCAGACAGGTACATATGTACTGCTGAATTATAGCAGTTTGACAGGATCAAGCTAACAGCGGCTGCTTTTACCATTTTGCAGTCAACAAACTAAATCTCTTGGGGCAAATATGGAAGAGGGTGAATATCTACGGCACAGGGTCTGCATCCCCGTCAGAAATTAAATACAACAAACAGCAATGCAGTAGTGTTAATTCGTCCTCCAAATAACAGCAAATGCAATGTGGATATTAAAATTTTAATAAACATAAAAGTTAATTAAAAATACATACTCATATTATATGCAGATATTTCATCAATAATATATCAAGGGAATTACATACATTAGGTGCACCTATGCAACACTTCCCCAAATTATATAAATAAAATCAATCCTGTGCATGTAAACTCATAATAATATTATTATTGCAATTGGAACCTCTTAGGATCAAATCCGATACAAACTAAGTAAAAGTGTATTGATAACACAAGGAGTCCGTGGTGTCCCGGTGTCACGTACTTTCAATCACCGATAGAGGATAAGCAATGTCCCGAACTAATCCAGATAATGTTATAAGTTTTGAACGGTGAATATAGCTTAGAGCAGCATAAGAGCGTATAAACCATAGAGATATAAGCATAAAGTCATCTGTAGTAGAAAGCATAAGCTTACCCGATGTTAGGATCGAAATGACATGCTCTATCTGTACTGCTGCCTCCATTACCAACGGACCGCCAGTGTGTTGTAATCGGGATCCTCCTCCCGCACTGAGCACCAGGATCCTGGTTCCTAGGTAAATAAGTACCTGATATTTTCCACTCCGTCCTATATTAGGATGTATGGTTGAATAGAAGGTTTCTTGCAGTACTTTGTGGCATCACCAACTGCCGCTCCAAGATCTTAATTAAACCTTTGCAATAGAGGTTTTCTGGGATTCCAATAATAACTCTCATATCAGTGTGAGCTCTGTAGACAGGTTCTGCGTATGAGTGGTAATCACCCTGGATTCTCGGGTAACGGAGGCAGCAGTACAGATTGAGCATGTCATTTCGATCCTAACATCGGGTAAGCTTACCTGCTCTTCTGCTCCATCTTTACTGCATTAGCCTGCCTGGAGTCTCTGAAGTTTTGTAATTTTTTGTTAACCGTTTGTAATGTGTCACCTTGTTTAGTCTACTGTTTGTGCTGTGTACGGCGCTGCGGAACTCTTGTGGCGCCTAATAAATAAAGAATGATAATAATAAAAATAATAATAAATTCACGCAATAAAGGATATTGTTAATATATATCTAGTCAAGAATACAAGAAGTGGTTGATTGTTTGTATTTCTTTATTATAAAGTATAGTGGAGAGACATTTAACGACATATACATACATTACATTGGATTAAATATTACATCACATAGTGGGGTTTGGTGGTATATCCACCATTTTAATGGGTTCTTCTTTGTAATTGCACTCCTTTACATACTATGCTTTTCATATTTCCCTATTAGCTAATATTTTGGAATAATTGGGAATCGTTTTAATTAACACCTAATAATTTTGAGTTTTAATAATATTATTGGTATTATCAATTTCCAATCAATTCACAGAGTGCCCCATATAGTACATTTCTTTCCCTTTTTTGGTAACTGCATGCCTATGTGTAATGCTTTTAATTTTATATATTTTATATTTATTTCTATTTTTATTATTTTAATTTTATTATTGACCTCTACCTACCAGCATCATAATTCATATTCCCTATTTTTGCTTTAGAATTATGCATCTCATTGCTAAGTCTATTGATATAAGGGAACAGGCACAACCCGACAGGTTTGATGTCTCCCCTCCGTACATTGTTTACTTCTCCCTAATACAACATCTGGCTGGGAGAAATAACACTTTAGGATAATTACAGAAGTAAGTCCAAGACCCACTTTTCTACATGAAACTTTCTGCATTGTTAAAAGGTTTGCAAACCATTTTTTCAGTGCCGCTATCTAAGGACCACTGTTATAGACTTTGCAGCTTTAATTAAGGACTTTTGAACAAGTGATTCCAACTCATGGACATTACGTATACAGGATACCTCATTTATGTGTTCTTCTGATATATTTTTTTACAACATCTGTCCAGCATCTCTAGACTCCTTACGTTATTTATTTAATGTGCACCTACCTATATTGTCATATGCTAAACACTGCTCATTTTTATACATCTGTATTTATCTATAGCTAAACATTTTGCAGAATATTTTCATCAATAAAATCTTTTCTTTTATGCATACCTTTTGCTTTACTACATGGACCTACTACTGATTTATCCCTAGCAAACTCCTTCTTCCCATTTTTCTGCGCTGGAGCAAGGGGTTTTTCTGGTACTTTACCCCTCTCACACCCCAGACGGCTACATCTCTCTAAACTCTATCTATATAGTGGGCAGCACTATCTTACCCACCTTATCTAATACTTTTAATTCTATCTATGTAACTTACATTTTATTTTGATTTCATAACTACATTAACTTCAATAGCTAACTATAACTAATAACAGTGTTCAGTCACTTAAATAATATACTAAAAATACGTATTAACCAATCATACCTTTAGACTGAGCAAAATATACTTTATAATTGGTGAGATTTGATGTTAGAACTTACTGATTTTTAATATAGCATGCATAATTATGACATACTTGCCGACTATTGAAGGCAGCTTTCCGGGAGGGGGTCCGTCGAGGGGTGTGTGGCCACGCGTGGTGCACCATTAGGCTCCGCCCCATCAATCTTAGACTATTTCAGCCAATCGTAGCAGGGGGCGGGGCCACGATGCCACATTTAGCCACGACCCCACCATCTTCAACAACGGCGACTGCTGGATCTGGGATTTTTGCCTGCTCTCTCGGGAGTCCAGGAGAACTCACAAAAATTCAGGAGTCTCCCGGACATTCCGGGAGAGTAGTCAAATGAATTATGCATTCGCTATACAGCTGCTGAGCTGATCCTCATACCTAGGTGTTTAGTTTTTTCATTTCACTGATAATTGCACGTTCATTTCATGAAACACTTTAACAATCTGAAGTGACACAAATCACTGAGGATTTTTGAAGATAAAGAATCAGGCAAGGGCAAATTTAGTTTTAAATTTATTAACCACAACTAAACCCTAACCTGGCATTTTAAAACAGCGAGCAGGAAATGGTGTTCACTTTCTTCTGAGACAGCTAGGTAATACAGAGAAAGTGCCAGGATCATATGTACATATGTTTTTTGGACCCTGTTTGCAGCATATGGCATCCAAAGCAGGGCCAAATCTAGGGCTGTGCGAGATGGGCGACCGCAAAGGGTGCAATGAAGAGGGGGGTGCAGTTTATGAATATTTTAGGCTCATTTGGTTAAAATTGAAGGCTTGGGGGTGCGGAAGTTTTCATTCTCGCCCCGGGCAGTAAAATTGTAAGTTACCGCTCTGATCCAAAGTAAAAACTAGTTGCTGCTTTCTTATGTGGACAGTAAATCCCACAGAGGAGGAGTTTCATGACAGTGAAGGAGAGACCTGTATCAGGGTTCTATTGTTTGCACTATTAAATCCATGTTAGCAAGCTCTAATGGAAGCAGCTATAATTTATTCAGTTTAAGAAGAGAGGCTTATTAAACCAACCAGGGGCTCCCTAACTAAAAATAAACAGTAAAAAAAAAGTAAATCTTATACTACAGCCCCATTATGTCTACAAATTTAAAATGAACTACACATAATTTAGACCTTTATACTCAGATGACCTAGATGATAATATCTATAAATGAATTAATGGCCTACTGTTCCCTATATAGTAGCCTAAATAAAATATATTTGTTACCAAAAGAAAGCTCTCTTGGCTTGGTCAAGCAGAGTGGGAAACAGTGTGGTCAAGTGATTCATATTCAAAGGCACAGGTGCTATGTAAAGGCTGTGTCCAACTCACTGATTATCTGTCTAGGTTAGGTATATGCATACCGTGAGGTCACCAAGACACACAAACAAAAGAGCTAAAAATATTATTGTGCATTTACATGTTAAAAGTGTTTGTGGGTCGTACAGTGTTACCAGGGGAGGGCTGGCAAGTTTTAGTAATACTCAACATAGCAGCATATAAGGAACATTTTACTGTTAAAAAATGGAGATGGCCCAGTAACTCAGCCCAAGGTAGCCCACTATGGGACCGGCCCAGGGAAAGATGCCCCCCTGACCCCCAGGCCCTCAACCCAGCCAGTCCCTGAGTATGATGAGAATTGTGGAAAGTACTGTGAACTTATTGCATAACCTGTGTAAAGAGATAAAATCCTGATCGCTACAGGCAGGGAGAATCATATTCAAGCCATGTTCTTTTTATTCTTAGTAAAATGCAATATAAGCCTGGAACAGGGGTGGACCTAGGCTACATTTTTAGGGGGAGGGGCAATTTAGCATAATCACACCCCTCTTTCATTGTGATTGGCTAGCCCTAGTTGGCCCCATTCTACTGCAATTGGCCTCACCCTTTTCCCATTTTGAATGGGGTCTTGGATGCAATTTAAAGATAGGCTTGTGCTGCTGCTGGGGGGTGATTGCCCAACCACTGCCTTGGGTAGAGTCTAGTATTTAGGCTCCAGTTGAAGTACATGTTGTGCAATCAAGCTAGCTAGGTACTAAGTGGGAGGTAACCATAGTCTTCCAAGGGAAATGATCAAAGTTGCTATGCAAACTGTTTCGCTTTCGAATAATCAAAAAATGGTTGCCTTTATTACTGTATGTTGAATTGTTTGATGCTAAGTGTTTTACTTGTTTATGGTCATAGTAGTGGGCAAGGGGTCTCCCAAGATTCCCTTTGGCGTTCTTAGTCGTGAACACTCCCCAGAAGAGGAGCCACGTGACAAGGTTTAGGTGGAGGCATTGTTCTGAATAAGAGAGGTGAAAGAAAATCTTACACCCATGACTTATACATACACAGATTACAAGAGGAGACTGGAAAAGGGGTGTTTCGTAAAAAAAAAAATCCACAATTCTAAAATAAGGTTTAATTGAATAAAACAGTACCCAAATCCCCTGTTGAACAGATCATTAATTTAAAAGAAAATATTTCTTATTTCTTGATCCATAACTGAAAGATGTCCATAACAATGACCTGCTACTACTTACAAATGACTGCTGCAAAATTATCTAGTTGGTGTTAAGAATGCACTGGTAGGAAGAATGAGCTTTTGTTGTGGTTTATGATGGTTAATTGAAAAATAGCAGCAGACAGGGAATAATGACAGAGTCACAGTTCTCAACTGGGAAAAATTATACGCAGACTAATAGCTGAAGCACAACTGTAACACTGAAAAGGAAACAGGAATATGCAGACAAATCTGGAGAAGAGTGTAGCAGAAAATCTCTCATAGTTGACAGTCACTGGTAATGCAGAATTATCTCCGATGTTGGTTTACAATAGCAAACAGTCTTTGCTATAAATGGTGTTCACTTGAGGTAATTATGCAGACAAGTTGATGGTAGCACAGTCCAAAAAGCAAAACCAGTTGAGTACTCAGATGAGTACTCACAGCACTACTGAGACAGGCCCAGAGCCCCTCAGACAAGGCAGATTTTTGAAAACCAAACCGAGTAGTCTATGACAGAAATCACCTTAATCCTGAAGACAGAATAAGAAACCAGAACCAATTGAAGTACAGAACCAGGGATCAGGAACCAGTAATCAACCTAATGCGGAGCCAGGAACCAACTGAAGTGAAAGGTGCTCTCCCAATCTCGTGGTCGGCTGGGCAGGGGAGGGACTCGAACCCTCAGACATGACCTTGCCGGCCTGAAGTGAAAGGTACATAAACTGCATATAAACGCTATCACTGGCAATATGAAAATGGACAGATGAGGACCTACTTCAGACAGACCCTTAGTAGGATAAGAGAGAGGGCACATCTCCAACAATGACGATATGCTTATTGCCTGCAGATGTCAAGAAAGGACTAAGATGAACCTTAACAACATTGCAACGTGGATATGAAAGTACCAAGCTGGGAAAAGGACATAAAAAGATCACATGCAAATCATATGCAATTCCTAGCAGTTGGGATTCCTCCCAAAACTCCCATTCACAGTCTGTCAATGACAAGTGGCCATTGTGAGAAAACACTTGTCATTGGCTGGCATGAAAAGCAGTCTGGGGCAATCCTAGCTTTCATAATTTTGTTACAGTTATTGATAGTGAATGGGTGGGTAATTTTTTATGGGGATATTTGGTACTGATATTAGAGAGTTTATTCAAATAAAGGTTATTTAAAAATAGCGTGTGTAGTTCTCTATACGTTCGGTTTAATGCGGGACTAAATAGGTGATAAAGTTCCCACTTTAGGCTATTCACTATGGCAGAAACCCCAGTTACTCTTATAGTGGAATCCAAATCAGGCTGTCTTACACTGGGGCTGTTTGAGGATTTTAGGAGGGAGCATGCTGCCCATTTTTGTAAAGATGTATTTACTTCATAAAACCGAATAATACATGTGAGGAAAGAATATACACACATAATATATATCAAATAAGCACAGAATTAAGAGCATTGGTAATGTATAGTGATGCCCACCCGAACATCACAGATCCGACTACTGAGCCTGCTACTTTTGCACGCCCTCGGAATTGAAAACGAATCAAACGTCATCATTGCTTTGTCGGATCTCGCAAGTTTTGGATTCTATAAGTACAGCCCTCCATGGTGATCTGGCACCATTTCACAGACAGACACAGAAGGAGTAGCAGCGTTCTTGGCAGACTTCACACTGAAACAGGAGGAAAGGCAGTGTTCTTATCAGTCTCCAGTGACATTGCTCTGTGGCATTGCTCATACAGAAACGGGAGGGGTGGTAGTGTTCTTATAAGTCTCCAGTGACATTGCTCTGTGTCATTGCTCATACAGAAACAGGACGGGTGGCAGTGTCCTTGTCACACTCCAGTCACATTGCTGTGTGCCATTGCTCATACAGAAACAGGAGGAGTGGTAGTGTCCTTGTCACTCTCCAGTCACATTGCTGAGTGCCATTGCTCATACAGAAACAGGAGGGGCGGTAGTGTTCTTCTTATCAGTCTCCAGTGACATAGCTGTGTGCCATTGCTCATACAAAATCAGGTGGGGTGGATATGACCATGTCATTCGCCAATCTCCAGTGACATTGTTCTTGTCACTCTCCAGTCTCAGTGCCATTAGTCACACAGAAATAGTGGTTGTAGTGTTCTTGTCACTCTTCAGTCTCCAGTCACAGTGTTCTTGTCACTCTCCAGTCTCAGTGCCATTGGTCACACAGAAACAGGGGTAGCAGTGTTCTAGTCATTCTCCAGTCTTCAGTCATATTGTTCTTGTCACTCTCCAGTCTCAGTGGCATTGGTCACACAGAAACAGGGGTAGCAGTGTTCTTGTCACTCTCCAGTATCCAGTCACATTGCTCTGTGCCATCAATATGGATTCACATCAGTCCACAGATGACCAGGAGCACCAAGCAGCTGCTGGCACCAGCCATGATGATACTAATCCCTCAACGGCATCTGCTATAGCCTATGTTCAAGTGCATAGTGGTTTTAAGTGAAGGAAACAAAAATGTAAAAATTAAAAAGCTTTTACCTTTTTAAAGAAAAAAATCACATCTCTAATAAAAGTGAAAGTTTACTGTAGAAAAACATAAAATTGCCATGCCATTCTACCCAAAATATTAACAAGCATAGCAGCATCAGCTAGCTCCCTTCTCCCTGCTAGATCCCAGCACTTACAATCTGCACTGTCATCATCCTCACCCTCATCCTCATCAGTGTGTTCATCATCCTTACACAATACTAATTCATCCCCAATGGAATCCACCATTAAAGAAGTCTCTGTACTTTGATGTAATTGCTGGTAATGGCATTCCTTTCTGTAATTTCTAGTGCATTTTACAGCAGAGCTGTCATGATTTATGGGCAACTCTTTTAGACCAGACCAAATGTCAAACTGTTATGCTGACTTATCTGCATCACTACTGGAGCAGTAGCCCGAGAAACTGAAAGATGAGATGTCGTCGTGGCAGGTACCACTTCAGCTGTCAACTTGCTCCCCAGGAGCTCATTGCCTCTCTTGTGATCTAGAGCAGTGAGTAATAGAGTCAAGACATAGCTCTTAAACCTAGGATCAAGCATAGTCGCCAAAATGTAGTGATCCGATTTCAAGATGTTGATAACTCCTGGATCCTGGTGAAGCAAATAAATTACTTGATCTACAAGTCTGACATAGCGGAATTGCTTTGTTTCATCTCCTCCTTCAATTTCTCAAGCTACTTTTCCAAAAGTCTAATTAGTGAAATCACTTGACTTAAGCTAATAGTGTCTGCACTCACTTCACAGGTGTCTACTTTGAGTGGTTTTAACACCTTCTACAACACATAAAGTATTCTCCAGTGTGCTGGACTAAAGTACATTCCCCCTCGAATTCTGTTCTTTTCACAGTTGTTGCTATCTCCTACATGCTGTTGCAGAACGCCGAAAATAACCCGAAATGTTTCAGGACACAGATTGCATCTCCTCCATGTCACTGTCATTTTTTAAAAAGCTCTGTACCACCAAGTTGATTGTGTGAGAAAAACAGGGAATGTGAGGAATTCTCCTTGCTGTAATTCTCTAACAATATTGGTGGCGTTATCAAAAATCACATATCCTGAGGAGAGTCCAAGCAGGATAAGCCATGTTGCAATGACATCCCTTAGTTTTTCAAACAGGTTGTCAGCAGTAAGCATGTTAGTGTAGCTGGTGATACACAAATTGAGGATACCTCTTTGCTTTTGCAACAGGATGAGGGAGATATTTATGTAGCTGACAACAGTGCTAATGAGGATGTTGATGAGCAGGATATTGTTTGTGTAAGTCCTGAACCGGTGGAAGCAGTTCTTGCCATTGATAAGAAGAAGGCCATTGTCTTGCCTGGCCATAAGCCCAAAAATTCCACCTCTTAGGTGTGGAATTATTTTTACCCAATCCTGACGACAGTTGTCTAGCTATTTGTAGCATTTGTAAAGCCACAGTCAGTAGAGACAGGGACCTTCACCATCTAGGAACGTCATCCATGTTACGCCATTTGAAGCGAGTTCATGGCAAGCTGTTGGGAAAATCTGAAACTTATGCTAAAAAAATAACAACAAGCAGTAGCATCAGTTAGCTCACCCAGGTGCAAAGATTAGCTAAGGCTAGATGACTCCTCACCTATCCAGGATTCTTCTCAAGAATTCTTGAACGTTAGGCATGCTGCTGCTGCTGGGGGTGGATCTTCATCCCAGAAGCAGACCAAGAAGAAGACTACTAGTAGTTTAAAACAATTGACTGTTAAGTAATCCTTTGCCAGAGGTAGCATGTATGAAAGCTGTCACCCAGGTGCAAAGATTATCACAGACACCATGGTGACTATGCAAGTATTAGATCTGCGTCCAATATACACAATTAATACAGCTGGTTTAAGACAGTTAATTGAGGTCTTGTGTTCCTGTTATCAAATTCTTTGTAAAGGCCTTTACCTGCAATTACATCAAAGTACAGAGACTTCTGCAAAGGTGGATTCCAGCGGGGATGAATTAGTATTGTGTGAGGATGATGTTCACACTGATGAGAGTGAGGATGAGGGTGAAGATGAAGAAAGTGTAGACTGCAGGTGGTGGGATCTAGCTGAGAGAAAGAAGATAGCTGATGCTGAAATGCTATTTTGGGTATAATTGCATGTTGGCAATTTTATGCTTTGCTACAGTAAACTTTCACCTTTATTAGAGAGGTGTTTTTTCTTTAAAAAGGTAAAAGCATTTTTTTACATTTTTGTTAGAGACTTCTGTAATGGTGGATTCAAGCAGGGATTAATTAATATGTGATGAGGGTGAGTATGAGGCTGAATATGATTACAACAACATCTTGCCACTGTAGATTTAATTTACAGCACTGATAGCTTAGCTGCCTTAAGTCCTTTGTTAGCTTGTTTTGTGGGGGGACCAAACAAACCAAGCACTTCAGCCATAAAAGTGGCACTCCTTGTCGCTGAAGTGCTTGGTTTGCTAAATTGTGCATGTCCTTGATAAGATCCAACATAAGGGTGGGTGGGAGGGCCCAAGGACAATTCCATCTTGCACCACTTTCCTTTTCTGACACTTTTGTGTGACAATGTTTCCTAAATGTGCTATGAACTGCCATGTGTTTGTATCGTTGCTCTGTCACTTAGCATCCAGCCAGCTCGCTGCAGTTTTTGGCCAAAGGTTTATGAAAATAGTATTGTGACCTGTGAGGTGGTCAATATTGACTGAAAATTACTGGAAATTAGTGTTATTGAGGTTAATAATAATGTAGGAACAAAAAAAACAACAAATCAAAACACTTGAGGGTGGTTTTGCCACAACCAAAACCAAAAAACAAAGCTAATACAGATCCAAAACCAAATTCAAAACATGGTGGTCAATGAACATCCCTAGTAATGTATTGTATCTTATATGTTAAACTGTTTTATATCATGTCATTCCTTATAGATGTATCATTATCCATGTAATGTATTATGTGTATCTAAGCTTATATGGTTATCTATTTATACTGTATAAATGTATAGCAGAATCTGTAAGTGACTGAAAGGAAATAACTTTGTACATGTTGATCCCCCATCTAGGATAACCCAAATCTCTGGCGCTAATATATGCTAAAAAATCTAATGAAGATAATATAAATTCAGTATCAGGTGCAGCAGTTCATAAAAAGAGACAGTGTTAGGTCTCTATAAACAAATATAATAGAGCAGACAAATGAATTGCGCAGAATCACCGATAGATATATATGTATTTAATAAACCTATATAGGCAAATATATATACTAAACAAGTAAATATACTTTTCACATATTAGACATAAAATTATAAAATAATGAACTTATCTTCATGCATGATATATAATACATTACAGCATTGTAAAATGGCACATATAGACCTTAAAAAAGATCTACAAAAATAAACCCCTGAGAGATAGTTGAGCAATCATATAAGGCATATTATGCATCACATTGATTGTGCAATGATAGAGATGCCTGTCTGTAAATCCACTTATGTCACATTCCAGGAATAGATGACTATAAAGTTTAGTTCTGTTATGATCCAGATATTGCAACCTTGCTAGTGTATTCTGACCAATTGTATCAAAGTAGAAATGAATATATCTTTAACACATATACGGAGAGTTGTGTTGAAACTCCGCTGAAATGTCTATATAGACTTGAATTCTTATGGTCGTTAAAGAGATTCTATACAAAGGTAAGTCACCAATGGGTAGATTATGCTCATAGAATGCGATAATAGATGTAATAAGGCCCCAATGTATAAATCTTCTTACCGCTGTGGCGGCTCATATGAAGAAAGAAACCACAAGTATCTCCAACAGTGATTAATCTTTGATTAGATAGGAAACATTTAGATTATTTACCTGGACACGTCTACCACCTTGACTCACAGGCAGGGCCAACTAGAGGAATTTTGGGTCCCGGTACAGCAAATTCTTTGGGCCCCCGTCATATTCAACAATGAGAGACTTGCCTTTGGCCACCAGTTCATATTATGCCACATCGTAGTGCCCCCAGGTCATATTATGCCACATAGTATTGCCATCACTTCATATTTGGCCAAGCAGTAATGCCCCCAAATCATATAACATGCAGTAGTGCCCTTAAATCATATTATGTAACAATAGTGCCCTCAAATCATATTATGCCATAGTAGTGCCCCCCAAATCATTAGTAGTGTCCAGACAAAAACTCATTCACAATTAAAAATTGGTACAGCATATCAGATACTCAGAGTGTGAGACCCAGGAGCAGCTTAATACACCATTTACAACGCAAACAAAAATAGATATATTGACACAATCACAGATAAAATTTATAACAAGCAGTGTTTCCCCTGCTCTCCCACCAGTTTGCTGCACCCCCTACCACTTGGCTCTCTCACACATTTTCCTGCACCCCCTTCCCCCCTGGCCCTCTCACACTCGTGACAACACCCCCCCCCCATAATCCCCTTCCCTCCTCAGGAAAAAGAAAATCCTGCACCTCCTACCCCTGGCTCTCTAACAGCTCTTCCTGCACCCCCATCCCACCTGGCTCTCTCACCCATCTATATGCACCCCCTACCCCTGCTTCTCTCACACTTCTTCCTGCACCCCCTTCCCCCCTGGCTCTCTCACACCTCTTCCTGCACCCTCTCCCACTTGCTCTCTCACCCCTCTTTCTGCACCCCCTACCTCCCTGGCTCTCTCACCCCTCTTCATGCACCCCCTACCCCCCTGGTCTTCTCACACTCGTGACAACCCCCCCTGGGGTCAACTCCCCCCTGCAGGGAAAAAAAATCCTGCATCCCCTACCCCTCTGGCTCTCTTACACCTCTTCCTGCACCCCCTTCCCCCTGGCTCCCTCACACCCCTTTCTCCACCCTTTCCCCCTGGCTCTCTCACCCATCTTCCTGCACCCCCTTCCCCCTGGCTCTCTCACACCTCTTCCTGCACCCCCTTCCCCCTGGCCCTCTCACACTCGTGACACCCCCCCGTGATCAACTTCCCTCTGCAGGAAAAACAAATCCTACATCCCCTACCCCCCTGGCTCTCTCACACCTCTTCCTGCACCCCTTCCCCCTGGCTCTCTCTCACACCTCTTCCTGCTCCCCCTTCACCCCTGACTATCAAACACCTCTTCCTTCACCCCCTCCCCCCTTGCTCTCTTACCCCTCTTTCTGCACCCACTACCTCCTTGGCTCTCTCTCACACCTCTTCCTGCTCCCCCTTTCCCCTGGCTCTCACACCTCTCCCAGCTCCCCCTTCCCCCTTGCTCTCTCACCCCTCTTCCTGCACCCCTTTCCCCCTGGCTCTCTCACACCTCTTCCTGCACCCGCTTCCCCCCTGGCCTTCTCACACTCGTGACAACCCCTCCCCCAGGGTCAACTCCCCCCTGCAGGAAAAAAAAATCCTGCATCCCCTAAAATCATAAAAATATGTGTGCAAAGGATATTTATCCTTAGTGAAAGTAAATAATTGTAAATGAGTTACAGCTAACTCATTGATATTGTATTTACTAATAATGATGCATCTTAATTATTTCTAATGCCTCTTATAAACCTCTTAGCTCACACTGTCACAGTCTTCCTCTTATTGGCTGACCATATACACCCCAACCATTCTACTGGTCTGACAATGTGTGCCTCTTCCTAATATCTCAGTATATTGCTATGGCTATTCAGCAAATGGTTAAGTCTTCATTTTCATCACCTATTTTCTCTCATGCAGAGAATTCCCCACATGCACAGTTAAGGTGTCAATGAGCTTTCTCCTTGGCAAATTAATCCCTTTCTCTCCTTAAAGATCACATTCTCCAGCACAGCTGCCTGTCAATGTTAGAGAAATGTTAGTGAGAGGAATGCAAGTACCCATGAACGAAGCACAACTGATGGGATAACTGCCCTTGCTTTTGTCATGAAAGACTTTTCATGAAGCAGAACTGGACAGATACAGGCCACGAGCAGACTGATGGAAATGTCAGTTAGACCCTACATTATACGAATGCTGCAAACATAAAATAGCCACACTCACACTTCACACATGGTTACGAGGAACAATGTATGTTATTGTTGGCTTCCTCACCTATTAAATAGTTAATATAAATTCCATATTTTCCCTGCAATATCTACTTTGAGTGACACATGCTGGTAACTAGATTTGGTCCCATTTGCAAATTTTATGCATGAAGACCTATATCATACTTGCCAACTCTCCCGGAATGTCAGCCTCCTGCATATGCCCACTTCCTTCCTAGTGAAGTGGGCAGAATTAGATCCAAAATGTTGCGGCATTTGACCCCGCGCATCGCTGTAAAATGACACATTTTCATCATTACGTTACAGGATGGGGCCAAAATTAAACGATTTGCTGAGCCCCACTCATCGCACGCCCACCTCCCCCAGGCAGCACCCTGACACTGACTACAAGAAGTATGGCCTATATAATTTCACAGAGCAGAACACAGTGATCATGATTCATTAAGTAAAGTAAGGCAAAAAATGAGTACGTTTTCTTCTGTACAAAACCATGTTACCATTCAAGGGGTGCAAATTAGTTTATTATTTTGCACATAAGATAAATACTGGCTGTTTTTTCATGTAGCACACAAATACTTAATAGCTTTATTTGTACACTGAAATATAACATTATTCTAGGACATGCCTTACCTCAACTATAAATCTGTCATCACAAAGCAACATGGTTTTGCCAAGGTGCAAAGTTACTATTTTTTTTTGCTTTCCTTTCCTTAATTAATCAGGTCCAGTGCCTCTGAGTATGAAAAGACATGCAGTATCCCAGTACAGTATCGCCAAAGTATAACACAGAAAACATCTGGCAATAACTTAGTTACTGGTAGAGCACATACTAGCGGATTATAATAGAGGTGGGCAACATATCGACATTATAGTAATACCATATTAATGGAAAGGACAGTAAGGCACTATTTATATTTTTTAAATACATGAATTATAAGATGTATCTGTTAGAAAATAAAACTATGACCAGTAAAAAGCCGTTTCTTTCTTCTCTGTAAAAGTCAAGACTCCATTGAGTCCTCAGTTTGCTGTAGTACTGTACTGTACTGTAGCTCCCAATGTTCCTCTGTTGTATGATGACACACTTAATGCTGGACACACATGCACATTTGTTCAGCCAATTTGGATATTTTTATAAGTCTCAATTCGATCACATTGGATCGTGCGTGTACAGCAAGTGTGTCTCATCTTTCATATTTATTGTACATTTCATTGTATGTTTGTTAGCTTACAGTTAGCATTATGAGGAACTGTCTCATCTGTTAAATAGCAGTTGTAACCAGACATGTATTTTCTATTAATGTATAGCAATACCTATATGTTGTATAATTACATAGATCATTCTATAAATTGAAAAAAAAACGTATTGCAAATTAGGGATGTGCACCGGCGACTTTTGAGGTCTCGTGTTTTGTGTTTTGGATCCGGATTTTCGTTATTTTTGAGGTTCGGATTTGTCTCGCAAAACACTTGACGAAAGGTCTCGGTTCGGATTTAAGGTATTGGATTCGGATTTTTTTTGAAAAAAACATAAAAAGTTTAAAAATCAAGTTTTTGGGCTTATTTTCACTCCTAGGCTATTATTAACCTCAATAACATTCAATAACAAGCATTTCCACTAATTTACAGTGTATTCTGAACACCTCACAATATAGTTATTAGTCCAAAACGTTGCAACAAGGTATCTTTCTGGACTGCGTAGAGGAGTGGGTCACCACAATATATATTAAAAACCCTGAACTTTTATGATTCGCACCAATAATTGTACCTGGACTGCGTAGAGGAGTGGGTCACCACAATATATTAAAAACCCTGAACTTTTATGAATCGCACCAATAAATGTACCTGGACTGCGTAGAGGAGTGGGTCACCACAATATCTTAAAAACCCTGAACTTTTATGAATCGCACCAATAAATGTACCTGGACTGCGTAGAGGAGTGGGTCACCACAATATATTAAAAACCCTGAACTTTTATGAATCGCACCAATAAATGTACCTGGACTGCGTAGAGGAGTGGGTCACCACAATATCTTAAAAACCCTGAACTTTTATGAATCGCACCAATAAATGTACCTGGACTGCGTAGAGGAGTGGGTCACCACAATATATTAAAAACCCTGAACTTTTATGAATCGCACCAATAAATGTACCTGGACTGCGTAGAGGAGTGGGCACTGGGCACCACAATAAAATATATAAAAAACCTTCAACAGGTCTGCATTACACTACACATACGGCTGCTCCTCCATCCTCTCCATCATATACATGTTGGAGTTTTAGCGTGTGACAACCTCTTGTTTTTGATAATGTCAGTGCATTTTGAATATTTTTCAATTTGCCCCACACCACTGAATGTACTTTATCTATGATACGCATCTATCTATCTTGACTGCGTAGTGTGGTGGCCCCGGTACACAATTTGGTACCGGGGCCACAATAAAATAAATACACCCTCCACGTGTCAGAATTCCACCAAACAAGTATCTGGACTGCGTAGTGGGGTGGCCCCGGTACCCAACTTGATACCGGGGCCACAATAAAATAAATACACCCTCCACGTGTCAGAATTCCACCAAACAAGTATCTGGACTGCGTAGTGGGGTGGCCCCGGTACCCAACTTGATACCGGGGCCACAATAAAATAAATACACCCTCCACGTGTCAGAATTCCACCAAACAAGTATCTGGACTGCGTAGTGGGGTGGCCCCGGTACCCAACTTGATACCGGGGCCACAATAAAATAAATACACCCTCCACGTGTCAGAATTCCACCAAACAAGTATCTGGACTGCGTAGTGGGGTGGCCCCGGTACCCAACTTGATACCGGGGCCACAATACCTCCTCCAAACATGCTACAGACAATTCGTCATTGAGATCCCATTAAGTATGTTAAAGACAGACAGGGTCCAAGTGTTATTAGTTGACTTTGTAAAGAAAAAAACTGTCCCTGTTGCACATAGTCGTGCAATGAAGACTTACTTTTTCATTTAAAGGCACGATCTTTCAAGTGTAGTGTTTGTAAGTCTAAGTCATATTATACTTTTGGTAAAATTGGTTTTTTTTGTTCCTCTTTATGTTAATTAATTAGTAATAGAATTAAAGTAGGAAATAGAATTAAATAGAATTAAAGTAGGAAATAGAGTGGTATAGAGTTGTAGTGTGGTATAGATAGAGTGGTCCACACAATATAATAATAAAACCCTCAACTGGTCTGAATTCCACCAAACAAGTATCTTGACTGCGTAGTGTGGTGGCCCCGGTACACAATTTGGTACCGAGGCCACAATATAATTTAAAAACCCTCCACGTGTCGGAATTCCACCAAACAAGTATCTGGACTGCATAGTGGGGTGGCCCCGGTACCCAATTTGATACCGGGGCCACAATACCTCCTCAAAACATGCTCCAGACAATTCGTCATTGACAGACCCCAGACAGACAGGGTCGTAGTGTTATTGTTTGACTTTGTAAACCCAAAAAAATGTCCCTGTTGCACTTGCACATAGTCGTGCAATGAAGACTGACTTTTTCATTTAAAGGCACGATCTTTCAAGTGTAGTGTTTGTAAGTCTAAGTCATATTATACTTTTGGTAAAATTGGTTTTTTTGGTTCCTCTTTATGGTAATTAATTAGTAATAGAATTAAAGTAGGAAATAGAATTAAATAGAATTAAAGTAGGAAATAGAGTGGTATAGAGTTGTAGTGTGGTATAGATAGAGTGGTCCACACAATATAATAATAAAACCCTCAACTGGTCTGAATTCCACCAAACAAGTATCTTGACTGCGTAGTGTGGTGGCCCCGGTACACAATTTGGTACCAAGGCCACAATATAATTTAAAAACCCTCCACGTGTCGGAATTCCACCAAACAAGTATCTGGACTGCATAGTGGGGTGGCCCCGGTACCCAATTTGATACCGGGGCCACATTACCTCCTCCAATTTCCAAGTGTAGTGTTTATAACATCTTAACACTACACTAATTCTAGCACGTCAAAACCTCTTGTTTTAAATAATGACAGGGCATTTAACTTTTGATTTAATTTATTGAATTTGTTGGCATTTTCTTTTACTTTTTGAACATGGCAAACGACTGTTGAATGGTCACATAATGCCAAAAAAAAAGGTGCAAGATGGAATTGTCCTTGGGCCCTCCCACCCACCCTTATGTTGTTGAAATAGGACATGCACACTTTAACAAACCAATCATTTCAGCGACAGGGCCTACCAAACAACTGTGGCTGAAATGATTGGTTTGTTTGGGCCCCCACACCAATAAAACAATTCATCTCTCCCTGTACAAACTAAACAGGCTCTACTGAGGAAAGATGTCGTCCTTATCCTCAACCTCTGATTCCTCTCCCCCTACAGTGTGTACTTCCTCCTCCTCACACATTATCAATTCGTCCCCGCTGGACTCCACAACCACAGTCCCTCTGTACTGTCTGGAGGGCAGTGCTGTACTTCATTGAGGAATTGATTATTCATTTTTATAAACATCATTTTTTCAACGTTGTGAGGAAGCAACCTCCTTCGCCGCTCACTGACCAGGTTCCCCGCTGCACTAAAAACTCTTTCCGAGTACACACTGGAGGGGGGACAACTCAGTTAAAAAATAGAGCCAGTTTGTACAGGGGCTTCCAAACTGCCTTTTGGAGTTCTACCACGTCACTACCTCTAGTTAATTTAGATTGCAAGGCTTGTAAATATAAATACTTTGAAGATAAAAAAAAGCAGGCTGCACAGACTGTGGAGCTAGAAAGTGAAATTAAATGGACCACGTTACTTTGGTGGCTATCTATGCCCCCCCCCCCCCGCCCTACACTTGTAGTTGAATATAAATAAAGCAGCCTGCATAGACTGTAGAACTAGCAATTCAAATATACAAAGAAATGGACAAAGGCAGTTTGGTATCTGTCTGCATCAGATCCCCTCTCCACTAGGAGTAAAACAGAAAACTTTTCAGCCGTTATATAATCTAGAATATAAATAGAAATTGAGAAATGCAATTTGGTATCTGTCTGCATCATAATCATCAACATCCTCCTCAGCGCCAGCTACATCAATATCCTCCTCCCAGTGCACAACATTCACACCTTCATTAGCCAAATCTGTAACTGGACTGTGGGTGATCCTTCCAGCATATGCAGAGGGCGTGCTGCAAATGCTGGATGGAGTCACCTCTTCCCGTACAGTGATGGGAAGGTCAGGGTTCACAACCAACAACACCCTTGGACTCGCCTTGGGGATTTGTGATGTCATCTGTTTAGAAGGCAGAGTTCTTTGCTGTTTTGTTGTTGTTGCTGACAGCATAACTCTCTTAAATTTTTTGTAGGGGGGGGGAGGAGGGCTTTGATCCTTGGGTGAAGTTGGACCACTAGTCATGAACACGGGACAGGGCCTAAGCCGTTCCTTGCCACTACTTGTCGTAATTGGCATATTGCCAACTTTACGTTTCTCCTCAGATGATTTTAAGTTTCTTTTTTTGCTGTTTTTTGAGAACTTGGGCTTTTTGGATTTTACATGCCCTGTACTAGGAGATTGGGCATCGTGCTTGCCAGACGACGTTGATGGCATTTCATCGTCTATGTCATGACTAGTGGCAGCAGCTTCAGCATTAGGAGGAAGTGGGTCTTGATCTTTCCCTACTTTATCCTCCAAATTTTTGGTCTCCATTATATGTAGCACAAGATACTGCAGAATGTGTGAACTTGGTAATATTGCAGTACCAATGGACTTATAATGCTGGATTGGTTTTGCAAATTTGGTTATAATTATTATATATTTATTTTTTTTTTTTAATTTTTAATTTTTTTTTACTTTTTTTTTATTTTTTACAAACTTGGGAATAATGGGGAAATAACTATGCCCTTAGAAGCACAGAGCACAGGACACAGCACCACTGGACTGAACAGGACACGGCACAGGACCCAGCAGCACTACGGAACTCAGCAGGACAGAGCACAGGACACAGCACCACTGGACTGATACTGCAGAATGTGTAAACTTTGTAATATTGCAGTACCACTGGACTTTTACTGCTGAATGTGTGAACTTGGTAATATTGCAGTACCAATGGACTTATACTGCTGGATTAGTTTTGCAAATTTGGTTATAATTATTATATATTATTTTTTTTTTTTAATTTTTTTTTTTTTTTTACTTTTTTTTTATTTTTTACAAACTTGGGAATAATGGGGAAATAACTATGCCCTTAGAAGCACAGAGCACAGGACACAGCACCACTGGACTGAACAGGACACGGCACAGGACCCAGCAGCACTACGGAACTCAGCAGGACAGAGCACAGGACACAGCACCACTGGACTGATACTGCAGAATGTGTAAACTTTGTAATATTGCAGTACCACTGGACTTTTACTGCTGAATGTGTGAACTTGGTAATATTGCAGTACCAATGGGCTTATACTGCAGGATTGGTTGTGAAAATTTTGTGGTAATTAAAAAATATTAAAGTAGTTTTTGGTATTTTATAAAAAAAAATTTTTTTTATTTTTTTAAACACAGGGGAATATTGGGGAAATAACTATGCCCTTAGAAGCACAGAGCACAGGACACAGCACCACTGGACTGAACAGGACACAGCACAGGACCCAGCAGCACCACTGACCTCAGAAGGACAGAGCACAGCACACAGCACCACTGGACTGATACTGCAGAACACAGCACAGCACAGCACAGCACAGCACAGCACTAAACAGCACAGCACTAAACAGCACAGCACTAAACAGCACAGAACTAAACAGCACAGAACTAAACAGCACAGAGGACCACCTAACACACCCTCCCTCTACCCTGATCAATGCCCGAGTGAAGATGGCGGCGACTAGCGGGGAATTTATAGGATCCGAGTATCGCGAGATCCGACAACGGGATTATGAGTCAGAGCCTCAGTTTCACTTTTGAATTTGGCGCCAATACCCGGATCTGTCTCGGATCCGACTCGGATCCGCAACGTTCGGGTGGGCTCGGATTTCAGAAATCCGAGCGCGCTCATCCCTATTGCAAATAAACATGTCGTTTTGTTAACCTTATCTGATGTGTGATGAATCATACAGCTGTGGTGAATTCAGCATCAAAAGCAATCACTGTGTTCTGTAAATCCCCTAAGTAACAAACCATATTTTGCTCTTGAGTGCGTTACACGTTTTCAAATTCCCAAAATATATTCATCAACAATTTCATTTATAATGTAATCACAGAGGAAATGAAATCTACATTATCTTCTATAAAAGGTGACATGCTTTTAACTCCAACAGAAGGCTGAAAGTATGCTTTGATGTGGGGCAATTTCATTTCATTTAGTTTATGCTGCGTGCCTAGGAATAGAAATACATCAATAAAGAATATTACTTTTATAACCAACCTCTGTCGCCGAATTGTTCCTGGGTCTCACCAAGAGGGCTGCTATGCTTAAAACGATGCCACAGTCATCAAGGTCATATTAGCATGGTCAATGTTTATCAACAGGTCCCTTACTCTTACAAGAAAGTGGATTCTGTAATTGACAATTATTGCAGGAATAAAAAAAAAATCACTTATCACTGCAGTTTACCAAAATAATATTGTCCTGGAGCAGTGAGGATTACTCACAGGGCCACTGGGCCAGTCCTTGCAGATATGGGCATTCGCAAGCTGTGTTATTGTCGTTTCTTAACCCTGTCATGTGGGGTGCAAAGCGAAAAAAAACCCTCACCATTTTGCCATTTTCATGCACAGTAAAAAAAAGTGTTAGTTTGATTTAAGCACAACTTGCAGAGAAGCGGGTCGGTTAAGTGCATAGTTGCCTACTTTCCCGCAATGTTCAGCAGACTGCTGAATTCGTGGCAGTCCTCCCGGACTCCCAGGAGAGCAGGGCAACCTCCCGGATCCTATCCACTTTGTTAGTAAAGTGGGTGGGGGGGTGGAGCTTAGTGACGTGATTCATATGTCCTTGTGACTCCGCCCTCTGTTGTAATAGTTTAAAATGATTAAGGGGGTGTGGCTAAAATGATGCAAATCATTGAGCCCCCTCCCCCTTGCCCACCTGCCCCCAAGTATGGTTAAGTGTGGAACGCCTCTGGAGATGAGGCCAATTTGGAATGGGACACATCTACAGATATGTCTCTTAGGAGGAATACAACTTGCAGCTCACAAAACTTTGTTTAAACATGTGTGCTGCTGCTGACCATCAGCATGTATCTTTACTATTATAGAAAAAAAATGATATAAAAAAACCCTGCAGCGCCCTCCAAAAAAATTACCAGCACCAGTGCTTATAAGCCAAGTTGACTATTGTTAATGTGTAGGGATAAAAAGCGTAGGTTTCTCCCGTAAATGCAGCAGTCAGCACTAGGCTATGCCAGGAAGGACTGGTCACAGGGAGACTCACACCTTAGAGTCCCCCTGTCATACTGTGTCTAGGCTGTGGGGGTCAGGGGTTTTATAGATTTATTTAATTGTTTTATGTAAACAAAACTTATTATCAAAAGGAAGATTATGACTGATGTACCTTTATTTCAGTAGCATTGAGTCTAAAGCTTACTGTTTGAAGCATAGCTTGATGCGACCGTTTGCTAACACCGTAGATTGAGTTGCACGTATCTAAAGTTTATTTTTCGGAATTAGTGCTGTACAGAACAGAACATTATATAATGAATACTTGATTAGGTCATTGTAGTATAAAATCTATATACAATTAAATGTTCTTGGATGTCCTTAATTGCACTCAAAGGCTTTAATGAACAGATTAGTTTTTAATCTGTTTTTAAGTGTGTTCAGTTATGGTGCCTCTCAGTCTGAATCTGGCAACAACTTCGTAATAGTGGGAGTAGTATGAAAAAAAGTACCAAAGAGTTTAGATTTTTATTCTGGGTTTAGACCCAGCCACATGTAAGTTAAATAATTGTAAAATAAAAGTTAAGAATTGAAAAGCTGGATATCAAGAACACTCCATAGTAGGATTGTACCGAGATCTACCTTTCAGTCCATCCATGCAAAAATATCAGTTTATAACACTAATATTTCCTGATTTTTCAACTTCGAGCCACTATAGGTACATATAGGTGTAAATTAGAGCAGAACATAAAATATGGTATTTTGCATCTACGCAGCATGCATCTTCACACTTATGCTTCCTCTTGTGCATTTATATTACACACTTAGAATACAATCTTACATCTAGCATATAGATGCGTCCAGAGCAAATGACCATTGTCAATTCAACTGAACCAGTCTTGTGCAGGCACAGAATTTGCACCCAGTAAGGATCATATTTCAAAGGCACAAAAGTTGTAATAAGACACAAAAGGGAATACTTAACTTGATTCTGCACCCCCTTACTGTACATGAATACCCCTGACCTGCCTCTCCAAGCATAAAGGGCTGTAAGTGTCTGATAGCGAGGCGGAACTACCATTGGTGGGGCAGGTGCCATGCAATGGGGCCCATGGTGATAATGGGGCCCGCTGTATGGCAGATAACAGAGGGTCAGGGACCCCGGTTCCCTCCTCCCCATTTCCCAGCACTGGGGGCCACAGCTTGCTAGATTTGCCTCTGGTCTGACATGTGTAGCTCAAAATACTGTTGTAGGTTTTGTCCATGCTGAATGCAACAATTCTACTCCCAATGCATATTTAGACAGTGCAAATGCACAAGCATTCAACTCCAATCACCCCCTTAATGTATAAGCCCACAATAAGATGACTCTTTCAATTGGCTGTAGCCTACAGCCTGTAGGACAAAAGTACCGTATATACTCGTGTATAAGCCGAGTTTTTCAGCACATTTTTTGTGCTGAAAAAAGCCCTCCTCGGCTTATACACGAGTGAACTCCTGTCTCCCGTCCCTCAGCTTTTAACTTCCACAGTGGAACGTATGTGTGTTCCACTGACAGGAAGTTCGGCATTTGGAACGCAAACTTGCGTTCCAAATGCCGAACTTCCTGTCTGTGGAACGCACATGCGTTCCACTGCGGAGGAGGTCTCAGCAACAATAGCATCAAATGTAATTGGCATTAACTGGCGCAATGAGGAGACATGGAACTGGGGCTTTGACTTGCAGCCTATTTGCACATTGGACCCTTAATTGTGGACACTCATTATAAAAATCTAGCGATCCCAACAGCGCAGTGGAGAAGACCCCGAGGGAGGAAAACTCCATGATTCTGGTAAGGTGCAGCAACTTTTAGTAGCCCGCCACAACCAGGGTTTTAATCACTACAGCATCAATTTGCTCATATTTCAGGCACTGGTAGCAATGGTTGCTAAAAACAGGAACTAAAATGTTAGTTTAGGTAACATATTCAGGGAGATATTAGACTCCAATTTTCCCAACCTATCTGCAATGTCCTGCTGGATCCACCAGAAACTGTAAGATATTAGTTCCCCTCCATCACTTACATATGTCTCCTGTTTACCAGTAGCTGCTGCATTTCCCACCCTAGGCTTATACTCGAGTCAATAAGTTTTCCCAGTTTTTTTAGGTAAAATTAGGTGCCTCGGCTTATACTCGGGTCGACTTATACTCGAGTATATACGGTAGTAATATCAGAAACAAAGCTTTTAAGCTTTCAGAAATAGATCTGAGACATGAAAGGACATATAAAGGCAATTCAACAAGCAACACAATCACCTCCTAGTATAGTTCTTGGTAATGTTACACTCAAATCATTGGCAAACACTTTTTCTACTAAGGATTTCAGTAGATGCAAACTAATTTTAGCACAGTAAAACCCATATACAAAGCTACAAAATGTGAGATAACATTGCAAATTACGGTTTGTGACATTGTTCCTCGATTTCTGCACAAATTTGCAGATTTGCACTGGAATCTGCGCATCAAGATTGTGATGTCTACAAGGGTAAAATTTCAATTTAGCATTTTCTGATGGATGTATAAAGAAGCTTGTTGCTAAATACACAATGGGCACAATCATGGTCTGAGCATTGCCCCCACTTGGACAAAATAAAAAAAGATTTTGTTTTACATGGGACTCAAGAAATGGAAAATGCACATTTCTATGTCAACAGGTGGAAGCAAAGGTCACCTACAAGGGGAAGTGGTGGAGATGCGGTCTTTAACAGTGCTTTCAATTATCACTTATCACTTATAGGCACAATGAAACAAAAACAGTCAAATAAGCAAATGTGTAATAAAAACAGACCTGATGGCCCTTTACAGTCATGAGGCTTGACCAAGCAACATTTAAGGAGAAAATTTTAAAACGTGCAATTCATAAAGGGGTGATCCAATAGCGGGTGATCCAAAAGCAGGCTATCCACCATGACCATTTTCATTAGGACCCACAATCTCTCAAAAGTTTGGAAGACAAAAGTGTGCATCTATCTAAGCAGACAAATAGGCAAGTTAGAGTTTAATGAAATGTACTGTTGGGCCACATTTTTTTCGGTTCATAAATGCTCCCCAGAGCATAAATCTTTGAGGTGGTGAGATACAAAACCACTTTTAAGAGTGTTTGCTTTTATCATCTGTTACATCTACTTGTGTTTCTGTTCAGCACATTTTTTTTTTTACTGGTTTCAGCTTAGCTATGTCAACAGGATCCTGCCCAGCCTACAGCTCATGGATGATTGTGTAATAAGTCACAGGTGAACTTTATAGAGCATCTGCTCTACTGGAGGACTGAGGACTGCAGCTTTTATAGCAGAACTAACATTAGCATGTATTGGCTATCAAGGCTCAAGTGAACATCTCAGCAGTATTAGTTCCCTGGAGAGCATGTGCATTTTATCGAACATTGAATTTTAATTTAAAATGTTAAATTTTACCATTGCCTCGAGAGTTATACTCTATGTGAAGCTGTTTTGTTCCCAATATATACAAAGTAAACGATTGACTATTTATTTTCTACAGAATGATTTATCTGAGCACATTTCCATTTTTCTGCACACAGCATCTTATTATGTGTAGAAGATAACACTATACTGCATTTTAGAAACACTTGTGATTTCAGTTTCATACCAACCTTCTCCAGTAGATTTTAACTTTTAGTGATCAGAAACCTTCCACCTTCTATTCCATTGAATCATCATCATCTATTTATTCATGTTCTTTCATGTTTAATTGGTCTCCCTAGTCATACAGAGGTGTGGAATATATTTGTGCTGTGTAATGAAAGGATAACTATTATAATAGTTACATGTGGAAAGTGATGTATGAAGAAATCATATCAGGTAATCACAATGATCTGTACGTTAACTAGAGAGGGATGAATTTCAGCAAATTGTCATCATCATCATCATCATCATCATTTATTTATATAGCGCCACTAATTCCGCAGCGCTGTACAGAGAACTCATTCACATCAGTCCCTGCCCCATTGGAGCTTACAGTCTAAATTCCCTAATATAGACACATACTAACACACAGACAGACAGAGAGAGATGGAGAGACTAGGATCAATTTTGGTAGCAGCCCATTAACCTACCTGTATGTTTTTGGAGTGTGGGAGGAAACCGGAGCACCCGGAGGAAACCCACGCAAACACAGGGAGAACATACAAACTCCACACAGATAAGGCCATGGCCGGGAATCGAACTCATGACCCCAGTGCTGTGAGGCAGAAATGCTAACCACTAGGCCACGGTGCTTCCCATAACTAGAGAGGGATGAATTTCAGCAAATTGTCTAGATTTTCCTGATATTCACCAAATCATTTACATTCTCTGGAGAATTAGGCTAATTGCAGTGAATAGAGCATACAGAAGTCTGCAGGCAAGTGTCAACAGATGCTATATATATATATATATATATATATATATATATATATATATATATACTTTTAAAAAGGGCCTATACTTATTCTTCTAGTATTTTGCTTCTGGAAAGTGTTTGATGATGCTTCTATCTGTGATTGTGACTTGTGAACATGACATATCACTGGCCTGGTCCCTACCTTTTTTTGCGTGGGTTTCTTCCGGGTGCTCCGGTTTCCTCCCACACTCCAAAAACATACTAGTAGGTTAATTGGCTGCTATCATAATTGGCCCTAGTCTCTTTCTTTCTGTCTGTCTGTCTGTGTGTATTTAGGACTTTAGACTGTAAGCTCCAATGGGGCAGGGACTGATGTGAATGAGTTCTCTGTACAGTGCTGGGGAATCAGTGGCGCTATGTAAATAGATGATGATGATAATACCATATATAAACATTTATAACTAACATTGTCAAGCCAAATTTCAATGGTATTGTTGCATCTAAGTAAATGTGTTTTAACTGCTAACATAGAAATACTGCTGTGTTTTGAGATGTACATGGTGGAAAACAGGCAAAAACGCTCAGATAGCCTCACATTTCCATGTACATTGTACAAGAAAAGTAGCAGTGCTAGTGCGAGTGGTAAGGAAGTATATTGTATATAGATTATTGCATACTTACCAAGACATGCATATTAACAATTAAGGATGAGCGGGCTCGGATTTCTTTAATCCGAGCCCACCCGAACAGTGCGGATCCGACGGGATCCGAGCACTGTTCCGGTATTTCCGGTGCCAAAAAAAAATGAAACTGAGGCTCTGACGTCCGAGTCTCGCGTCGGATCTTGTGAGACTCGGATTGCATAAATTCCCCGCTCGTGCCCGGCATCTTCAGTCGGGCTCAGATCATTGAAGAGGGAGGTTGTAGTTTTAGTGGTGCTCCGTCCTGTGTCCTGTGTCCTGTCACTCTGTCCTGCTTAATATCCAGTGGTTACTTGGTCCTGTGCTCTGTCCTGCTGATCAGTCCAGTGGTTATTTTTTCCAGTGCTCTGTCCTGCTGAGTACAGTGGTGCTTTTGTCCTGTGCTCTGTTCTGCTAAGGGCATTGTCATTTATAAATTATTCAAAAGTTATAAAAAAAATTAAAAAAAATTATTGAAAAAAAAAGATAAAAAAATTAGTTAAAAAATACTAGGTACTGCTATTTCAAAGTCAAACTACGTTCACTGTTGCTGCTGTACCAAAAAATAATAGGTACTGCTATTTAAAAGTCAAACTACGTTCACTGTTGCTGCTGTACCAAAAAATAATAGGTACTGCTATTTACTATTTATTTATTTATATACTGTTCATTATTTCTGTAGTTCCAAAAAATAGAAACTGCCAGTTCTATTACTACGGTCATTGTTTGTGTAGTTCCAAAAAATAGGAACTGCCAGTTCTATTACTACGGTCATTGTTTGTGTAGTTCCAAAAAATAGGAACTGCCAGTTCTATTACTACGGTCATTGTTTGTGTAGTTCCAAAAAAGGGGAACTGCCATTTTTAATACTATGTTCTTTGTTTTTATTTGTGCAGTGGAATTCAGAACTCTTGAGGGTGATATATTGTGGCCCCGGTACCAAATTGGGTACCGGGGCCACTACACTACGCAGTCCAGATAGATGCGTATCAACTACATTCAGTGTTGGGGCCAAATCCAAAATTAATGAAAATGACCTGTCATCGTCAAAAACAAGAAGTACTGACGCGCTCGAACTACACCCTGTATATGCTGCAGAGGATGTAGGAGCAGGCAGCTGTGCAGTGGAATTCAGACCCGTTGAGGGTGATATATTGTGGCCCCGGTACCAAATTGGGTACCGGGCCCACTCCACTACGCAGTCCAGAAAGCTACCTCGGTGCAACGTTTTGGACTAAAAAGAATATTGTGAGGTGTGAGGTGTTCAGAATAGACTGGAAATTAGTGGAAATGATTGTTATTGAATGTTATTGAGGTTAATAATAGCGTCGGAGTGTAAAAAAAACAAAAAAATGGATTTTAGCGCTTTTTATGCTTTTTTAAAAATAAATCAGAACCCAAAACCCTAAATCAGAACCAAAACCTTTCGTCAAGTGTTTTGGCAATACAAATCAGAACCCAAAACCTCAAGCTAATCAGAACCTAAAACCCAAAACTTAAAACACTAAAAGTGCCCTGTGCACACCCCTATTAACAATGTTAAGGAAGATATGTACCAATTTGTAAAGAGCATATTGTGCAAGCAATGATCTTACTACTAATACAAGGGCAGAACAATTCGCCACAGCAAAGGGTCATATGTGATCTTCCAAATATATATGAAATTCTGCTGTGGCTTTGCTTGAGAGGCTGCATGATAACATCATCGATTAATTATGATACATCCAAGATTTGTAGGAAACTGATGGATGGCATTTGTAAATTTATACACTTCTATGTTGCGGTGACCTAGTTTGGTAGTAGGGATGACGATTGTGATATTAGGCACATTTTACACATTCCATTTTTGTTACAGCAGTTATTAAATTACATACAGGATAATGAGGATGATCACTGCAATAATATACTGCCCTCTGCAAACCACAGCAGGTAATAGGCAAATAATAATGGTGTTGATAATGGTGCTGATCAACAAAATATATGATTATATAATAAAAACCCTACTGTATCAGTGTCTGTGCTTTTACATTGCTAAGAAACTCTTACACAAACTCTTCAATAAGCAAGAAAGGGAAATGTGTCAGGGAACCTCATGATGATCAACGTACTAATAAAATTCACCAAAGTGTCACCAAAATTGCCTCCCAGTGTAAGAAGTAAATCACCACAGTGCAAAAGAATCTTTATTGATGGGAATGATGTAGACATTCTCTGAAACAGGATAAAGAGCCACACTGTTCTTCAACTTATGGACAGAAAATGGGGAGCGCATGGAACAATTGCCCTATAGTTTTTCCCCTGATTATGACCCTCAAACACTAGTTTATTGTAAGAGATTTGTGTTATTTTTTATCTTATACAAATATGTTATTTAATTGTGAGATGCTAACGAATCCTACCAGATTATGAAATAAAATATGTATTATACTTTTTTAAGTTGGCTTATGGAGTTAAAAGACATGGCTCAGTGAGTGCATAAATGTACATATGAATTACTTGTGGAACAGACATTGCTTTTATTGAAGAATATGTGTGTTTCAAGTCTACATTTCTGGTATTAATATAAAATGAAACAAATGTTACAGATGCTGTGAAAAAATAGTAATGGGTAAAATTGCTAAGTGATATTAATAATTAAGTGGTAAAGGTTGATGTCTAAAGGAGTCTACTCTAATTATAACAACTAACAAACACAAGAAAAAGTGTTCAAGAACCAATCATACACTCCACTAGAGCATCATAAATGACAGAGAAAATAGACCTGCAATTGATCTACAAAAAACAAACAGATTAATGACATAAACTAAAAACAGCACTACAAATTCAACGCATTGTATACATATTATTAATAAATAGGATTATTTAAAATATAACATACAAGTAGCGGTGAGAAACTTGGTAATAGAAATATCTGACTCGTAATGTCTAGATGTTATAAGTATATTCAGTCCTCTTTAAAAAAGAATTCAATACAATTTAAGAGGAAAGGGATGTTGCATTAATTTTCCTTTGTGATGAGCTAAACTCTTCAAAGCTCAACCACAAAAACATCAAACAACCATACTAACATCTGAAGAAGCTTCAGAAAGAACCACCAAGAAAGGACCATCAAGAAGACCACCACCCATATCCCCATCCAGCCAACAGACAAGATTAACACATCACCAAAGCTCTACAAAGAACAACTATGAGAATCTCAAACACCCCCACTAACATCTTCAGAGCTCCAAAGCTCCACAAAGAATCACCAACAAAAGACCATCAAGACGACAACCAGCACCCATCTTCTCCAAACAACAGCCAAGATTACCACATCACCAGGTAAGCAGACTCTCCAGATCTCATCTTCTTTCAGTATATAGAGGCACATCAACTACACATCTCCAAATAGCTATAACACTGGATCGGAACACCTGTACCTTCCGTCAGGCAGCAACCACCATACCGGACCCTACATTAACAAGCACAGATAGTCTAGAAACCCCCTCACCTTTGACAACCAGTAACAGGCTAGCAATGACAGAGCTATTTTTTTAGAATAGACAGTACACATCAATGTCTGCTACAGACAATGCTTGCAATGTCAAATCAATTGGTTTGTCTTCACTAGGAAGAGTGGGGGGAAAGTCTCCACTCTGTTCCTTGTACACAAGCATGTCACTACACTCCATGCTGACACCATTGTCCACCAAACAGGAAGTACCTGTCAGGTCTGGAAAGCCAACACTGCTAACCAGATGGTTATGAGTTCCCTACTGTGAAACTGAACACC
Source organism: Mixophyes fleayi (assembly GCF_038048845.1). Lineage (NCBI taxonomy): Eukaryota > Metazoa > Chordata > Amphibia > Anura > Limnodynastidae > Mixophyes > Mixophyes fleayi. Next base: position 364,602,327 of record NC_134402.1, on the reverse strand, counting down.
TGTCGCAGGTAGCACAATAGCAGATGCTGTGCAAGTGCTGCTGCTGGTGGCATCAGCAAAAGATGCTGGTGCATCAGCTGTCTGATCTGCATTGCTGAGGCCACGACTAACAGGGGCCAAGTGAACGTTTGTCTGAAGGTCAAGTTGCTCCTATTTAAAAATAAATACACTTACATCAAAACGTTGGAAAAAATGGATGTTAAACTAATAAAATAAAGAAAAACTAACAAAAGTAAACTAACAAATGAATTCTGCTAAAATGTGGTGAACAAAGTTAACTCTAATTCTCCATTCACTAAATAAAAATGTACTGCTCATTAATAATGTTTGAATGATTCTTGCAATATACCATATGCACAAATACCAAGGGGTATATGTATCAAGCTGTGATTTTTAATCAATTTAAAATCGCCACAAATCGCGGGGGATAACTGGCGATACGTATTGTATCTGGTGATTTTGAATGCAAACCTCGGGTGAGTTTTCCGCGATTTGTAGCAATTTTGAAAAAAGTGATTTTGAAAGAAACAGATCTCTGGCAATTTTACATCAAATCAACGGTTAATAAATCAGCAATTTTAAACTTGTCCGAGAAAATGCTGGAAATTCAAAATCACAGCTTGATAAATTTACCCCGAAATGTCATTTTATATTTTTTTTGCAATGTAAAACGTCTTAATTATAGAAATTGTTGTAGAGAATATTGTATTTATTATTTCCATCTATATTTATAAACACCATATTACCCAACCCTGTATATTGAGGGGATCATGATACAAATAATTGATCTATAATGGCATATAGGCCTGTTTGTTGTATTCAAACTAATTCCCATGGGTGCTTATAACACTGAGGGAGGACCTTTTACAAACTGTTTCCTCTGAAGAAATCACATTCACATAGAGAAACGCATCAGTTTATTTTGATATTTGCTATTTTGATATTAGAGCTGTTTAAGGGGGTATTAAATTATCAGTGAGTTGTTTTTTTTTCCCAGACAGCGTTAAAAAAAAAAAAAATCTCCTGCGGGTTTTTAACTGCAATACCGACCATTTTTAGTTAGCGCAGCTCGAAAACTCGTGCAATTCAATTGAAAAAGAGGGAACGCTGCCGCCGCGCGTTAGACATTGTGTTTGCGAGTTTTTAGGGGAGTGGAGGGGAGTTTTAACGCGGTCATGTATAACACAAAAAAAAGGTTTTGCATACATTTTCATACATTAGATTGCATTACACATTGATAATGCCTACATTACAGTACTTTCTTTAACATATTTTTAATTGATCTATTTTATACCATAGAATCATCTATACCAGTGATGTGCAAACTATGGCCCGCGGGCCAGATCCGGCCCACTTAGAGGTTCTATCCGGCCCGCCAATATTTTAAAAAAATTCATTAAAATATGCATAAAATTATTAGTGCCGACCCTGTGTGTCAGAACCTTCATTTTTATGCCTTCCCAGCTATTTCCTCCATTACACTTCATCTTCCTTCCTAAAAGGACACTTTGCATGTCACTCAAACACCTGCCCGCCCCCTAATGGCTGAAAGTCATGTGAGAAGAGATGGACTGGGCCATATACTAAGGCGGATTTCGATTGGCTGCTGTGCTGTCAGTTAGTGGCTCACCAGAAAGACGGATCTGCAACAATGTGCTGAAAAAAGTGCTGTGTCTGTACGATCGCTGCACTTATAGAGGTAACACTGCTATATAACACCCTCCCGTCCCATTCAAAAAATGTGTATTATATATTTCGATATTTGAGTTTTTTAATAAATTATATTGGCCCGCCTAAATTTTTTCTTTTTTATTTGGCCCGCTCCTGAAAAATTTGCTCATCACTGATCTATACCATGTCAAAACACATTACTACATTCATATTTGCACCAAAACATATATAAATATAATTAATTTGTGATTTCATTATTTTTATTTTTTTAATGTTTATTTTATTTCATTATTTTTTCACAAGAAAACCAACTTTTACAGGTTAGGCATTAGTGATAAACATAAGTTTAACTTTTTTTCACATTATTACATGATTTCAAATACTTTTCACAGTTTTTTTTATTTTTAATACACCCCAAAGAGGTGCGAGATTAAACAGCATATTTGCCTGTTTAACCCACCGCATTAAAAAACAATTGAATAGCTTTTAACGCGGCTGCCTCTCACATACCCTATACTTTCAATAGACCTTCTACTGGACCGCGAGAGGACAGTTTCATGAAAAAAAACCTGAGCGTTAAAAATGGAATTGAATTACGGGTAAAGTTAGCCGAAAATTATATAAATGATAAAAAACAGCGTTAAAATTACTTAATGAGGTTTAAAAAAAAACTCGCTGACAATTGAATAACCCCCTAAATGTTCAAGGAATGATACTTTATTTATCAACCACAAGCTGGCTTCCCTGCTTATTTGAATGGATGTTACTCCTTGGCTATAGTGGACTTTTATCAATTTCGTCAGGAGTTTCAAAGACCTGTTGGGTGTTGCTGAAATAATAAGCCATCAAAAGTCAATATTGCAGAGGAGACTGGTAAGAGATATACCTCCTGATCTACCTTTGTTTGGTCTGATAAAGATTTACCAGGTACTGTGAAAACCAAAGACATTAAGACTGCAATTATTGTTGGAGAGAATATTGTTTAAACTCTGTCCTGTCGTGAAATTTATGCTAAGCACTTTAATAAGCAGCAACCTATGGAATATTGTAATTTATATACATTGAAGAAACACACTGTTGGTGTGGAAGGACATTGAACTTTAATAAACACTAGCTGTCAATCATCATTAGCAAATTGGCTGTTACACTAATCTGTTGCTGGATGTGGGTTTTGTATCAGAATCCCTTTCTTTCAAGACTGTGGTTTGTCTCATTCATCCGTTGAGATCAAGGAGTTTTGTATTTTATACTTTGATGTGAACATGGGATCTGAAATATCTATGCCATCTGTGTGATATGCATTAGAATCAATTTTAAAATGTTTAGCAAATAATTTCATGTGATTACAGTAATTTATCTGTGAATCAAACCCACTAGTCCCGGAAAATATTCCTTTTTGACAGTCTCATAAACATATTACAGCATTTTACTCTTTATTTGATACAATATTTACCAGTTGTGACCAAATATAAGTATCTATAATCGTTTTCTGTTTTGATATGGTTTATAGTCTGGAATTATATTTTTTATTGGTTCTGCTCTATTGATAAAAAAAATGTTTTAATGTTATATATTTTTTATATATTTATATGGTGGTTAGTAAACTAGAAAATAAAGCTTGATTCTGTATTATTTTGGCCTGTCCAATAAATCACAGACATTAGATCACCGTCTTTTTCAAGACAATTCCCAAACATACATCGTCTTTGCAGCTTTACTGTTGGGGAATGGCATAAATTGGATCCAGCACATTATTACAGTACTATACTGTAATGTACTGTAACACTCTTGGTATATTTGTGTTTTGCCATATAAAAGTATCTTATTTTTTTCATTTTGTAATAGGTCACCTGATTTTAGTCTGTGCATTAATGAAAAAACATATTTGGAAGAGGGCAATGCCTTAAAACAAAGATGAGCAGCTGTCAGACATTAAAAGATTTTGGTTACCATCACCTCACTAAAAAAAGCTCACAGTACTTTATATCAAATTACCTTTTTTGAGTTTTGCCAATTATAATCAAGGAATATGGTATAGCTAAAGACATGTGACCACCGTATCACACTTGCAGAATCAAAAGTATCTTACTCTACAGTATGCACATGTACTTTGTATTTCACCCAATATATTTCAGTTTTTCTACAGGTTTTTACAACCTTTGTGTCAAGTAATTGTAAAGTTGTGAGGCACCAACAAGCAAGGCTGGGTACAGATTACAAACATTTCCAACCGATGTGTTATCTACAACTTGACTTAAGTTCCAATTGTTTGGTTGATTTTTGCGTACACACACTACAAGTTTTAATTTTTTTTTGCAGGAGTGAAGCGATTTTGGTCAGACATAAAGTCATCTCAAAAGGTTGTGATTCTGTACACACTGAAATAATATATGAGCTCCCTGTAGCGATATCCCGTAGAAATTTAAATAAAGGGCTGAATATCAGCAGCAAAAAACTCCCACAAAGTCAGATTCAGGAAAAGGAAATACGTCATTGCCATTCATTCTATAACACATTTTTGTGTGTATAATGTACGTTTGTTCGGAACTGCACATTAGCAATTCATTTTAATATAAGGGATACTGTAGAACAGCAGGTAGCTTGTGGTCTTTTGCTACTCGCTATGGCAAGAACACTGCAAGCACAGACCCGGAGGGAAAGAGGGAGAAAGAATCCGTCTTGTTGGACCAAAGAGTAGTTCCAGAGGACAGACTCTTCTTCTCATATGCCAGTGCTGCAGGTGATATGGGACAACAACTGTGATGATTTCAGGAATTTTTCGAGGATGAATGACCCCACATTCCAAGACTTGCTCCAACTTGTGACCCCCCCATCCAGAAGGAGGACACCTGTTTAAGGAGACCCATATCTGCAGGGCAGAGACTGGTTGCTACCCTGATAGTTTTGGCCACAGGAAGGACACTGACTGATCTCAAATACAGCACAGCAATTTTACCTCAAGCTCTGGGTTTGATCATACCTGAGACCTGTAACGCTATAGTTCAAGTTCCGCATTGACAGTGTATGAAGGTTGGTAAAACAAATATTGTGTTTTAAAAACTATATATTACTTAATTACAATAGAAAATATAAAAAAATGTGCGATACAATAAAAACAAAGAATGGATTCCCAGCTGTTCATAATGCAACAGATCACTATTATCTATTGGGGATGGACTCCCTGTGTACCGTTGCATACCTGTGCTGAGCATTGGTATAGAAGTCATATATGCTTACGGGGGATGTTGCATGTGGAGTGACTGAAATGTATATGATGGTGTTGGCCTGAAATGTCCTTGATCCTGTGTTTGGGTGGATGAATTTAAACTGTGGTTGGCAACAAATCCTCCCTTGCAGACCTACAAATGACATCATACAGCAACCGTTCCATCTCTCTTTGCATAGCTGTACCTGCAGTTCTCATTTTGTTTGCAAGCATTGCTCCTAGCAGATCAAATGTGTCTTGCCGTGGTTGTTGTGAGATTAATTGGCTTCATGACTGTATCATTTTCCGTGTTAGCGCCTCATTTAGTCCACATCATGGGCCCTTTTTGTTATATTTCTTTGATCCCTTTGTGGCTGTGTAGGTTCATCTGCTATGTCCTGGCTGTGTACTTTCAGTTTACTGGTGTGCGTTGGTCTCTCATGTTGCTCTGCCACATCAGAGATTTGGCCTTCAGATAAGACAGCAGGCTGTGTAATGAAATGAATACAGAATGTAAACTAGTGAGAATAACACTACATGCATGTACAAAATTAACATTTTAATCATCTTTCTCTTTCAGTTTCCTGCAACGATAGAGGGTAAGCTATTGCTGAAGATTTTGAAAGTCTTTGGAATTTCCCAAACTGTGGCCGTGATATTGATGGCAAAGATATCTGAACTATGTTCCCCTCATATCTGAAGAAAGTTCAGAAGGAGAGAAGGAAGCAACGCACAGTAATATTTATAGTCCTTCCGAAGATGGAAAAGCTGAATGAATATTTTAAAGATTTCAGGGCAAACATCAATGATGTTAAAAGAAGAAAACTGGAGAAAAATTATCTAGAATTGTTTGAGGTATATGTTAAAATTATGTCAGAATGCAGTAACCATGCTAAACATTAGATATTCTAAGAATTTTGTGAATTAAGATGTTCTGTTATTTCTATTTTTCTACATCCTTTTCAGAGAATATTGTTAAAAAATAAATGCTATTTATCACAACTCTTTGGTTCATTTAATAAACATGCAAGAAAAATATAGTTCAAATAAAGGCAGAAACAATTTACATGTTCAATACACATCCATGATCTTTAGGATACAAACATGGTGGATGCAGGTGAGTAATTAACCAAGGTGACACATACAATACACACCTATACAGTACACAGCTCTGTGCTTTTTTTCTACATAGGATGGACACAGGTGTATAATTATACAAGGAGACATATGCATTACACACACACACACACACACACACATATATATTGTAAACATTGTACACATATAAGAATATTGTGTCATTGTATTTTAATAGTAATTACATATAATAATTACAAATTCAATATTAAGTTCACATGTCACTTCTGGAAAACATAAAACTGTATTGAGAATGTGCATTTTCATATGTGGTAAGAATACACATTGTATACAGTTGTACACAGGAACACATTCAAGTCACATGGAACGTTCTAAACAGGTTTACTATTGCTTCTCCATTAACAACACATTATTCTCATTTGACTGATGCTCCTAGACCGCACCACGTGGAAGAGATATGAAGATCACAAATTTACATACACACGCCCAGAAAGAAGTCACTGTGAATCGGTCATGATTTCATACACTCTGCAGGATCGCAAAGGTACCCCAGAAATATTTAAATTTCATCACCTTGTTATGTGGATTATTATGTGCTGTTCATACAGTATTACACTATGTTTGTTTTTTCTTTTTCTTTCACATATGTATATTTATTTGTGAATGCACGAATGATATAGAAGAGAAGAGGATACACATTCAGCCACAAATATAAGTGTTTCTATGTTTTACACTTATTATATATGGTTGATATATGATTATTAGGTTAAGTTTGATTTCTTATGTTTAGAGAGGACTAGATTCCTCTAATAATACACATTTTTTCAGAAGTAGACTAACACTGTTAGCGCTTATAGGAGGGGAAAAGTGGAAGAAATGTCTTTAAAAGAGGAGACCACTTACAAGATATTGTCAGACTTTTGGGAAATCATTTGCAATCATTGATAAGCTGTTCATCTCTCAAGACAGTTTCCCTTGGCGCATATTATACAACTCGTATGTAAGTTTATACTCTGAAACTTTGTCCATTTTATTTTTATCTATTTTGCTGCATATTTTGTCACCTTTTCTTAATTGCTTTACTAAACATTGTACTGTTTTGTATTTTACATCTAAAATTGAATAAGTGCTGTCGTTATTGAGCTAAACAAATTCACTGCCTGTTTAGAAGAGGTGGATTGCTTGGCTGTGTTAACCCTTTAAATATCAGTATGGGAACTCTTTTAGCTATCAAAGTGCAGAGTGTGCACAATTGGGTAATGAAGTAATAGGTTTTCTACAGGCCTTATATGCAGATGGTGGCAGTTGGAGAGAGGTGTGGAAGTGTGTGGGAGAAGGGACAAGTTAAATCTGTAACCTAAGGTATAGTTGAGCATAAGAATTAGGCTGGAATCCTGGGTGTCCCCTTACAGTAAACTTCCAAGTCACAAGGGAGCAGAATGCGGTATTTGAAAAGTAAAGGTAGTTGTGAGAGGTTTCCTGAAAAATAGAGGTGATATATTTCATGTCTGTTTGATTAATTGATAAGTTATCCCATCAGGGAGTTGGCAGAATCTGGTCTCCTTGACATTGTATAACCTGGAATATTTGTCATTTACACTCACAATACAGTAATGGACAAAAGTTTTGAGAATGACACAAGTATTGGTTTTCCCAAACTTTGCTGCTTCAGTGTTTTTATAACTTTTTATCAGATGTTGCTATGGTACACTGTAGTAAAATTACAAGTATTTCATAAGTGTAAAAGGATTTTATTGACAATTACATCAAGTTTATGCAAAGAGTCAATATTTGCAGTGTTAACCCTTCTTTTTGAAGACCTCTACAATCCGCCCTGGCATGCTGTCAATCAACTTCCGGGCCACATACTGACTGATGGCCGTCCATTCTTGCCAAATCAATACTTTGAGTTTGTCAAAATTTGTGGGTTTTTGTTTGTCCACCCGCCTCTTGAGGATTGACCACAAGTTCTCAATGGGATTAAGGTCTAGGGAATTTGCGGGCTATGGACCCAAAAATTTCCATGTTTTGATCCCTGAGTCACTTAGTTATCATTTTTGCCTTATGACAAGGTGCTCCATCATGCTGGAAAAGGCATTGCTTGTCACCAAACTGTTCTTGGATGGTTGGAAGAAGTTGCTCTTGGAGGATGTTTTGGTACCATTCTTTTTTCATGCCTGTGTGAGTGAGCCCTACTCCCTTGGCTGACAAGCAACCCAACACATAAATGGTCTCCAGATGCTTTACGTTGGCATGACGCAGGACTGATGGTATCGCTCACCTTTCCTTTTCCGGACAAGCGTTTTTCCAGATGCCCAAACAATCTAAAAGGGGAGTCATCAGAGAAAATGACTTAACCCCAGTCTACAAAAGTCAAATTCCTGTACCTTTTGCAGAATTTCAGTCTGTCCCTAATGTTTTTCCTGGAGAGAAGTGGCTTCTTTGCAGGTCTTCTTGACACCAGGCCATCCTCCAAAAGTCTTCGCCTCACTGTGCATGCAGATGCATGCACACCTGCCTGCTGTCATTCCTGAGCAAGCTCTGCACTGATGGTGCCTCGATCCTGCTGAATTAACTTTACGAGATGGTCCTGGCACTTGTTGGATGTTCTTGGGAGCCCTGACACCTTCTTCACAACTATTGAACCTCTCTCCTTGAAGTTCTTGATGATCTGATAAATAGCTGATTTAGGTGCAATCTTACTAGCAGTAATATCCTTGCCTGTGTAGCCCTTTTTGTGCAAAGCAATGATGATTGCATGTGCTTCCTTGCAGATAACCATGGTTAACAGAGGAAGAACAATGATTTCAAGCCCCATCCACCTTTTAAAGCTTCCAGTCTGTTATTCTAACTCAATCAGCATGACAGAGTGATCTCCAGCCTTGTCCTTGTCAACACTCTCACCTGTGTTTATTGAGAGAATTACTGACCTGATGTCAGCTGGTCCTTTTGTGGCAGGACTGAAATGCAGTGGAAATGTTGTTTTTCGGATAAAGTTCATTGTCATGGCAAAGAGGGACTTTGAAATTAATTGCAATTCATATGATCACTCTTCATGACATTCTGGAGTATATGCAAATTGCCATCATGAAAAACTGATTGTCATCATGAAAAACCGAGGCAGCAGACTTTGTGAAAAATAATACTTGTGCCTTCTCAAAACTTTTGGCCATGACTGTACATAACAATACATAAAACAACATTTTATATATTGTATACAGTGTGAAAATTAGTTAAATGTTAAAAGGTGGGAGATTAGGTTTTATCTGTACATTGGATGAGTGTACTATATTTACTACATGCATTATGGCACTTAATCTGCATAATGAGAAGCATCATTTCTACCTGGTGAAAGAAAAACTGTTCAGATATGTACTGTTCACAGTTATTGTAACAATTTATATATTCCATTTACAATGCTTATAAATTAATTTTCCCCAGTTTGAACAGAATGGTCCTGAAACTGGGTTATAAAATAAATACTGGTGAGTGTAACTCTCGACTACAACTCTCCAAATTGACACTTCAGTACTAGGGATAAGGGTCAGGAGGAAGTTCGCAGACCTCCCTTCCAGGCATTGTAGAATATTTTTAAAACAGAGTGGTCTTCAAACAGTGACCTGATTCCAATCATCCCAGAATACAAATCCTCTTTCAGCAGTTTTTAATTCCTACCTCTTAGATGGAGATGGTGAAGGTGGACCACAGTATGCTTAAGTGAGTGGAGAACCAACATCTCTTACTTGTTGGCCAATGACACTTAGACTGGCTTGTCCTCAGGTGTGCTGGCTTGTCCTCAGGTGTTCTGGCTTGTCCTCAGGTGGGCTGGTCTTCTTATAGTGTAATGCATGTATCTAAGTCTACAGGCCTATAAATATTTCATAGCAGTATGAGTGGTAATGCCAGATGTAGTCTCTTTCACCAAGGCTTTTTATGGTTTATTTTTATGTGGACCCAGTCCACAGGCTGAATATAGTGACCTGGTTCCTTAGGTGAGGCAGCTATCATCTGTGAATTATAGACTTTGACATATTTGATTATGGCATTGCAACAGTTTAAAATCAATTCATTAATTAAATACAAGTCAATATAATAATAATAATAATAAATGTCCTTAGTGGAGGGAGCACAGAAAACAGCCTTTGTTTTAAACACATGTAGGGCCTGAGTCATTAAGGAGAACAAAGAAAAAAAAAAGGAGTAACTTTGCACCTTTGAAAAACCATGTTGCATTGGAGGGGTGGATAAATTTAAACTGTGGGGACAGATTTACGGTTGAGGTAAGGTCTGTCCTAGATCAACTGTGAATTTCAGTGTAAAAATAAAGCTATCAAGTATTTGTGGGCTACAAGAAAAATATGCCAGTATTTAACTTTTTTGCAAAATAATAAACTAAGTTGCATTCCTTGCTTTATAACATTTTTGTTTGTCCAGGGTCAAATTTGCTCCTTTAATTTGCCTTGCACTTCTTAATGACTCAGGCCTGTATAGTATAAAACACTATCTGGAAAACAATCCTATTCTAAAGTGATACATTTTCTTTAATATGCTGTATTATAAGAAATATTTCTTTTTGATCACGTCTGCTGTGAAGAGATTGAATACTTTGCAATGCCTGTTTCAAATTATGTTTATGTTGCATGGGGTTATAACATCTCATATTACTATATTATGGTTGAAATAAATAATAGTAGTATAATATACAGAGATGAGAGAAGTTGTGGAGGAACAGGAACAGGTCACTTTTCAGAGGTGCAACGTTCCAGCAATACAATCTTTTTTCTCCACTTTTGATTCGCCATTCCACAGAATGATATTCCACCTTGTATTTGTAGATTCACATATTGCCGAATTTATAGCCTATGATTAGAGCTGGAGTGCTGGCGGTCAATTTATTCTGATATGTGTTTTGGATCAGATAGGAACGGGAGCAGATAAGGTAGAAATTCCAATGGCGAAACGTAAAAATTTACAGCCAAATATGGAATGAACAGAATATTTCACAAAACAGTTTTGAAAATTTTGATCAGCTGTAGTGCACAGCCAAGGGTAGCACAGCTCAATAAACATATCCCTGCTGAGTTTAGCATGCAGCATGCCTAATTTGATAAAACCATCTTTATCCACATCCCCTCCTCTCTCCCTGTTCACTGTCCTGCTTCACAGCCACTGCCCTCTAACCTGCCATGCAAGAGTAATTCATAATGAGAACACAGCAGGATTCAGAGTCACCTGCACCACCTCTTCATAAGTGATTGAGCACAAATCTCTCTGCTACAATAGTGCTAAAAGAGATAGTGGAGAATTCAGGTATTGATTTTTGGGGCCAAAACCACTTTGCTAAACAGGTCTATATATAACACTAGGGGCTAGATTTACTAAGCTGCGGGTTTGAAAAAGTGTGGATGTTGCCTATAGCAACCAATCAGATTCTAGCTGTCATTCTGTAGAAGGTACTAAATAAATGAAAGCTAGAATGTGATTGGTTGCTATAGGCAACATCCCCACTTTTTCAAACCCGCAGCTTAGTAAATCTAGCTCTAGAACTTTATTGCTTTCTTATCAAATATTGAATTCACAACAAATTCAATATATTTGAACATCAGCATATAGAATTGCATGTAACATATTGCAAAAGATTGCTAAATAGTGGAATAAAATGTTCATGTTTGCAGAATTTTGTAATTATGTGTAAAAGTATTCAGTACTAATAGATCCACATGACTTTTTTAATTTTTGCTTTCCTTTTTCCAGACTTTTTTTTACTTAATTCTTTCTTATGAAAATTATAGTATAATGTAGACATTACTTTATAAAGCACATTTGTACTCTCAGCAGTAGCTGTAGGCAAATTGTTTTTTTTGTTCTCTCAGTAATATAATTTAGACAATTTTGAACATTATTCTTTTTTGCACTATTCGTAGAGAATATTTGTAAGAGGTTTCACAGGGATGACACATTCAGAAATTGCTACAAATAATAAGATATACTAGGTAGATTCATAAAAGAGAACTATCAGACAGACAGTCCAAGATCTCAATCATCCAGGGCTGGGATAGAGGGGCCAGACACAATTTAAGCTGTCCCTGTCTTGGTTTAATATTTCTACTTGAAACCAGAAACAACATAAACAGAGGCTACAGCTGACATGTTTCCTCATTTTTCCCAGTAGTCTCCCTTTTTCTACTAGAAACCATTTAATCACAATGCATATTCACCCCTAATTCATACTTTTGATGCACCCAAAATAAAATAGTAAATGTTAATAGATTATATATAACTCTCTCACCTTGTCTTGGGATGTAAAAGGATTTGTTGGAAGGATCTTATGGCCAGAACAAACTTCAGGTCATATGTGTGTCCTGATTTTATAATTCAAAATTACGGGTGTCCTAAAAGAGGCGTATCATCACAGCGGTATCATGTAACATGCCTAAAAATATAGGTTCATTGAATTACACTGAATGCTAAACACACATCAAGATGAAGGCTGGAAAGGTAGTGCCCAAAAATGCAATTTCATATATATGTTATTCTACCAACTGATTGGTTTGTCGGCTCTCTCTTAGGGGAGAGGTTCTGGTCTTTTTCTTACAATCATGTTTTTTAAAACTCTAGTTCTTTTTTAGGGAATAGTTAAACACATACCAGGATTATAAAGGTTCTAGATTAATTGACACTCTTTGATATGCAGCAACAGGATTTAGATATAGGGCCTGATTCATCAAGGCACGCATTCTGAGCGCAACAAGCATTCAGTATTATGCGCACGTCTTTAGCCTTTGCATCCACCCGAATTCAGCAAGGCACGAATCTCAAAGAGCGTGTGCTTCTGAAATCGGGGCCAGTTCTGGGGTGTTCTACTACACCGGACGCAGCAGGATCATCATCATCAACATTTATTTATTTTAAGGATGAGCGGACTCGGATTCCTGGAATCCGAGCCTCCCCGAACAGCGCGGATCCGAGTCAGATCCGAGCACTGTACGGGTATTCCCGCCGATTCCGAAACTTAAAACGAGGCTCTGAGTCATAATCCCGCTGTCAGATCTCGCGATACTCGGATTCTTTAAATTCCCCGCTTGCCGCCGCCATCTTCACTCGGGCATTGATCAGGGAAGAGGGAGGGTGTGTTAGGTGGTCCTCTGTCCTGCTATTTCTCGCGCTGTGCTGTGCTGTGCTGTGCTCTGTCCTGCTGAGTCCAGTGGTGCATCAGTCCAGTGCTCAGTCCTTGCTAAGTCCAGCGGTGCGTTTTGTCCTGTGCTTTGTTCTGCTAAGTGCATATTTATTTCGAAAGTATTAAAAATTCTTCCATAAAAAGAAAAAAAAAAGAAAAATTCTACAAAAGTCCTTTTAAAATAATATAAAAAAAAATAATCAAAAAAGTCCTTGCTGAGTCCAGTGGTGCATCAGTCCAGTGCTCTGTCCTTGCTGAGTCCAGTGGTGCATCAGTCCAGTGCTCTGTCCTTGCTGAGTCCAGTCGTGCTTTTGTCCTGTGCTTTGTTCTGCTAAGTGCATATTTATTTTAAAAGTATTAAAAATTCTTCCACAAAAAGAAAAATTCTACAAAAATCCTTTTAAAAAATATTAAAAAAACAAAAAACAAAAATCATTGCTGAGTCCAGTGGTGCATCAGTCCAGTGGTCAATCAGTCCAGTGCTCTGTCCTTGCTGAGTCCAGTGGTGCATCAGTCCAGTGCTCTGTCCTTGCTGAGTCCAGTGGTGCATCAGTCCAGTGCTCTGTCCTTGCTGAGTCCAGTGGTGCATCAGTCCAGTGCTCTGTCCTTGCTGAGTCCAGTCGTGCTTTTGTCCTGTGCTTTGTTCTGCTAAGTGCATATTTATTTTAAAAGTATTAAAAATTCTTCCACAAAAAGAAAAATTCTACAAAAATCCTTTTAAAAAATATTAAAAAACAAAAAAACAAAAATCATTGCTGAGTCCAGTGGTGCATCAGTCCAGTGGTCAATCAGTCCAGTGCTCTGTCCTTGCTGAGTCCAGTGGTGCATCAGTCCAGTGCTCTGTCCTTGCTGAGTCCAGTGGTGCATCAGTCCAGTGCTCTGTCCTTGCTGAGTCCAGTGGTGCATCAGTCCACTGCTCTGTCCTTGCTGAGTCCAGTGGTGCATCAGTCCAGTGCTCTGTCCTGCTGAGTCCAGTGGTGCTTTTGCCAGTGCTCTGTCCTTGCTGAGTCCAGCGGTGCTTTTGTCCTTTGCTTTGTTCTGCTAAGTGCATATTTATCTTAAAAGTATTAAAAATTCTTCCATAAAAAGAAAAAAAAAAAGAAAAATTCTACAAAAATCTAAAAAAAAAATCAAAAAAGTCATTGCTGAGTCCAGTGGTGCATCAGTCCAGTGCTCTGTCCTTGCTGAGTCCAGTGGTGCATCAGTCCAGAAACTGAGGGAAATAATCTCTCAGTGGCTTAACCCACTTAGACTCTCCTGGGGATTTGTGGTGTCAGACAACGCCAGTAACATTGTGCGGGCATTACATATGTGCAATTTCCTTTGTGGCTCCATTATCCCAATTAGAAGGATTTTTACCTGTTGGTGTAATGATGTTATAAACTCTACACTTGAAAGCTTGAGCCTTTAAATGAAAAAGTCACTCTTCATTGCACGAAGATTTGCAACAGGGACAGTTTTTTTGTTCACAAAGTCAACAAATAACACTTCGACGCTGTCTGTCTTTGACATACTTGATGGGATCTCAATGATGAATGCTCTGTACCATGGTTCGTCAAAAACAAGAGGTAGTGACGCGCTCGAACTACACCCTCTATATGCTGCAGAGGATGTAGGAGCAGCCATATGTGCAGTGGAATTCAGACCAGTTGAGGGTGATATATTGTGGCCCCGGTACCAAATTGGGTACCGGGGCCACTCCACTACGCAGTCCACATAGATGCGTATCAGATATTAAACTACATTCACTGTTGCTGCGGTACCCAAAAATAGGTATTGCAATTCCAAACTACGTTCACTGTTGCTGCTGTACCAAAAAATAGGTACTGCAATTCCAAACTACGTTCACTGTTGCTGCTGTACCAAAAAATAGGTACTGCAATTCCAAACTACATTCACTGTTGCTGCTGTACCCAAAAATAGGTACTGCAATTCCAAACTACGTTCACTGTTGCTGCTGTACCAAAAAATAGGTACTGCAATTCCAAACTACATTCACTGTTGCTGCTGTACCCAAAAATAGGTACTGCAATTCCAAACTACGTTCACTGTTGCTGCTGTACCAAAAAATAGGTACTGCTATTTCAAAATACGTTCACTGTTGCTACTGTACCAAAAAATCAAATATTGTACCTAAAATCAATATTGTGAGGTGTGAGGTGTTCCGAATACACTGGAAATTAGTGGAAATGATTGTTATTGAATGTTATTGAGGTTAATAATAGCGTAGGAGTGAAAAAGAAACAAAAAACTTGATTTTAACCCTTTTTATGCTTTTTTAAAAATAAATCAGAACCCAAAACCCTAAATCAGTACCAAAACCTTTCGTCAGGTGTTTTGGCAAAACAAATCAGAACCCAAAACCTCAAGCTAATCAGAACCCAAAACCCAAAACACTAAAAGTGCCCGGTGCACACCCCTAATTTATATAGCGCCAGCAAATTTCGTAGCGCTTTACCTTTGTGAAAAAACATTAATAAAACAATACTGGGTAATACAAACAGACAGAGAGGTAAGAAACCCTGCTCGCAAGCTTACAATCTATGGGACAATGGGAGTTTGAAAAGCAAGGGCACGTGCTACATTAAATTGCATACTGGACCAGCTAGAATGCAAAGGTAAAAGTATTGAGGATGCATCCAATACCTATGTGGATTATACATTTGCAAAATGAACGCACTGGAAAAAAAAAATCTTGCTTTATTATAATGTGAAAATAATAAAAGCATTGATGTTAAAACAGTAAAAAAAAGTGTTTTTTTTCTAATTTTTTCCCCAAGAAATAATTTTTTTAGAATCACGTTAATGTCTACTGAGCATAAAATACATTTTTAAAGTTGCATGTGATTGCAAATATATGTTACAGCATGTATATGAGACTGTCATCACTACTGATTGGGACTTAGACTAGCTCTTTAGCTGGAGCAAGAGATAACGGCAGAAAAACACAGATGCACAGAGCTAGATTCAGCCATGTTCAGACGTGGCTGCATGTGCTTGAGTTTGACACTGCCCTACTGTATATTCACTACAACAAAATGCCCCTACCCCACCCAGTTCACTCCCCAAAATCGTAGGCTGTAGTACTGTCCTTTGTACTCGCAGGCACACGGAACAGCTCTGTTGACAGCCATATCTCCCGGTTTTTGGGTATGCGCTGAGTGATTTTGCATAAAATACGCTCAAAATCGGCAGATACATGTCTTGATGAATCAGGCCCATAAAGTTTATTTTGCCAAACTAACTCTTTTATTATTATGTGGGTCTCATACTTCGGCATAAGATCTACTATTGACTTCTGCTAACGACTACACTAGATGGGCAGCACGGTGGCTTAGTGGTTAGCACTTCTGCCTTAAAGCACTGGGGTCATGAGTTCAATTCCCTACCATGGCCTTATCTGTGTGGGGTTTTTATGTTCTCCTTGTGTTTGCATGGGTTTCCTCCGGGTGCTCTGGTTTCCTCCCATATTCCAAAAACATACTGGTAGGTTAATTGGCTGCTGTCAAATTGACCCTAGCCTGTGTGTGTGTTAGGGAAATTAGACTATAAGCTCCAATGGGGCAAGGACTGATAAGAGTATGTTCTCTGTACAGCGCTGCGGAAATAGTAGCGCTATATTAATAGATGATGATGATAGCTACAACATTGGTTATAATATTCTAATGTTGTAACACATGTAATAACATTAATTTCCATGTAAGTATTACACACTTACATGTACCGCACTATGACAATTTATGCTGTATAGTGCTTCTTTATTTGACAATTGCAGACACTTACTTTGAGTTACTATTTTAGGGCATGACTAATACAGACTGTAAACTCACTATATGTTTTGGTATACAAATGATTGTATAATGGCTACGCAAAGAATGAAAAGAAGCCTTTCTCATCTGAAAATGAAAATTAAGTTTGAATTCTAGCCCATAAAATACTTGACTCCTACTTGAGCACAGAACATAAATAAGTGCGTGTCAATGTATAATAGAAATCCATGTATGCAGAGGTACGTGCCTCAATTTCAGCTCATACTTAATAGTTAATCTAGCATCTATATTCAATGCAGTTTATAAGGGGGGAAGCAAAAGTGCTTGTCTTGGAGAAGGGCAAATGTAACCTACTACCATATTGGTCTGTTAATTAAAAAAAAATACATGTTTCTCTATCATACTTGCTGTATTACCACATTTATGTTTTATATAACATTGGAGTTACCTTTATATACATAAATGTTGCATCTAAATGGATCAAAGGATGTTGGAACAGTATGGAATTTTGTCAATTTCAAGTGTTTCAGGTCAATCCTACAAAAACAATGTGACACCCTGTAAAAGATGGTTTTAAATATGCCCAATAATTATCCATCCCCATCATTTTAATATATTGTGGTGCATTATTAAACCAATTCCGCAGTGCTCAGGAATGCACTACATTTGCCTAGCATCACCAGTCATTCCATACCAAATGTCAACAGCAAAGTAAAAAAAAAAGTGTAAACTAATAAACATCAAAATTATCATCAGCAAATGTGGAAACGTTTAAGTTTGGCTGCTGCTAGAGAAGCCTTTTAAAAGCTCATTTTATTAATTGCTAATTGAAAAAAAGGTTTATACTCTTAAAAAGAAATAAAAGTTAATAAGCAATCAAGTGATGGTTATACAACATTTTGGTTCTGTGTGCTGCATAACAATCCTGCTGTGGATAGTTGTATAATCAACATCCAGAAAGTTTTTGCAAATCGCCAGAGTTGTGTGGCACTTTGAACCTCAGGTGGGGCTGCAAACATGTCCTTAGAGGATAAGTGCAAAGTCATTTTTATACTGCTAATTTCCTGGGGTATGGATGACATCATATGGTTTACAATTAAATTAAATTAAGCAACTGCAAAGCTAACGTTATTTTGGCTTAAGTATGTGAAACAAAACCCTACAGAACTTACACGTTGTATTTTATTTCCTCAACAGATGACTGCAAGACAGCATCTGTGTCTAGCACTATCAATAAATCATCAAACATCACAAACAGAAGTTACAGAAGCAATTATTTTTCCTTTGATCTCGGATGTGGTGATCCTGTAGAAATAACCTACGTGAAGCTGATGGGTAATCCTTCATACATATAACAGAAAGACCATATTCTAAGTATGTAATGTTAATTCAAATTGGCACTATTATTGTTATTATTATTATTATTATTATTATTATTATTATTATTATTATTACCATCACCATTTGTTTATATAGTGTCAGCATGCTCTCCTGTATTTTACATTAAGAAACAGTGGGAAGAAACACAGTAATAAAACAAAACTGGATATTGCCTTCCTGAGAAATAGGTAAATGTCTGCTACTCGCAAGCTTAAAATCTGCAGGACAATAGGTGACACATGAGGTCAAATGCCACATATTGCATATTAGTCCAGTCACACTGCAATGGGGAAAATTGTTTAGTGGGGCTATATTATTATTATTTTTAATGTTATAATTAACCTTCATTTATTGGGCACCACATGAGAGCCGCAGCGCTGCACAGAGGGAAAACAACAAGACAGTACATGGTATAGCAGTACAATACAATAAACAAATAACATTACAGTCCTCAACACAGCTACTGAGATGTAAGGTGTATATTTAAAGCAGGATGTGCCTGTGCCCATTAGTGTGGGCACAACTAACAGGTTAAGAGCCACTAAAAGAGGTGCAAAGACAATGCAGGAGTGGAGTCAATGGGCTGAGAGTCCAATGAGGAGGTGTGCAGTGTAGTTGGTGAGCAGACGTTCTAGGTAATGAGAACAGTAGGGAAGAGGGCCCTGCTCAAAAGAGATTACAATCTAAAGGGAAAGGAGCAGACACATGGGGGAATCTAATGGCAAGAAGCAAGAGTAAGGGGGTCTGAGGGCAAGACGCAAGTGTTGGAGAAATGAAGGACGAAAGAGTGTGAGCTATACTGCATGGTGAAATGGTTAAGTGGAGGACTGGTAGGCTTTTCCAAACGGGTGGGTTTTCAATGACCGTTTAAAACTATACAGGCTAGGGTTTAATCTGATAGAATGATGGAGATCGTTCCAGTGGTGTGGGGCAGCACTGAAGTAATATTGAATAAGGGAGTGATACATGGTTACCAGGAGGGAGGAAAGGCGATGACCATTGGCCAAACTGAGAGGGTGGGCAGGAGCCTGTATGGAGATGATGGGCCTCGTACGTGTGGGTGAGGAGTTTGAAGAGTATTCTGTAAGGGAAATGGAGCAGGTGCAAGTTTTGGCAGAGATGGTAGGCAGGTGTGGAGCGGTGAGAGAGTAAAATAAGTCTAGCTGCAGCATTAAGTATATATCAAAGAGGAGCAAGATGAGAGCAGAGAGGTTAGAAAGGAAAGGTTACAGAAGTCGGAGTTGAGAAATAGTCAGTGAGTGAATAAGAGATTTGGTGGATACTGGGAAAAGAAGAGTCTGATACAGGCGATATTTAGAAGCTGGAAGCAACAGGATTGGGCAAGAGATTAAATGTGGGAGGTGAAAGAAAGGGATGAGTCAAGAATGACACCCAGGCGGAGTTGGGGCAAAGAGGATATAGTGATGTTGTCAACAGTGATAGAGAGGTCGGGAGGGGACGAGTCTCTTGATGGAGGGAGTTCAGTTTTGGCCATGTGAAGTTTGAGAAAGTGTAAGAACATCCAAGAGGAGATAGCAGAGAGGCAACTGGTCACCCGAGAGAGGAATGAAGGGGAGAGATTAGGAGATAAGTGGTAGAGTTGAGTGTCATCGGCATAGAGGTGGTACTGGAGGCTGAAGGAACTGGTGAGTTCATCCAGGGATGAGGTGGACAAAGAAAAAAGCAGAGGGCCAAGAACAGAATCCTGTGGGACACCTACAAGAAGGATGGATGAGGGGGCAGGAGAAACCAGAGGTAGAAACAGAAAAGGAGCGGTTGGCGAGGTAGATGGTGAGCCACAAAGGGATGGTGTCTAAAGGCCAATGGTGTGAAGGATGTGGTGGAGTAGAAGGTGATTCACGGTGTCAAAAGCTGCAGAGAGGTCCAGAAGGATAAGCATTGAAAAGTGGCTCCTGGATTTGGTCAAGAGAAGATTATTTATAATTTTGGTCAAGGCAGTTTCTGTGGAGTGAAGGGGAAGGAAGCTAGATTGGAGAGGATCAACCACTATATAATCCAAGCATACAGCAATGTTGGTTTATTGGTCAGTAGGTTGTTTGAGTACAGAAAAAAAAATAAATGTAAGTTTTGCAAGAACTATGTAGAAGGCAGTAATTTGGAAAGAATAAAAAGACATTGATTCTCTGCACTCACCAAAGTCATTGTTAATTTATTCTAGTTACTTTAAACTGTGCTATATTAAAACCAGGGAATGTTAGTTCCACATATTGCAATACATGTTAAGCTTACCAACTCACACCAAAGTTTTTCCCTTCTGGTCAGTCCTTTACTAAATATAATTTAAAATTATTTATATGGTGCCACAGAATCCACAGCACTGCACATCAACAAAAAATTCCCAGAAAAATTACATATAAGTAAGGGGCAAGAGAAACAATTGATTCAGTAAAAATCAATACAAGAGACTATAGAGAAAGCAACTACATAAGAAAACACAACTAGATCAAAGGAAACATTACAAAGAGGATTATCACACACCGGACCCATCAATCCTCCGGGTCCCAGTGCACTTACCCTGCCTAGTCTCCTAGGTCGTCATCATTGATTTATATGTGCATATGTGCAGATTCATCTTTTATCTGTTCCAATTCCTTCCCATTGGAAGGCTCTCTAATGGGCAGGATATACTTTATATTACACCTGGCTGCCCTCTTTCTCTGCCAGATCTTGTGTCTGTTTCACCCTGTGTGGACATGACTTACCCTGGATCCTGTTCCTGTTACCTGCTTGCTACCCGGACCCTGGTGTAAACCTGCCGCAGTACATCGCACCTTCAGATCCAGTCTCCTGCTGCTGCTACATGGATCCTGGTATATTACTACCGCAGAACAATGTGCCTTCCGGTCCAGCCTCCTACTGCCACTACCGGGACCCTGGTGTGTACCAACTGCAGCTTATTTCACCTTCTGATCCAGTCTCTAGCTACCAAACTCTACTTCTATCCTGGTATATACTTGATGCAGATTATCTATCTGCCTGATCCAGTATCCTGATTGTTGCTACCTGGACCTCCAAGAAATACTTGCCGCGGATCTTCCATCTTGCAATCTCCACAGGGCCTTGCTGGGTGCTGTTGGAGTCTGGGATTCTCCAGAGGCTGCTGCCTCAGTCGGGGACTCCTGATCTGCCATCCTAGTTGGGGACTCTCTAGAGAATGCTGCCCCAATCCCGACTCTAGGCTTTTAGATGTTCTTTAGATATGTTGCTTCATTTCCAAAAATAAATAATTTAGAAGCATCTTTTGCGGTTAAAGCACAACAAATTTCTATAAACCGGAAAGGTTTGTGATATTTCTGAAAGTTGTAAAATCTGAAACTCAACTCTTATTGCAGGTTTAAAAGTAGCTGATGATGTAACTCATAGCAACTCTTTTCCATACTTTCTTCTAAAAGTTCATCAAAACACAAGAAGCTGTCCTCTTGATCTCCTATCCTCACAAGTTGGTAGGTCCTGGTCTCCTATGCTCATTCCACCTTTAACTAAAATCTTTAATCTCTCTATCTCTACTGGTATCTTTCCACGACTATTCAAACTTGCAATGATTACTCCTATTCTGAAAAAACAAAATTCTGATGCAAACTCTCTCTCAAATTACTGCCCCATCTCTCATCTCCCATGCCCCTCCAAGCTTCTCGAGAAAATTGCCTACACTCGCCTCGCACACTCCGCTTCATTTATCAGTAGTAGTACCACAAGGTTCAGTCCTAGATCCTCTGCTATTCTCTATCTACACAACTTCTCTTGGAAAACTAATAAGCTCCTTTGGATTTCAGTATCATCTCTATGCGGACTATACACAAATTTATCTATCCTCTCATGATCTCTCACCATCTATGCTGTCACGCGTTACTGACTGTATTTCTGCCATTTCATCTTGGTTGTCCTCTCACCAATTCAAACTCAATCTTTCAAAAACAGAATTAATAATGGATATAACCATCATCATCATCATCACCATTTATTTTGAACCATGATGTGCAGTTAAAGTTTTTTTTCCCTGTAGATCAAGTGATGTTACCACTGAATCCAAGTTTGTTCATAGGTGCCAGGGTCCCTTTAGGGTGGTTCGCAGGGTGTACCAAGTAGATTATGATATGTACAGTGGTTCATTTTGAGCTGGTCATGCCCCTTGAAGTGGTTAAACTCCATGAGAAATGGTAAATCAGTCAGGGACCTTCAATTTGAATGATGATAATTTTTCTATTATTTGCAATTAAGATTATTTCTCTAGGTCAAGGATAAGGCCATGTCTCACCCTATAAGAGGCTCTTGGTTTTAACACTTTCCATCTTTCACTAGACAAAGACAAGGCAGACTTTGTGCTGCTCAGCCCTGGCTTTTGTGTGCCATAAATATTTGTGTGGAATCCTGTATATGAACCAAGAAAGTATGTAATGATAATCTCAGTAATGTTAAAAGACAAGCATTACAGGAAATCAAAAATTGGGAGTATGTTGTTATAAAGCCTTCAGACAAAGGCGGAAATGTTGTAATATGACCGGTGAATATGTATAGAAAAGAAATGGATAAACAACTTAATGATAGAAGGTGTTATAAACAACTCCTCTCCAATCCTTTGTTTGATTTCAAAAGCAGATATGATCAGATTATCGAAAGAGCATTTAAAACTGGTGTCATTAATAAAACAAAATGGACCATTCTGAAAACCAAGGATCCAAAGATCTCTACTATTTATTTGCTACCGAAAATCCATAAGAATAAACAGATACCACCTGGGAGACCGATCTTATATGGCATAGCAAGCTTGACAGAACAAGCCAGTATCTTTGTTGATACACACTTGAGAAAGTTTGTAACCTCCCTTCCATCCTATATTAAAGACACCTCGGATGTCCTTAAACTGGTAGAGAATCTCTGTCTTGAGAATGATGTCTAGATGATCACGGTGGATGTGGAATCACTCTACACGAGTATAGACCACAAAGTTGGCATTGAAGCTGTCAAACATTTTTTGTGTATTGAAAAAGATCATGAATTTAGTGCCTTTCTTATAGAACTACTAGAATTTATACTTTCCAAAAACTTCTTTGTCTTCTCCAATCGCTTCTACTTGCAGATACGGGCACAGCTATGGGGGCAGCTTGTGCCCCCACTTTTGTGAACCTGTATCCTGGCAAATGGGAAAAGGACACTGTTTTTAATGGAGATCTGGATATGTATACTGACCAAGTCCTACTCTGGGTCAGGTACATAGATGATATTTTAATCTTTTGGAAGGGAAACCAGAATTCTTTTCATGATTTTATTTCAACTCTGAAAAACAATCCGAATAATCTCAAATTGACATTCAATATGAGTCTAAAAGAAATTGATTTTCTGGATATTACTATTCGTAGGAGACCTGATGGTTATTTGAAAACGGATCTCTTTAGAAAGAGTTCAGCAACGAACAGTGTCCTTCATTTCAACAGTTTCCACTACCCTCCAGTCGTTCGCAATATTCCAAAAGGAGAATTCCTTAGGATAAAGCGAACCTGCTCTAGTCCAATGGACTATGATATTCTGGCCAATGAATTAGCCTGCAGACTGAGGGATAGAGGATACAGCAAGAGAAGTATAAAGAAAGCTGTGAATGATGTGAAAAGAAAGGAGAGAAAGGCGCTCATTCACGCCACTAAGGCACCGGTTAAGGACAATCCCATCAGGTTCATAGGGGATTTCTGCGACGAGTGGAAGGAAATCCAGAATATTGTCCAGAAGAATTGGCCCATATTACTATCTGATGAGGGCCTCAGGAGTATTTAGGGAAAAGAAGTCCCGAGATGTCATCAAGGGATCTTATTGTTGTGGCAGCTGTAAAGCATGTGTCCATATGGAGAAAACAGTAAAAATTATGGACAAATTTGGATCCACACATTCCATCAATGGATACATCAATTGTAACACCAGTGGAGTTGTATACGTATTAAAGTGCCCATGCCCCAAAGTTTATGTGGGGAAAACTAAAACAAAAATTAAACTGCGAATCCTAGAACACATTGGATCGATTAGGAACGCCCGACGAGATAAAGAAAATATGAAAAAATTATCCCCAGTGGCCAAGCAATTTTTTCATAGGCACAATTGTAGCACTGAGGGTTTAAAATGCTATGGTGTAGAAAAAGTAATCTTGGGAATCAGGGGGGGAGAGATATTGACAAAATTTTATTACAACGTGAGAGTAAGTGGATATTTTTATTTAATTCATTCTCACCACAAGGACTAAATGAGTACAACAGCTATGCAAGTTTTTTATGAAGGTAGTATCATGTAATCATATGGACATCCTTCTTATGATTTGTAAATTCCACACACTAAATAAGCGCTTACTAGATAACATTAATAAACCCCCCCCTGCTATAGGACATAGAATATGTCATTTGGGGACTTATTAATTTGAAAGTGATTTGTGGTGATTTATGATGCAAGTGATGGCATTTAGATGATTTATTAACATCTGAGATGTATCATATATCTTTGAAACTTGATGGCACCTTTACTGATGTTGTGTAAAATCATTCCCCCTAAATATACAATCTGTGGTGTATTTACATTCCATTAATAGGAAAAGGATTAACCTTGATATTTAATACTTATTTACTTACCTGGTGTAATCATATATATACTGAGAAACTGATAAGATAGTTATAGGTGAATAATAAGGTATTTTGGAAATTGAAATGATATAATTACTTTGTTTAACTAAGGAGAGAGAATCCTCTTTTTTCTCTCTCCTCTCTCTCCCGTTGATATCCATTGTTATATGTTTGATTTGCTGATTTAATTGTCAATCATAGAGGCGCAATGTGATTGGGTGGACTTAGTATATCAACTTCCTGAGGAAGTTTCTCGGGTTACCACCTTGAAAAAGCAATGTGCGAAACGTATGTCGGGGTAAATTGGCGTCATTAGTGCCGTCATCCACACCCGACAGCAAAGACAGGCATTGAATCTCCTGTTCCAAGTAACGCTGTAGCAACTTATGAGCGGCGTTTCTTTAGCACTCGCTGTCTACTTGCATTTTATACACGAAACATGTCAATGCAATGATATGGGTGTCACGGGCACTAGGAGTTGCTACCCGAGTTTCACCAGATGGAACTCTGCTAGAGAGGCGGGGATATGGCATGCACCTCAAAGCAGGCAGGTGAATGATTGGAGCGACACAACAGCAGGAGAGTAGAGATAGTCTGAGGAAGTCAACGACTTGGAGCTGTAAACTGGAGACTGAAAATAATGTAGACACGAGGAGTGGACGTGGATAGGTGATGGTAAGTAGAGGAGGAGTCAGTGGTCTGCGTACAGCAAGTTGTACCACTGTTGTGATGGGAAGAATAGTATTGGTGCAGGTAGGTAGCAGGGTAGTCGGTGGTCTGCGTGCAGCAAGTTGTACCACCGCTATGGTGAGAAGTCGGGTCCAGGTGTAGGTAGGTAATAGGAGAGTCAGTGGTCTGCGTATAGCAAGTTGTACCACCGCTGTGATAGGAGGACTTGTCCAGGTGCGGGTAGGTAGCAGGGAAGTCAGTGGTCCACTGCTGTGTGAAGGAGTGAGGACTTGTCCAGGTGCAGGAGAGTGAAGTTGAAAGGCAAACTGTGGCTGTATGGGAACAGCGCGAGTAGAGCAATGTCTTGAGAGGCAGGGATGGAAGGCACAATGAATAGTCTGTATAGAGTAGATGCCTTGCAGTGAGGAGAGGCTGGTCACAGCAGATATGCGCAATAACGCCAAGTAGTAGCGTGAGGAGATATCGTAGCTTGAGTGAAAGCTTGTCCTAAATGAAGCAATGCGGTAACACAGTCTATATAGGTACCTGTACCCTGTGCAGCAAACAACAATGGATGCAACTGGTATGTGAGCAAATAGGCAATAGTCAATAGTCAGTAGAGCATACCCAGTTGTGTAGATCCGGAATTAGCTGTGAAGCGTTGTAGCGGTATGGGAACCGCCGCTGAGTTGAGCAGGGAAGCAGCGTGGAAGCTGTAACACGATCAGCAGAGTGATAGCGTTGGAGCGGTATGGGAACTGCTGCTGAGTGGAGCAGGGAGCAGTGTGGAAGCTGTGACACGATCAGCAGGGTGATAGCGTTGTAGCGGTATGGGAACCGCCGCTGAGTTGAGCAGGGAGCAGCGTGGAAGCTGTAGTATGAGTAAAGCTGGAAATAGTTTGGAAACTGTACACACGAGTAAAGCTGGAAGCAGTTTGGAAACTGCACACACCTATAGAAGTTCACGGGGAATGAGACTTCAAGATCAGGCCCCTACCTAGGGTTGCAGGTGCCTTAAATAGGGTGAGGTGATTGATCTGTCAATCACCTTAATGGACAGGTGAAGTTAATAGCGGGTCCTGCGCATGCGCAGATGGCAGGATAGCGGGCGGCCACGATTCCACACAGGTGTAGGTAGAAAAGATGGAGGACCTCGCACCAGTGTAGAAGCACTCATGGTCCGGTGAGTGACAATGGGTAGTTCAGGGGAATATAAGAATTTGATCCCTATAGACTAGCCCTTATGTGCGGCGACACTATGCGCTCATTAGATATTCATATGATTCGCTCACGATTGTGTACTTCTCCCTCACTCCTCTAGGGGTCTATTATACTATAAGGAGTTCGGGGATAACCCCTCTCTTGTTTGAGAGTTCACAAATCACACAAGAAAAATGTTTTGAGCGCTGTATACATATAAGACTAGCGACAACTACATACTGTCACATATGATTGCCAGGAGAATATGAGACTAATTATTTATACTTTCTCCGATATTTGGTATTGACATTCTCTTTGAAAGTGATCCTTTAATATATTCTCAGGAAAATTTGAGGTAGAACAGAAGTGTCTGAGTTATGTTCTTTGTTTCACCCAATAAAGTGATGAGATATTGCGTAATTAACTTTCAATGTAATGTTTTGATGGAAATTAGGGATATTACTTATAATATCAATAACTGAGACCCAAATAAGGGGTGATTAGATGATACACGTGATCCTCGGATAAAATAAATTTTGAGTCTCATACGGTAGTATATATCTATCGACCTATCCCTTCCATGTGAGATCTAACTGTCTGGGTTTTTCAAAATGAAACTTATGACTTATATGCAAATACTATATCCTGGACTATGGGATCTAGTGTAACTACATTTGGAAACAGGTAGGACTTAAGCAATAAAGACGCACTTTGAGACTATTCCTTTTTTAGAGATATTGGGAGATTAATTGTATTATATAAATATATATAGCATTAAGAGATCTGATGATCAAGACTCCATAGAGAGATAAAATACTGAGGATTATTCTCTTGATGCTCGAATGAAAATAAAAATGTATTCTTTCCTGTACTGCTGTCGGGTGTTGTATTTTAATACATTACATACACATCACTCACATTTTTAATATTTCGCCGTTTTTTCTTTTAAAAGTAATGCAATAAAAGTGAAGTTTTATATTTATATTTGAGATTTATTTTTGAGGGACTGGAGTGCTTCTCACGTTTTTCTTTCTCCTCCTTTCTGTATGTTCTATACTTAAAACAAATGAGAGTGCACCCTATCTAGTTTGGGATGGAAGATTTTGCCGTAAATAATAGATAACAAGTCCCCTCTGTGTGCGACCACAACCCTCTTGTTTTTTGGAATCCTGTATATGATTGTTGAGTGAACATACAAATCTTGCCTTCAAAACTCCATCCTTTTGCCTCCACACATTTACACTTTGTGTGCCTGATTCATCTTTGGACACAAGTCCTGTATTTTGCGTGAAGTCGCTCTGTGAATGCTTAGAAACGGACCTTACACCAATGAATGCATTTACATGCACTTCATCTGTAAACGCAAATGACAATTAATACTCCCTACATGTTGAAGGGTGGAATGGAGGAGGGAAGTGGCGGATGAACGTAGGCAATGTACAGTAAAGGCGTTCTGAAGCAGATGCGCGCGATTCAAGTTCAGCTGTACACAGAAGTACACTTGTTTTCAGACACAATGTTTGTACATGCTCCAGGGCAGGTGTAACTGACGGATGATAGTGAGGACCAAACACAGCATTCACTATCACAATCTAAGGGGATGATTGACAATTCACCTGCACACATGACAACACTCATCTCAGCAATCAACAGACCATGGCAGTTGGCGAGATTGTGCCATTTATTTTGCATAAAGCAAAAAATAAAACTTGACTGCTTAAAAGGAGTAGGTACAACTTTCCCATGTGCATCTCAATAGCAATAAAAATCTTTTTTTTCAAAAGCATGTGTGATACTTAATAATTAACAATGAAACTAAAGGCTATGGAGGAGCCCCTGAAGGAACCATGGGATGATTCCTGGGAGGGAACCTTATACTTGTTGAGGAGCATGTGCACATGGAGTAGTCCCTGGAGGAGCCCCAGGAGGAGTCTCAGCTTGAGGAGGCAGGGAGCCCATCCCTGGTCCCTGAAGGAGAATGTAAGTATATTAATTTAAGAATCTAGGGCTATATTATTTGAATATGTTTTCTGTATAAAGTCTAGGCTGAAGAAATCTTTTCTTTACTAAATCTGTCTTTACCAATGCCTAGACAATGAATGCTATTCTACAGGTGTTTGATTTAATGGCCCTAATAAATGTTTGCCCTTAAGTAAAGCAACTCCCATCCCAATACATCTGCATGTTCCTCCAAAATACAGTCCTCTGTTTAATACTCTGTTCAAAATAAGATGAATCTTGCAGAGAATGTCTATGAATATAGCACCTCTGAACACTGCTAGAAAAATGTGGGACCAATTTACACCCATATGGCAAAGAAATGTTTATAACATGTAATACTGTTGTGATGTGTAAATATATAAAAAAATAAAAATCAAGTGCAGACCCAACAACACCCCTGCACATGTTATTAAATAAAATAAAATACAGTAAAATAAAATAAACAAAACGTTTAAAAAAATAAAAAAACAAGGCAGTTTAATTATTTCTATTTGTCAATAAACAAAAGAACACCCTGCTGCTCACATTCAAGCATAACACCCTGTTTTTTGCCCACTTAATAAAGATGTCACTACCGGCCCCTGACAAAATTTGCTTTGAGTACAAAATAGAAAAACTTTAGATTTTAGTAATATATTGTTGTTTTGGTGGGTCCTACTAAACACTCAAACAAAACACCTGTATTTTTGCATGCTTAATAAAGAGGTCACTGAGACTGTCCCTCACCAAATTTAAAATGATTTTGACCAGAAAAGAGAAAAGATTTTAAAATAAATAATTGTTTTTTTCTTGGATGCTGCTCACGGTCAAACAAATTAAAACCTCTTCACACTACTGAAGCAATGGATCATTTTGATGAAATATCAAGGAAAATGTTACAACGCTTTGAATTATATAAAGCTCCTGCTCTGTTATGCCATATAATAAGAATGTTAATATGTATTAAAAAGTTACTTGTTGAATTCACAAGAAAAATAAAGTCTTCCTTAAATATTTTCATTTTATTTAGTTGGATAAATGTCAAATCTCCTCGAATTTCAGTTTTAGTATGATTGGCAGCACAAGGAGAACATGATGAGCGTGACCACTTAGACTGAGCTCACATATTTTGAAGTTGAGTTGCTCCTTTGCACTTAGGCAAATGAATAGGAAAGCACTGGCCACTTGTGACCCATTTAAAACACTCACCTCATTAAAACACCATTAACTTTTATGTAAGTATTACTCATTTAACCCTGAATTTGATATTCATATTATTAAAGTTACTTAAAGTGTAATGTGTTCCATTTGCGCGTCAGATAAGTTTATAAGAAATTCTTTTTAATGGTAATTTTTGCACACAAAATGCATTTGTACCAATAGCTTTCTCTTTGAAAAATGGCTTCTTTACACTACCAATTTAGGTGGTAGCATAAAGCTCAGTAAACATGGTCACAGAATGTCAAAGCCTCTAAGGATGATCAATATGAGACAGGAATGTCCACCATATTAGGTTTGAGAGTCTCAGCAACTAACCTACTGACCACCCTGAAACAGTCATTTTAT
The DNA here is from genome assembly GCF_038048845.1 of Mixophyes fleayi. Lineage (NCBI taxonomy): Eukaryota > Metazoa > Chordata > Amphibia > Anura > Limnodynastidae > Mixophyes > Mixophyes fleayi. The sequence continues at coordinate 364,571,994 of NC_134402.1, read as the reverse complement.
AGCCCATTTCCGTAAGTCTTCACAAACTAATATATGTCATCTACTTTGCTTTACTTTACTTTATATACACACAAGGTCATATAATGATGTAAAATGTAGCCAATTTTGGCATTTTAGCACAAACCTTTGAACAATCTTATATATAGAAATAATTGAACTGTTTGTTTGTCCAGTTATGCATTAGGACACCCCTGCACTGATTTGGATGAAACCAACGCGAGGTGGTCCAGTAGGATCCTGACCAGGTTTTATGGGGGTTAGGGTCTCAGTCGGACCTCCTGTCGGTGTACACTGGGCAGAACTTTGACCCGGGAGCCAATTCTGAGCCTACATTTGGACACTCCTGCACCAATTGGGATGAAATCAATGCAAGGTGATCCAGTTGGATCTTGGCCAGGTTTTGTGAGGGTTAGGGTCCCGGTTAGATTTCCTGTTGGTGTACGCTAGGCAGAACTTTGACGTGGGAGTCAGTACTGAGCTTACATTTGGACACCCCTGCACCGACTGGGATGAAACTAAACCAAGGATGTCCAGTTTGATCCTGGCCAGGTTTTAGGGGGTTAAGGTCCCAGTCAGACATCTCATTGGTGTACGCTGTGCAGAACATTGACCCACTGATCCTGTTCTGGGCCTTGGACTGGATGGATTTAGATGACCTTTAATATAAAAACAAAAATAACATTGGGCAGTCACCTCATGGATGTGTTGGAAGAGCTGCTAAGCTGCTAATTATTTTTAAAAGGTTGATAGGTATATCCAATTCATTGATAACTTAATAACTTGAAGATTTAAACCCGGGCAACACCGGATATTGCAGCTAGTGCTTCATATATGACACCGAAATCCTAATTCAATTAGACCAGAAAGAAATTGTCACATATTAACTCAAACTCAAGTTCCTGAAACAAATGTCACCTTACCTGAAACTGAAGTTAGCTTAATATACTGGTTGTTTGTTATAGTTTGCATTATATATTTTTTCCTTGCACAGTTATATAATGTATTGTGACATAATATATTCCTTCCAATGTTGCCAATTTGCCGAGTCTAGTGTAATGCAAGTCATTCTAGACTACATCTTGACGTACATGACTTTAATGTTGGCTACGTATGTAGCTTTTACTTGAATAAGTAGATTAACCTTGCAGGATTTAACATATTCAGTGTTCTCTCATTGCTATTGGTTTAAATTGACGCTAGAAGGCTATATGAAAATAAGGGCAATGGATATTGTTTGACGCTGGATTATTTATGGAAGCATTGATGCATATAAGAATATCCTCTCTAAATAGCACATAGGGACATCCCTGCGACAATATTTTACAACTAGCAATGCAAGGGTTAAAGCAGAAAGAATAGATTCTAGAAAGATAAAAATTAAAGTCGGAAAAACAGAATGTCTGAGTATGATGGAAGCTGTGATCTAAAATCAATAAGCCATTTTATGTGGTGTTATTGCTGGCAGTGATCTGTCTGCAGTTTTGCTGCCTGATGGTTTGGAAATATAACATAACAGATAAGCAGGAGTGAAGGACAGGGCTGTAGATGTAGTGCCCTTATCAAGCCCAAGAGCAATGTGGATAAGAGGGAACTGTCCAGAGGTGTGTTTTGTGCCCTCTGCCCTACTGTTCCTTTCAACAGTAAGCAAATTGAATGACTATGGATCTGACTACATGCACAACATGCCTCCAAAGGATTTTAGTTGACACGATGGCCTGTTAAGAAGCAGTTATAATAAATTCACATTGATAAACATTAAAAAACTAAGAAGCAACGCTGTGTAAATCATTATTGATGATAATGCTTTAGAGTGCCACACTAGAAATGACTTTATATATAGATGATAAGAAGAGTATCTAAAATGCAGCCAAAAGATTGGGTACATATAATTTGAATATATGGACGAAAAAGTTGCATTGTACAGAAGCTCATTGTTTCTCGTTTGCAGACCACCCCTTTTACAATGTCTTTTCCTTTTTTACCAAATATGTGAATACTTGAAATAGATGTCATCTTGCATACAAATGGATGTATAAACAGGTGTGATGGACACACGTAATCCCATGATGATACTATAACAAACAGCTACAGCATGGCTACTAATATTTCAAAAAGCAAAATTGGGACACAAAACGCTCCTGCTATGTTCCGCTCAAACCACGTCCCGATCCCCCCAAACCATACCCAGATTAACTTAAACCACACCTAGATTCGCCCAAACCATGCCTACATTATGATGAGGCATCCGAGAATCAGGACAGTCATGTCAAAATAGGGACAGTTGGGAAGTATTGCTATAGAACTAGCAATTTGTTATCCATAAAAACCCTCAAAGACTTATCCGGAATCAACTATGTTAGATGACCTATACATGCAACTGATATTACATATGTGTAGCTATATTGAATCTAAGTTCTAAATAAAATAATAGTAATGAGATTTAAGAGTAGCATTTTTTGCTATTCATAACACTTATTAATATAGTATATAGAGCTAGTGGGCCTGGGTCATTAAGGAGAGCAAAGCAAAAAATAGAGTAATTTAGCAACTGAGCAAAACCAAGATCTAATATAAAGCTATCAAGTATTTCTGTGCTACATGAAATAGCAGCCAGTATTTTCCTTACATGCAAAATAATAAACTAATTTTCACTCCTTGCATTGTAACATGGTTTGTCCGGTAGAAAATGTACTCGTTTTTTTTGCCTTACTTTCCTTAATGACTCTGGACACGTGTGTTTTATTTGCTTTTGCTATGCAGCTGCCTATAGACATTTCATTTATATATCTAATTATGACTTCAGCCCTGAATCTGTTGATTAAGGTTTTCTGGAAACAACTATTATATACAGGAGACACTGGACACAAGGTTCGCTGTCACCTGTGAAAATGTTAGCTAAAGTATCAAATAAAGGTTGCATCATGCATAATTGCTACCTACATTTTAGATCACTGTTAATGGAATCTGTTTTAAGGGCAATTATCTGGTCATGTAAATTAAAGTATTGGATACTATGTACTTAAATATGATTATTATAAATGTATAACATGTTCAGCTATTTAATACAGTGTCATGGCTCCCATGGTTTCTGTTGTGTTGTATCATTCACTTAAATTAACAATATATTTTGAAAAATAGCTTAGTAATCATTTCCGTTTTCCCCACTATGTACAGGCAATCCATAAACATTACCCGGACTGGGTATAGTTGGCAGAAGTTCTGGACTGGGCACACTTAGCAGAAGGCATGGACTGGGAACACAACTCAAAATACTCGGGTCGAGCACACTTAGCAGAAGGTCTGGATTGAGCATACTTAGCAGTAGACCCAGCAGGAGGACCAGTCTGGGCACATGACTCGGAATGGACAGCACTTTCAGGAACCTCTGACTGAACCGCACTATGAGGCACCTCTGACCTTACAGCACTTTGAAGCACCTCTGACTGGACAGAGCCATGAGGCATTTCTGGCTAAACAGTTCTATCTCTCTGGAGAAGGCTGAAGAGACAGAGCCCTCTCTTGAGCAAGCTGAAGGGACAGCACTCTCTCTGGAGCAAGCTGCAGGGATAGGTGCCTCTCTGGAGCAAGCTGGAGGGACAGCGCCCTCTCTGGAGCATGCTGAAGAGACAGCGCCCTCTCTGGAGCAGGCTGAAGGGACAGGGCACTCTCTGGAGCAGGCTGAAGGGACAGAACCCTTGGGATAATCTGGAGGTGATTTGGGTCTACTCAGTAGGCACTGCACCAGGAAATGCTTTGGGCTAGCACAGTAAAGGCATATATGGTTGACCCTTCTGTGTGTGCTTTCCTCTTCAGACAAAAAAGGACGTGGGTGGCTTATCGGTTTGGAACCCTCAATGGCAAGGACCAAGGGCCACAGGTACCAGAACAGGTGCAGCACTATTAGTAGGTGTACAAAGTAAAGTCTCTGGAGGATGTACTGCGGTCATTATGTTGTGCTTGAAAAAAAATATTGTTGATCCTGGTCTTATTTGAGCAATGACCACAGGGCATGGAAACAGGAAGCTGTTTAAGTAACTCTTGCAACAATATAGCAAGCGTTATCTGAGTTCTGAGTTGTAAAATGTCTACCTGGAGTATCTGGAAGAGAGGTTCTCAGAAGATATAGAAGCAGACGCGGTTTCTGGGATTTCATAAACAGAGTTCATGTTCCAACAAACTAGGAACACCTGTTCAAGAGCAGGGAGCGTGCCACTTCCAATTGTTTTGGGCCAGTTCTTATGTTGGGGCTGAACCCCTAGCAGCAAAGAGAACTATATTGGGTACAACAGCAGCACCTCTGGTAGCACAGAGATACTGCAGTCCTAATACAGAACGAAGGACAGAGTCCTAACAGCTAACTACATTACATTACCTTGTCTGAAAATAAGGGATATTATGTAAAAGTATTATACTACATTGGGCACTTCATTTTTATCTTACTAAACCTACCCAGTAGTGCAGACAAGTGTTGCACAATTCATGTTTTACAGGCTTTTTCTATTTTTATTAAACTTATCACCCATGCAAAGCCCTCAGCCATGCCCAGACCCTTTCATCTCCAATCTCATCTCACTCCACACTTGCTCCTGCCCCCTCTGCTCTGTAAATTACTAGTGCCTTACTTCCCCACTCATAACGGAATCCCTCTTCAAGTCCTCTCTTCAGCTACTTCTCAACTTAAAACCGGCCTGTTTATTAATGCCTCAGTCTCCCACCTTATTCCACTCTCACTTACCCGGCCTGCATCCACCGACATTCTCACTCAGTGTCACCCCCCCTGTTGGTTCAGTCTTGATTCTCCCCATTACATTGCATGCTCTTACAAACAGGGCCCTCTCTCCTTCTGTCTTGTTAGCTCCCACCTCATCCACATGTGCATCCTAGCATCAAGCTTCTTGCATATATTGACCTCCACTTGTTTGTGACATACCTTACCTATTATGTGTTATGTACAATATTATGTTTAATATTTTATTATTTTTGCATTTTTCCTTCTTTGGTGCCTATACTGTGCTTTACTTGTTTTGTATTCTGCCTGCTGGCCCTCTACATCTTTGCACTATGCTCTATTCTCTCATTGTGCAGCTCTGTTAAATTTTGTGTCAGCATATAAATAATAATAGTAATATAAATAATAAAAAAGGAAGAGACCAACAAATGCAACAATAACATTGCCAGTAATTAAGGGTCAAGAAGAAAGGGATGTTTGCCTAAAACCCTGCAGCCAGCAGTTTTCAATTTAAACTCCAGTAAGTGGTAACACAATTTAACATTCCTTTATTTTAACAACTTGGTAGCCAGATATGTTTTGCACGTTAGTTAGAATTAGGGATGTGCACCGGCAACTTTTGGTGTCTCGTGTTTTGTGTTTTGGATTCGGATTTTCGCGATGTTTTGGGTTCGGATTTGTTTCGCAAAACACCTGCCGTAAGGTTTTGGTTCGGATTTAAGGTTTTGGATTCGGAATTTTTTTTGAAAAAAGCATAAAAAGTTCAAAAATCAAGTTTTTGGGCTTATTTTAACTCCTATGCTATTATTAACCTCAATAACATTCAATAACAATCATTTCCACTAATTTACAGTGTATTCTAAACACCTCACAATATAGTTATTAGTCCAAAACGTTGCAACGAGGTATTTTTCTGGACTGCGTAGTGGAGTTGTCCCCACAATATAATAAGAAAACCATCAACTGGTCTTAATCGCACCAAAAAATGTACCTGGACTGCGTAGAGGAGTGGTCACCACAATATAAATTAAAAACCCTGAACTTGTATGATTCGCACCAATAAATGTATCTGGACTGCGTAGAGGAGTGGTCACCACAATATAATAAGAAAACCATCAACTGGTCTGAATCGCACCGAATAATGTACCTGGACTGCGTGGAGGAGTGGTCACCATAATATAATAAGAAAACCCTGAACTTGTATGATTCGCACCAAACAAGTATCTGGACTGCGTAGTGGGGTGGCCCCGGTACCCAATTTGATACTGGGGTCACAATACCTCCTCCAAGTTCCAAGTCTAGTGTTTATAACATCTTTACACTACACTAATTCTAGCACGTCAAAACCTCTTGTTTTAAATAATGACAGGGCATTTAACTTTTGATTTAATTTATGGAATTTGTTGGCATTTTCTTTTACTTTTTGAACATGGCAAACAACTGTTGAATGGTTACATAATGCCAAAAAAATAGTTGCAAGATGGAATTGTCCTTGGGCCCTCCCACCCACCCTTATGTTGTTGAAATAGGACATGCACACTTTAACAAACCAATCATTTCAGCGACAGGGCCTACCAAACAACTGTGGCTGAAATGATTGGTTTGTTTCGGCCCCCACACCAAAAAAACAATCCATCTCTCCCTGTACAAACTAAACAGGCTCTACTGAGGAAAGATGTCGTCCTCATCCTCAACCTCTGATTCCTCTCCCCCTACAGTTTGTACTTCCTCCTCCTCACACATTATCAATTTGTCCCCGCTGGACTCCACAACCACAGGTCCCTCTGTAGTATCTGGAGGGCAGTGCTGTACTTCATTGAGGAATTGATCATTTATTTTTATGAACATCATTTTTTCAACGTTCTGAGGAAGCAACCTCCTTTGCCGCTCACTGACCAGGTTCCCCGCTGCACTAAAAACTCTTTCAGAGTACACACTGGAGGGGGGACAACTCAGGTAAAATAGAGCCAGTTTGTACAGGGGCTTCCAAACTGCCTTTTTTTCCTGCCAGTAACAATATGGACTGTCTGACATGTCTATTTGGATGGTGTCAGCAAAGTAATCCTCCACCATTTTTTCTATTGTGACAGCATCCAATGCAGCGACAGTAGACATGTCTGCAATGATTGGCAGGTCCTTCAGTCCGGACCAGATGTTATCAGCATCCCCGCCAGCGGGTCTTTTAGGAAAACTGAGCTTTTTCCTCGCAGCTTTATCCTCCAAATTTTTGTTTTCCATTATATGTAGCACAAGAGAGCGTACCCCTAAGCCACACACACTCGGCAAAGCCTTTAAAAATTATATGCGGCACAGGAGAGTACCACTGGACTTATACTGCTGAATCAGTGAACTTTGTAATACTGCAGTACCACTGGACTTATACTGCAGAATCAGTGAACTTTGTAATATTGCAGTACCACTGGACTTATACTGCAGAATCAGTGAACGTTGTAATATTGCAGTACCAATGGACTTATACTGCAGGATTGTTTTTGGATATTTTTTTTTTATTTTTTATTTTTTATCATTATTTTTTATTTATTTTTTTTATAACTTTTTTTAAAAAAATTTATAACTTGGGAATAATGGGGAAATAACAATGCCCTTAGAAGGACAGAGCACAGGACACAGCACCACTGGACTGAACAGGACACAGCATAGGACCCAGCAGCACCACTGAACTCAGAAGGACAGAGCACAGGACACAGCACCACTGGACTGAACAGGACACAGCACAGGACCCAGCAGCACCACTGAACTCAGAAGGACAGCGCACAGGACACAGCACCACTGGACTGAGCACAGCACAGCACAGCACAGGATATAGCAGGGCAGAGGACCACCTAACACAACCTCCCTCTACCCTGATCAATGCCTGAGTGAAGATGGCGGCGGCCAGCGGGAAATTTATAGAATCCGAGTATCGCGAGATCCGACAACGGGATTATGACTCAGAGCCTCGCTTTCAGTTTTGCAATTGGCGGGAATACCCGGATCTGTCTCGGATCCGGCTCGGATCGGCAAGGTTCGGGTGGGCACGGATTTCAGATATCCGAGCCCGCTCATCCCTAGTTAGAATAACAGTTTTAACATTTTTTGTGATGCATGTGATGTTTTTACATTTTTAGTGTACTCAAGTGAATTTTATGTTGTTTGTATTGTTGGCTGATATAGCATTCATTTGGTAGTATGTAATAAGAAATATATTTATTTTTATCTTATGGCTTCATATAGGACAATATAGGCAAACATATGAAAAATATATGTTTTTCATAAAACATGTAATGATGGATGCACAGTTAATGCAAATCATTATGTAAAAGGAAATTCATATATCAAAATACAGAATATAAAATAACTATCAGTAAAAGTTTGCACACTTCTTATTTGCTCATATAAGATTTTTCAACTGTTTGTTAATGGCATACTGCCTTGTATTTTGTAATGTTATTCACTATATTCTGTTTTTGCACCTAAGAAAAAGCACCTTTTTTAAAAAATAACACTGTATTTTAAATTAGATGTTTTAGGTAACACGTCAAAGAGCAAATGCAATAAGGGGCAATGAGGTATATATATTAGTGTCATATCCACAGGCTAAAGCAGTTTCAAGATCAAGACAGAACAGGATCAGTTTCATAACTAAAGGCTAAAGAGCCAAAGACGGAGAAAGTTTCAAGACAAAATAGAATGGTTGAAGGTAAAATTGCAAAGGTACCATTAGGTAAATCAGTAAAAACCAGATCCAGCGCTTCTCAGTTGAGTTTGCAATGGTCTTATACAGGGCAGGAATTTGCAGTTAGGAACAGGTGAACAAGACTCTATTTCTAGAGGTCTCTGTATTAATATAATGCGGTTCCAGTAGATAAACATTGCTGCAAATCACATTGATGCATATTTAAGCACTGCTGAAATGCACCATGTCAAGGCTACACTGGGAGTCCTGGCGAAGTTACCCATCTGGTGCAAACTGTTATTCCTGTATACCGGCAGCCTAGTGCTGGTGATGAAAGGAGGTAGTACTATGTGCATAGAACTTTCACAGTGAGGGATCCAGCAAAGCTGGAGAGGCTTCAGTTGGATCACATAGAAAATTACAGGTAATGTCATGCTGAGATGGCGTTACCTTTCTGAGAAATGCAAAGCTTTTCAATGCTTGATGCATTGCAGAACTTTGCAGTCCCCATTTTAATCTATAGGGACTGCGTTAAGAAATGTTAAGTGTGATTTCTCCTGCCAAAAACCCTTGATACATTTTGCGATTGCCATTTTATGTGGAAAACTGCTGTTTTCTCAGTTTTAATGGCTGATCGCAGTTTACTAGTAACCAGACAGAAGCACATTACACCAGAGAGAAAAGAGGTGCAGAATTGGAAGTAAATCAAGGGACTAGTTCAAATAGTTTAATTTCTAAATAGTAAAGTGCAAGAACATGGATTAGAATTCCACTAGGTTGTGGCAATTCAAGTGCTGAAAAACATTTAATGCCATAATGATGGAGAGTCAATGCAGATACTAATAAAACTTTAAATGAATGCAAACATTCAAACATCAGCAATAATTATTTTCAAATTGACTATGTTTGTGCAATTTATTTTAACTTATTGGAACCAATTATGCAAATAATGTAATAGATTATAGTAAATTGATTTTTACTTATAATTAAATGTAAAGTATTTTTTAAAAAAATGTTTGGGAATGCTTTTCATTTTTTAATCAAGAAACTACATAAAAAAATATACACTCAACTCCATTTATCATAATTTTTTCACTGCTTAGTGAATAATTGGTGAATTTTACATTAATGTGAATGCTAGTATAATAATAGCAGCAATAAAACATGTTGTAAAAACACAAACAGGATTTCGCTTAGGACAGATTTCTGCTCACAGCTCAGAAAGTGTCAGGAGATTAAAGGATTTACGTTTATATCACCTGTGACCTTTTATGCATTATGATTACAGATTGATTTGTCACTCTGCTTCCTTAAGGCTAGTTTCTCAAGGTACATCTCCGCGCAGCGAGTGAAAGGTCACCCTCTGCTGAGTATTAAGCAGACACACTCAGCTTAAGCTCTTTTCACTATTGTCAGACCTTGCTGATAAGTTCAACTTCAATCAGCTGAGCCATAGTGCATCATAATGTCATTATTTAGCCATATGATTCCTGAAGGAAATATGATTTCTGTGTCAACTACCGTGACTGACTGGCCCATGGGAATTGTGCAGCCACATACACTTTGCCTTTCATCTTTAATTTTGCTAATGTTACACTCTCAACAAATGGCTTTAGAGCCCATAGGAACCTAGCAAGCAACAATTCTTCTTGTCTTTGAAAAGGGATTTATCCTTGATGGGAAAATCCATGTTGCGAAAGCTACTGAAATCCAACGTGCTTTGTCTTCACAAAACTGTAGCCTACGATTACACAGGTAGCAGTGCCTGGTACAAACTGCAATAGGTGGTAATCCATTGTTTGTTCCGAGAGAAGAGGTCACATGACTGCTGTTTTTACATTTGCATAGGTTCCATTTATTAAAATGATTTCACTTGATCACTAAAATAATTAATTTGTTTTATTTATTTATTTAATGAATTATTTTTTTAGTAATGTGTTTTCTAATATTAACATGTGACCTGCTGTTGATTTTGGCAACTTTTTTTAAATTGTGCACATTTTATGATGGTAGATATTCACCAAGTGCCCCATAATGTGCTTACATTAATACCAAGCATGTCTTATGACTTTACCACTTATATCATCTATCAACTACTGTGTGCAAATTTAGCTAAAGCACTCCCATATGTGTTTAAATGTTTAAAAAGATCCTTCCTTGTTCTGTATGACTTATATTTTACCAGGATATTAGCCTGTTATTTTGAGTTACGTTTAATAGTTGAGAATTATTTTCTGAGGTATTTTGCATGAATTAAGCCACAGCAAGTTAGTTTGGTTATGACATGGGCTGTACCACTTTAGAGGCAATGTTTGAGGGAATATTTTATTTCTTTTGATAAATATATTCCTATACCAATTTTTATTTTTTTTAGAATAATGCTACATGAGAAAGAAAACTAGGTTAGTCATTAACAGAAGCAAGCTGGCAATAGTTAAAGAGGAAGTATAATGAAAATATTTATCTTTCTACTTATTATTTAGCTGAGGTAACAATCAGTGTGCATTGCTGCCATTGCAACGATACATATTTCAGTACCGCTGCTACTTACTATGCCAGGGTTGCTTTGGAAGCCCTGGGGAAGACCCCACTTCTCCACAAAATATTATTACTCTTCAAAGGCTGCTAACGTCCACCATGCAAATTGTGATCTGGCCCGGCTATGGGGATCATGCAAAGCCTTTTCGGTTTAACTGGACCCCATAGACCAGGTAAGCCATCCTGAGTGGTGGTAATCGTTTTCACGATTACCACAATTCCTGAGGAGACCTACAACTAAAATCTGAATTTATGAAAAAATGATTTCAATATAAACAGACTTACCTTGAAAGCAACGCTGCTGATCTCCTATCGCACCAGCATGCTGACCGCAAGTTATTCCGAATGGACAGCTCTCCGGCACTACACTTTTACATCATCGCGACCTCTATGAGTGTTAATTTAAAGCGGCAATGTCAGGTTAAGTGTTTAAACACTTCCCGAAAATTGTCGCTTTAAATTAACATTCATAGAGGTTGCGATGACGTTAAAGTGTAGCGCCGGAGAGCTGTCCATTCGGAATAACTTGCGGTCAGCATGCTGGTGCGATCGGAGATCTGCAGCTTCGCTTTTGAGGTAAGTCTGTTTATATTGAAATTGTTTTTTCATAAATTCATATTTTAGTTCTAGGTCTCCTCAGTGTCGGAATTTTCAGCACTGTTAAAGCGTACCCAACCCATCCTGAGATGGTGTTAGTTTGCAGCGAAAAGCAATGCTGCTTGATAAATGACCAACATCACAGTCCCTATAGAGTTCTATTGTGACTGTGGTAATCAATAAAAAGTATGTGTAGGAAAAATCTCAGATTTCTCTTGTGTTAACTCATTCATAAACTAAGAGAAGACCTGCAAGACATTTTCTCCGGATTTTTGGGCTATCAGAATTTGTTAAACAAACCCCATTTTATTTTCATTTATATTTTACTTTATGTAAATAGAATCTATATGTTAAGAACTTACCTGATCCCCGTTCCGCTGCGCTGTCAGCGTGTTCTGACAGCGGTATCTGATCCGTGCAGCGCTTCTCCTGATGGCGCCGCCGCACTTCCGGGTTCTTCCTGCTGCCGATCATGTGACTCCTGGGCGGGGAATTCAAACTCCTATATCTTCTCTGCTCTGACACGCTGCCTGTGTCAGAGCAATGTGTTTCCTGTTCTTGGCTACAGTTCCTGTGTTCCTGACTCCTGTGAACCTGCTCCCTGTGTATCCCTCTATTCCTCCTACTCCTGTGTACCTACCTGGCTGTGACCTGACTATTCTTTGGCTTATCCCTGGCACCACAAACTGGACTATCTCCTGTGTACCAACTCGGCTGTGTTACCAACTATTCTCTGGATCTCCCTCTGGCACCGTATACCTGATACCTCCTGTGCACCGACTCGGCTGTGTTACCAACTATTCTCTGGATCTCCCTCTGGCACCGTATATCTGATATCACCTGTGTACCGACCCGGTCGTGTCTCTGGACCCATATCCTGCCACGCACCCATTGGCTCCGTGCATCTACCGGTTACTGTTACAGAACTACTACGCCTGGAATTAACGTAGGCTAATCTGGGGACTGCGACCTGCGGTTCTTCGGCAGCAAAGTCCACACTACCTTGCGGTGGTTCTTGGTGAAGACCGGAAGGCCGTTAGACTCCGCGCCCTAGGTAAGCCTGTGCTAATACTGACTAAGGCATCAAAATCGTAACACTATACAGGCATATTAAAAGCTATAAAAGGTAATTAGCGACAATTGTAGCCATGATGACCAGGAACTGAAATCTGCAATAGCATACGGAACATTGCTTGTTTATTGGATCAAATCAGTGGTTTGGTATGCGGTAAGGACAGAAACAGGGCAACAAAACAATTGCCAATTGGCTCTTGATGCTCAGATAATTGTATTATTATTTCACCGGCTTCATTTTTTCATTATTGAGCAACAGTTGAGGATGTATTTTGAAAGCACCATTATTACTGTTTGGTATTCTTATTAGTTTGTCTCTAAAACCACTGCTACTGGCATTCAGTAAGAAATAAAACATTTCAGGTAACTAAATATAGCCATTGTCATAACACTATTTTAATGACTGTCCAAAATGCCAGATGACATGATACTTCCCCCCACTGATTCAGGCCTAAGTAGGGTTATGATTGGGTGTATCACAGATTTCCAATCACTTAGTTACCTTTTCTCCCTCTTTTGTACATATAATTTTATATGTTTTTGCAGTCCGTAAATAATGCGACTTTTCATTTTTAAAGTCTACATCCTAAATCATTACAGATTATACTACTCCTGTTTAGTCAGATAACTGGTGCTCCATCTGTACATCAATTTCTTTTTCGTTTTTTAGGCACAAAATTTTTATTAAGCCACTGTGCAGTTCTTATATCCTATCAGTACATATTTAAATCCCCTTTTTTATACTGCATTTTTTTATTATTACACAATCGTATATTTTGCATAACGTTACAAGCAAAATAAGAAACCTCCAGCCAACATGGTTCTCAACAGTGACCTGTTAAATAATAAGCACTAGTAATTAAAACATTAATTTCTGCCTGTGTTAGAAAATGAGTCAGATTATTTTTGCTAAGGAAGTAACATACAAGCTGGGATAATTAGAAAGAGCTATTCCTTTGGTTTTATATGAATACGTGAGCCAACAATGTTTATTTTAGCCTGTCGACTTGCATTTCTTGTCTAAATTGCTGTTTCAACAATTGCTGGAGGTGTATTGAGTTCTTGTTAAATGATTCTGCAACGGAGTTGTCTTCTTTGTTCAACCTTAAACACAATCTTGATTTGTCTCTATATGTTACTATATGAGAATATCAAGAGGTACACTACAGCACTTTCCCGCAATGCAATTGTGTTACCAACAGAGAAAATCAGGTATTTCAGCAATCTTTTTTTTTTGCTGAAAATAGAGACTTTAAAGAAGAAACAGAGGCTCAAAAATAAAAAATAAAGTAAATGCAGAGTAGTTTAAAGTTAAAGAGATACAGATGTAGAAAAAAAAATTGTCAAATATTAAAAATAAGGAAAGTTTTTTTCGTATTTACAAAATCCAAAGTAACAGTCAAAATCTGTAAAACACGCAATTATCAAATATGAAAACTGACAAATACAAAAATAACAGAAACAATCTTCTGTTTACAAAATAGATATTACCGTCTAATTTATATCATAGTTAGAACTGCATTGCAAAATCAACAGTGGAACATATTTACATTGAGGTTACACAATAGGTCTGAGTTATTTTTAGTATCAGGATGCAATATGTTTACCCAAACATGGATTTACATGCTATGTAAAGCTAGCAATATTTACACTTATCTGTGATATCTTAAAACTTGCTGTGATTTTCTGCATCTTGTTTTAGACTCAGAGGAAATCGAACAGCAAGTCTAATCAAAACTTACTGTTCCTTCAGGTGTTAGACCCTCACACATCAAAAGGTCTAATAAACATGATATTAACATGGGTCCTTTCTTCAGACAGTTGCAGAATACACATTCCCTCCACTCTATTGCTAACTTGAGAATTATCAAAGAAAAGTTACAAAACCCCAAACAAGTAATTTCCCTACACCAAAATACACAAAAGACTTTCTCAACAAAGGCTTATTGCATCAGGTATATACCTCAAAAATAATGCATTTCCTCTAGCCAAGTTAAAACAAAAAGTGAATTTCCTCCCCTGGTCTCAGAAATAAAGAAATGTCCTTTACCAAAATACACACCATATAAAAAATAAGTACACTTGCAATTATATAAATAAGCGCCCTGCAATATTTTCTTTAAATAAATTTATACCATAGTTATTTAAGTGATCCAGTCACAGTCATTCATCAAGATGATGGCGATAAATGCTGTCTCAAGTATGCAGAATCTTGATGCACTTTAAACATATCTTCCTGTGGACAAATTTCCATGTTTATTGTGAATTGCACGAATCATAAGATGTGCAGCTTAAAATAAAGACTTAAATGCAGCACATATTTTAGGCATGTGATTAAATGAGCCTCTTGGTCTCAAAGGAAGTGTAGTATTATATAAGTTTTTCAAGAACTAAAGTTTGTCCTGGAATGTATTTTATTACTGTAGACCTTAAAAAGAGATACTGTAGATAGTTTTACTGTGTTTTTTTAGCATCTGGAAAATGTTTATATGTAATAGATCAAGAAAAAAAGAGAACTGTTGTGATGCTAAAACAAGCCAGGATATATAAAAAATATTACAGGGTAAAATACAGCAGTGTAACACTCAGTCACTAGGACCCACAGCAAACTGGTGAGCATATACGGTGGCCATGCACTGTGAAGCCCCATTTTGGCTTTTAGTTCTGGAACTGGCAATCTTAGGTGCAATCTATTGAGAGTAATCCTAGATACATTCGCCTGATTGTGTTTCTAATCTGGGGCCACTGGTCCTTTTGTGGAGGAGTATTGTCCATGTAAAGCACCCCTTTATCTCATTACAATAATCTTGCAGAGCAAAACTAAATTTTGAATTTCACTGCTCCACAAAATGAGGCACACAGTTGCACCTTGTGAATACTTCAGTAGGAACACCTTTACTAGAGCAAACTCTGCTTAAGTCCTCCCACAGATATGTAATCCTCTGCTCCTCTGTAAACGTGGCCATTTAGCACGCCAAACCTATGCACTGTGATACATTTATAGCTGTATTTGTACACCAGAATGGCCATTGTGATGTCCAGTGAGTACATCATCTTATCACTTACCTGTCTAATCAATGTCCAAAGGGACACAGTGTGTGTGCTTTTGGCCTTCACATGAGCAATGTGTAGTAACAGTACTGTATACTTAGATCTCCATGTTACATAAAAGTCCCAAGATGAGACATAGAACGGCTTCACACACAGAGCTTGCAAACTTTTATAATAGTTAGCTCATACATTTTCTGACTCAGATTATGGAGCTTTATTAAAAATGATGTGCAGAAAATCCCTGTGATTTAATTTTTAAAACAGTACATTGCTTAGTTTAAGAATGCAGTTATCCAACCAACTATGCCTTAGAAAAGGTTCCAAATTCTTATACCTGCTTTATGTCCCATGGAATCCGTCTACAGCTTCTTATCACAATGTCTCTGAGGAAGCAAAATCTATGTGCTTGTTATGTTCATCCTAATTTTTGTGCAGATGAGTGGTAGGCTGATGGTCCTGTTTACAGTCCCTGGCGTCATTGAAGAGGCAATATCTGTCCTTTTAAATTATCTTGGCAGATTCCCCCACTGGCTGC